>NW_026775577.1:43140000-43765000 GCF_030987335.1 Cornus florida | reverse complement strand
AAAGGGTAGTTATGATATTATAAATTAAGCAATAGTGCATTAATGAATTTAAGGATTCAGGGTAGTTATAATATTATTAATTAAGCAATAATGCAGTAATGAATTTAAAGATATTCTTGTCATTTTCTTAAAAAAAAAAAAAAAAAGGGGATCTAGAGTAATTGGAAAAAAGTAGAGTCATAGAATTTATAAAGAGAGGGAAAAAGTCCGGGAGTGCCCCTGTCCCTGGAGCCAAGTTAGTGTGGCTCTTCTCAAAGGGGTGTCTAAACTACGAACTCCTAGGTTATTGTGAGTTATTTGTGTGATTTACATATTCCAGTATGCCAAGTTTGTGGCAGTTATACTATATTCCTCAAGTGACATGATATGTGGCTATTTACATGATTATCTCGGTGTAAAATACGTAGTAGGTAAATTCTTGCCTCCTATATACTAAGCGTGAAATTGTAAGCTTCACATATGGATAAAAGTCAGCATGTACAAAACTTGTGATTTCAACTTGTGTCCATGCTATATTGTCGAAATTTGGCGAACTTAGACCTCATTGTTGTCTATTTGAATTGTTAGCATGCCAAGTGTTTGATGTAATGCCAATATGAAGTTTGACATTAAGTTGAGAGGTAAAAATCATGTTAATTGGTTGTTCTAGCCATTAGGGAATTCATGTGTCGATTATGTCATATGTGATTTAACTAAATTCATCACACATGCATTATAGCATGAGTGTGTCGGTGGTGGATGTGAAAGGGGGGCGATTTTCCCTAGTTTTGGTGTAATTATTTACGAAAAGTCGAAAGACTGGAGGTTTGCTTGTTTCCTGGTGCGTTAGACAACCTAAGGGAGGAACTATCTAGGCCCCAAATGGTGATGGGAGATTTACCTATACTAGAGATAGATAGCCACTTCTCTCATCGCAATAGGGGATTTCCTACGGCAAGAGGGATTTCTTATGCCGGGTTGCGTTAACAAGTTTTCGGGGTGTGTGGGTTGGAGTTTGAAGTATGGTGTTGGGGTGGGTTGTGTGAGTTCTTGACATAAGCATACATTATTATTCTTCCTTTCCTTTTATTGTGTTTGAAACTCAAATGAAGATCTCTATTTTCCCTCTCCTTGTCATGATCCCTCTTCTTATTCTCCCTTGCTTTGGTTGTGTTGCTCACGTCTCCATAGGAGATGTGTTTTAGTCATTCTCTACTGGGCGATTGTTGCTCGCCCCTTTATTGGAAATGAATATTTCTCAAGAGATTAAAAGTTCAATAAACAAGATAAAAGAGATGGATTAACATTCATTTATCACACACGACGACAAAACACAGTAATCTTAATACTAAAATGGCTCTACAAACTCCTGAAAATGAAACGTGATACAACTTGTAGTATTAAATGACTCCACAAACTCATGAAAATGAAACCTGACACAACTTAAAACTATAAATGCATAACTGGATCGACTCGGTTAGACTACCAAAATATACTTTTTGACATGCTCTACATGGTAGAGAGATGAACAGAATGGCAGTAGCACTACTTCAGGGGCTAGTTTTGGATGGAGGTGGTGAGAGGACTGGGATTTTTGGCATCGTCGTTGGAATGGTTGGGATCGAAGGAATTGTGGTTGGAATGGTTGGGATCGAAGGAATTGTGGTTGGAATGTTTGGGATAGTAGGCAATGAAGTAGCTGGCAATGGAGGCAGTGACACTGTAGGAACTGTGGGCATGGTTGGCAATGTTGGCAGCGCGTTGCTTGGCAATGGTGGCAATGTGGTTGTAGGCAGTATCGGCATGGTTGGCAGCGTTGGTAGTGGTAGGTGTGGCAATGTGGTTTTAGGCAGTGTTGGCATGGCAGGCAGTGGAGGCAATGTAGCTTTGGGCAAAGGTGGTATTGTCGGCATTGTAGGCAGTGCTGGTGCTGCAGGTGGAGAGCTTTGCAAGAGGCTGCGAGCTGCAAGGCTCATATGGACGCTTGAAAGTGATAATACGGCGATCAAAGATAGAACGAAGAAATTCTTGAAACTGGCCATTTTTTGACAGTAGCTGAAGGTTTTTGGAGTTGGGTTACACTTAATTTCCGACAAAGCCTATGCTTCAAGGTTGTTTCTGTTGAAAAATATAACCTGCATTACTGGGTATTTGTAAGACTCTACTTCAAGTTGTTCATATGCAGTTGAAGAACTAGCATTAGTGGGTTGTTTATAGATAAAATAAGTTGTTGGAAACACTGAAGATTTGATATGACCAATGTGAGTTTGATGAGATGTGGTAGGAAAAAGTGCGGAGGAACACTGGTTTGTTGACTTTCAAAACTTTGACTCATTTTCCAAAACAGATGGACCAACTCACAAAAGCCATCCCATTCAATAGGTAAGCTTGATTTGCAGTTAGCTTATGATGGGGTGTATTTACAGTGTGATGGATTGTAATTCTAAGGGCATAAAGAACACTGAGTAGTGACTCTTTGGGTTGTTCTTACAATTCTTTATCTGTGTCCGGAAAGAAGAACAAAGTCTAATCTTAATGGTTGGCCTACTTGAAAAATACTTGAATCCTGGTGACTCATGATGTATTAGGTGTCAGGATCAATTCCTCCTACGTGCAAACCATTCCTTAAGGTCCACAACCGCAGACACAGTTTGAGCTTTACCCGATCCATGAATTAGTCGGGTCAAAGTCTCGAACACCCCAATTATCGAAAAAAGAAGAAGAAAATAACAAAATCTCAATGTTTTTGCCGGACATGTAGCCTAATTGAACAGGCCGTCTAGCCTCAATAATTATTTTTCATGGAAGATGCCATTTATAAGTAAATGGTTATGGTATTTATTTATTTATTTATCTCAAAATTCTTGCTAATTAAGAATAAGGAACATCATTTAGTTAGGAATATTAAGGGGTACGTGCTTAAGGATCCTGCAAAAGAACAATTAGCATTTAAATTCAACTGAATTTCTTTGTTCCCATTATTATAGAAATTAAGAATGTTAAAGGTTGATTTTTCATTTGTTTATTATTATCCTGCCATAACAGTGTACTTAATTACCTTTACGTGGACTTGAACACTCGACTTTAACTTTGGAATGTGAGGAAGTACCATCTTCAGTGATAAGAATTGATTTGGATTGGTCATTTTTGTAACCGGACTACTGTGGTATTATTTCTCTTCCAAATTATTTGCCTGTCCTTATCCTTGTAAGGCAAACATGTAATTAATGGGCAGAAAATGCGAAGAAAAAAAAAAAAAAAATCAGTAGATTGACTTAATGTCATTTAGAGCATGCTGGGCTTAATTGCAACAAGTTTTTATGGACTACCAGCACTCTGTCGTGCATTAATAATAGCACTTCCATTGTTTTTCTGCTAGGAATTGAAATGAATCCATTTTTTTTGCTTTATACACTTACAGATAATAGAATGAGAAATTGCATTATGAAGTGAGAAAAATTAAGATTCTACTGATTTTTCTGCACTAGAATTCAAATTTATTGACAAAGGGTTTATGAAATTAGATGAAAATTGGTGGAATACTCATTATGAAATTTATTTTTTATTTTATTTTATTTTTACCTGATACATCTCAGACTTTGTATGGCATTATTTACACCTTATATCACATAAGAACTGAAGAGGTGCAAAATAGATTAGAGTTATAAATAATTTCACATGGTTTGCAAGTGTTTAACATAGATTCACACATTTGAAATTCAATAGTAACATTGGAATGACAAGAATTTAAGTTCATTGTTGAGAGGCTCCACTTTATGAAATTAAATGAAACTTGACCCACACTCTTTTTTATGGAGTATTCTTTTCTTTAATTCATAAAACTTATGTTGTGTGATGAGGTGAAATGGGCTCCCAATAAATTTTTGTGATGCATATCTCAAAAAAAATTCAAGACGTCCATACTCAAATTTATATGGTATAGAGGTGAAATGGTCCACAATATTATATATATATATATATATATATATATATATATATATATATAACATCAAAATGCTTTAATTCATGAAGTTGAGGAGATTACAGTATAAGCTTTAGGTTGATTAGTGACTGTTTATTCAGCTTTACAGCAATAGATATTTCCATACATATAATTGAAGTTTGTTCATTTCTACAACCAAACACATCTGCAATGTAATTGGAATGCTCACAACCTACAGTCTGCTGAAGTAAACTAAAATATATATATTTTTTGGAGTTGTCTTGATAGCTCAGTAGATTAACACATATCGTGAACTGTGGAGTGTTAGGTTTCGACTCTCTGCATGTACTAATTTAAAATTTACCACTTCTTATCTTGAAAAAAATAAAATAAAATAAAAATATTTTCCCAAAAAAAAAAAAAAAAATTACAATTTCCTAACTTGAACTATGATTTGTTTGTCATTGATTTTTTTTTTTTTTTTTAATCAAAATTACCACATCACTGTCATGAATATGTTGTATGAATATAACAAGTGTGTGCATGTTTTTTTTTAGTTAAAGAAGTATATGCATGTTTCATGTAGTTAAACATTCCAAAAAAAAAAAAAAAATCAACCGTTTTAATTGGCTGAAATGTGAATCTTGCTCTAGAACAATTATTGTTTGGAAATTAAAATACCATTTATTTATTTTATGTTTGATCTGTCCGTTTCTTCAGTCCTTTTATTTTTTGTCTTTCCTCCTTTTCATTCTTAATATTTCTTTAATAGAAATGAAAATTTCTCAAGGGATTAAAAGTTCAATAAACAAGGCAAATGAGAAGGAATAACATTCATATATATATCACACAAAACAACAATACACAGTACTTTTAATACTAAAATGACTCCACATGCAAACTCATGAAAATAAAACCTCACACAACTTATAAGTATGAAAATATAAATGGATCGACTCGATCAAACTACCAAAATATACTTCTTGACATGCTCTACATGGTAGAAAGACGAAGAAATTGCAGCATTTCACGGGCTAGTTTTGGATGGAGGTGGTGAGAAGAATGGAATTGTTGGCATTGTCGTTGGAATGGTGGGGATAGAAGGAATCGTCGTTGGAATGGTTGGGATCGAAGGAATTGTCGTCGGAATGTTTGGGATAGTAGGCAATGAAGTAGCTGGCAACGGAGGCAGTGACACTATAGGAACAGTGGGCATGGTTGGCAATGTTGGTAGCGCGTTGCTTGGCAATGGTGGCAATGTGGTCGTCGGCAGTGTTGGCATGGCAGGCAGTGGAGGCAGTGTAGCTTTAGGCAGAGGCGGTATTGTTGGCATTGTAGGCAGTGTAGGTGTTTGCAATAGGTTGCGAGCTGCGAAGCTCATATGGATGCTTGAAAGTGATAATACCGCGATCAAAGATAGAACGAAGAAATTGTTGAAACCCGCCATTTTTTGATAGTAGCTGAAGGTTTTAGGAGTTGGGTTACACTTCAATTTCAGAGAAAAACTATGCTTCTGAGGTTTTTTTTGTTGAAGAATGTATCATGCATTGGTGGGTATTTATAGAGGACAGATATTGAGGATGGTGAGGATTTGGTAGGACCAATTTGAGTTTGATAAGATGTTGTTGGCCCAAGTACGGAGAAACACTGGGTTGTTCACCTAGCTCCAAAGCCTTCACGGAATAGAAAAACATAGTGACTCACACAAAAACCATATTGGACACACTAACATTGTTACGACTTTTGAGGTATTAATTTATCATTCGACCCAGGAATCAAAAGAAAGAGCAGAAATTAAAATATGCAAATTATTTTTTATTTTAGTACATTAACGCAAATAATATTAATTAAGTTGTGCATTTTTTAATCTTTATAATAATGAAAAAAAAAAAATAAATAAATATATAGTAACAACTAAGAAGAATTTTAGAAAAATAAAAAGGATGTCGGAAAAAAGGGATAGTTGAAGTAGATGTCCATCAAATAATGATTTTTAGTTCAATTCAATCAAAAAAATTAGACAGAATATATCACTATAAAAAAATAAAATTAATTAATTAAAATTCTAAGTAATTATATTTGTAGTCTTTCTGCTAATCCTTGTTTACAAGGGGCTATTTATTTTGCATATTTCTTTATCACTTTTAAAAAGATGGGTCTTTCTATTGAAGATTATCTCGTGATGACTTAGGCAACTGCCTCAATTTCCTAGCTTTAAGTCTGCCCTAGATGCCCATTTTATTTTTATTTATATTTATTTATTTATTTTTATAGTGACAAATTAAGAGGATGGAAACTTGAACAAAGACACACTCAAAAAATGAACGGGGTTACTAGATAAATTCTCTGGATGCTCCTTTGATGGGTGAACATCTGTAACGATCCAAATTCGGGGGTCCGGATCGCTAACTGGGTTCTGATCCGACCTGAGAATACACAAAGGCAAAATGATTATTTCAAATGAACATAGACACACTAGGAAAATGAGAACTCTATCAACTACATCACTAGATAAATTCCTGATGCTCATTTGATGGGTGAACATCATTTGAGCTAATTTCATGATGAGATACATGTATAACATGAAATGTTGATAATTAAAAGTCCCTTAAAAACATGTGTAAGTGGTAATTCTTACAAATCCTACTCCTATGTCATGCAAAAGGAACAGCCAGTCTAAATCTGTTGATTTGTAAAGCTAGAATCAAACTATATTTATTTGAAAAAACAAGTCCTAGCAGCCCCATTAAACAATCCAACTTAACTTCGAATAATCTCAACTATTTATTTATTTTTTCACAAATTAATCATTTATAAGTAAATGCTTATGCAGCTTGTCAGCTACTTTAATCACACCATAGGCACATAAAAGCCCTATTCCTTACCCCCTTTTTATTGAAATTACTTTTTATTTATTTATTTATTTTTCAACTAATATGTGTTAAGACAGGTTCGTCTGAATTATCAAGCAAGAAGAGTATACATTAACAAAAATAAAAATAGAAAGATAAGAAAAGAGTGAGAGAAGTCACACTTTATTGTTATGTTTGTTATCGGGCCTTGTGTTCCAATAGTATTTCCGTTACTTTTCAAAGTAGATGGTGAAAGTTTTAGTTTTTAAAAGAGCAAAATTGGTGTGTTCGAATCTTCAAAGAAGCAAAGTTGGTGTGTGAGATGTGTGTGAATTTCTTGCCAATAACAAATAAACAAAAAAAGTAAAAAATAAATAAAAAAATTGTTAAGTTTCTTCAAAAGAATCCAAGTATTGAAAGAAGTATACATTAAATCAGAAAATCTATAATGAGATTAAGGCTCATCATTGGGCCCAGCTTGAAAAGTGGAATGCCCAAGCCCGGCCTGACCGCAGGTGCATGGCCTTTTATATAATATAATATAAAGTCATAATATTGTCTCTATCAGTAGAACCAACAATCTCTCTTCGTATCATATTCGGAAGGAGACTAAAAAAATATAAATAAACTGAGTGTTAGTTTCATCTAATAATTTATATTTTTTTGTCAGATTATGAAACACTCGATCAATTACAGTTGATATTAAAGTCAGATCTATTTCTTAATCCGATATCACGCCAAAAAAAAAAACATATTTCTCGATTCGATATCATTGTAGACACTAAAATTTTAGTGGACTTTGATTTGGACAAATGGACCCATTAAATATGGGCCTAATGTTTAATTAAGTTATTTAATTGGCCCAAGTTTGGTCCACTTAAATTATTTAATTAAGCCCAGTCTAGATGGTCAAATAAAAAGAATAATTATTCCTAATAAAATATATTTGGAATAATTATTTTTAAGGATAATTATCATAATATATCCGGTCCGGCCCAGTTATGATATTTTCCTTATCAGAGAGGACACGTGTCATCATCCTATGGATCCAAGAAACTTATAAATAGAGGTTTGAAGGAAATGAGAGGGGACACACAAAATCAGAATTCAGAAATCTAGAATTCCAGAGAGAAATACAGAAACTCTCATCTCCAACATCCAAACCCAAAAGAGAAGAATACCAAGCACATCAAATCATGCCGTTCTTCATCAAATTCCACGGTGATCAACAAAAAGCACAACCAAAGACGTGCCATTCTTCATCAAATTCCACGGTGATTAAAGATCAAGCCTATGCAGCCCTTGGATCCAACCAATCAACAAAAAAATGAGATTTAATCAGAGGATCAGTTCTTTCTTTTGTAAAGAATATTACAGAGGATTGTACCTCAATTTCTCAAATTAATAAAATTATACTATTTGCTCCATATTTTGTTTCTATTGCAGACTTACAAAATTTGTATGTACAAATTTCTGGCACGCTCGATGGGACCTCCTTTGCCTCTCATCTCTTTCTCCTACCATTAAGTTTCGTCTCTGTCTGATTCTATGGCTCCCCCTAAGACTCCGACAGACAAAAAGCCCAAAAGAACATCGCTACCACAAAGGTCGACGCCAAAGCCACCATCAAAAGTGGCACGAAGGCCAAATCAAGTGATGGAAGTACCTTGGCGGGCCCTGTGACACGTAGCAAGTCCCAGGTGATGGCTTCATCCAAACATCAGCAAGACTTGGTGAAAACCAATCCTGCAAAGCCGGCAAACGTGAAAACCCAACATGTCAAGAGCCCTAACGTTGTTCTAGAGGAGATTCCGCCACCAGCAGATTCACCTCATTCCATCCATGATGCTCGCTCTAGTGTCGGTTCACCCCCAAAGTCACAACGGCAGACTTCGGAGTATTCAATCACTTCAAGAAACGTTGACTCTCAAGGCCTGTCATACTCAGATGTGGTCGCTGCTATGATGACTGGAGCTGCCATGGTGGAAGAATAACTAGCAACTATGTATCGTGCCATTGAGAACCTCACAAAGACTGTTGAAGAGAAGGACTTACAAATCGCTACTGATGAACAAATTAGAAGTTCAGACCTTCGGTGAATCACCAGTACAATCTGGGCAACCTACATCTTCCACAGCACCGCCAACTGGGAATCGTGCAACTTTCACACCACCACCGTCTGGGAATCTTAATCTTCCACAACAATACCGACGGAGAATCTTAATTCTATCGCACAAGGTACTCGCATGGAGGACCCCAAACAGACGCCTGTCACAGAACAGGTGGCTAATCAAAACCAGAGGCCGGTAACAGAATAGGCAGCTTGTCAAACCAATCATGCTTCTTCAGTCTCTTCATTATCTGTCGCATAATTGCAAGATATGATTAGGAATACAATCTGAGCCCAATATGGAGGCGTCTCACAGAGCACTCTCATGTACTCAAAGCCCTATACAAGGAGAATTGACAGTATGAGGATGCATGTAGGATACCAACCTCCGAAGATTCAACAATTTGATGGAAAAGGTAACCCCAAGCAACACATTGCCTATTTTGTCGAGACTTACAACAATGCCGGAACAGAGGGGGACTTACTAGTTAAACAGTTTGTCCACTCCCTTAAAGGAAACGCGTTCGAGTGGTACACCGACCTAAAGTTAATGCCAATTGATAGTTGGGACCAAATGGAACGAGAATTCTTGAACAGGTTCTATAGCACTCGTCGTACTGTTAGTATGATAGAGTTGACTAACATGAAGCAATGGAAGGATGAGCCTGTAATCGACTACATTAATCGGTGGAGAGCACTCAGTCTTGACTGCAAGGACCGATTATCAGAAACCTCAGCTGTGGAGATGTGTATGCAGGGAATGCATTTGGGCCTTCTTTACATTCTGCAAGGTATAAAACCTCGCACATTTGAAGAATTGACAACATTTGCCCATGACATGGAGATCAGTATGAAATCCCATGAAGGCAAAAGTCACGTGGCCATAGAACCACGCAAGGATAAGAAAGATTGGAAGAAGGGCGATAAATTGTCAAAGACCGCTGCTAAAGATTCCATGGCTATCTCAACCACCCCAATCAAGATATCTGTTAAAGATGATAAGAAAGATAATAAAAAGCCTCGCCAGTTTCAAGAGAGGGAAAGACAGCATCCTACGCTAAAGGAGTTAGAGAAAAAAGAATACCCCTTCCCCGATTCTGATGTCCCTGGCATCTTGGAATGTTTACTCGAAAGTAAAGTTATAGAACTTCCTGAATGCAAACGCCCTCAAGAGATGGGACATGTCAATGATCCAAAATACTGCAAATATCATCGTATTGTTAGTCATCCAATTGAGAAGTGTTTTATCTTCAAGAAAGTGGTGATGAACCTGGCAAAACAAGGAAAATTCTTGTTGGACACGGACGAAATTGTAACTTCAAATCATACTACTGCTACTGTGACAACCTTTGTCATGGGGAGTGCTCGTTCTCAACCTTCAACTTCTGAGATATATTGCACAAACATCCAGTTTGGCTCATTGGAACCAATCCCCATCTCTCTTGGCAAAGGGAGTGCACTTGATGTAACAACCTTTGGAAAGGTCTTTCCTCAGGATGATGAAGAAGGATGGACTTTGGTGACAAGAAAGAAACCACGGAAGCAACGAGCTGACATTTTTCAGACTAGTTATTTTGACATGGGGCAAAGGAAGAAGAAACCTCAATATCGCCTTAAGCAGTCTGGCCATAACAAAAAATGGGTCAAGAAGACACAGTCAACCAAATACGCCTCTATAAGCCAAAGGATCCAGAAGCCTATTACTTTGCAAGAGTTCTTTCCAGAAGGATATCTAGATGGCGAAGTTGTGACAGCTTACATGGTTTCAACTAAAACGGGCCCTGATGGTGAGAATAACAAGGATCAAGATGAAGCCCATAATCATGCAAAGGATGCTGCCATCATTGAAAGGTCCGATGATGATGAAGTAATCGGAGGTACACTGGATTCATGTTATGCACCAATTATTTTCACTGACGAAGATCTTCAGTTGGGTTAGAAGCTGCACAATTGTCCTTTTTTCGTTTCCGGTTACATAAAGGAACAAAGAGTTACTCGAATTCTTGTTGATGGTGGATCAGCAGTGAATCTTATGCCAAAATTTACGATGAAAAATCTCGACATCACAGTCGACGAGTTATCTCGTAGTCGTTTTATTATTCAAGGTTTTAACCAAAGAGGACAAAGAGCTATTGGCATGATTCGAGCAAAACTAATTATTGGTGAGCTCTAAGCTGAAACCTTATTCCATGTTATTGATGTAAAGACGTCCTAAAATTTGTTGTTAGGAAGGTCTTGGATACATAATAATGGTGTCATTCCATCGACTCGACTCTTCATCAGTGCTTCAAATTCTACAAGAATGGCGTACAAATAGTTGTGGCGAACCATAAACCATTTACAGAAGCAGAATCTCATTTTGCCGATGCCAAGTTCTATATCGATCCTGATACACCTTCAGAAGTGCCCATCCCAAGCCATCCATCTACACAAGAGGTTCAATCTACAAAAACAGAAGAAGCGTTAAGTGATTCATTAGATGTTTCAGTGACAGACATTATAAAGGTAGCCAAAACAAGAGGGGTCTCGATAAAAGCACATCAGACGAAACCTATTTTAAAGTATGTTCCAAAATCTCAACAACAAGAAGGGCAATCACCTGTCATTGAGATACTTGAAACCAAGGAATTTAAATTGAAGATAACACAAACCAAAGAGAAAGAAGATATGAAAAAGCTGAAAGGAGAGTTAACTCTTCCTCTCACCAAGATTCAAAAGTCTTCGCTTTCTAAGCCTCTGTTTAAAGGGTTCATGCGGCCTTCTCAATCTCTGGTCAATCATGGATCACTTCCAAAACAAAGGACTGAGGAAGGATTCGATCCTAAAGCATACCAATTTTTGGCTAAGTCAGGGTATGATTTTACAAATTCTGCAAACCTTGGAAAACTGAATTCAGAGGTCACCGGTGAGAAAATGCATGGCCTCAATGAGACACAGAAGAAGTTGAAAGATCAAGGGCATAAAATCATTCCACCCAAGTCTGGTATCGGTTTCGTACCTTCTGAGCCATTTCGAATTCACATCACAAAAAAGGATAAGAAGTCAAACATTTTTTACATTGGGTTTAAAGAAGTTGCGGATGAACAAGATCAACAGACTATAAATAAAAAATCGGTCTTCAATCGTATTAGAGCTCCATGTGATCGAATATCTGTATTCAACAGGTTGTCAAGCCAAGAATCAAATGTTTCAAGTTCTCATGTCAGCAGTTTGCCTTGTGCCTCTGTTTTTAACAGAATTAGCTTTTATGACCAAGGAAGAAAATCTCCACAACCTCAACCTCGAAAGTCAGTATTTTCTCGAATTGGTACTATCAATGATGCACCGCTAAAAAGTAGCAAGAGTGGGAAGTCAGAGGAAACAAGCATTGACGTGGTGAATAATAGTGAAGTTCAGAGCCTAGTGCCCTCGCGAATGAAATGTAAGACAGAGATAGATGTCACCAATGATGTTACATTAAAAGCTAGAAGGTGAACCATTATATTCACTAATCAAGCAAAAGAAGTGGAAGACATTGGCGAATCATCTTGTGTTACTTCATACCACATCACTATTGAAGAGGAACCTGAAGCTGAACAACCAGATGACATTGAGAAAGCTCCAGCAACATTAGAAGACGGGGGGCAGGTTACTGTTGATCAGCTCAAATAAATCAACTTAGGAACTAATGATCAACCCAGACCAGTTTTCATTAGTGCATTCCTAAGCCCCTCAGAAGAAAATGATTATTTTCAATTGTTGTCTGAGTACAAGGATGTTTTTGCTTGGACATACAAAGAGATGCCCGGTCTTGATCCTAAAATTGCAGTACAAAATCTTGCTGTCAAACATGGGATACGTCCGATTAAGCAGTCTCAACGTTTCTTCCGTCCAGAGCTAGTTCCGAGGATAGAGGAAGAACTCAACAAATTGATTAAAGTAGGGTTCATTCGTGAGGTCAAATATCCAACATAGATTTCGAGCATTGTTCCAATGAAGAAGAAAAATGGATAGATTCGAATTTATGTGGACTTTCGTGATTTGAATGAGGCATGCCCAAAACATGATTTTCCTCTTCCCATCCTCGAGCTCCCTGTAGATGCAACCACGGGGCATGAAGCTCTCTTATTTATGGATTGTTATTCTGGGTCTAATCAGATAAGGATGACTCCAAAAGATGAGGAGTTAACTGCTTTTCGCACTCCTAAAAGTATATATTGCTACAAAGTTATGCCCTTCGGACTCAAAAATGCGGGAGCAACATACCAGCGCTCCATGCAAAGGATTTTCGATGACATACTCCACAAGATTGTTGAATGTTATGTTGATGACTTGGTGGTTAAGACGAAAGAACGAATGAATCATTTACAAGATCTACGTACAGTTTTTAATCGCCTCCGAAAATTTCAACTCAAGATGAATCCTCTTAAATGTGCATTTGGTGTGACTTCAAGGAAATTCCTGGGATACGTTGTACATCATCGTGGTATTGAGATTGATCCTAATAAAGTGGAGGCCATTCAAAAGATGCCGCCACCAAATAATTTACACGAGCTTCGAAGTTTACAAGGTCAACTTGCATTCATTCGTAGGTTCATCTCAAATTTGGCTGGCCGTTGCCAGCCTTTTAACCGACTCATGAAGAAAGACGCCCCATTCATCTAAGACCAATCTTGCCAAAATGCTTTTGATAGCATCAAAAAGTACCTTCTCAATTCTCCGGTATTGGGAGCACCCGTACCTGGAAAGTCACTTATACTTTACATTGATGCGCAAGAAGAATCGTTGGGTGCCTTACTTGCTTAGAATAATGAAGAATATAAAGAAAAGGCATTGTATTACTTATGTCGCAGATTCACCCCAACGGAGCAGAATTATCCTCCAATAGAAAAAACATGCCTCGCACTAGTCTTCGCCTCTAAGAAATTGAGGCATTATTTCTTGGCTCATACGATACATCTTGTTGCAAGGGCTGATCCTCTCAAATGTGTCATGTCTAAACCGGTCTTTTCCGGACGCTTGGTGAGGTGGTCAATTTTGTTCAAAGAATTTGAAATTATTTATGTGCCATGAAAAGCAGTGAATGGACAAGTCCTAGCAGATTTCTTGGCTGACCATCCTATTCCAGCTGATTGGGAAATTTCTAAAGATTTTCCTGATGAAGAAGTCTTCCTTGTAGGCATCCTCCCTCCATGGATGATGTTTTTCGATGGGGCAGCACGAGCAGACGGGGCCGGAGCAGGAGTAGTGTTTGTCTCTCCAAAAAGACATGTTATCTCATACTCTTTTGCACTCGCCGAAAACTGCTCAAATAATATAGCTGAATATCAAGCCTTGATCATCGGCCTTCAAATGACAAATGAGATGAAGATCACGAATCTCGAAATATATGGAGATTCTAAGTTGGTGATTAACCAACTTCTTCAAGAATATGAGGTTAAGAAAGATGATCTAGTGCCGTACCATCATTATGCCTCTCGTTTGTTGAAACGGTTTGATAGTGTCATGCTAGAACACATTCCGAGGAAATAAAATCAGATAGCGGATGCTTTGGCAAATTTAGCTACAACATTAGCATTAACTGATGAGGACCTGGTTGATGTTCCTGTATGTCAATGATGGGTCTTGCCACAAGTCTTGGAAGATAAATTTGAAGAAAGTAATTTGGTTTCTTGTTGGACACAAGAGGAAGAAGACTGGAGACTCCCTATCATTGATTATTTGGAACATGGAAAGCTTCCCGAAGATCAACGCCACAAGACTGAAATACGAAGACGAGCACCTCGATTCATCTATTACAATGATACGTTGTATAGGCGTTCATATGAGGGCCTTTTCCTTCGCTGCCTCGCAAATGATGAAGCCACCCATATAATGAAGGAAGCACATTCTGGGAATTTGTGGAGCACATCAGTCTAGACCAAAACTTCACTTTCGTGTCAAAGAATGGGTTATTATTGGCCCACCATGGTCAAGGACTGCATGGAGTATGTAAAAAGGTGTCAAGCCTGTCAATTCTATGCTAACTTCATACACCAACCACCAGAACCATTGCACCCTATTGTGACGTCATGGCCATTTGTTGCATGGGGATTAGATGTAGTTGGTCCTCTAGACAAGTCTTCAAAGGGCCACTTATATATCTTGGTTGCCACTGATTATTTTTCCAAATGGGCGGAAGCTGCACCCTATAAACATGTGAAAAAGGAAACAGTGGTTGATTTCATCAAATCGAACATTATCTATCGATATGGTGTCCCTCGATACATTATCACTGATAATGGGACGAATTTTAAAAATAATTAGGTAACTGACCTTTGTGAGAAGTTTGGTTTCAAACAACTTAAGTCCTCCATGTACAATGCCCATGCCAATGGTCTCGCGGAAGCATTCAATAAAACTCTTTGTGAATTATTGAAGAAAATAGTCAACCAGACAAAGAGAGATTGGCATGAGCGAATGGAATAATCATTGTGGGCATACCGTACTACACACCATACACCTACTCAAGTAACGTCGTATTCTCTGGTCTATGGCGTGGAAGCGGTTCTGCTATTGGAACAACAGATCCCTTCGTTAAGGATTGCCATACAGGAAGGCCTTACAAGTGAAAAAAATGCCATCTTACGTCTTTAAGAACTGGAAGCATTGGAGGGGAAGAGATTAGAAGCTCAACAACAGCTAGAGTGTTATTAAGCTCGACTTTCTAAAGCATTCAATAAGAAAGTTCGACCTCGGTCATTTCAAGTTCGAGACTTAGTATTAGCTGTTCGGAGACAAATAATCATGAATCGCAAGGGAAGTAAATTTGTATCTAAATGGGATGGACCATATGTTATTCGTGAAGTTTATACTAACGGTGCATATCTCATTATTGATGAAGATGGAGTAAGAGTGGGGCCCATTAATGGCAAATTCCTGAAGTGCTACTACCCATGAAGGCAATGCTCCTGATCGTACGAGCTTAAACTGCACTATGCTCCTGGCCCGCATGAGCTAAAACTGTGTACAGCACCTAAAAAAAAAAAAAAAAAAAATTCATGTCTCCTTTGAACTACGTGATGACTTGATCCCTCGTTTGAGGGTATATAGGCAGCTTAGAATGAAATTCTAAGTTCAGTGTGATGAAAAAAAAACTCACTCCTTAACACGAGTTTAAACTGTCCCTGAAAAAAAAATCAAGAACTCCTTGATACGAGTTTAAACTATCTCCCAAAAAAAAAAAAAAAAAAAAAGTCAAGAACTCTTCGATACGAGTATAAACTGTCTAGAAGAAGAAAAAAATTGAACTACGTGATGACTTGATCCCTATTCAGGGTATGTAATCATCTTGGAGACCTGTTCCAAGTTCAGTCCACCATAAAAAAAAAAATAATAATAATAATAAAAAAATTCCTCCTCAAAGTTGCAAAATGGCAAACTCATTCATCATGCGATATCAAAAAGTGCTCGTCGTTCTTGTCAACTTGGCACGCCACCAAAGTGTAGCTACAAACAATAATTTTGGTTAGTCGCCAGAATTGTAGCTACAAAGGAAATTTGATCCGTCGCTAAGGTGTCGCCGAAGAATCCGGTTTTTCATCAAGGTGTCGCTGGAAGAAATAAATAAATTCGATCTGCCATCAAGGTGTCGCTGAAGAATTCGGTTCATCATCAAGGTGTCGCTGGAAGAAATAAATAAATTTGATTTTCTGCCAAGGTGTCGCTGAAAAATCCGGTTCATCACCATGGTGTTGTTGTAACAAAATTTTGACTCACTGTTGAGGTGTCGTTGAAGAAAAAAATAATAATTCTGCTCGCCGCCGAGGTATTATTGAAAGAGAAATTTGGCTTTCCGCTGAGGTGTTGTTGAAGAAAAAAATTAGGCCCACCGCCAAAGTGTAGCTTCAAACAATAAAACCATAAAGAATATTAATGGCTGGGCACCAACATTCGACGATTGCTTTGAATACATCTTCATGGCGATCATATGAAAATAGGGAGGCGAATACAGCACCATATAGATGTTGTTTTGATAGGAAGTCATGGAAGCGCGCCAAGATATCTTCTAACCATTCCCAATATAGTTCGATGTGTGGCAATTCAGCAGAAAGTATACAGGGAATACTCCATGATACTTTCTTCGCTTGAATGTTGAGACCCAAGAGAGAAAACTGGTTTTCCTCAATTATGCTATCATGAAGTGGAGAATTTAAGATCAAGGCTTCCGAGACAATAGATTCTTCATTAATCTGATCAAGACCAAAGTTCGTGAGGTCGCCAGTAGCTTTGCATGTCCAATGAAAAGAACATTGTTCATTGTCGAGATCAAGCATTTGAATGCGTGTACAATGAGAAGAACAATGTTTATTCTCGGGATCAGGCATATGAATGGCATCGCGACCGAGAAGTGAATCGAATACGTTTAATGTGGTTCCTTGGCTTCTTTGACAATTTTTGCTCTCTAAAACACTTGAATACCACCATGATGGAACAATGAACAAATTTGAAGCTCGATCGGTGTTGTTTAGAATGAGGATTTTAATTTATGCTATGGCTGACAAAACTAATTTGCTATACCTTCTCAAGTCCTTCAAAAAAAAAAAAAAAAAAGAAGAAGAAGAAGAAGAAGAAGATAGAAAGTGTGAAAAAAATCTATAGTGAACAAAAAAAAGAAAAAAAAAAAAAAAAAAATTCTAGTGTGAAAAAAAAATGGAAAGGAAAAAAAAGTCGTAAGAAAAAAAAAAAAAAAAAAAAAAGAGAAAAAAAAAAGGAAAGAAAAAAAATATATATAGCGTGGAAAAAAAAAAAAGAAAAAAAGAGTCGTAAAAAAAAAAACCGTGAAAAAAAAAAAGAAAAAAAAGGAGGAAAGAAAAAAAAAAGGAAAGAAAAGAAAAGGAAAATAGAAAAAAAGGAAAAAAAAAAACAAAAAAACAAAAAAAAACAGCGTGAAAAAAAAAAGGAAGGAAAAAAAAAAAAAAAAAAAAAAAAAAAAAAAAGAGAAGAACATTCATACCTATGTGTTCAAGCAGATACCGCAATCCAACACAATCTTTAGAGACTACAATCTTACAAGTTCTTCAGAGCTGATTGAAATTGATGTCAAACCCTATGACTTGGGTGCTATATATAGGTAAGGGATTTGTATAAATTGGAAAGTAAAAATCCAATAAAAATAAATAAATAAAAATAATAATAAAATAAAAAAAAGTTGGATATTTCAAGTCACACTTGAAAAAGGAGACAAGTCTTGTTAAGCGTAGGACTCGAAGTGGGGGCAATTTGTAGACACTAAAATTTTTATGGACTTTAATTTAGACAAATGGACCCATTAAATATGGGCCTAATGTTTAATTAAGTTATTTAAATGGCTCAAGTTTGGTCCACTTAAATTATTTAATTAAGCCCAGTCTAGATGGTCAAATAAAAAGAATAATTATTCCTAATAAAATATATTTGGAATAATTATTTTTAAGGATAATTATCATAATATATCCGGCCCGGCCCAGTTATGATATTTTCCTTATCAGAGAGGACACGTGTCATCATTCTATGGATCCAAGAAGCTTATAAATAGAGACCTGGAGAAAAGGAGAGGGGACACACAAAGTCAGAATTCAGAAATCTAGAATTTCAGAGAGTAATACAAAAACTCTCATCTCCAACATCCAAACCCAAAAGCGAAGAACAGCAAGCACATCAAATCGTGCCGTTCTTCATCAAATTCCACGGTGATCAATAACAAGCACAGCCAAAGACGTGTCGTTCTTTATCAAATTCCACGGTGATTCAAGATCAAGCCTATGCAGCCCTTGGATCCAACCAATCAACAAAAAAAGGAGATTTAATCAAATGATCAGTTCTTTCTTTTGTAAAGAATATTACAGAGGATTGTACCTCAATTTCTCAAATTAATAAAATTATACTATTTGCTCCATATTTTGTTTCTATTCCAGACTTACAAAATTTGTGTATACAACCACGCCAACCGTTCTAACCTAAATAATAAAATATCTAACAGTTTCCCATGGTGAATGCTAAATGTTGATTTAAATTGTTCGCCTTGCTGTAGATTGACCTAATGTCAGAAAAAAATTGAGCACGGTGGGCTCACCCAATTGCAACAAGTTTTATGGGCTTTAACACTATATTGTGCTTTAATAGAATTTCTGAGTTGATTGAGATTTTTTTTGTAAGGTCAAATAGGTATTTTAAAATTAGAATTGGAGAAAATTTAATTTGTAATAAATTTTCTCATTCAGAGGTGCCGCCAAGAATATTTTCGCATTTTTACACTTATTATGTAGTTATAGTGAAGAGTGGTTGTTAATCATTCTGAATGCTTTGTAATTCATTTGCTCTTCGTCACGGTGAAACCTTCTGGAAGGCCCTAGAGTAAATTAAATATTTACAACAGAACTCATTCATTAAAAAAGGGCTTAAATATTTCTAGTGTTTACACCTCTAGAAAAAATTAATTTATTGTTTGCAACTACTGTGTTCATCATTGTCTTTTCATGGATCAAAATCAAAACCATCATTGCCATGGATAAATTGTATAATGTATAGTAAGTATATGTTTTGCGTGGGTTACACATTAAAAAAGATGGATCTGCTTGCTTGATTGAAAAATGGATCTCATCCACAAGAAAATTTTCTTTTCCTTCTCCCACTTTCTTTTTGGTTGTTTCTGCAATGGAACTGAATCGGTTTTATTTAGTTATTTATTTATTTCAGAGATCAGTTTAATAGACAAGACAAAGAAGAAACTAAATTCATAATTCATACAGAACAACATGCAACATAATAAATAGCAAGAGGAGAGTAATAAATGTGATACTCCTAATTTTGGAACACGGGTTGATTAAATTCGCGTACAAAATTAAGGGATATCAAAACAATTAAAGTATTTAAATAAGCACAGAAAACAAAGATAAATAAAAAAGAATAAATAAATCGCTGAAGAAAACTAATAAATAAATATTCATTAATTAATAATTGTACAACAATTATAACTCGGAAATCCCGTAATTTAATGACCCTTTAAAACATTATCCAATAATCCAATACTACTTATAAGTACACAAAATGAATAGATGAATGACAGTCTCCCAGCAGCGGAAGCTCAACCTTGAGACTCGAACCTCTAATAATCTGAAAAAATAAATCGTGGGTTAAACCCTACGAGCAAGTTCTCTCTACCAAACCTCTGAAAACCAATAAGTAAATCATCTCTAATCAAAACCAAACCTAACAAAGTTTTAAGTTTAATAAACAATTATACGCATATGTATAAATAATTATATACAATATAACTTTCACATCCAATAATACTTTCATTAATTTTCAAAACCATTAAACCATGATTAAAACATAATCATACCTAAATCAATTCAAAACTCCTTCTATTTTAAAGAGAAACCCTTTTAACCTTAACTCTATTTTAAATAATTATTTAATCATTTAAAAAATAAAATATAATTCAAGAAAAATTATACTTAATCCAAAAGTTAATAATGAATTTAATTATTTAAATCATACAGCCAATACCTAAGATTTGACAAATCATCCATATCTCTACCAATATTATTTTATTAATATATATAAAATAATACACTAACATGTAACTACTAGATTATTCTAATTTAAGAATATCTAATCCTAATCCAACTTATACATAAAGTATTCATAGATGAATTGTAATCATCTAATACACATAACAATTTAATTATGCTTTAGCAATTCAACCATGCCACTATGAATATATTTATTTATATATTGGTAACTCAACCATACCTCCTTAAGTATATTTACTTATATATTGGCAAATCAACTATGCCATTAAAAATATATTTATTTATATATTGACAATTCAACCATACCTCCTTAAGTATATATATATTTACCTTTAAATTAACAACTCATCCATTGCTTCATATGTATATATTTTATCCATGCCTACAATTCAATCATGTACCGATTTTAAACTTAACGATGAACTAAATTACACATAGACATCTCATGCATATCATACACATAATATTAATTTGAAAATCAACCTATCCAGATATATCGATTAAATAAGAATAACTAATATTAATAATTTAAATAATATATACATATACACACATATATTATTTAATATATATATGTATAACCTTCCTTAAGAATATATATATATATATATATGCTTCTTTCCATATATATAATTATATATGTGTACATGTTAACATGTACACATATATAATTATATATATGGAAAGAAGCATATATATATATATATATATTCTTAAGGAAGGTTATACATATATATATTAAATAATATATGTGTGTATATATTAAATAATATATGTGTGTATATGTAACATGTACACATATATAATTATATATATGGAAAGAAGCATATATATATATATATATATATATATATATATATATTCTTAAGGAAGGTTATACATATATATATTAAATAATATATGTGTGTATATGTATAGCATATATATATATTTCATATATATATATTTCATATATATATGTATAACCTTCCTTAAGAATATATATATATATATATATATATATATATATATTCCTCCTCCCATCACCAATTATTAGTTAATTATGCATATTAAATACCATGGTAATATTCTATGTGTCTTTGAACACCAATAACACATCCTTTAAGGGTTGATTTTAATACTAACATGCTTAAAATCAATTAGGGGCCCCACAGGTACTTTCTGGAACACCGTATGCATCTCCATGCGCTACCACGTGCCTCCCAATGCCCTTAAACATTTCTCACGCGCTTCCACGAGCCACCACATACTGACAGGTGGTCTCACGCGCTCCCACACGTTCCCACGTACATGCTTCTCCTTCTTGCTGATGTGGCGCACTCTGGTTGGCTAGCCTCCTCTCTGCTGCATCAGCGCACCTGCACCGGATCAGTCGCTCCCCATCAGTGCATCTCAGCCCTCCAAACCTTGCGCGCACCATACTAATGTGATCCGCAACACACTGGATTTATTCCATTGATCAAATCGCATCCAATGGCCTCTGACTTGTTGCGCACCGAAGCTCCATGCGCTGCACCACATTGAATATATCTATGTATTATTTTTAATCCTCAAAGACTCTGATTCACACGCACACAAAGTTATTATGTGCTGTACCACACCAAACTAGAACCCCCTTTTTGATGCCCTGATTAACCCAGCCGCCAGTGTATATAAACAGTATATATATATATATATATATATATATATATATATATATATATATATATATATATTCGAAACAAATATAATCCATAAATCAAATATAATTCCAAAAAAATATATAAAATTACCATAAAATTCCAGAAAATTATAGAAAATTCCCAGAAAATCTATACAACATAAATAACCCTCGTGGTCATAGATCAAATATAACAGTTGAATTTAAAAATAAATATAACACACACATCAACCATTTAAAATCCAAAGTTAAAAGAAAATAAAATATAATAATTCATTCTTTTAATTAATCCGATCTAACCATGAATTTTAAACCAATAAATTTAATCGTAATTTTGATACTCAAGGTGAAATTCTTATGAGTTCTAAGAGGAAAGTTAGAGAAGAATTCGCCTGAAGGTTTTGAAACAAAACCGACGCTTCAAAACTCTTCAAATCCTGACATCCTCTTTCTCCGATCCGACCTCCTCCTTGTCAACCCTTCTTCTTCTTCTTCTTCTCTCTCTACCTTTCTTATTTTTCTAACGTGTAAAACTTTTTGACCCTAAACCTTATGTATATATTTATACACATTAAAATCTAAATCCTATTCCTAATAGGACTACCAAATAAAAGAAAAATAATAATTATTAATTAATTATATTTATATACATATAATTTTATTTATATATATATAATTATGCAAAGATAATTATTTAAATATCTTTGTAACCTTGGGCCTTATTAATTAACCCAATAAGGCTTCCTTCAAGTCTGAGACCACATCCATTGGTCCCACTCCTCTTAAGCCCAATTCAATTAAAGTAACAATTAAAATAATTAAATTAAAACTAATAATTACAAATAATTAACAAATAATTCACACAATTATAAATACACACAAATCAAATAACCAATTCAATCATAGTATTCTATAAACAAAATACCATATCAATTCAACAAATATAATCTAGTTAAACTAAGACAATTAATCTAAACACTCAATTAAATAAAACAAATCATTTAAAATAAAATAAAATTAATTAATTCTAATTAAATCAAACAAATCATTTAAAAATAAAATAAAAGCAATTAATTCTAATTAAATCAAACAAATCATTTAAAAATAAAATAAAAGTAATTCATTCCAATTAATAATTTCTTTAAAATATTGGGGTATTATATTCTTCCCCCCTAACAAAAGGAATTTCGTCCTCAGAATTCACGAATCCATGAAATGAAAACTTTAATTATTGAATTTCAAATTTCATTGTTTCCTTTATCCGTGTGAAAATTAATTCATCCACACATACTCATAATTAGCAAGCATATCTCAAAATTTGCTAATTCCATATTTATATAATTGACAAATACAAGTACACACTAGAGACTCTCATTGGACTAAAGCAGTCTCAACCGGATAGTGGGTATCTCATGCAAAACGAACACAAAGGTGGTCATGAGTCTTCTTTCTACCAGGGCCCACACATCCTTAAATCCAGCTACCCCTCTCAATCAGTAATATACGCCTCCATCCTAATCACTGATTCTGAGACTCAAACTCATATCGTGGCACAAATCCATACATATATAAAATTCATTCTATCCAAACATAAAATTAAACTATCCAACCATATTATTTCAATGGCATGCCATCCAACTATTTCGTTGACCTAATACAAATAAGTAGGACTTAACTATATGGTTAATCCATTCCCTTATAAATATAAATAGGTAGGACTTAACTATTCCGTTAATCCGTCCCTAAAATACACAAATAGGTAGGACTTAATTTTTTCGTGAATCCGTCCCTAAAATACTCCTATATTATTTTAATGGTGCATAAATCTATAAAATCCATAATTGATGCAACATATATAATTAAATATCAAATAATCCAGAAGTAAGCATAATAAAAATCTGATAAATATATGATTATATTATATGCCAATATCTGATTAAAATCACACAAATATACATTGAAATTGCTAGAATAATATTAAGCAACTAAATCCTTCATTCACAATATGTAAGTTAATTAAAATTCTATATTGTTCAAGTCCTTAGCATATTAATGTATATTATGCATTCTGAGATTTTAACCAGTCTATTTCAACCATTTAAATCACCAAATTTGATTTGAATAACATTAGAACACCCCAATCATCAAAACAGAACTTAAAACCAATTCTGCAACTACATTCATTCTCCCTGAACAATACTGAGTGTAGAAGTAATAACTTTTCACAATTCAGTTATCTACTCTATCTCGCATCTGTGTTTACTGTGTGAACGTAAACTATCGACCTCGTAGTCTATTGCATTTAATCAGTTTTCACAATAAATATTGTCTCCCTACATACTGATTTAGCATACGATTCTGGCACCTACGTTCTTGCTTCCTCAAATACCTTCCAAATCGGTGTCCTACCATTTTCTGATAAGATTCAACGGTTTACCATTAGGACACACTAACAGACCGAATATAGAATACAATGGATCATAAACTTAAACTCTAAGTAAAAGAGTACACAACGCGGAAGTCACACAACGAAAGACACCCTAGGGACACTTGAACCTGGAGTGCTCTGATACCAACTATTATACCCCCTAATTTCGAAACACGGGTTGATCAAATCCGCGCACAAAATTAAGGGATATCAAAACAATTAAAGTATTTAAATAAGCACAGAATACAAAGATAAATAAAAAAGAATAAATAAATCGCTAAAGAAAATTAATAAATAAATATTTCATATAATTCTACAACAATTACAACTCGAAAATCCCGTAACTCAAGGATCCCTTAAAACATTATCCAATAATCCAATACTACTTAAAGGTATACAAGATGAATAGATGAAAGACAGTCTCCCAGATGCAGATCCTCAACCTTGAGACTGGAACCTTTAATAACTTGAAAAAATAAATCGTGGGTTAAACCCTATGAGCAAGTTCTCTTTACTAGACCTCTGAAAACCAATAAATAGATCATCTCTAATCAAAACCAAAGCTAATAAAATTTTAAGTTTAATAAACAATGATACGCATATGTATAAATAATTATATACGCTATAACCTTCACATCCATTAATAGTTTCATTAATTTTCAAAACCATTAAACCATGATTAAAACATAATCATACCTAAATCAATTCAAAATTCCTTCTCTTTTAAAGACAAACCCCTTTAACCTTAACTCCATTTTAAATAATTATTTAATCATTTAAAAAATAAAATATAATTCAAGGAAAATTATATTTAATCCAAAAGCCTATAATGAATTTAATTATTTAAATCATACAGCCAATACCTATGCTTTAACAAATCATCCATGTCTCTACTAATATTATTTTATTAATATATATAAAATAATAAACTAACATGTAACTACTAGATTATTCTAATTTAAGAATATCTAATCTTGATCCAACTTATAAATACAATATCCATAGATGAATTTTAATCATTTAATACACATAACGATTTAATTATGCTTTAGCAATTAAACCATGCCACTATGAATATTTTTATTTATATATTGGCAACTCAACCATATCTCCTTAAGTATATTTATTTATACATTGGCAAATCAACCATGTCATTAAAAATATATTTATTTATATATTAGCAACTCAACCATGCCTTATTAAGTATATATATTTTATTCATACAAATATTTAGGCATTATATTTAAGCTTTTGGCAACTCATCCATGTAATACCCCTAATTTCAAAAGGATAGTTTTGGTATTTAATTTATTCTTTTAATTGAATTTTAAATTATTTAATTGTTTATTTGACATACTTGTTGCTTGTTTAAACTGGTGTTTAAGTTTCATGGCGTGTTTAAATATCTTATTACTTGAATTGCTCGCATTATTTGTAATTAGTAAATTTATTATGACTTGTTTTATTTAATTGTTGTATTTAATTCTTTATTTTTGTTTAAGTGGTTTAATTTAGTTGTTTTATTTGAATTAATTTAATTGAATATAATAGTTTAATTATTTTAATTTAATTGTTAATTGTCTTAATTTAATTATATTTAATTAAGGTTTTGTTTTTAGAGGTCACGTTTGTAGCCGACGTGGGTTTTTAGTTAAGTAGTTTTGGGCCGATTAGGATTTAGCTTGGGGCTTGGAATTAATTTAGGGTTTGGTACAACTCTATAAATATATAGGTTACCTTTGTTTAGGGTTTTAGGAAAAGAAAAATAAACCTATACACGTCTGTGGAGGCAGAGGAGGAATAGAGGAATTTGTTAATAGGAATTGCCGGGAACCTTCGAAGACGGCGTAAAGATTTTGAACAAAAGTCTCAAAGGCAAGTTCTGTCTTAACTCTCTCCCTTAGGCTTCGTGTTCTTTGCATACTTAAATAGTTTCAGGTTGAGTTACATGTTTAAAACAAAAAGAAAATATATGTTTTCATGTTTAGAAATTGGAAGCGTATCAGTATGTGTTTATACTTGTTAAACTGAGTACACTTGAAACTTTCTTGTAAATTTCTTTGTTTAAATCCATGCTAGTAGTATACAAAGGACATAAACAAGGGTGGAAATCTACTGGAAGTAAGGTATAAATTCTGGAAACCAAAATACTAAAGTGCCGAAGGTGTAAACGATGCTAGAATGCGAGAACAGAGAGAAGAGAAGGGAGAGAGCCGGCTCTCCTTGCAAAGGAGGCGGCTCCAAGGCCTTAGGAGCAGGCTCCAAGGCCAATGGAGGCGGCTCCATGGTTTTTGGAGCCTGCTCCATTTTGGTTTTTCCTAGTTTTTATGTTCTATTGTTTTTTCTTTTGGTTTTTAGTGAGACAGGTTCTTGGGTATGGATTTTCTAAGTTTTCTAATAGAAACTAAATACTGTAATGGATGGTTTAACAGTGGTTTGGTGTAGGATTAAAGTTTGAAGGGTGTTGAGTCTGCTCTATGTTGTTTTCTTCACAGTTTTTACATTTTGTTCTTATTTTTCAGTTCAGTAAGGAAGCCTCTTGGTTAGTGAATTCCTAGTATTGTTTGAGGAGATAAATCACTGTAATGAGTGATTAGAGACTGTCCAGAGGAAGATTAGAGTCTAAAGGAATAGAGTAATATAAATTTAGGCACCGAGTGTTAATCGTTAAAACTGGATGGATTTTGTATGTGCCTTGCAGACTTGTTTGGTTTTGGATACTGTATTTTTAAATTTTATTATAAATTTCTTTGATAGTTGGGTCACTATTAATTACATATATTTGAAAAAAATACATGTTTTAAATCTATATTTTTGCTAAGGATTAATTGATGGTTAAATTGTAAAACCTAGTGCATCAATTTGTTGGATAGAAAATTATATATATGATACATTACTTACATTACTTTTGCATGCCATGGAACAGATTGATACAATGTCTATTTAGGCTGGGTTAATTATATGGAAACTAGGAATAGAGTTATATTTACAGACACAATTCTGTGTGATCAAGTTATGATTTCTATATTGGTTTACTTAAGCATGTTGTTTACTTTACTCTAATATGCTTAGTTTGGAATGGTTGATATTGTTATTTAATTGTCAATGCCTTATCAACTGTTGGACGGATGGAATTGTATGCACCAGTATGGGACGGTGTCATATTGGGTTTGAATTAGCTCAAGTAGCTAAGTCCTACCTATTTTGGAATAAGGGTACGGGTTATTAAATAAAGTCCTCCTTATATATATATAAGTCGGTACGGTTGAATACGCCGAATAACTTACTGGATTTCGTGTGGATGGATAGGAACGGAATTTAAATATATTTTTATGATACCGTGACATGAGTTTGAGTATTAGAGTCAATGGTTAGGGTACGTATACGCAGTTGGATGTGTAGCTGGCTGTGAGGGTTAAGGTATACCCTGTTTAGGTTTAGGTACTTATGCCCACTCAGGTACGTTTTGTGTGATGCCTTCTATTCAGGTTGAGACCCTCTTTATAGTCTAGCGAGAGTCAGTAGTGTGGATATATTTATGTATGGATTATTAGTTATTGTTGAACTATTTAGTATGTATATGCGTATCGAGTCTCTGCTTGGATTGTAGTAGGATAGAACTTGTTCGTGGACCTGACCCACTCCTCTTTTTCAGGTGTACGTTAGTTCCAGGCTTGAGCTTATTCGTGCTGAGCAGAGACGATCTTCCACTCGACCAACGATGTAGGACTTCTTTCCAGATAATAGATTTGGATTTTGTCTTCAGCTTTACTTTCATTCAGTTTGGGATTTTTATTAGGGGGCAATTGGAGATGGATTCCCGAGTTGTTTAACTTACGAAGTTTTTGATTATCGAAATTTAAGTATTTAAATTATTAAAGATTATCTTTTAGTTTTCTTTCAGCTCTTAAATTTTATTTTTTTAAATTCATTTTTGTATTCCGTGTTCATTTTAAAGTTATTAATTGTTTGATATCCCTCGGGTTTGGGCCTAGGCCTGATCAACCCGTATCTCGGATCCAAGGGGTATCACAATCCATGCTTACAATTCAACCATGTACCAATTTTAATCTTAACGATGAACTAAATTACACATAGACATCTCATGCATATCATACCCATAATATTAATTTGAAAATCAACCTATCCAAATATACCGATTAAATAAGAATAATTAATATTAATAATTTAAATAATATATACATATATACACATATATTATTTAATATATATATGTATAACCTTCCTTAAGAATATATATATATATGCTTCCTTCCATACTAAACAAACATTAATAAATCCAAATGTACACATATATAATTAAATATATATATATATATAAATATATTTATATATATTCCTTCTCCCATCACCAATTATTAGTTAATTATGCATATTAAATACCGTGGTGATATTCTATATGTCTTTAAACACCAATAACACATCCTTTAAGGGTTGATTTTAACACTAACAAGCTTAAAATCAATTAGGGGACATCACCGGACCCCACAGGAACTTTCTGGAACACCGTATGCATCTCCACGCGCCACCACGTGCCTCCCAATACGCCTAAACATTTCTCACGCGCTTCCACAAGCCACCACATGCTGACAAGTCACGCGCTGCCACGTGGCTGCTTCTCCTTCTTAATAATGTGGAGCACTCTGGTTGGCTAGCCTCCTCTCTGCTACATCAGTGCACCTGCACCGGATCAGTCGCTCCCCATCAGTGCATCTCAGCCCTCCAAACCTTGTGCGCACCATACTAATGTGATCCGCAACACACCGGATCTATTCCATTGATCAAATCGCATCCAATGGCCTCTGACTTGTTGCGCACCGAAGCTCCATGCGCTTTACCACACTGAATTAATCTATGTATTATTTTTAATCCTCAAAGGCTTTGATTCACACGCACACAAAGTTATAGTGTGCTGTACCACACCAAACTAGAACCCCCTTTTTGATGCCCTGATTAACCTAGTCGTCAGTGTATATAAATAGTATATATATATATATATATATTTATATATTTTCCAAACAAATATAATCAATAAATCAAATATAATTCCAAAAATATATATATAATTACCAAAAAATTATAGAAAATTCCCAAAAAATCTATATACCCTAAATAACCCTCCTGGTCATAAATCTAACATAACAGTTGAATTTAAAAACAAATATAACACATACATCAACAATTAAAATCCAAAGTTAAAAGAAAATAAAATATAATAATTCATTCTTTTAATTAATTCGATCTAACCATGATTTTTAAACTAATAAATTTCATCTTAATTTTGATACTCAAGGTGAAATTCTTATGAGTTCTAAGAGCAAAGTTAGAGAAGAATTCGCCTGAAGGTTTCGAAACAAAACCGACGGTTCAAGACTCTTCAAATCCCGACATCCTCTTTTTCCGATCCGGCCTCCTTGTCAATCCTTCTTCTTCTTCTTTCTCTGCCTCTCTTATTTTTCTAACGTGTAAAACTTTTTGACCCTAAACCTTATGTGTATATTTATACACATTAAAATCTAAATCCTATTCCTAATTGGACTACCAAATAAAAGAAAAATAATAATTATTAAATAACATATATACACATATATTATATAATATATATTTGTATATTTCCTTCCATTATAATCCTTAACTAATTAAATCATATACATATATACATATATCACTAAATATATATATATATATATATATATATATATATACATATTTTTTGCCATAATAATTATTAATTAATTATATTTATATACATATAATTTTATTTATATATATGTAATTATGCAAAGATAATTATTTAAATATCTTTATAACTTTGGGCCTTATTAATTAACCCAACAAGGCCTCCTTCAAGTATGAGACCACATCCATTGGTCCCACTCCTCTTAAGCCCAATTCAATTAAAATTAACAATTAAAATAATTAAATTAAAGCTAATAATTATTAATAATTAACAAATAATTCACACAAGTATAAATACACACAAATCAAATAATCAATTCAATCATAGCATTCTACAAACAAAATACCATATTAATTTAACAAATATAATCACAAAATATAATCTAATTAAAATAAGACAATTAATCTAAACACTCAATTAAATAAAACAAATAATTTAAAAATAAAATAAAAGTAATTAATTTTAATTAAATCAAACAAATCATTTAAAAATAAAATAAGAGCAATTAATTGTAATTAAATCAAACAAATCATTTAAAAATAAAATAAAAGTAATTAATTCCAATTAATAAATTCTTTAAAATATTGGGGTATCACAATAAATGACTCCACAAATTCATATAAAGTGTTGACACTAAAATCGGCTGGCTAAAGCCGATCTTAAATTGATCTGTTGCGGGCGTGCCAGAACCGACAATGTGGTACAAGTGTAAATTGTCAACTGTAGTGCAACAACCCGAATCTGAGGGTCCGAACCGTTAACCGGGTCCTTACCCGAACCTGAGGTTAACTAGGTCATACTGTTAACTTCCTGTGTCCTTATCTGTCATACAAGTCAATCTAAATCCCTAAAACGTTCTAAGATACAACCTTATAGTGAGGGTTAGATGATACAGGCAAAAAGGGGATAATCAGTCGGCTAATGGCCCTTGATCGACTGGTTGATAGTGCAGGATCAGTCGGCTGACCAACAGGGTCGGTCGGCTGGAACGATTGCACAAAATGCATGCTCTCGGGACTTGCTACTGTAGGCGTGTCGGTGGGTTGGTGGAGTGGCTCGGTCGGCCGAACTTGGGGTTTCGGTCGACTGATGGTGAGGATCAGCCCAACTCACTGGAATACGTTACAACCCAACTCACTGGAATACTTTTCGGCTGTGCTTTATACATGCTAAACCTATGTTGAACCTGTTTATTCCAAATTTACGGCAACAAAGCACAACATTAATCAATTGAAAGGTATTAATAACTGTTCAAAACATGATTTCTTATCCCATTCATCATCAAGTATTTACATAGTGTCAAATTGTATCCAATTACCCTTAAAAGTTATAATTACAGTATATAGCCATGATTTCCAAAATAAATACACTTCACTATGGTTTTAAGACTTTACAAAAGTGTAGCAAATGTACAAAAGATGGCAAAATATATTCCCAACCCTCCTTAAGCTTGTGAAGGGCCTGCGTCTCCTACTTCCTTTCCCTGCGCTTGAAAAATGTTAAATAATGAGGTGAGCAATTTGTTCAGTAGGTGGTGCTTAAGACGCACCTCTTGTGGCCCCGTGAATCCAAATAATGAATAGGGATAGAGGATATCGATTCCAAGTTCAAAACAAGCAAATGTCATGCCATGAATGCAATGCCATATATGTCACTCCCCATTTTCAAAAACATCCAATGCTTCACATACTGTTAATATAACCCGCCCTTTGGTGACTCCGCATTGACACGAGAGAAGGGTTGGCTATCGTCCCTGACCCTTGGTACCTCCTCGGCGTCATTTGGGGTTTAGCTAGCTTAACCACGCTAGGGTGTTTCCCCTAGTTCTCTCTAGGTTACATTAACACACGGGCCCTTTGGTGACTCCGCGGCGATTAGGTTTTCTCAAAAACCATTTAATCAAATTTCTTCCTAAAAACCCCCTTCTTTTTCCAATTCAAATAACTTTGCCCATTTTCATGCTGAATGCATGCCATATACTTTGCCATTTCTATGGAAATAAAGAGAATTCTTCTACATAATTTAACATGCTTCCACATAGCCATTTCTAGCAAGATAAAACATACTTAGGCATGGAAATTAACACTTAGGCATGTTTTTTCATACAATTCAATTAACACATATGATCATAGACTTCATATACAGCATTTACATCATCCTCAAGGCAATTAACTCAAATTTAAACATGTTTTGTAACAAATATTGAGAGATAATTCACTAAGGAACAAGAAAATATGAATTAGAGACCCCTACCTCAAGACAAGCAAAAACCCCCAAATTGTGCCCTAGACCATGAATTCCCTAGAGTGCTTTAAACAAGAAATTGTTTTGATCAAGTCGTAGATCTCAATGAGCTCTTTAATTTGTCGCAAACGGCACCCAAAACACCAAGAATTGAGGAAAAAAATCAAGGATTAAAGAGTTGAAACCAAGAGAAGAAAAAAGAAAACTTTAGAATGGGAGAGAGAGAGAGAGACTTACGATAGAAGAAGAGAATTGTGAGACCAAATGGTGGTCTATAGCCTTCATTCTTTTTATAGAATTTTCCTTTTACTTTTTCTCATAAATTCACACCATAAACATAAATATACTTATACCAATCCATAGCCACATAGAATATTTTAAATAAAAATGCATGTGATGCAAATGGACCTAACCAACACCACCGTAAACAACAATCCCGGCAACGGGTCCCACACGGGACTATTCGGCCCGAAAACAGAAAGAAATACAAAATGATAACCCTTGCATTTCAAAGAGTCCCGAACTCAATGCAGTACCCTAACCAACCCTTGGGCACAACCGTTACACTCTATAGTGTCGGATACGAAAAAGGGCAAAAGATGAAAATGCCCTTGCAGCGATAAAAATTTTGAAAAAATAAAAAATGACGAAAATTGGAAACATCACAATCTCCCCAACTTAAAAGGATTTTGTCCCTGAAATTAAGCCATACCTGTGGGAGAAAACAACGTTGGATACTTAGAATGAACTTTCTGTCCAAGTTCCCAAGTAGCTTCCTCAACTCCGTGGTGTTTCCAAAGAACCTTCACTAGCGGTATCGTCTTATCCCTTAACACCTTCTGCCGTGTGTCAAGGAACTAAATTGGTCCTTCTTCATAGAAGACATCCTCATCAATGTCCACATCAACCCAACTCAGGATGTGAAACAGATTCGGCTCATACTTCCGTAGCATCGGCACATGAAAAACATTGTGAACTCTATCCATCTGCGGTAGCAAGGCAAGTCTGTAGGCAACTTCTCTTACGTAGTCCAAAATCTCAAATGGTCTGATGAATCGTGGTGACAACTTGTCACTTTTCCCGAATCTCATCAAACCCTTTCGTGGAGAAACCCGTAGAAAAACGTGGTCTCCCACCTTAAAAGATAGCGGTCGTCTCCGCCTATCTGCATAGCTCTTTTGTCAGCTTTGAGCTGTGAGCAATCTTTATCTGATTAGCTTAATTTTCTCGGTAGTCTCGAGTACAATGTTGGGTCCTATGGCGGCTGTCTCGCCTACCTCAGTCCAACAGACTGGAGACCTACAAGGTCTACCATATAATGCCTCAAATGGAGCCATCTCAATGCTCGCTTGATAACTGTTGTTGTAGGCAAACTCAATAAGCGGTAGATGATCTTCCCAACTACCACCTAAATCGAGTACGCAAGCCTGAAGCATATCCTCCAAAATCTGGATGGTACGCTCTGACTGGCCATCCGTCTATGGATGGAATGCCGTACTAAGGTGCAACGCTGAGCCAAACGCTACTTGGAGTCCTTCCTAGAACTTCAAAGTGAATTTGGCATCCCTATCCGAAACAATGGTTATTGGAACTCCATACGACCTCATAATCTCCTTCACATATAGTTCATCAAGTGCTTCTATGTCATCTGTTGCCTTAATAGGTAAGAAGTGAGCCGTCTTGGTTAATCTGTCAATGATAACCCATACGACTTCATTGCCCCTCTAGGACTTAGGAAGGCCTGTCACAAAATCCATAACAATCTGCTCCCATTTTTACTGCGCTACAGGCAATGGTTACAACAAACCGGCTGGTCTCTGATGCTCGGTCTTCACCTATTGACAGGTAAGGCACTTAGCCACAAATTGTGCAACATCTGTCTTCATTCCATTCCACCAATACTGATGTCTCAAATTGTGATACTTTTTGGTATCACCTGGATGAACTGCAAAGCGGGAAGTGTGAAACTCCTGTAAAACATCCTTACGACAAACTGTGGGAACAACCAACAAGTCCTTGTACCGTAGACCTCCATTTGTATGTAGTGTCCAATTCTTCACTGTCTCACCACTGGAGATCAAAGTGTGAATGACATCCAAATCTGGATCCTGTCTCTGTGACTTGATCACTCGTCCGACAAGAGTAGGCTGAGTCACAAGACTAAATAAGAATGCTGACTTACTGTAAACATCGTCATCAAAACACTGTAATCCCATCTCTGCCAGATCCTCAAGTGTAATACCCTTAATTTCAAAAGGATAGTCTTGGTATTTAATTTATTATTTAATTGCATTTTTATTTGTTTAATAGTTTCTTTGCTTGTTATTTGAATTAAATGAATTATTTGTTTAATTGACTTAATTGTATTTATTTGAATTATTTGCATTAATTAAATTATTGGATTTAAACTGTGTTATTATGTGAATTGATTTATTATAATTGGTTAATTGTGTAAATTAGTTAATGGAATTAATGTAGGGTTTTGTTTTATTTTTCATGTTGTAGCCGACTTGGTTCTCCGTCTTATTTAACACTTCGATTTAGGTTTAAGTGTGGCCTATAAATATAAGTATTAAGTTCTGCTTAGGGTTTTAGAACTCTAGTTACGACTGTGGAGGCAGAGAGAGAACAGAGGAGGGTTTACAGTAAGTGGTTTTCACCAGAGAATTTAGGAAACCGACGGTGCAAGGTTTTAGACTGAGACCTAAAGGCAAGTTCTATACCCAACTCTCTCCCATTGGCTCGTATTCTTTACATGTCTAATACAATTCCAGGAACATATAAAGATTAAAAATTAAATTGGATTGCATGTCTGAGATACTTTACATGGAACATGTTTTCAAGTTATGTATTGTTTGTTTTAAATTCTTTCTTGCATAACTCCTGATTTATATCATGTCCATTGATGTATAAAGAGTTTAATTAGTCCGGAACACCTTGGGAAAACACTAAAATTAATCTGTTTGCATGGTTGAGTTGTTTGCAACAGTAGGTGATCATGAATGTTAAATTGCTCGGTTTGAATTCTTTTTACACAATACATGTGTAAGTTGATGTCGGTAGTTGTATAAATAATTTAATTGCCTCTTGAACATACTGGAACCTAGTTCAGACACCTAGGAACCTTGATGATTGAGGACGAAAATGATGAAAGTCGCCGGAGATGAAATCGGTGAAGGAAAACGAGTGAACTGGGCAAATTGGGGAAGGAGGTGGCTCCCCACAAGGGTGGAGTTGGCTCCAAGGGCTGTGGAGGTGGCTCCCCATGTGGGGGAGGTGGCTCCACCCCTTTTTGATGGATTTTTAGTGTGTTGTTGCTTCTAGGGTTGCTTTCTAACCTTTCAAGGGTAATCAAGGGTTGTAATTGGGAAATTAGTTGTTACCTAAGATCTTGTTTAAGCTCCAGAGAGCAGGAATAATGGTTAATGAACCACTTGGGGTTTATAGATTAAGCAGTATAAAAGTTCCTACAAAGTTTGGTATACTGTTTTGGAGGTGGATGATTTAAATTGCTTAACTTTGTTTGTAGCAAGTTTTTTTATGAATGGTTTATAGTCTAAATCATGTTTTAGTGGTATCAAGTAAGCATGCTAATGTATTTATTATCATTATTATGCTTATCATGGATTAAAAGATGTTTATGTTTATTCTCCGTGCTATAAATTATGCGAGAATTATGTAACAGTGGAATAAGACAAGCATGTTAGTTTACAAAATTTTATTATGCTTTGTATGGAATTAATTGATATAAACATTTATTTATGTTCTATCAATTATATGGATTCTGTGGATTAGTTGGTAGTTGCATTTATTATCTGTGTTATCAACTATGGGATGTATGGATTGTATGCACCAGTATGGGACGGTGGCATACTAGGGACGGATTAGTTTCAAAATACTATATCCTACCTATACGGAATAAGGGAATGGATTATAAAATAAATCCTACTTAAATTTAAGTCAAAAAAGCTGCACAAGCTGAATGACTAAATGGATTACTTATTATCTAAGTTAAGTCAAAGAAGCTGCACAAGCTGAATGACTAACTGGATGGGTTTGGATGGATAGGATAGGACTTTAAATATATACTTATGGTACCACGATACGAGCTTGAGTCTCAGGATCGACGATTAGGGAGCGTATATGCAGTATGATACGTAGCTGGCTATGTTGGTTGAGGTATACCCTGTTTAGGCTTAGGTACTCATGCCCACACAGGTGCGTTTTGCATGTTGCCTTCTGTTCAGGTTGAGACCCTCTTCATAGTCCAGTGAGAGTCCCGTAGTGTGGATATATATATGTACAGACTATATAGCTATTGTTGAGTTGTTTAGGATGTACATGCATATCGAGTCTCTGTTCGGATTGTAGTAGGATAGAACTTGTTCGTAGGCCTGACCCACTTCTATTTTTCAGGTATTCGACAGTTCTAGTCTTAGGATTGATCGTGCTGAGCAGAGACTATCAGTCACTCTTCCGACGTCGTAGGACTTCTCTTCGTGGTTGAACTTTGGATATTTTTTTAGTTTATTTTCATTTCAGTTTGGTTTTAATTAGGGGTCCACTAGAGATGGATTCCCGAGTTGTTAATTATTAGAGGTTTTATGGAGGATTGGATTTCTGGATTTTAATTTTATTTATTCTAGGATTTTTAAACTTAGATTTCTTTCAGCTCTTAATTATTTATTTCTTATTTCATTTTGTATTCCGTGTTCGTTTATTTATTAATTGTTTGATATCCCTTCGGGTTCGGGCTTGGGCCTGATCAACTTGTGTCTCGGATCCGAGGGGTATCACATCAAGCATCTTCCATTTCTAAATAGCTAAACTGGCTAAAGTCCCTCGAGATTTCTGGCTTAAGGCATCTGCTACCACATTTGCCTTGCCCGGATGATACTGCAAATTAAAGTTGTAGTCCTCCCAGAATTTAACCCATCACCTCTGTTTGTTGTTTAAGTCCTTTTGGGAGAAAAGGTACTTGAGACTCTTGTGATTCGAGAACACCTCGAATCTTTCACCATACAAGTAGTGTCTTCAACACTTCAAAGCAAACACAACTGCCGTTAATTCCAGATCATCAGTAGGGTAATTGTACTTATAAGTCTTCAACTGTCGAGACCCATAAGCCACTACTCTACCATCCTGTATCAGTACACATCCCAAACCATCACGTGAAGCGTCATAATAAATCACATGACCCAAGCCACGCTTGGATATCACCAACACTGGAGTCGCAGTCAACCTTGTTTTGAATTCCTGAAAGGAAGACTCGCAGGCTTTATTCCACACAAACTTGATCCCTTTCAGGGTCAAACGGGTCATGGCCGCTGCCACACGAGAGAAATCTTTCCCAAATCTCTGATAGTAACCCGCTAGACCAAGAAAACTCCGAATCTCAAAAACATTCTTGGGTTGCTCCCAAGTCAAAACCGCTTTAATCTTTGATGGATCCACTGACACTCCATCTTCCGAGACAACGTGTTCCAAAAATTTCACCTCTTGTAGTCAAAACTCGCACTTCTCATATTTGGTATACAATCGGTGCTCCGCAAAATCTGCAATATAATGCTCAAATGGACCTCGTGCTCCTCCCGAGTCCGTGAGTACATAAGAATGTCATCCATGAAAACTACCACAAACTGGTCCAAGTAATCATGAAAGACACGGTTCATCAAGTCCATGAATACCGTTGGCGTATTCGTCAAGCTAAAAGGCATAACAAGGAACTTATAGTGTCCATATCGTGTACGGAATGCTGTCTTTGGGATATCCTTATCCCTAACCCGCAACTGATAATAGCCAGACCTCAAGTCAATCTTCGAGAAATAATTGGCTCCTCTCAACTGATCAAACAAATCATCTATCCTTGGCAAAGGATACTTGCTCTTGATGGTGGCATGATTCAACTTCCGGTAATCAATGCACAACCTCAAAGATCCATCTTTCTTCTTAGCAAACAAGACCGGTGTGCCCCACAGTGACATACTCGGTCAGATGAAACCTTTCATCCTCAAATCATTAAGTTGCTACTTCAATTCTTCCAATTCAACTAGTGCCATACGATACAGTGCCATAGAGATCGGCGCGGTACTGGGCATCAAATCAATAGTAAACTCCACTTCTTGGTGTGGAGGCAACTCTGTCAAATCCTCTGGAAACACATCCAAAAAATTACGAATGACGGCTGGATAAATTGTTTCCACAACATCTTCTTTGGCTAAAAGACTAGCCAAGAAGTAATCACCACGACTCCTTCCACGAATTCCATACAATGATGAAGGTTAGGAATCATTTCGATCTCCCACGAAATAGAAACAGTCTCCCTCGGGAGTACAAACTGTAACTCTTCCTCTGAAACAGTCGATTGTAGCACAAAATGAAGCTAACCAATCCATCCCGAGAATGACATTAAAGCTAGTTATCTCTAAGAGGATAAGGTTAAACACAAAAGTCTGTCCGACTATCACGATGAAACAATCCCGCACAACTCAGCTCAAGGACACTGAAACCCCAATTGGCGTATCAACACACAACACCCGATTTATGAAACTGATCTCTAACCCCGATGCAAGTGCAAATGATGATGCTATAAAGAAATGAGATACACCAGAGTCAAAGAGAATATGAGCCCAAGAGCTAAACACTGGAAAGATACCTCAGAGAACTGATGGACCAAAAGATGCGTCAGTTGGTGCAAGTGCAAAGACACGTCCCTGCGGTGCATGTACTTGAGAACTGTCAACCAAGAAGATTATCTTTTTCATTTTGCTTCGCCGGATTGGAGCTAGAGCTTTCACCAACGTCACCCCTTGTCATCCTGGAGCCAACTTCTCTGGGTTCCTTTTGTGGCGGCATCATACTAAAAAAAACAAGAAAACGGTTCAATGACATAACGCTAAGGTCCATCGTGGACAACTCAACATGAAATGATGCCGTACCAACACTTAGCATGCTAAACTATGTAATAAACACTTTAGCATAAACATGTAAGCACATAAACAATTAAACAGTTAAGCATGCTTCTTCAAATCACAAAACATGTAGCAAATAATCACATAACAATACAAACAACTTCCCATGCAACTCTATTTAGGCCTCTACCCGTCGTCCTAATGGTTTTCGAACCATGGCTTTAATACCAAATTTGTAACGACCCAAACCCGGGGGCCCGAACAGTTAACCGAGTCCTTACCCGAACACAAGGTCAACTAGGTCATACCATTAACTTCCTGTGTCCTTATCTATCATACAAGTCAATTTAAGTCCCCAAAATGTTCCAAGATACAACCTTATAGTGAGGGTTAGATGATACAGGCAAAAGAGGGATGATCAACCGGCTGATGGCCCTTGATCGGTCGGCTGACAGTGCAGGATCAGTCAGCTAACCAACAAGGTCGGCCGGCTGAAACGATTGCACAAAATGCATGTTCTCGGGACTTGCTACTGTAGGCGTGTTGGTCGGCTGGTGGAGTGGTTCGTCGGCCGAACCTGGGGTTTCGGTCGACTGATGGTGAGGATCAGCCGGCTAAAACATGATTCTTTACAACCCAACTCACTGGAATACTTTCCGGTTGTGCTTTATACATGCGAAACCTATGTTGAACCTGTTTTGCAGTTGAATTCCAAATTCATGGCAATAAAGCACAACATTAATCAATTGAAAGGTATTAATAACTCTTCAAAACATGATTTCTTATCCCATTCATCATCAAGTATTTACATAGTCTCAAATTGTATCCAATTACCCTTAAAAGTTATAATAACAATATATGGCCATGATTTCTAAAATAAATACAGTTCACTATGGTTTTTGAGACTTTACAAAAGTGTAGCAAATGTACAAAAGATGGTAAAATATATTCCTAATCCTCCTTAAGCTTGTGAAGGGTCTGCGTCTCCTACTTCCTTTCACGGCCCTGAAAAATGTTAAGTAATGGGGTGAGCAATTTGCTCAGTAGGTGATGCCTAAGACACACCTCTTGTGGCCCCGTGAATCCAACTAATGAATAGGGATAGAGGATAGGGATAGGGGTCATGCTAGCCGGGGAAAATACAATATCAATTCTAAGTTCAAAACAAGCAAATGTCGTGCCATGAATGCAATGCCATGTATGTCACTCCCCATTTTCAAAAACATCCATCGCTTCACAAACTGTTAATATAACCTATCCTTTGGTAACTCCGTAGCGACACGAGAGAAGGGTTGGCTATTGTCCTAACCCTTGGTACCCCCGCGACATCATTTGGGGCCCAGCTAGCTCAACCACGCTAAGGTGTTTCCCTTAGTTCTCTCTAGGTTACATAAACACATCGGCCCTTTGGTGACTCTGCGGCGACCGGGTTTTCTCAAAAACCATTTAATCAAATTTCTATCCAAAAACCCCCCTTCTTTTTCCAATTTAAATAACTTTGCCCATTTTCATGCCCAGTGTTATGAATGCATGTCACATACTTTGCCATTTCCATGGAAATAAAGAGAATTCTTTTATATAATTAACATTCTTCCACATAGCCATTTCTAGCAAGATAAAACATACTTAGGCATGAAAATAAATACTTAGGCATGTTTTTCATGCAATTCAATTAACACATATGATCATAGACTTCAACATTTACATCATCCTCAAGGCAATTAACTCAAATTTAAACATGCTTTGCAACAAATATCGAGAGATAATTCACCAAGGAACAAGAAAATTTGAATTAGAGACCCCTACCTCAAGACAAGCAAAAACCCCCAAATTGTGCCCTAGACCACGAATTCCCTAGAGTGCTTTTGTAACGACCCGAACCTGGGAGTCCGAACCGTTAGCCGGGTCCTTACTAAAACCCGAGGTCACCTACGTCAAACTCAACATTTCTAGGGTCAAAACATCACCATTACACTTGAACCGTGTCTTTAGGAAGTCTCAAAACACATCTCAATGATCAACCTGATAAATACCAGAAGAATAGATGAAGAATGGCCCAACAGCTTCATTTCGGTCGACTAAAGGGGAGCTTCGGTCGGCCGAAATGAGCTCCCTTACTTCGGTCGACCGAAGTGCTGTTTCGGTCGGCCGAAACCCAAGATCCCGAGAGCATGCAAATTGTTCGGTCGACCGATGCACCATTTCAGTCGAAGGAAATGGCTTCTTCGAGCCCTGATCCTGAAACTGAAGTGCTGCAATTTGGAGATGAAGGAGAAACTGAAATGGGGACTTTGAAATGGATTAAACGTATCCCAAACATTTAAAAAATGGGTAATTCAACAATTATAGACATAAGTACCAACACTTGATCACGATTACAACGTCATAATATTCAATTACATGGAGTTTATACATAGTCCTTGCCATTGTCTTAATTTATAACAAAATCAATTCAAGCTTCAAGTTATAGTCATGATATACATGCCAAATAAACTTAGTACAATCTTTATCATGCTACTACACAAAATAAACTTAAGCTTCTCAAATACTTTCAAAATGTCCTTTAAGTCCTCTCAAACTTGTGGTGGATTATCATCCACCAACTCCTTGCCATGTCCTGAAAAATGTTAATATAAAAGGGGTGAGCGAATTGCTCAGTAGGTGGTGCCAAAGACACCCCTCTTGTGGTCCCGTGAATCCAAATAATGAATAGGACAATGGGAAGCGGGATCATACCATGTTAGGAAAATACAACATCATATCCAATCTCAACATAAACAATACGATGCAATGTAATGCAATGCATGCTGATGTCGATCCCCATTTTCAACATTCAAATCCATTACTTTTCAAACCATTAATGGAACCCCCTTTGGTACCCCCTCAGCGCTGAGAGAAGGGTTGGCTACTATCCCTGACCGTTGGTACCCCCGCAGCGTCATTTGGGGCCCAGATAGCTCAACCACGTTAGGGCAATCTCTCTAGTTCCCTCTAGGTTACATTAACATACCGGCCCTTTGGTGACTCCGCGGCGACCTGGTTTTGATAAAACACTATAATAGAAACTTCTTCCCCAAAATTCCCCTTTTTTCGTTCTAAAACACTTTTCCCATTTTCATGCGCCATAGTATGCATGTATGTCTCATGTTCACAATGCCATGGAAATAAGGGATTTTACTACACAATTGAACATTCTCTACAAGTATTTTAAGAAGAGTTCACGTGCCATCACATACCATCTCTAGCAAGTTTTATTAACATAATAGGCATGTAAGATCAACAATTAGATAAAAAGATTAACACATAAGCATGTTTTTTGCACAATCCAAATAGCACATACGATTATAAACTTCACATATAACATTTACATCATCTTTAAGACAATTAATTCAAAAACGAACATGCTTTGCAACAATTTATGAGATATAATTCACAAAGGAACAAGAAAAACATGGATTAGGAACCCCTACCTCAAATTGATGCAAAACCCTCAAAATGGGTCTAGATTTTCAGAATTCCTCAGGAGCATCAAAACTAAAATTGCTGGTATGGATTCGAAGGCCTCGTCGTGGGCTTCAATTTGGCTCAAACGGCTTCTAAAAACTCCAAGAAAAGAGAGAGAAATCTTGATTTGAAGTTTAGAACTCAAAACAAAAAAAAAAATCAAGAAGAAGAGGGGGAAAAGAGAGGGCTACAGGAGTGAGAGAGATTTGAGGCTAAAAATGGTCTCTAGACCATTACATAAGAGTAAGTGGCGGGTCCTGCCACTTTTTTTTTTTTCTTTTCTCATTTTCTTTAGTTTTTAATTTACACCACACAAATACATAGATATATAATGTACCACCATATAAATGTCACATAAGTCACATAAAATAAAATGCATAAAATGTAAACAGACCAAACCAAAATCCCAGTACATGACAATACCAATAGCGGGTCCCACACAGGACTGTCCGGCCCGAAAAATGGAAAAATGCAAAAATGCCTAACCTTGCATTTCCAAGAGTCCTGAACTCAATTGAATGTCCCAACCAACCATCCGACACACCCGGCACACCCCATGGCGTCCGGTATGCAAAAACAGGAAATGACAAAAATTCCATTGCATTAAAAAAATTCTGAAAAAATGAAAAATGTCGAAAATTGGAAGCATCACAATTTACCCTCCTTAAAGAGATTTCGTCCTCGAAATCTACCCTCCTTATGAAGAAGCTAAATAACCACACACTCTTCAAGAACGCCTGACACTACACTCCGAGACTATGAACCCACCGACATTATTGCCTTTGACACCGATTGTCACTGGGCTAACACATACCGCTGCCACAAAAACCTAATATGGGTACCCATCCCTCACCTCATCATAACACAAAACCATCTAGACCATACGTCTGACTCATAATAGACATCGGTCCACTCTACACTGCCACGAAAGGCTCCCAAGCCCAAAAGAAAAACGGTCACCAGGCCACTGAACATGACCACGTCTAAACCCAACTTATCCTCTAAGGAACACACAAGACCCCACACAAGAAACCCCGTCCATCTTATAATTAAGCTCAAATTCAAATCTACATCCCTCGGTCTGACCAATGTTTGCCATTCAATACACGACCATACCACTATATAATCATCCAACGATCACCAAACACCAACCGCCAATTATTACACCGATCTATCTCCAGGCAGCTAAATAATGAATCTCCCAACAACCATACAATCGTGAGTCGCCAAACTAATAAAGCGTATTATCCTGTGTCCAGGTCTCAAATTCTCAAAACAAGATCTTTAAAAAAAACCAAGTGGATTGGACATTTGCTCCTGCTTAACACACCTCGGCACCCGAGATAACTTCCTAGATCCACACCAACACATTGACATAACACCCAAAATCATACTTTCATTATTTATGATGACTCAAAACAATCATAGACCCTTGACCCGACATTGTGCCAAAGAAGAATTGATTCAGGAGAAATGGTTGGCCAGGCCATTCCCATCCTCAATCCGACCTTAACACAGACATCGTTCCTGTCCTCAGGTCTAAGCCTCGAACACAGTCTTACACAGTCCACAAAACAACTATGATATCCATTTACTACCCATCCTTTGCTACACATAACCTCAATAATTATACAATCATATACTTATCCTCAGAATCCGAGTCACATCTCAATCATATAACCATAATAACAAAACAATGCGGCACCAAATGTCCCAATCATCGACCAACATCAAAGCTCTCTAATCTTCTCATAATACTCATACCAAGTAAACAATTCCGTAACAGCATTCGATCCAATTTTGACCTCGTCAAAACATACAATACAACTATCTCATGTCTAAAACCTCAAAACTAAAGTCAATTACTCTTATTATTCCTCAATGAAACCACACATTCACTTTCTAGCTACTTAGCACTCAAACAATACTAACAATTGTCCTCAAAACCTTGCTAGAATCAATTACCTATAAAAGTATCTAAATAGATGAGTCATATCATATCGCCTAATCATCCTTAACCTTTCATTCACGACAAATTCCTTGCCACCACTACCCGTTCCTGACATTAAAAACATACGATCCCTATTCGACAACTCATGCCTCGCACACCACCTGTCAAAACCACACTCAAAACAAGCATAACATAAACGAAAGACTCCACCTCCCACCGAGGGAGTGAGTCGATCACTTAAAACTAGAGCTTCTATTGTTGAACCCTAATAACATAACAAAACTCACAACAACCAACATCCTTATCAGGACCAAAACAAACGAAAAAGGGTAACGAACCCCGCTCTCATAAGAGACTAACGACTCACGCCTGAGTGTACCCGATAACCTGTCATACGCTACTCATCGTTTGCCCAACCATGGACACCCAATCTCACCTGAGATGAAATGAACTCCTTATACACAAGGAGGAGAACCAACTGGAAACACATATGGGACCATGAATACTAACCTAAGTGACATCGCCACCCACGGACCACTCTACACAATCGACACAGAAACCTCGCATACGATGCTCTACAACACCCATGCTAACCCAAACCAATCAGATCCGTACCGCCCATTCATCAAGCACTAAGATACAACTCATAACATAGCCATCAACAAGGGAATCAATACTTTCAGCATACCAACATTAGAAACGATCACAACCCTTCGGGCACCGCGTTCCCTCCCATCGGGAAATTATTACTCCAAGTGACAACCTTTAAGTCGAAAGAATGACACTTTACCACCCACTCTACCTTCACTTTTCTAGACGTCATTACCTCGTATACTGTGCACTCAAGACTCGTAACCTCAATCACGATTGTCCACTGACTCCTCAAAAGAAAAAAGATGCCTATCTTGCAACACCGCTCTAGCTGGTTCTAAGGACTAAGCAGTCCACAATCGCCTCAACTGGCACACACTTCCCATCACCTACCTAACAACATACCACAACACTCACGATCTCTAATCCATCTTCGGATCATACTAGAAACCATCATTCTCACCAATGCTAAACATCATGCCATAACGCCTCTATTACCACTCATTCGAAAGAACTGTTCAAACCTACCACCCCACCAGACCATTAAGCCACAACCAAGCGACTTTTGCTCCAACATCCTTAAGACAATATCATCGTAGCAAGAGAACAAACATTACTCTCAATGCTCTTTATAATGATCACTGCACATCACTAGAAATCCTCAAAACAAAATGACCATAAGGCCCATAATTGCTCAACACCTAACCGTCGCCTCAATACCATCAATGATGTCATCAATCATCAACACCTAATTGACAACTTAATCCACTCCTTCTAAGGTGATCGACATGCCTAAACAAGAACACTCTATGTCTTAGGTTCAACATCATTACTTTTCCTCATTCTTGTTCTAGCATTACTACCATTACCGTCACTATCCCCATTACCCGCTAGACCGAACACTCATCCAAAGAAAACACCACCAAAAAACTAGAAATAAATGCAATTACATACCTTTGATTACATGAGGTCTCTCTGATGACTCAACAGGAAAAACAACCGGACTGATTATACGACCCTGAGTCTCCCATTCATGTGACTCCCCAAGCTGAACACCAATTTGCGATACTGAAGGTCGAGTCAGTCCTTGCCCTAGACCTACCCCGCCAACTGGAATTCCACCTCTTTTGGGACAATCCTTCTTTCTATGATCAGGTTGACCACATATAAAACAAACTCCAGAACTAGGCCGATCCCAAGGGCACTCTGCTTTCAAATGACCTGTCTGGTTGCACCTATAGCAAGCCTTCTCGACCTTACGAGATGTCTCCAGCGGTGACGTAATAACAACGGGAGAATGAAAAGAATCACCCTTTAACACCTTTCTTACATGACTCTCGGACAACATCTCTACCTCTTTAGCCTGACTCCATGAGCCCCTTTCTTCCTGTCTGTCCATAACCTCTGTTCTCTCCGACTGTACCATCAACCTCTGAGTCTCTATGACTACTGCACGTACAAAGTTTGTCATATCCTCAACTAAATTCCTAACCAAAAGGTCCCAATCAAGGAGCTCGTTCTGCTCCCCACTATCATCTGCTTCTCTACGTCTCTTTAGAGGCATGACTCTAAAAAAAATGAAAAGGAAAAAGTCAAATACAACACAATCATGCGACCCTGCCTCAAAGCTTTGAACACTCACACACAATAAGGGCACTTTGCCACGAAATATGAACCCGTTCTAAGGTCGTGCTCTAAGCGCCACACAAAATGCAACTAAAAGATCAGGATGACTACACGCCAAATAGCTCAATCCATGAGCTAGAAACCCACGCCATTAGTTTAACAAGAACCAACACCCAAATAACCCTGGAGTAACCGAGCTCCTCACCTACTCAAGTCAAAACATACACAACCTTCAATACCATGGCAAATACCCTAACGTACCAGCAGCCATCCCAATTCTTAACCGTATAACTACATAAGGTTAAGGACATGCACGTATACAGAATGAATGAAACCCACAATACTACACGAAACACATTTGCATAAACTATGCTCATTATTTGCCATATTAACATCTAGATTAGAACTGCACACACCGTGCCTACTACTTCTCATCACCATACTCCTCGTACATAATCAACATGCTTTTCTTTTCTTTTACGTTTCATTTAGACGGTTAGATTATCTAACTATCCCTCATACATGACCATGTAACATAAATTTCAGCATTTAAACACACAAGCATTTAGCAATTAGGTAAGTCCTCAAAACTGTAAGCATATAAGCATGTAATTATGTAGCAAATAAACAGATAAGCAAGTAAACAAGTAGGCATGCCTCTCGAACATTTAAACACATAGCACATAATCATGCAATTCAACTTCCTAATGCGAACCTAAGTAGGCCTTTACCCCTCGTTCTAATGGTATTCAAACCATGGCGCTTTGATACCATTCCTGTAACGACCCGAACCCAGGGGTCCGAACAGTTAGCCGGGTCTTTACTCGAACCCGAGGTCACGTACGTGAAACTCGACATTTCTAGGGTCAAAACATCACCATTACACTTGAGCTGTGTCTTTAGGAAGTCTCAAAACACATCTCAATGATCAACCAGATAAATACCAGAAGAATAGATGAAGAATGGCCTAATAGCTTCATTTCGGTCAACCGAAATGCTGTTTCGGTCGGCCGAAACCTAAGATCCCGAGAGCATGCAAATGGATTGATCGATCGATATGCCATTTTGGTTGACTGAAATGGCTTCTTCGAGCCCTGATCCTGAAACTGAAGTGCTGCACTTTGGAGATGAAGGAGAAACTGAAATGGGGACTTTGAAATGGATTAAACATATCCCAAACATTTAAAAAATGGGTAATTCAAAAATCATGGACATGAGTACCAACACTTGATCACGATTACAACGTCATAATATTTAATTACATGGAGTTTATACATAGTCCTTACCATTGTCTTAATTTACAACAAAATGGAGTCAAGCTTCAAGTTATAGTCATGATATACATGCCAAATAAACTTAGTACAATCTTTATCATGCTACTACACAAAATAAACTCAAGCTTCTCAAATACTTTCAAAATGTCCTTTAAGTCCTCTTAAGCCTGTGGTGCATTATCATCCGCCAACTCCTTGCCGTGTCCTGAAAAATGTTAATATAAAAGGGGTGAGCGAATTGCTCAGTAGATGGTGCCTAAGACACACCTCTTGTGGCCCTGTGAATCCAAATAATGAATAGGACAATGGGAAACGGGATCATACCATGTTGGGAAAATACAACATCATATCCAATCTCAACATAAACAATATGATGCAATGTAATGCAATGCATGCCGATGTCGCTTCCCAATTTCAACATTCAAATCCATCACTTTTCAAACCGTTAATGTAACCCCCTTTGGTACCCCCTCAGCACCGAGAGAAGGGTTGGCTATTATCCCTGACCGTTGGTACCTCCACAGCGTTATTTGGGGCCCAGATAACTCAACTACGCTAGGGCAATCTCACTTGTTCCCTCTAGGTCACATTAACCTATCGGCCCTTTGGTGACTCCACGGTGACCGGGTTTTGATAAAACACTATAATCGAAACTTCTTCCCCAAAATTCCCCTTTTTTCGTTCCAAAACACTTTTCCCATTTTCATGCCCCATAGTATGCGTGTATGTCTTATATTCACAATGCCATGGAAATAAGGGATTTTATACTACACAATTGAACATTCTCTACAAGTATTTTAGGAAGAGTTCACGTGCCATCACATACCATCACTAACAAGTTTTATAACATAATAGGCATGTAAGATCAACAATTAGATAAAAAGATTAACACATAAGCATGCTTTTTGCATAATCCAAATCGCATATATGATCATAAACTTTACATATAACTTTTACATCATCTTCAAGACAATTAATTCAAAAACGAACATGCTTTGCAACACTTTATGAGATATAATTCACAAAGGAACAAGAAAAACATGGATTAGGAACCCCTACCTCAAATTGATGCAAAACCCTCAAAATGGGTTTAGATTTTCGGAATTCCTAGGGAGCATCAAAACTGAAATTGCTGGTATGGATTCGAAGGCCTCGTCATGGGCTTCGATTTGGCTCAAACGGCTTCTAAAAACTCTAAGAAAAGACAGAGAAATCTTGATTTGAAGTTTAGAACTCAAAAGAAAAAGAAAAATCAAGAAGAAGAGGGGGAAAAGAGAGGGCTACGGGAGAGAGAGATTTGAGGCTAAAAATGGTCTCTAGACCATTACATAAGAGTAAGTGGCGGGTCACGCCACTTTTCTTTTCTTTTCTCATTTTCTTTAGTTTTTAATTTACACCACACAAATACATAGATATATAATGTACCACCTTATAAATGTCACATGAGTCACATAAAATAAAATGTAAACAGACCCAACTAAAATCCCAGTACATGACAATACTGGTAGCGGGTCCCACACGGGACTGTCCGGCCCGAAAAATGGAAAAATGCAAAAATGCCTAATCTTGCATTTCCAAGAGTCCTGAACTCAATGGAATGTCCCAACCAACCATCTGACACACCCCACGGCATCCGGTACGCAAAAACAGGATATGAAAAAAATTCCATTGCATTAACAAAATTCTGAAAAAATGAAAAATGTCGAAAATTGGAAACATCACAATCTACCCTCCTTAAAGAGATTTCGTCCTCGAAATCTACCCTCCTTATGAAGAAGGTCAACAACCACACACTCTCCAAGAACGCCTGACACTACACTTCGAGACTATGAACCCACCTACATTATTGCCTTTGACACTGATTGTCACTGGGCTAACACATACCGCTGCCACAAAAACCCAATATGGGTACCCATCCCTCACCTCATCATAACACAAAACCATCTAGACCATACGTCTGACTCATAATAGACATCGGTCCACTCTACACTGCCACGAAAGGCTCCCAAGCCCAAAAGAAAAACGGTCACCAGACCACCGAACATGACCACGTCTAAACCCAACTTATCCTCTAAGGAACACACAAGACCCCACAAAAGAAACCCCGTCCATCTTAGTATCAAGCTCAAACTCAAATTTACATCCCTCGGTCTGACCAATGTTTGCCATTCAATACACGACTATACCACTATATAATCATCCAACGATCACCAAACACCAACCGCCAATTATTACACCGATCTATCTCCAGGCAACTAAATAATGAATCTCCCAACAACCATACAATCGTGAGTCACCAAACTAATAAAGCGTACTATCCTGTGTCTAGGTCTCAAATTCTCAAAACAAGATCTTTAAAAAAAACCAAGTGGATTGGACACTTGCTATTGCTTAACACACCTCGGCACCCGTGATAACTTCCTAGATCCACACCGACACACTGACATAACACCCAAAATCTTACTTTCATTATTTATGATGACTCGAAACAATCATAGACCCTTGACCCGACATTGTGCCAAAGAAGAATTGATTCAGGAGAAGTGGTTGGCCAGGCCATTCCATCCTCAATCCGTCCTTAACACAGACATCGTTCCTATCCTCAGGTCCAAGCCTCGAACGCAGTCTTACACAGTCCACAAAACAACTATGATATCCATTTACTACCCATCCATTGCTACACATAACCTCAATAACTATACAATCATATACCTATCCTCAGAATCCCAGTCATATCTCAATCACATAACCATAATAACAAAACAATGCGGCACCAAATAAAAGAATGCTTAGAAGCAGCCATGGTTGATGGTAGTAGCTCAAGGTTCAAGTTCTTTTTGGTTTATGAACATCATGCAATTGTGGGTATTTATAGAGAAGATTGATTCTGTTTTTAGTAGGACAATGTGAGTTTGATGAGATGTTGATCATGTTGTTGGCCAAAATGTGAAGAAACAATGGTTTGTTCACCTCCCAAACTTTGACTCTTTGCAAAAACAGAGAGACTAACTTACACATGCCACATTGGACACAAACTTAGATTAGTTATGACTTGTGAGGTATTATTGATTTATCAATAGGCCATAGCTAACTTGACCTACGCCATAGCTAACTTGCAGATGTGGCATGGATGCCTATTTGATGAGAGAGAAAATTTTGATTTATTTCATGATAGGATACATTTATAATATGATGGTTAAAATATTCAAAGTGAATTAATTAAACAAAGTGAATTAATTAAACAAACCATGTAGCTGGTTACTTTAGTAGGTACTGATACTTACAAATTTTAATCCTATATCCTGTAAGAAGAAGGTGTCTCATCGAGTTATAATTTTCTGCAATATAACGTTATAGTCAAATATGTGAGGTATAACTTTTGTAATTGGCAACTTTGGATATCAAAATGTGTCTCAATTTCGTGTCTCGGTGTCGGAAGCGGAACATGTACAAAATCTATGAGAACAACATTCAGGCAAACATGCGTGTGAGTAAGGACACATTGTAGATATATATTTTAAGTTGGAACAACTTCTTTATTTTTGTACTCAGTAAAAGTTCAACCGGTTCAACATAGAATTCAACAAGTTGAATTTCTGTCAGAGATAAAACTGCACTCTGTAAAGGTCCAACGGGTTGAGTTTCAAGTCCAACTGATTGAACTTGTCATATACTGAAAAGGAAAGTATTTTTAGTCCAATCCCACTTCCTTTTTGGTCAGATTGTAGAGAGATTTTTGCACGAAATTGCTAAGTTTTCCAATCGTTTTTAGGTCTCTCTAATACACACTTTAACTCGTTAGTCATTACGGCTATTAAGATCAAGTTTTGAAAACCCTAAGGGAGCATTTTGTGACATTTTTTCTAGTTTAATGTCTGCCTCCATGATGTTTTAATTTTTAATAAAAAATTAGCACAATTTTATGATGATTCATTCATGATTGTTGTATGTATATACTTTGGTTCTAATTGTTCATCCCGCAATTAAATTTTTTTAAAAGATTTATATTCAACAACATTTTAAGGATTTTTTTCGTAATCTTTTTTCAAATCGGTGATCCCACGGTAATCAAATACTCTGTGCTTGCTTATATGTAAAAGCAGGCCTAAGAATTTACTCCTTGTCCACTTAGTGCCGTTTGGCATAAGGCCCCTTTGGCATGTGCTTTATTTTATATTTTGTTTTTTTGCTAAAATAGAAACTGTTTTGGAAAAAAATTCGAAACACGTTTAAGAATGATGTTTTGCTATGGAAATGTCGGAAACAGAAACATGAATAGTTATGGTTTTGGGCCATGATTAGTTGTCAAAACAAGAAAAAACAACTTTTTTGTTTTTTGGTTTTGGGCCACTATTCACGTGGTTTTAGTATTGTGTAAAACAATTACTTTTGTTGTCAAAATGGACATTGTAGCAGCCCAAAAACAAAAACAGTAAAAACAAAACATATGCGCGCGGCCTTAATTTACACCCAGACAAACCGAGCCAAATGGGTAATCATAATACCTGTTCATGACAAAATGAACTTGATTTTATTTCAGGATAATATATATAAATGCTTCAAGTTCTTCACATAATTCCTATATCACAGCGCAAAAGAAGAGATCGAACTAGGAAGCAAATAAACAGAAAATGTTTCATGGTGTTGCTGGAGGAGTATCCACCTGGCAGTGGGCAAGACAATTTTGTTCGGAGTTAAAGCAGGCTATCGTAGCACCATAAATGCAACAATAACACCTAGTTCTTATTGTTCCAATCGGACAAGCAACTAAAAACTTTTGGCATCGAAAAACAATCCTTGCGTCTGGTTTAGGGTTTTGGAGCTCGGAAACGCCCACATCAGCTTTGGCTTCGCTGCCTGATCATGTGGAAAGACAAGTAAAATGTAAGAAAGAATCATAACCACACCCAAATCCAGGAAATAAAAGAAATGCAACAAAAAAAAAAAATGTATTGGACACACATACATATACACACACACACACACACACACACACACACACACACACACTTACATTGATGAAGAGCCGAGAGAGTGACAAGCAGAAGGCAAAAGAAAGCCAACGTAGGTGTGATTGATTTAGCGATGGCCATGAGTGTGTGGAAAAGAAGAAGAGATATAGAACTAAGAGTGATCTAACAGCAAGGTTTACTTGGATTTTATAGGGTTTCAAATTTTGTGACAGGTTGACATTTCCATGGTAAGAAATAACATAGAAATCAAGAAGTTAAATGCTTGGATTTTTAAAAATCAACCATTTAATGAGGATTACCTTAATATTATCCGAGGGAAAAAAAAAATACAAATTTTATGATAATATCGCAAAAGAGGAAGAAATAATGAACAAGAAGTCAAAGAACAACAAAAAATAAAAATAAAAATAAAAAATAAATAAAATATTGACATGTTAATATAGAAAAGAAGTTAAATGCTTGGTATTTCAAAATTAAACATTAATATTGAGGATACCTTAATCTTATGTCAAGGAGAAAAAAATACGAACTTTATGTGGTGGACCTTTGCATTAATACTATAATATACCCACCCTATGCCCCATTTTAATTGGGTACGCATTTAAGTTTGTGAGTTGTTATTCCATATGGGGTAAAAGAAGAGTCTATTTATTCATTGAACAATTGAACAATTGAACAATTGAACAATATTTAAGTCCTCACTAATGATGTGATGATCTATAACATACTCACTGATGTGGACCAATAATAAATAGACACGTCCTATCTCTTATTTGGTAACTGAATATTTACCCACCATTTTTTATATGGTAATTAAAAATCAATGAGTATGTTATAGATTTTCATTAGTGAGTAGTGATACCAAAATATTGTCCTTATTTATTTTGGTAATTGCAAACAACAGTCTCACATTAATGGAAAACTATTAAATACCATAATTTTAATTTTCTTAACAAAGACAATAATTTAAAAGATGGTGAAAATATAAGATGAGCAGCACTACACATCTGGAATTTTAATTCGAGATGTGATCTTGCATCTGACATGCCGATAATTTAAAATTAATACATATATTTTAATACATATTGCATTTTATTCTTTTATGCATTTGTGTTTCTTATTCTAACAAACTAAATAAATTGGCAATTGAAGAAAAAGAAAATAATGAACAGTTACACTACATTTCTCTTTATCTCTAATTTGCTTTTCTCAATTAATATTTTTCATACATATATTTTCTTTTGCATTCCCTCAACTTCTCTATATCTTTGTTAGGTATCTTTTTAAAATTACAATTATAAAAAACTTTAAGTGATCGAATTATGTAAGCATTCTTAAAAAAAAAATGTGCATCACTATGCTTGGCTGAAATGAGAACTCCATGTAGAATAATAAACCATGCTTGATAAGATAAGCAGCACTACACATCTCCAATTTTTAATTCGAGATGTGATATTGAATCTGACGTGGTGATAATTTAAAAAGAATATTAATGTTCTCTATTTTAATACATCTATTTTAATACATATTATACTTTATTCTTTTATGCATTTGTATTTCTTATTTTAAGAAACTAAATAATTGGCAATCGAAGAAAAAGGAAAGAACGTTATATTAATATATATATATTTTTTTTACAAGGCAAGAAAGGTTAGATGTTAGATTAGTAGGTACAAAGAGTCGAAGCCTGGCACTCCCAAAATTCACCGGAGGCGAGGCATCTGCTCTTTATCTATAATTTGCTATTCTCAACTAATATTTTTCATATATATATATATATATTAACTTCTCTATATCTTTATTGGGTATGTTTTTAAAATTACAATTACAAAAAACTTTTGAGTGATAGAATTATGTAAGCATTATTTCAAAAAAGTGCATCACTGTGCTTGGCTGAAATGAGAACTCCATGTAGAATAATAAACCATGTTTGATAAGTCCATTATGTATCTTTTCCTCCCAAGTCTTTTTCATTTGAAGAACAACATGCACGTACTTGTGGGTATTTATAGATTGGATTCTGAAGATTAGGTATGACCAATATTTGTTTGTTGAGATATGGTTGACCAAAATGTGGAGAAACAAATAATTATTTTGTTGATGGGATACAATCCTGATCAAATCATTCACAATTCGAAGAGCAAGTGTATGCTGTACATACTTGGTGATGTTAGAAAATTGTCACGAATGCCTTCTGAAAATAATAATAATAATAATAAGTATTCTTTATGCATATTCGCAATGCATTTTGCACGCACATTATTGGATACCTTAAGATTTTTTGTCTCTTTTTTTTTTTTTTTTTTTTTTTTTTTTTGGGACAAAATAGATCATGATTGGATTTATTTACATTTTTTTCACCATTTTGGTTACTTAAACATGCTTTAATGAACTTGAGATGATTACTCAACTTGGACAACAGATATACGCATCAACTCAATAGCCACTGAAAAAAAAAAAAAAAAATTATTGCACAACTTTGAAACAAGTGGTAAATAATAAATAATAATTTCGATAAATAATAATATATATTTGTCTCTTTCAGATAAAACTTTAATAAACAAGACAATAAGAGAAGAAATCTATTCATACAGGCCAACAATAAATAATAATTTCAATAACAACAGAACCATATATAAATCACTCCACACAACAAATACATATATGAACTCACTACTAAACTACAGTGCATCACATGCCCTAATTGGGAGAAAGATGAACTGAGTGGTAGCACCTCATGGGCTAGTTGTGGATGGAGGTGGTGAGAAGAATGGAATTGTTGGCAATGTTGTTGGGATGGTTGGGATTGAAGGAATTGTCGTCGGAATGGTTGGGAGAGTGGGCAGTGAAGTAGCTGGCAATGGAGGCACTGTCACCTTAGGAACTGTGGGCATGGTTGGCAATGTTGGTAGCGCGTTACTCGGTAATGGTGGCAATGTGGCCTTAGGCAGTGTAGGCATGGTTGGTAGCGGAATACTTGGTAACGGTGGCAATGTGGTTTTAGGCAGTGTTGGCATTGCGGGCAATGGAGGCAATGTTGCTTTAGGCAGACGAGGTATCGTTGGCGTTGTAGGCAGTGTAGGTGTTGCAGTTGGAGAGGTTTGCAAGAGGTTGCGAGCTGCGAGGCTCATATGGATGCTTGAAAGTGATAATGCTACAATCAAACATAGAATAAAAGAATGCTTAGAAGCAGCCATAGTTTGATTGTAGTTGAAGGCCACCTTGATTTTTTTTGGAAAAAAAACTCTAGTGCAAGTTCTTTTTCTGTTGAAGAAAAACATGGACTTGTGGGTATATATAGAGAACAAATGTTGAAGGATTCTTAAGATTTGGTAGGACAAATGTGTGTTTGATCAGATGTGGTTGGCCTAAGTGAGGGAACTCTTTTTAGTTCACCTCCCAAGCTTTGACTCATAGCAAAAACAAAAGTGCTAACTCACCAAGCCATCTTAAACACAAAATTAGTTGAACAAACTTTAGGGATATTTTGTGGTTTCCTATGAAATGACTGAGCTTACGTTTGTCATGGGCTGGGGGTGTAACTATAATAAAATGAATTTTGGTAATTCAAAATTGTTACCAATCCTACTTAACAGGACAGATTTGCAATTATGGTTCTCTCTTGTTTGTATAAATAATAGCTAAAACAAAATCTAGACACAGTTTCAGTCCAGGGGCACAACTTTATGATGTTATGAACAACAAAGTTGATCAATTGGTAGTAACCCGGAGGGTATGATATGATCTCTCCTCTTCAAAAGGAATGTTAAGATTTCAGGATAATCTTGTGAATGTGTGTTTTGCTTAAACTTTCCAAAAAATATACTTCATAAATAAATAAACAACTAAGATAACAAGAGATGAGATGTCCAAGTGTCCATTTATAATTTAAAATCAGTGAACAGCTTATCGTAATTTCTCTTTATTTATTTATTTACTTATTTTCTCGGTTAAAACTATCACGATGGCCTTGTCTCTGGCTAGTGAATGTGAGTTGCAATAAGTGGAATGATTGTGAAATAAAGCTTGGAAAAATAACCAGTTGAATAGGTTTAACTTGTCCTTTTGTTCGATTTTTGCTTATTTTAATTTTACCTAAATAAAATCAAATAACAAACCCAAAAAGTAAAAATAAAGTGCAAGTAAAGTAAATAGAGAAATTGATATTGGGTTTTTTAGCATGGAAACCTTATTGGATCCTCCAACCAACTCATGGAAAAACCAATAACACTTTCATAGTCTCTAGCGAATCGATCCACTATCATCGAAGCAGAGTACAATAAATACTCTGTCTCAGGGCTTACACCCATTTCGCTCTATGAAGAACTAGTTGCTAAACGCATCTGGCTTCGGGACTCCACCATCCAAATGCAATAAACTTCAGGTTTACTCCTCAATTCTTGTTGAAGGGTTACTAAAAAAACACGAACACTCCGTAAATGGTTTGTCCCCTTCATAACTCGACCGAATCATTTTTCCTTCAAATATGAATTTGAAAAAGGCACAATGAGACCCCGCTTTTCATGAATCTTTGATTGCTCAAATTGCAATCAATATGAGAACTGTTAAGAGAGAAAGAGATGATATATTTTGGGGGAATTCTCTCAATATAGAGAAACTTAAACATTGATATACACGTATATATATTTACAATATTGCTTATAAAAAATCTGGCCTCAATTCTATTTTTCATTAATTACATTATTGCCTAACACTCCCCCTCAAGCTCAAGTTAGAGCATATTCATAACTAGCTTGTTACATACAAAGAAACATCTTCTTATACAAAGAGTATATGGTTGTCACTTTAAAAGTTTTAGCTACTGGAGTGGGTGCAACTATAATATTTATATCCTTTAACATTCCCCTCAAGTGTGACCTTATTTTTTGGTCCAATGTGTATTTTTCAAATTTTAATAAGGGTGATGGTGAGATTTGAAGCCAAGATTGTAACAACCCAAATCCGGAGGTCCGAATCTATTTTCGAATCCATACCCGGACCCGATGACACATAAGGGTAAGATGGTCATTTTAAGGTAAATATGGGGGTAGAGTTGACTATAAGTAGTCAAATGGGGCTCTCTAACATCACATTAACCAACTAAGTCCATTCCATAAGTTTTCAATGGTTGTAGGTATAGTTCCTCACATTTACCCACTCTCGGTTTAAAGGATTCTCCGACACCTTTCACTAAAATAGCTATAACTTTCGGTGTGATAAGAATTTGAGGATGGGGTTAACATCATTGGAAATCTGACCTCGATCCGGTTAGTTTGAGACTCAATAATGATCTAATTTGTGTTTAAAATGAGGGAGTTATGGTTATTCAGAGTTTGGGTTAACAACTAGTGAACAAGTAAGAATGCTCGATCGATCGAGTTCTAACTCCATTAATTTTGTTTAAACTTGAATGGTGGGATAGAGAGAATGAAATTTAAGTTTTTCTCAATTGTTTCTAAGTATAGAAAACTCGATTGATCGAGTTGAACCCAGAAAATGGCCATGGACCTCCAAGGAAGCCTTTGTTGGTTCATACATTGAAATTATGACAATTGACACTTCCATACAACTTAAAATCTGTCCCAAAGAAACCATAAAAATATAGATACAGTTCCAAAATAGCATCCATACATTCTAATGGTTCAAAATACATCATTAAATTTCATATGATCCCAAAACATCAAAGTAAGAATATAGTTGTCATCTTCATCACTTACATGTCCAAATTATACAAAATAATATACCAAAATAATAAGTTTACAAATTAGAGAACCTTAAGGTTTTAATTGCAATGCCTTCTACACAAATAAAAGAATAATGTTATCTTTACAAAAATAATCGCCATAGCTAAGCGTTATTTACAAAAACTACAAAAGATGGGTTTTTCTTCTACGTTGGTGTGTGCCGCCCAGCAACAAGCTAAAAGTGTGTAGTGTGGCCAAGTTTGAATTTATAGAGTACCACTACTGCCTCTAACTACTAATATAGCTAGGGTTAGTAAGGATCGTCCCAAGGGAAAATGGCAGTATTTGTATGGAAACAATGTTGGATTAGTAGGTCGAGTGATCAAAAGATAGTTTATTGGTTAAGTTAAACTACAAATTAAACTAGACAAATGCAATATAAAATAACTAAATTGAGTAAAGTGTAAAGAATAGAAGAGGGGAGTCTTGGGTCATAGAGTTCACCACTAAGCATTACCTTCCTAGACATTCAATGTTTGATGGATTAAGAGGAAATTGTGTTTCAAATGAGAGTGCGTGCTATTGATTGAAATATTATCATGGATTGCTAAGTAAGCATACATTGTCTAGCCAATCTAGTGAATAACACAACATATCAAATTAAGCCATTAATCCTTCCATAAGCCCACAATCAATGCACATCATCAAATTAGAAAAATATATTACTTGCATTCATAAGCATGGAACATCAAACAAAAAAGAATGAATTGTCCACCTATCTAAGAAAGTAAGGCAACTACACTATAACTAAGTTAGTGATATAAAAATTAAACTAATTAAACTAAGGTTGTGGCACAATCCATCAAGAAAATAAGTATAAACCATCAAATAAACCTCAAGAGTATTCCATTTAAGTACTATGCCTTGACCATCACTAGATTCATAATATCAATACACATAGACATGCATTAATGTAACAAAGTCTAGAGATAAACACATGAACATCCATTCTAGCATATATAGACATATGAATAGAATTAAATGATCAATTGGAAATATTAAATTATACAAATCATGATAGAAACAAGATTTATATATATATCAAAGGTCAAGACAAGAATTACAACACTAATTCCTATTAATTACAAAGTATCAAAGTCTAAGAGGCATGCTTAGGGCTAGCTCTAACTCCAAGAAGATGTTTAGCCACTCATTGATGTTGTCATCCAACCCTCAAGGGCTATCTCCATGCTAGAAATGATATTCTTCCTCCTTTTTTTTTTGGATAGTATTCTTGGCGTGTTAAAAAAGTATCCGGTGTATCCTAGCTGTATCCAAAAATTAAAAATTAATTTAAAAAATTCGGATACTTTTCTAGAGAAGTATTTGTGTTTCCTAAGTTTTTTTTAATACCTTTACTTAAAAAAAATAAAAATAAATAAGTACTCTGTAAGCATAATTCAACGATATTTAAAATACATGGTTCTAATACATAAATATTGTTTAGAAACATACCTGCCATCTTTAGCCGTTTGTGTTTGAGAACAACTATTATAGAAACACTCTCATATACAGAAACACGTCATCACACAAAAACACTATTCAACCCTTTACCTTTATCTGTGAAACTGAACGATGGTTTCAGACCTTTCTTTCACGTATATATATATAGGGTTGGGACCGTTTCTAAGCATTGCCAAGAGGAGACATGTTGGTTCCATTAACCAACACATCCCTCTGTAATTAAATAACTGTTATGATACAATGTTACATCTCCTAAATATGGATAATAAAATAATTTAAATAAAATTAAGATTAATTATTATAATAAGACCATTAAATTCTTACATTCTCTCATTTGGTCTTGTAATCATAATTAATATATATATATATTTTTATGAAAAATATTTTAAAATAATGTTGGTGTGCACACTTTAAATAAATTATCTATATTTAGAGAATCATTGTACCAAACAACTTCCATGAAGTCCTTACAAGTATACCAATATTGGATCAAGGACGTCATTATATTATTTAATAATATAGGACATCAATGGTCACAAACATTAATACACTCGACTTTAAGATTATACATAAATACCGCATGTGCTAAACAATAAAGTATTATGCCATGCTTTGGTCCTACCGCGTCTCAATAAGGACACATCATGTCTCATAAATGACAATTATAATTTTCCATACACATGTGCACCAATATGGAAAACTAAATAAATGAGGATAGTATAATATAAGAAACTGTGATCACAAATACAAATGTGTCTACAACCGAATCAAAAAATAACCTCCCACTAAGTAAGTAAATCAAAGCTATCAATAATACCCATATGAGCAACATGCTCATTGTATAGCTTAGGCGGCAACCCTTTAGTCATGGGATCAGCAATCATTTGTTGTGTACTAATGTGCTCAATAGACACAAGCTGGTTCTGAATCCTCTCTTTTACAACAAGGTATTTAATATCTATATGTCTAGATTTTCCTGAACTCTTGTTGTTCTTTGAATACATAATTGCAGCGGAATTGCCACAGAAAATCATCAGTGGTTTAGAAATAGAATCTACAACCATAAGTCTTAAGATGAAGTTCCGTAACCATAATGCATGACAAGTGGCCTCATAACATGCAATAAACTCTACCTCCATGGTGGATGAAGCTGTTAATGTTTGTTTAATACTTTTCTATGAAATTGCTCATCCAACTATCATGAAGATAAATCCTGAAGTGGATTTCATGCTATCTTGACACCAGCAAAGTCAGAGTCTGTATAACCCACCACTTCAAGCCTGTCGGTCCTTCTATATATGAGCAAATGGTTCTTTGTCTTTTGCAGGTACATCATTACTTTCTTTGCCGCTCTCCAATGATCCATGCCAGGATCACTTTGGTATCTGTCTAGCATACCAACAGCAAATGTTATATCTGGCCGTGTGCAAACCTGAGCATACATCAAACTCCTAACTGCAGATGTATAGGGAATGTTTTTCATTTGCTCCCACTCTAGGTCATTTCTCTGACAGTGGAATTTAGTAAATTTATCACCCTTTACTATAGGGGCAATTCCACCTTTACAATGTTGCATATCAAATCTTTTAAGAACCTTTTCTATATAGGCTCTTTGTGACAATTCAAGAATCCCACGAGATCTATCTCGATGAATCTTAATGTCAATGACAAATAAGGCTTCACCAAGATCTTTCATTTCAAAACTTTGAGATAAAAAATGTTTAGTCTCATGTAACAGGCCAATGTCACTACTAGTAAGTAAGATATCATCAACATACAACACTAGAAAAATGAACTTACTCCCACTGACTTTCATATAAATACACTCATCAATAATATTTTCTTTAAACCCATATGAAGTAATTATCTCATCAAATTTTATGTACCATTGTCTTGATGCTTGTTTTAACCCATAAATAGATTTTCTTAACTTGCACACCATATGTTCTTTGCCCTCAATTTCATAACCTTCGGGTTGTTACATATAAACATCTTCGAGCAAATCACCATTTAGGAATGTAGTTTTTACATCCATTTAATGTAACTCCAAATCAAAATGAGCTACTACTGCCATTATGATTTTAAAAGAGTCTTTCTTTGAAACAGGAGAAAAAGTTTCTTTATAGTCGATACCCTTTTGTTGAGTAAAACACTTATCGACAAGTTAGGTTTTATATCTTTCAACTTTACCTTTTGAGTCTTGTTTAGTTTTAAATACCCATTTACAGCTAATGGGTCTGACTCCCTCTGGTAAGTCAACTAGATCCCAAACTTTATTATTTTTCATAGAATCTAACTCATCTTTCATTGCATCTGACCATTGTTGAGCAAAAATGCTACTTCTGGCTTCTGAAAATGATAGTGGATCATCTTCTTTACCAATGTTGAACTCAATCGCTTGTAGATAAACTTCATAGTCATATGGAATAGCACTTTTCCTTTCTTTCCTTGATTTTCGTAATGGCATGTCAACTATTGGTTCATTTGAGACTTCTTCTATGTGAGGTGTTTGCTCTTCAGGCTCTTGATGACTTAAATCATCATCTTACATGGTAGCGAGTGGGACAACTATGTCATCCCGAGGAACTAAATTTATATTTCGATTTTCCTCAAATATCATGTGCCTGGGTTCTATACTCCCACTGGTATAACCATCCTCAATGAACCTAGCATTTAGGGTCTTAATAAGTTTGGTACTATGTGTCCAATAAAACTTATAACCTTTTGACCTTTCTGGATATCTGTAATACCTCTAATTTTTCAAAAGGATAGTCTCGGTATTTTGTTTAATTGTTTTCTTTTCATTAATTGTTTTATTTAATGTTTTACTTGGTTTAATTGTGTTTTGTAAATTCTTTGATTATTGTTTTATTTAGTTACATTTTTAATGGTTAATTGTTTAGTTGCTTGAATTATTTGACTTAATTGTAATTATTTGCTTTATTTGAATTATTTGCTTTATTTGAATTAATTGCTTAAGTTAATTATTTAATTGTTTTACTTGAAGTTATTTAATTCAATTTCCTTATTTATTCTATCTTATCGTGTCAGTATAGAAGGTTGCACACAGATAGTATTACATTAGGATTATAGTTTATATAGCCGTCAATGTTTTAAACCTAGGTTGTTCAATGGGCCGAGTGATTTGTATTAGAGTTTAATTGAGCCTAGGGTTATAGTGGTTTATAAATACTCATCTAAGGGGTTTGTCTAGGGTTTTAGCATAATACTACGACATAGTAAGCTTGTGAGCAGTTTTAGAGACGGCAGGAAACAGAGAGCAAACGAAGGATTCGACGGTAAATTGAGGCGAACGTCGGCGTAAGGCAAGTTCTATCCTCACTCTCTTCCTTAGGTTTTGTGTTCTTTGCATTCTTAAACAATTTTAGGATTAATCAGATCAATTAAAACATTCTTTGTTTGTGCTTAAACCGAAACTGGTCTGTAAGTTTTCACGCTTTGTAAAACTGTTAAGAACCTGTTGTTTGCTTGCATGAATCTCTATTTAAAGCAATGTATGTAATGTTAACTGGACTTAAACACGAACTGGGATGTACTGGGAGTGGGTTACAGTCTCCGGAAATCATGGCGGGAGATAGCAGAGGCGTAAAAACGAAGATAGAGGGCGAAGAGACGAGACAGAGAGGGAGAGAGCCGGCTCTCCCTTGGAGGGAGCCGGCTCCCTTTTAAGGTGGAGGCGGCTCCAAAAAGTGGAGCCGGCTCCAAGGTCTAAAGGAGGCGGCTCCACTTTTTGGAGACGTCTCCTTTGGTGAATTTTTATTTTTTTTTCTTCGTTTTCCAGTAAGTTTTACATGCTGTAGTTGTTTCTAGAGTATTCAGTTGAGTGCAGGGTGATTATGGAGGGTCTAATTGATATATTTGGTTAGATTAAAGTTTCTGTTGTGGTGTTAATTAAGTCTACTTGCTTAGATTAACTTGGACAGTAGGGACTTAATCAAGTATTTAAACTATGTTTAATTCTGTGAAGCTAGTAGTGTTTAACTCTCTCTGTAATAGAAATCTTGTGAGACAGATGATATAACTGGAACTTGTTAAACTCTATAACCTGAGCATGTATCTAGATTATACTCTTCTGGGATGTGTTAGAGTTAAATGAGATTAAGTCTTAAACTTGGCACTAAAGGGAATTTTGTAAAATAACTTAAATTAAGCATGTTTATATAGATACGGTGGTTTTTGTTGTTGATGCTTATCTTACCACTGCTAGTATCACTTACTGGAGGAATGGACATAGTTAATGGTTATCTTAACTGATTGTAATACCAACTGCTGGATGTTGGATGCTAATAAAATTTAAACTTAGCACTAGTTCAGATTTTGTGGAACACTATAAACTGAGCATGTGTAGAAAAATAGTTTGATTGTGTTTAATTGATAGCATCAGTAATGGATATAAAACTGAGCCTGTTTATGGATATGGTTGATTGTGTTTATTGATGCTTACAATATGACTGTTAGTAACAGAAAGGGAGATATGGATTGAGTTGATATTTATGGTAGTTGTCTGTATTATCAACTGTTGGATGATTGAATTGTATACACCGGTATGGGACGGTGGTATACTAGGGACGGTTTGGATTCAAAATACCAAAACCTACCGACTCTGGATTAAGAATTGGATTAACTAAAAGTTAAGTTCCTATTGAGTGTAGTGTCATGGCAACAACTAGTTGAGCGGCACTACTAGGATTCAGGATGGATTTTAAATATATTGTTATGGTACCTCGATATGAGCTTGAGTCTCAGGATCGACGGTTAGGGAGTGTATATGCATTGGGATGCATAGCTGGATACGATGGTTAGAGGTGTACCCTGTTTAGGTTTAGGTACACATGCCCACTTCGTGTGCGTTTTTAGCATGTTACCTCTATTCAGGTTGAGACCGGCCTGTAGTCCAGTGAGAGTCCTTTAGTGTGACTATATATATATACACTTATGGACTATTAGCTATTGTTAAATTGTTTAGGATGTACATGCGTATCGGGCCTCTGTTTGGATTGTAGTAGTATAGAACTTGCGCGTGGGCCTGACCCACTTCTATTTTTTCAGGTACACGACAGTTCGAGGCTTAGGCGTGTTCGTGCTGAGCAGAGGTCTCTATTCACTCTTACGATGACGTAGGGCTCTCTCCATAGTTCTATTTCTGGATGTTTATTACAGTTATTTTATCTTCCGTTTGGATGTTTAATAGGGGTCCACTAGAGATGGATTCCCGAGTTGTAAACTGATGGAGTTTTGGAGTTTGGGTTAGATGGATTTTAATAATTATAATATTTTGCGGATTCTGTTTTAGTTCCTTTCAGCTTTAATTTCATTTCTTAATTCATTTTGTATTCCGTGTTCATTATAAAATATTAATTGTTTGATATTCCCTCGGGCTCGGGCCTGAGCCTGATCAACCCGTGTCTCGGATCCGAGGGGTATCACAATATCCTACAAAATAACAATTTGGGATCAAGTTTCCTTTCATGTGGGTTGTATAATTTAGCCTCTGCTGCACATCCCCAGATACGCAAGTGATTTAAACTGGGTTTTCTTCCTATCCACAACTCAAAAGGAGTCTTTGAAATTGCCTTAGACGGCACTCAATTTAGGATATATGCAGTAGTCCTAAGAGCTTCACCCCACAAAAAATCTGGTAAAGATGAATTACTCATCATAGTTTGCACTATATCCATAAGAGTGCGATTCCTTCGTTCAGCTACATCGTTTTGCTCAGGGGTACCCGGCATGGTGTATTGTGCAACTATACCACACTCTTGTAGATACTTAGCAAATGGCCCTGGATTATGACCTGTATGATCGTGCCTTCCGTAGTATTCACCACCACAATCAGATCGTACTACTTTAATTTTCTTATCAAGCTGGCGCTCGACTTATGTCTTATAAATTTTAAAAATATCCAATGCCTCAGATTTCTCACCAATCAAGTACAGATAACCATAACGAGAATAATCATCAATAAATGTAATAAAATATTTCTTCCCGTTTAGTGTAGCAGGAATGAAAGGACCACATATGTCTGTGTGTATAAGCTCTAAGGGGCCATTACTTCTAGTAGCACCCTTATGTCTAGACTTGGTTAACTTTCCTTTAGCACAATTAATGCATATGCCATAGTCAGAAAAATCTAATGTGTTCAGAACACCTTTTCTAACCAATCTTTCTAATTTCTCGCTAGAGATATTACCTAAACGCCTATGCCATAACATAGAAGAAGAATCATTGGTAAGACCACGTTTGGTACTCACATTAAAAGACAAAAGAGATTGTGAAAAAATTGGGTCAAGATTTAGAAGATAAAGACTATCAACTAATGAACCAGAACCAATAAATTTGGAATCATAAAAGATATTGATATTACGATTACCAAAACGAAATTCATAGTTCAACATATCAAGTTTAGGTACAGAGATCAAATTTCTGGACATTGAAGGAACATACAAAACATCTTCTAACTCTAATACAAAACCACTACTAAGGACAAGACGAACAACTCCCACAGCTTTAATTTATGCTTCTACCCCATTACCCATGGTGAGTGTCCTTTGGTTGGGATTGATTTTCTGGCTCCTTATGAATCCGTGCAAGGAATTAGAAATATAAATAGTAGCCCCGGAATCAATCCACCAAGTATTTGGCGGAACAATGGCTAAATTAGATTCTGAACACACTAGACAATGGGTGCTACCTTTCTTTTCTAACCAGTTTTTGTAACTAAAGCATTCCTTTTTGACATGGCCTCGCTAGTGACATCAGAAGCATTGAACCTTTTTTTTTCCCCACTTTATGTGCCTGACTAGGTCCAATATCATTAACCTTTATACCCCTTTTCCCAGTTTTATTATTATTTTTCTTGACTGTTTTCTGATCCACAATGTGTGCCATATCGGGCTTATTATGTCAAGTTCGCTTTTCCTCTTGTGCACACATACTAATTAGTTCTGTTAATTTTCACTTATCTTTCTGTGCATTATAAGTAGTTTTAAAAATATCGAATTGCGCAGGAAGAGAAGTCATAATAAAGTGGATTAGAAAAGAGTCACTAACTTCCATATCTAGATTTTTCAATTGACATGCAATATCAGTCATTTTCATGATATGCTCACGCACACCACTTAAACCATCATATTTTGCGGTTACTAATTAGGTCATAAGAGTGTTAGCCAGTGACTTAGTCGAAATAGTAAAATGTTCTTTTAAAGCCTTAAGGTAATCCTTAGCCAATGGTTTATCAGGAATGGCACCCCTAATATATTTAGGAATATTATTCTTAATATACATTAGACTAAGTCTATTAGACCTGTCCCATTTATCCCATTCCTTTTTCACCCCTGCACCACTAGTGTCTGTAAGCTTAGGTGGTTTATCTGACATAACGGCTAAGTCTAAATCCCCAAGTCCCAAATTAAAAATTATTTCATCTTTCCAGTTCTAGAAATTAGACCCAGTCAGGGCCTTCACACACAATAATGAACTAATTGCCATGACATAAAATATAATTCACATAAAATCAAAGTAATTAAGGCCATAATTAAATAGTTTAATTGATGGGAAACAATCAAACTTTCAAGAATCAATATATAATGCCTCAAAATAATTGACTCCGAATGGGATCAACATCACATTCAACAATATTTTCTTTGGGCCAATATTGTTAAATGTTAGTCTCCCACTAGTGAAACAAAATTCACCTTTGAGACTAATTAATCATAGATAATACAATATCAAAAATAAATTCATTTGGGAATAGTATATTATCTATTATATATTCTACATTAATTATCTCAATCTGTTTAATTGGACAAATCTCAATAATCCACCTTTAGGTTTGATCATTACTCGTCTCTACTAAACGCAATTCAAATCCTTCAAGCTTAGAAAAAATATAATTTTACCACTAGCCTCAAATACTATTGAAATTATTATGAGTGTGTCAATTTGGTGACTAAACACCTAGTCTAATCTCACTAACATTTGTGCTTAAGATTTAAAATGATTCAATTTTTCCAAATGAACTGTCTAATATACAAGTATGCATCAAAATTAAACATGAAGCAATACGCATAATTATATTTATTATGCCAATTTGAATATATTTATATAATAATGATACCATTTAAATCATTTGTTATATTTATTTATAACTAGACAAATGATAACAAAAACAACATGGTATTATTTACAAATAATTCATAACACTTATAATAATATATTACTATATCTCGCACAACCACTGAGGCATGAGAATTTATTTTATTTTATTTTTATTTATTTATTTATTTTTTTTAAGATCAAAGATTTTGCACATTGAATTAATCTATTTGGTCAGTTCCCATTTTTATTATTATTTAAAAAAAAAAAAAAAACAATATTGGTCATTATACTTGTTTAAAACACTTGTTGAAAATAATATGTACAGCCCCATACAAAATCCAATGGAAGTCTGTACTGGATTTGGTGACCAATGCCATTAGTCCCCTTACATACCATCACCACACAGGCCCAACTAACTTTCCAAGGCCTTAATGCTCCCACTGTTGGGATTTATATGCCCTGGCATAGCAAATTCCTATCTGGATTATAGTGACAAATGTTCCTGACATATCTGAAATATTTATGATTTATATAATTGGTGAATTCAATATATTATGTTTCGATTCACTATGAAATTGATAGTGTCCATGTAATTACAAGAAATATTTATATATATGTATGTGATGGCAATCAATGCATGATATATAAATAGTAATTATAAATTGTTCATAGTCGGTAATTATGGATGGACTCATAATTAATTAAGACTTGAACTGGATCCGCGTTAGGTTGAGATATATTGCGAGAGCCGTCGTATGCAATTACTCCCTATCACCGTCATGGCATTTGACTCTTAAGCATGAGAAAAGTATAGACTCTTTTATTAATTAATAATTACTTTGATTTGTTCGGCGGATTCTTCGGGATCCTTAGACCGACACTTTTGGTAGTTATGTAATTAATAGTTAGAGGGTTATATTTTCAATATTTGCATCATTGCTACTTGTATTTATTTTGTATTGATTATGGTTGATCACAAAGTAAATTCGAAGGCCTTCGTGTGTTTTTAGACAAAACGATTTATTATATATTTATTTATTTAAATTATTATTTTTGTCAAACAAATGTTTTATTGTGATCGAGGCAGAAATAATCAGAGGTACCAAAATAGATATATTAATTAAGTAGTCGGATTGATGGCTTTATTTATCCGATAACTAATTATGCATAGAGGGGTCAAAGTGCAATATTGACTTAGAGGTTATTTATTATTTAATTGGAGTTCAATTAATTTCTTTTAGTGGAGTAGAAATTAATTTATGAATTAATTGAATTGGGTCCATGGACCGGGCCAATTATTAATTCATTGCAGCCAATAAAATAATAGGCCCAATGGATTCTCACTCATAGCCCAACTTGATATTGGAATTATATTAGATTTGAGACATAAGAATTAGAGATGGAGAAGGATTTGTTGTTTCCTTTTCTTTATTTTTATGTTGCCTATAAATATACATGGTCTATGTATATTTTAGGGGGTGATTTTTAATGAGAAGGAAAAAGGAATTTATTTTCTCTCTCTAGAAAATTAGGGTTTATGGTCTCATCTAATGGAGGCTCCCACAAGCCTAGTTTTCCAAGGTAATTCATGGAGGCTTATAAGTGATTCCTAAAGGCAAAATAATTACCAAGAAGATGGAGATCCAAGGAGAAGGCATCTTGCTAAGGGATCTACAATAAGTGAGAACATTCACTTTAGAGGAAAGTTTTAAAGGTTTACTCAGACCTTTGATGTAAGTATTCAATCCATTAATTGAATGATACATCATATTAATATTTTTGCATAAAACTTGTCTCTATGTGATGAATCAAGATCTATGAATCAAAATCCCTCGAAAAGTTTTTAAAACTTGCACGTTTCCCGACAGTGGTATCAGAGCATGGTTTGATTCATTACTAGAGATCATGATTTTATGAAAATCATCATTCATGGATCCAAAATTATATTCATATATATTTTTATTGATGTATGTTGATGTATGATTTAATATGTTGATATATATTGATACATGATGATGTACGAATAATTGTGAATGAATGATGATGTATGGTTGGGCCATGGATGAAACTTATAGGAATATTGAATGTAATTTTATCTTTGGATGAATGTAATTAAGGCTTTGATTTAGCCGTTTGAAAGTTCAATGATGTAATTTATTTTTCCCATTGTATTTCAAGTTGTAAATATTTTTAAAGCCATGTAATATTCATCAAAGGATACTATGAAGCTTCAAGAAGGTCCAAAAGGGTTAAATTATGCTTCAGTAATTTTTTAAAATTTTTCTGGAATTTTTTGAGGCTTAATTTAATTTTCTGGGATTTTTCCGGATTTTTTGGAATTTTTTCGGCGTTTTTCCGGTGGCCGGAGCTTTGCCGGCGGCGAGAAGAGGCGTCGGAGGTGGCCCGGATCAGGTGTGGCAGCGGTTAGGTGAGCCTGGCGCGTGTTCCACACGCGCCAGGAGTGGACTAGTCAATGGGCAAGCTGGCGCGTGGATCTCACGCGCCAGCCATGGAGGTTTTGTCCTCCACGCGCGTGAAGGCGCGTGGAGGAGCGTCCCACTCGCCCCAGGCGCGTGGGAGCACGTGAGGGCGCGTCCCACGCGCCCCAAGCGCGTGTCGGCGCGTGGGGACGCGTGGGAGGGCGTGCAAAGACCTGCAGCATGCCCCAGGCGCGTGTGAGCGCGTGTGGGGCCCTCCAGGCGCATTCCAAACGGTGTTTTGCTTCTCCTGGTGCGTACCAGCCTTATGTGGGGGTTTGCAAGCTGATGGAAGATCTTCGCGCAGGGATTAGAGCAATTAAATGTTAAAAGCTGATTCCATTGGCCATTTTATTTGCTTTATCTGTCATTTATTTATTTATGCGATGTATGAAATGCATGGAATATATAATTGTTAATTAATTATTATTCATGCATTGGATCCATGATATTTATTTAAATGGCTTGATTTATATTAGTTAAATTATGAAAATTAATTGGATTTGATTACTAATTAATTAGAGGGCACTTATTGGGAAACGAAAAATTATTTTTATAAATTATTTTTGAAGTGTGCCTCAAGTTAAATATTAGTGAATCGTTTAAAGTCCAAATATTTTCTAAATTTAATTGGATTAAAATCAAGACATTTTGCATGCATTATATCATGTAAATGAATAAAATGAAAACCCTAATTATGAATGATTAAAAATTGAGTGGGAGCGGGGATTTTTATACATTGCCCCATGGCCTTTGTTATTAACACCATTGTAATTAGATCTTCAAAAATAAGGCCCCACGCATGATTTGAAGAGTCTTAATATTACAAGAATGGTTGTCTCATGAAAATACAAATATTAAATGTTCATTGTAATTAGATCTTTAAAAATAAGGCCCTACGCATGATTTAAAGAGTCTAGATTATAATGACAACATATTTAATGTTTAATTTTTCGTTAGAGTTTTAATAACGTTATACACTCAATCTAAAATCAATAGTGTTAGCTTCCCAACGAAGTGGTCTATACTAGGTGATTTTAGAAAGGCTAAATTAAATCGGGAATCATTTCATATGATAGATAAGGCATTGTCTTAAGAGATATGGAAATGATGGGATTTGCCCGCCAATAGCAATAATGAACTTCGCCAACCGAACAAGTTATTGGCGTATTGGTTATTCGATTTTTCATGCAGTGGTTAAGGGACCCACATATTATTATTTTAATGGAAGTGCTCGCTTAATAGCAAATGAATCTCAATAATAGTAATAATGAACTCCTCCAACAGGATAAGTTATTGACATATTGATTAGTTGATTTATTATGCTACAGAGTTGAGGGACCCGCATTAATTAAAAGGGATTGTTCACCAATAATGATAATGATTTCTTGTTCGATTGAGATTTATTGTATTCTGTGGTTAACAAGCTCATTTTAATTTTAAATATGCATGACATTATTAATAGTTCACCTTGCATATTGTATGAATGCATTTATATTCAGATTAATTATGTCTAATCCAGTTTATCTGCTTGCTTACATATTCTATGATATTGGACCTTATTTATAATGACTGGAAAATGAACTTAGATATTTTATTCACAACGTAAGGGTACAAAATGTGTTTATTACTCCTATACCTATCTCTTTTACTTTGAGATACCAAATTTGACATTAATGCTTTTAATAAATTAGATAAGGCAAATGATATGACTTGGTGCAATATTCTAAAGTTTAGCTCGAATATACTCCAAAGCTAACATTTGTATTATTTTATTTTCTTCAAGCATCATGTTAAATGTCAATAAAATGTTTTGGTGAGATTAGATAGAGAGTATGCCAAAGTACTATGTTAGACTTGAATAGCATCAAGATAGCCTAAGGAACTCCAGTATGAAATCGAATTTTGAAAAATGATTGTTTATTATTTAAAAATTAGCTGGAGATCAATAAGGCTGACTTGGGTGGTAAGTTTCAAGTTGACATGATTATTGCCTTGTTACCAAACTCATTCGACTCTGTTAGAGTGAACTAAATAAGGAATCAGTTTGAGTTCACACTCGCTGATATTTTTATAGAATTGGTAACAGATGAAGGGATAATCAAGAGTATGGGCGTTCCTATCAATCTAACCTAGTCTATACCATCTTCTTCTAGGCCCAAGTGGACGAGCAAAGCAAAGAAGAAGGATGATAATAGGACTAGACTAGCACAAAACATGGGTATTCAAAAAGGTTAAAGGGAATAAGGCAGTGTATGTTGAGGGCGAAGAAAACTGTTTCTTTTGTCGCTAACTAAAACACTAAAGGACGAACTGTTTAAGCAATGACGTGGCATAGGAAAATATATATTTAATCATTGAGCCATGTTATGTGGTTGTGTCTATTAATTCCTGATGGATAGATTCTGGAGCCACTAAACATGTTTGCAATTTATTGTAAGGATTTCAGGATTCCAGAAGCCTCGATGATATGAAATATATTTGTACTTAACCTGATGTCAAGGTTGTAGCTAAGTCAGTGGGAGTATTACATCTGAAAATAGAGAGTATGAGGATATTAGTATTAGAGAACTATTTTTATGCACAGAAGTTAGACGCTATCTTATTCTTGTTTCACTTGTGGTTTATAAAAACTGTGTTGTTATTTTGTAAAACTGGTTTTATAAAATTGAATAGATATGCGATTACTTCTGGTGTATTGAAAGATGGTTAATATACTATAATCACAAATTCTTAAGATTTGCAGGATGTAGAAACTAATGTTGCATCTTCTAGATTGAATGTTAAGAGAAAATTTGTTATTCCTGACTCATTGTATTTTTAATGTCTATTTTTGGGTTGTTATCAATCAAAATAAGATTCAAAGATTGGTCAAAGAAGGTTAATTACCTAGTGAGGCAGGGGAGCCTAAACCAAACTTGTGAACCCTGTTTTGAAGGATAGAGAACTCTTAGGCCTTAATCAGCCAGATGAAATAGACATAAAGGACAATTGGAGTCGGTACACACTGACACGTGTGGTCTTATGAACATCCAAGCAAGATTACTCACGTTTTGGATAAGTTTATCTGATGCAACACAAGTCTTAAACTCTTGGTATTTTCTGAGAAGGTTAAGACTGATGTGGAACACATATTAGGTAAACTTGTCAAGACACTTCGATCTGATCGAGGATATGAGTATTTCTTGGGATAGTGCAAAGACTATATGGTCAATGAGGGTATTATGTACCAGTTTTCCGCAATTGACGCTAAATGTATTTAGGTGTCAAATAGGAATAACATAATTCCACTTAACATGGGTAGATCTATGATCAGCTATGCTACATTATCTCTTTCATTTAAGAGTTTAGCGTTAATGACATCGATGCGCATTATGAACTGCATTCCATCTTAGTCTATCTCAAGGATACCGTTGAGCTGTGTTTTTTTACTAAATATTAGTTTGAATCATATGCACATATGGGGTAGTCTTGCACATGTGCGCTTGATATGGACAAGTAAGTTGGAAGCAGATCATAGGCATGCTAGATTTGATAGCTACTCTAAATGTCACTAGGATGGATTATTTTATGATCTCAAAGATAAAAGTTAATTGTTTTCACTCATTGTTTATCTATAGGAGAATCATATTATGAATCACATACCTAGTAGCATAATGTTAGAGAATTTGGTATGAATACCAGATGTACCACATGTGAACACACTTATTATAGAGATTAAGAATAATATATGAATTCCCTATTGATGCGTTAGCATCATCTACTACACAGATTCTTGCATCGGTACATTGATGTAGTGGGAGGATTATCATCCAATTCGACAGAATCATGTTTTTAGGTGAGACCATTATGGACATCCCTGTTAAACATGAGTTGGACCCAGTAAGCTACACGGAAGCGTGAACCGATGTGGATACAGATCGTTTTGGTGAGTTACTATGAAATCAGAGTTGGAATCGATGCATTCTAATAAATTCTGGGATCTTGTAGAACTTTCTAGTAGGGTGATTCCTATGGAAGGCAAGTTAATCTACAAAAAGATACCAGAAGATTTCTTAGTGAATAAATCATGAGTGTGCAAGGGAATGTCATTATTTTTCTAATTCTATATATATTGATGACATCCTACTCATTTAGAATGATGTGGAAGTTGTGTCATCAATAAAAATGTAGTTGTTCAATTACTTTTAAATAAAGGATTTTTAAGATGTAAGCTATATTCCTAGGATCAAGCTTTTGCAAGATCAGGTTAAAAGGAAAATAGGCTTATCTTAATAATCCTACATTGATAAAGTTTTGACCAGGTTTGGTATGCATAACTCAAAGAATGAGTTCTTGCTTTATTGATATGGATGGCTCTCTCTAGTAAGTAGTTTTTCAAGACTATCAAAGGAGATTGAGCAAATGAGACTGGAACAATATGTTTCGGCATATGAGAGTCTCATATATGCCATGGTCTATACCAAACAGGACATCCGCTACATAGTAGGGATAGTCAGTAGAGATCAGTCCAATACTGGACTTGACAACTGGTCTATTGTGAAAAATATCATTAAGTACCTAAGGAGAACCAATGATATCATATTCATTTATGGATGTGATGATATAGTCCTAGTCAGGTATGCTAGTTCTGATTTTCAATCAGAAGTAGATACTATGAGGTTCATGACTCAGTGTAAGTTCACTTAATGGAAGGGAGATCAGTTGGTAGATTGTTAAGTAGATTTCAATTGCTGACTCAAACCTGTAGGTGGAATATATTGCAGCCTTAAAGGCGGCAAAGGAAGCCTATTAGTTTGATCTCACTGATTTAGAGGTTGTGGAGTATACTAGCCTGCCTATTGAGCTATGTTGTGATAATAGTGCAGAAGTAGTCCAAACCAATGACCCAAGGTTCCATAGAGGAACAAGATACACTGAGAGGAAGTATCATGTTCTACATGATATTGTCCGATAAGAAAATGCACTTGTAGTTAGAACATTGCATTGGAACACAACTTTGTTGATCCATTATCGAAGGTGTCATTGATCAATAATTTTGATCATCATCTGGATAACATTGGAGTTAGGTGCAATTTGAATTGGCTATGAGGGCGAGTGAGAGCTCTGTTGGGATTTATATGCCCTGGCATAGCAAATTCCTATCTGGATTATAGTGACATATGTTCCTCACATATCTGAAATATTTATGATTTATATAATTGGTGAATTCAATGTATTATGTTTCGATTCACTATGAAATTGATAGTGTCCATGTAATTACAAGAAATATTTATATATATGTATGTGATGGCAATCAATGCATGATATATAAATAGTAATTATAAATTGTTCATAGTCGGTAATTATGGATGGACTCATAATTAATTAAGACTTGAACTGGATCCGCGTTAGGTTGAGATATATTGCGAGAGCCGTCGTATGCAATTACTCCCTATCACCGTCATGGCATTTGACTCTTAAGCATGAGAAAAGTATAGACTCTTTTATTAATTAATAATTACTTTGATTTGTTCGGCGGATTCTTCGGGATCCTTAGACCGACACTTTTGGTAGTTATGTAATTAATAGTTAGAGGGTTATATTTTCAATATTTGCATCATTGTTACTTGTATTTATTTTGTATTGATTATGGTTGATCACAAAGTAAATTCGAAGGCCTTCGTGTGTTTTTAGACAAAACGATTTATTATATATTTATTTATTTAAATTATTATTTTTGTCAAACAAATGTTTTATTGTGATCGAGTCAGAAATAATCAGAGGTACCAAAATAGATATATTAATTAAGTAGTCGGATTGATGGCTTTATTTATCCGATAACTAATTATGCATAGAGGGGTCAAAGTGCAATATTGACTTAGAGGTTATTTATTATTTAATTGGAGTTCAATTAATTTCTTTTAGTGGAGTAGAAATTAATTTATGAATAAATTGAATTGGGTCCATGGACCGGGCCAATTATTAATTCATTGCAGCCAATAAAATAATAGGCCCAATGGATTCTCACTCATAGCCCAACTTGATATTGGAATCATATTAGATTTGAGACATAAGAATTAGAGATGGAGAAGGATTTGTTGTTTCCTTTTCTTTATTTTTATGTTACCTATAAATATACATGGTCTATGTATATTTTAGGGGGTGATTTTTAATGAGAAGGAAAAAAGAATTTATTTTCTCTCTCTAGAAAATTAGGGTTTATGGTTTCATCTAATGGAGGCTCCCACAAGCCTAGTTTTCCAAGGTAATTCATGGAGGCTTATGAGTGATTCCTAAAGGCAAAATAATTACCAAGAAGATGGAGATCCAAGGAGAAGGCATCTTGCTAAGGGATCTACAATAAGTGAGAACATTCACTTTAGAGGAAAGTTTTAAAGGTTTACTCAGACCTTTGATGTAAGTATTCAATCCATTAATTGAATGATACATCATATTAATATTTTTGCATAAAACTTGTCTCTATGTGATGAATCAAGATCTATGAATCAAAATCCCTCGAAAAGTTTTTAAAACTTGCACGTTTCCCGACACCCACATGGGTCAAGTTTACATAATACTGTTATACATAGTGCCGTACATACATAAATTGTTTCTATCATTTTTATAGTTGCGTGTATATATATATATACACATGAAACTGACTAGAGTTTCATTCCAAAAACACACACATATGCTGACTAGAGTTTTATACGTAGTGTCGCGCGCGCGCGTGTGTGTGTGTGTGTGTATTATTTCTATTACTTTTATAAATGCATATTGTTGCCATCTTTTAAGGTGGTGTCCCATAAATACAAGAATTCCCAACCCATGAAGCACGCATACCAATTTCATTACCAAGATAAACCCAATATAGAATAACAATTAAAAACTTGTTGAATTAGTTTAAGTATATGTATGTAAAAAGGAAACGTCCGATGTATATATATATATATATATATATACACACACACAAGACAGAGTACTGTATAATTAAATATAATATATAAAATATATATATATATATATATATATATATACAGAGTACTGATGAAAATAAAATAGATTTATGCATCAGAGTCCATGTGGGGCTCTGATACCACATGTAAGCATAATTCAACGATATTTAAAATACATGGTTCTAATGCATAAATATTGTTTAGAAACATACCTGTCATCTTTAACCGTTTGTGTTTAAGAACAACTATTATAGAAACACTCTGATATACAGAAACACTTCACCACACAGAAACACTCTTCAACCCTCTACCTTTATCTGTGAAACTGAACGATGGTTTCAGACCTTTCCTTCACGTATATATATATAGAGGGTTGAGACCGTTTCTAACCATTGCCAGGAGGAGACATGTTGGTTCCATCAACCAACATATCCCTTTGTAATTAAATAACTGTTATGATACAACGTTACATCTCCTAAATATGGATAATAAAATAATTTAAATAAAATTAAGATTAATTATTATAGTAAGACCATTAAATTCTTACATACTCTGCATAAGTTTTGGTAGTGTATTAACACTTTTATTTGGAGAAGATAACATTTATTATTTGTAATTTGCAACGAGAATAAAAATAATACTGTAAATATATATAATAAGTATAACACAAAAATTTATGAATCAGGTCTGTTTGTAATAACTTTTATGAAAATAAAATTTGTACAAATAGAATGAAGTATAACACACAATTTTATGGATAGCGTCGATCCATTTGTGATTGCATATGCGTTTAATTTATTGAACCAATTTCTTTTAGGATGTTATAATATCTTAATCACTCAAATATGGTCACATCATTATAGTATATAGTTTAATATGGTCACACCACTACAATAAAAATACAATGTATTATTAAAAAAATATTAACTATTTCAAAACACCAATTTCATACCATCAATTTTTCTTTTTTTTTTTTTTTTTTTTTTTTTCTAAATAATTTCGTACCATCAAATTCCATATTTAAAGCACCAATTTCAATTCCCAAATTTGTAATCTAACATATATATATATATATATATATATGTATTGTGTATCTGGCTGATAAACGTTTGTGGTGACTACTCTTTTGCGTCACATAAATTCAGATTTAATAAGTCCCAATGCACTCTCGAAAAATATCTGGCTGATCTTAGCTGAAGATATTATCGTTTAGGATGACGTGTCACACAGCTGGAATGTTACTTACACGTGTTAAAGCAAAAGCCAAAGTGGGACCTCGTAATGGCCCCAACAACACCGCTTCTTACTCTCTCTCCCTCTCTCTAACCTTCTTGCCTTCAGGCTTCAACCAACAGTCCAGGGTTTCTCTGCTAAATTTAGGGACTTCACATTGTCTGAAGTCTGAACAAAGATGGAAGAGAATTTACGGCCAGATCTCGCCGCCGTCGAGAGTTTCAGAAATAAGTTGACTCGGTCGAACTCCAACTCGTCCGCTCTGTCTGTTGAGGAGGATTCCAAACATGTATTGCATCACAATGAGAATGCAAGACCGGTAATTTTTTTTATTTTGTTTGGTTTGATCTGTTTGTTTTGTTTTCTTTTTTATATCTATATATTTGTCTTCTTGAAGATATTTTCTGATATTTATGCATTGAATAAAGTTGATTGGAGTGGTTGGGAATTGGGATCATATGTGTTACTTGCACTAGGATTTAGAAAGTTTTAATTAGGTGTGAGATCATTCAGTTATGTTTTAAGAAACATTTTATTTATTTATTTGTATGAGTTGTTTGATTTTCTTAAAATTTTGCATTATTTTAAACAGAATTTTATGAGAAGCAAACATAATGAATTTTAGTTGCTATTGCTTCGATTATACCATCTTTGTTGGCTATATTTTTTGTTCAATGGGCGAGTGATTTTGCTTCCATTGGGGCATACAAATCTGAAGAGCTCTTACCTTGCTACCTCTCTCTACATACGTTTGTGTGTGTGTGTGTGTTTTTTTCTAGTAAAGCATAAGACTGAGAATGGAACATGTTGGAATACATAGATAACTAGTCACGAATGCTAATTTATAGTCAGATCAATTAGTGTCATTGCTGAAGACAAATGACCATCAGACTCTTATTATAGTTGCTTTCGAGATATTTGAATCATTGTTTCACTTTACTGCCTCTCAATTTTTCTTCTGAATAGATTGATTCGGTATTCAAATAGTGGATGAATCAAAGATTAGCAACTTTACTTGCGAAGACTGTTGGTCTTGAAATGAGAGACAGGAAAACGTTAAACAAAGTAAGATGCAGGGTCTTACAGGATTCTTTTCCAGTACGGAATATCTGCCAATATGCAAAGTTTGTAATGTCTTTTCTTGTTTAATTGAAATAGAGAAGACACACCCTTTAGGTGGTTGGAATCTCCGCTTTCTTGACTTGAGGTATGAGGAGTGGTTTAAGCTACTTATCCAAAAACAAAAAGGGGATGAGCTGAATAAAATTCAAAGGCAAGGGGGCGTAAAAGGATATGACACGCGAACATGGGGTATCGAACATGCTTATTTTTCAATTTTTGGGGTGGCAGAGCTATGGGAAATCTTCTAGAGGGCAATCAAGTAATCAGACTCTGTATTGGTCCTCCAAGTACCATAAGAACGGAGCTTTCACAGGTGGAAAAGAACAAGTAAAAACTATTTTGAATTTCATTTGGTCATCTCCGAGGTTACACTTCCAACACATTGTTTAATCTCTTATTGCATTTGGTCATCTCCCTAGTTCAATTTTGTTTTCCTGCTTGCTAGCTACATAGAAATGTTCCATTATCGCTAACTAATTCTAATGCTTACTTCACCTATAGAGTATGTAGATGCCACGATGCGTGAAAAACAAGTCTATTTCCTGGTTTGGACTTGCCTGGATCACCTATTACCTAGCTCAAAAGAAGTGCTTTTTGCTCATACACGCTCCTTTTGTTGAATGAACTGGTGGGTATGCTTGGAGATCTTCCTGAGTTGTTGAGTTTTATTCTTGTTAAATGACCTTCTTATCTAGTAATATACTCCCTCTGTCCTACTTTATTGGATACCCTAAGATTTTTTGTCTTTTTGTCTTTATTTTTTTTTTTTTTTTTTTTTTTTTGGGGACAAAATAGATCTTGATTGGATTTATTTACATTTTTTTCACCATTTTGGTTACTTAAACATGCTTTAAGGAACTTGGGATGATTACTCAACTTGATTGGATTTATTTACATTTTTTTCACCATTTTGGTTACTTAAACATGCTTTAAGGAACTTGAGATGATTACTCAACTTGGACAACAGATATACGCATCAATTCAATAGCCACTGATAAAAAATATATATATTGCACAACTTCGAAACAAGTGGTAATAATAAATAATAATTTCAATAAATAATAATATATATTTGTCTCCTTAAGATAAAACTTTAATAAACAAGACAATACGGGAAGAAATATATTCATACAGGCCAACAATAAATAATAATTTTAATAACAACCGAACCATATATAAATCACTCCACAAAACGGATACGTATATGAACTCACTACTAAACTACAGTGCATCACATGCGGGTACTTGGGAGAAAGATGAACAGAGTGTAGCACCTCATGGGCTAGTTGTGGATGGGAGTGGTGAGAAGAATGGAATTGTTGTTGGAATGGTTGGGATTGAAGGAATTGTCGTCGGAATGGTTGGGAGAGTGGGCAGTGAAGTAGCTGGCAATGGAGGCAGTGTCACCATAGGAACTGTGGGCATGGTTGGCAATGTTGGTAGCGCGTTACTCGGTAATGGTGGCAATGTGGTCTTAGGCAGTGTAGGCATGGTTGGTAGCGGAGTACTTGGTAACGGTGGCAATGTGGTTATAGGCAGTGTTGGCATCGTGGGCAATGGAGGCAATGTTGCTTTAGGCAGAGGAGGTATGGTTGGCATTGTAGGCAGTGTAGGTGTTGCAGTTGGAGAGGTTTGCAAGAGGTTGCGAGCTGCGAGGTTCATATGGAGGCTTGAAAGTGATAATGCTACAATCAAACATAGAATAAAAGAATGCTTAGAAGCAGCCATAGTTTGATAGTAGTTGAAGGTCACCTCGATATTTTTTGGAAAAAACTCTAGTGCAAGTTCTTTTTCTGTTGAAGAAAAACATGGACTTGTGGGTATATATAGAGAACAAATGTTGAAGGATTCTTAAGATTTGTTAGGACGAATGTGTGTTTGATGAGATGTGGTTGACCTAAGTGAGGGAACTCTTTTTAGTTCACCTCCCAAGCTTTGACTCATAGCAAAAACAAAAGTGCTAACTCACCAAGCCATCTTAAACACAAAATTAGTTGAACAAACTTTAGGGATATTTTGTGGTTTCCTATGAAATGACTGAGCTTACGTTTGTCATGGGCTGGGGGTATAACTATAATAAAATGAATTTTGGTAATTCAAAATTGTTACCAATCCTACAGGACAGATTTGCAATTATGGTTCTCTCTTGTTTGTATAAATAAAAGCTAAAACATATCTTGACACAGTTTCAGTCCAGGGGCACAACTTTATGATGTTATGAACAACAAAGTTGATCAATTGGTAGTAGTCCGGAGGGTATGATCTCTCCTCTTCAAAGGGAATGTTCAGATTTCGGGATAATCTCTCTTGTGAATGTGTGTTTTGCTTAAACTTTCCACAAAATATACATCGTAAATAAATAAACAACTAAGATAACAAGAGGTGAGATGTCCAAGTGTCCATTTAGAATTTAAAATCAGTGAACAGATTATCGTAATTTCTCTTTATTTATTTATTTATTTATTTATTTAAAACTATCACCATCCCTTGTCTCTGGCTAGTGAATGTGAGTTGCGCTAAGTGGAATGATTGTGAAATAAAGCTTGGAAAAATAACCAGTTGAATAGGTTTAACTTGTCCTTTTGTTCGATTTTCGCTTATTTTAATTTTACCTAAATAAAATCAAATAACAAACCCAAAAAGTAAAAATAAAGTGCAAGTAAAGTAAATAGAGAAATTGATATTGGGCTTTCTAGCATGGAAACTTTATTGGATCCTCCAAACAACTCATGGAAAAACCAATAACACTTTCAGAATCTTGAGCGAATCGATCCACTATCATCTAAGCAGAGTATAATATACTCTGTCTCAGGGATCACACCCACTCCGCTCTATGAAGAACTAGTTGCTAAAGGCATTTGGCTTTGGGACTCCACCATTTAAATGCAGTAGACTTCAGGTTTACTCCTCAATTCTTGTAGAGGGGTTACTAAAAAAACACAAACACTCCATAAATGGTTTGTCCCCTTCATAACTCGACCGAATCATTCTTCCTTCAAATTTGAATTTGAAAAGGCACAATGTGACCCCGCTTTTCATAACTGAATTTGTATGAATCTTTGATTGCTCAAATTGCGGTCAGTATGAGAACTGTTAAGAGAGAAAGAGACGATATATTTTTGGAGAATTCTCTCAGTACAGAGAACCTTAAACATTGATATACATGGATATATATTTACAATATTGCTTATAAAAAATCTGGCCTCAATTCTGTTTCTCATTACATTATTTCCTAACACTCCCCCTCAAACTCAAGTTGGAGCATAGTCATAACCAGCTTGTTACATACAAAGAAACATCTTCTTATACAAAGAGTATATGGTTGTCACTTTAAAAGTTTTAGCTATTGGAGTGGGTGCAATTATAATATTTATATCCTTTAACATTCCCCTCAAGTGTGTCCTTATTTTTTGGTCCAATGTGTATTTTTCAACTTTTAATAAGGGTGATGGTGAGATTTGAAGTCAAGATTGTAACGATCCAAATCCGGAGGTCCGAATTGCTTTCCGGATCCGTACTCGAACCTGATGACACATAAGGGTAAGATGATCATTTCAAGGTAAATATGGGGGAAAAGTTGACTATAAGTAGTCAAATGGGGCTCTCTAACATCACATTAACCAACTAAGTCCATTCCATAAGTTTTCAATGGCTATAGGTATAGTTCCTCACATTTACCCACTCTCGGTTTAAAGGATTCTCCAACACCTCTTCACTAAAATAGCTATAACTTTCGGTGTGATTAGAATTTGAGGATGGGGTTGACATCATTTAAAATCTGACCTCGATCCGGTTAGTTTAGACTCAATAACAATTCAATTTGTGTTTAAAATGAGGGAGGTATGGTTATTCAAAGTTTGGGTTAATAACTAGTGAACAAGTAATAATGCTCGATCGATCGAGTTCCAACTCCATTAATTTTGTTTAAACATGAATCATGGGATAGAGAGAATGAAATTTAAGTTTTTCTCAATTGTTTCTAAGTATAGAAAACTCGATTGATTAAGTTGAACCCAGAAAATGGCCATGGACCTCTAAGGAAGCCTTGGTTGGTTCCTATATTGAAATTATGACAATTGATACCTCCATACAACTTAAAATCTGTCCCAAAGAAATCATAAAAATATAGATACAGTTCCAAAATAACCTCTATACATTATAATGGTTCAAAATACATCATTAAATTTCAAATGATCCCAAAACACCAAAGTATGAACATAGTTGTCATCTTCATCACTTACATGTCCAAATTATACAAAATAATATCCCAAAATAATAAGTTTGCAAGTTAGAGACCCTTAAGATCTTAATTACAATGCCTTCTACACAAATAAAAGAATAATGTTATCTTTACAAAAATAATCGTCATAGCTAAGCGTTATTTATAAAAACTACAAAAGATGGGTTCTTCTACTACGTCTAAGATAGTGTGTCGTCCACAACGTCCTTGGCATGCCCTGAAAATATTAGAGGAATGGGTGAGCACGGAGGCTCAGTATGAGATGCCTAAGGCATCAACTTTAGACTTCATTGAGTCAAACAACCAATGAAAGGGATTAAGAGAATCCGGGAGCATACATTGGGGATTTTTTTTTATGAAATCCAAATCACAATTCAATTCAAACAATATCATTTATACAATTTCTCATAAGAGTGCATGAAAGTGCAATGCCATGCATAACCATTCCAACCATGGTCCCAAACTGACCCAACTCACACCGAAATCAACTGACTGACTTTATCGAGACAAGATTTATTTGCTATCCTTGGCCTCAAATCCGACGACCATTTAGGGCTAACTAATCAATGTTACACGTCCTATAACCAGCACGCTCTCTCTCTAGGTCAAGGTAGCACCAGAATCGCGAAATTCGGTTCTTTTATAAAATCCATTTTACAACCCTTTTAACATTAACTCATTTAACTTTCCCATTCAACCTTCCCATCTTATCATGTCATGCGTATAGATTAAAGCATTCATTTACTTCAATTTCATTTCTATCACAATCATTGTATTGTCATGGTAATTGCAATAAATCAGATATAAGCATGGTCATCATTAAAGTTTCTTCATCACAATTATGTTATTATTCATAAATATTCAACCATCTTTGCACATTGGTCACATCATGGATTTCATTAGCATAGAATAGCACCATTTTCATCAATTTCAAGCATGTGTTTTGAGATACCCCTCGGATCCGAGACACGAGTTGATCAGGCCAGGCCCAAACCCAAGGGAATATCAAACAATTAATATTTTAAAACGAACACAGATGACAAAATGAAATAAGAATAAATATTAAAAGCCGAAAAGAATACTAATATAAAATTCTCAACTGATAAAACTTAATAAAATCCAACTTCCAAAACCTCCATGATTACAACTCGGGAATCCATTTAGTGGACCCCTAAATAAAATCCCAACTGAACTGAAAACTGAAGGTAAATAAAACTAAAACATCTAGAGAAGTCCTACGTAATCTGACGAATGGAAAACTGTCCTCGAATAGCACGATCAAGCTCTAAGGCTGGAACCGTCCTGTACCTGAAAAGAATAAAGGAATGGGTTAGGCCCACGAACAAGTTCTAATCTAACTACAATCCATACAATGACCCGATACGCAAATACACCCTAGATACCTCACAATATCTATTTAGTCCATACGTATATATATATCCACACTAAAGGACATTCACTGGACTATAATAGGGGTCTCAACCTGAATAGAAGGTAACATACGAAAACGCACCCAAAAATGGGCATGAGTACCTAGACCTAATAGGGTACACCTCAACCTACCATATCCAGTTACACATCCATTGCATATACGCACCCTAACCAACGAGCCTGAGACTCAAGCTCATCTCTTGGTACCATAATCGTATATCTAAAGTCCGTCCAAATCCAGAGTATGTCATTCAATTGTTCATTGAGGTGACATACGGAACACAATCCAGTTAGTCATTCAACTTATTCAGTTGATATGACTTAACTACAACCAACTAAACCAGGAAGTCACTCAACTTGGTCAGGTATTCTGACTTAAACACAATTTAGGATTCAACAGTTTACAATCCATTCCGTTAATCCGTTAGGTTAGGTTTTAGCTTTTTGAAGCTAAATTGTCCCTAATATGCCACCATCCCATACCGGTGCATACAATCCTCCATATCTATGTAAATTACAATATATAAATCATAATTTAGTAATTTACAGTCCAAACCATTATCCAAGTAGTTGCAGAAAAACGTATCATTATCCTAGCAATTGCAATACAACAGTAATCCAAGTAATTGCATAAAAGGTTTAATATTTCGACAATTAGCATCCCAAAGTATGTATAGATCAAAACAAATACATATATGACCCTATCATGCATTTAAAATAAGTTTTATATACATCCTAAATCCCATTAAATTGCTAAAATTTAGTTAAGCAATTAATCCGTCTTTTATCCGTTAACAGTACAGAAGGTTTACTAATTTAATACTGTTTATCCCACTGACTCAGAGGCCAACTTTGATCAATCTAAGGTCTTAATAACACCCAAAATAAATCATTTAATCCCTCTGTGAAGTCCCAAAATTTTCAGAATAGTTCCCATGCTCCAACAGTAACCACAACTCATAAAAAAAAATAACAGAATGTTTACTATTGAAGAAAGCCTGCTCCAAGACTTTGGGAGCAGGCTCGGGTCTACATGTGTGGGAGCTGGCTCCCACTTCTATGGAGCTTGCTCTCACCTCCTCTGAGAGCCGTCTTCAACCGCTGCAACTTCTGCGACCTTCTGCTTCGTCTCCAGTCGCTCCCAACCTATCTATTTGGTTTTAAACTGTTCCTAAGGGTTCTAACTGTGTCCAGTATAATCCCCATGATGTGTTTACAGCAGTTGAAATTAAATACAAAAACTACCAGTTCTACAGACTAAGCATGCTTTAAGAATATAACTGAAAACAGACATGCACGAACTATAATTTAACAGATTACAGCACATATATATCATCAATATGGCATGTAATATACATGTAAAACTCAGTTAATCATTCATTAAATCCTAAAGACTATCTAGGTGCACAGAACATAAACCAGAGGGAAGGAAGAAGAAAAGAACTTGCCTGTGATTTTAGTTATGAAATCTCGACGTCTTGTCCACTGTTCTAGCAACACTGAACTACTGTCTAGCCTCCTCTTACTTCTGCTCTTCCCTTCTCCTAGGTCTGACCTTGAATCCCCAATCGAATCCCACACCGAACGTGCTCTATTCTCTCAAAACCTCACTCTGTATCTCTCTGTTTTTACAGAACTTAGTTTACGTCTATCAGCTAAGTGTTATGATCGTAAACTATAGACTTAAAGTATAATGGTGTATTTATAAGCTTAACCCTAAAACCCTAATCCTTGTAATATTAGAGACAGAGCCCTAACTCATCCCACGAACAACCCTCGTTTTAAACTTTGTCAGCATCCACCTACGGGACTTCTAATAGAAACCCTAAAGAATTTATTAACATAATACAAATACTCATTTAACCTAATTACATAATTAAACCTTTATACTAATTAATTAAAGACACATACCTAATAAAAATAATTCAGATAATTTAATTAACCTAAGTAATACAAGTAAAACAAATAATGCAATTAAATCAAATATTAAATCAAATAATCCAAACAAGTTAATTCACCAAACAACAAAGCAATTAAATACTGAAAAAAATGCAAACAAAACAATTAATTAAAATATCAGGACTATCTTTATAAAATTAGGGGTATTACATTCTTCCCCCCTAACAAAAGGAATTCCGTCATTAGAATTCGCTCTTACCTTCTTCTAATATTTCAAGAAACTATGAGCGAATGACATCCTCCCGTTCCCAAGTAAACTCAGCCTTATTGTGATGACTCCACTGAACACACACCAAAGGAATAACCTTATTACGAAGGATTTGATCCCGACGGTCAACAATACGATACGGTGGCTCCAAATAAGTTGCATCCGGCTGTAACTCAATCTCCCCAACATCGATATGCTGATACCGATCCTCATCCCGCAGAAATTTCCGTAACATGGAAGCATAGAATACGTTGTGTACGCGATCCAAATTATCCAGAAATGACAACCGATAAGCGACAGCTCCAACTCGATCCGTAATCATGAATGGACCGACAAACCGCGGTGACAACTTCCCTTTCTTCCCAAAGCGCATTACACCCTTCATAGGCGACACTTTGAGGAGGACCTGAACCCTAACCTGAAACTCCAAAACACGTGTGCGATGATCCGCATAACTCTTCTGCTTACTCTGGGCATTGCGCATTCGATCCCTAATAAGAGCAATCTTCTCCGAAGTATCCTTGATGAACTCAAGACCCAAAAATTTGCTCTCGCCAACCTCCATCCAACAAACAGGTGATCGGCACGGTCGGCCATATAACGCCTCAAATGGTACTATCCCAATAGTCTTCTGGAAACTATTATTATAAGCAAACTCCATAAGCGGTAAGTAATCCTTCCAGTGGCCTTTGAAATCAAGAACACAAGATCGAAGCATATCCTCCATAATCTGATTCACCCTCTCAGTCTGTCCATCAGTCTGAGGATGATAAGCAGTACTAAGGTGTAATTCTGTACCCAAAGCCTGCTGAAAACTCTTCCAAAACCCTAACACAAAGCTCGAATCCTTGTTCGATATAATAGACAACGGAATTCCATGCAGCTTTACAATCTCTGAAATGTAAAGTCTCGCCAACTGCTACGAAGTGAAGTCAGTGCGAATAGACAAGAAATGAGCTGATTTCGTCAATCTGTCCACAATGACCCAAATAGAATTGTGATCCTTGAAGGAATTTGGCAACCCTTCCACAAAATCTATAGAAATGCTCTCTCATTTCCACTCTAGTATTGGAAGTGGCTGTAGAGCTCCTGGCGGCCTCTGATGATCAATTTTGACCATCTGATAAGTATTACTTTACGAAACAAAAAGAGCAATGTCCCTCTTCATACCTACCCACCAAAACTGCCGCTTCATATCCTGATACATCTTATCCCCTCCTAGATGAACAGAAAACTCTCCGTCATCACATCATTCCTCAACTAGTCAGTAGAAGGTACCACTAACCATCCCTTGTACCTCAAACCTCCATCAGCCCCAACATGGTAGAATGGAACCTCTGTGGAAGCTATCTCCGCAACTTTGTCAATGCACTGCTGATCCGTTAGTTGTGCCTTCAAAACCTTGTGAATGATAGAAGGTGTAACTACCATGCAAGCCATGAAAGCATCCGACAATTCATCAACCTTTTTCAATGCATTCCACTCAGTAGTGAATAGAGCGGAAAGACTACCAACAGGTTGGTGACTGAGTGCATCCGCCGCCCCATTCGCTTTCCCTGGATGGTACTGTATAGAAAAGTGATAGTCTTTCACAAACTCCAACCATCTGCGCTGTCTCATATTCAGCTCCCGCTGAGTGAACAAATATTGCAGACTCTTGTGATCGCTAAATAATCTGAAGGACTCACCTAACAGATAATGCCTCCAAATGCGTAAGGCAAAGACCACAACTGCTAATTCCAAAGCATATGTTGGATAATTAAGCTTATGAGGCTTAAGCTTCAGAGATCCATACGAAATCGGTCGTTCCTCCTACATCAAAACACATCCAAGACCCTACAAAGAAGCATCCGTGTAGACAAGATACTCTATTCCGCTCTGTGGGGTAGACAAAACCGGTGCAGAAGTCAACTTAGTCTTCAGCTCATCAAAAGCTTTCTGACAATGTTCATCCCATATCAACCACACACCCTTCTTAGTCAGATGAGTGAGTGGTCCAGCTATCTTTGAGAACCCCTGGATGAACCTCCTTTAATATCCTGTCAAACCGAGAAAACTCCGAATCTCGGTAGGTGATATAGGCTGTCCCCATTCAACCACCGCTGAAACCTTGGCTGGATCCACTGCTATTCCCCTTTCGGACACCACGTGACCTAGAAATTTCACTTCCCGCTGCCAAAATTCACATTTCTCAAACTTGGCATACAACTGGTGCTCACAAAGCGTCTGTAAGACTATCTGAAGATGGCTAGCATGATCGTTCTCTAACCTTGAGTAAATCAAAATGTCATCTATGAAGACAATGAAAAATTGATCCAAGTAAGCCCTGAAGACTTTGTTCATTAAATCCATGAAAACCATCGGTGCATTAGTCAACCCAAACGGCATCACTCGAAACTCATAAGATCCGTATCTTGTGAGAAATGCCATTCTCAGAACATCCTACTCCCGAACCCAAAGTTGATGATATCCAGACCGTAGATTAATCTTAGAGAAACAGGCAGCTCCCTTCAACTAATCAAACAAGTCATCAATCCTAGGCAAAGGATACTTGTTATGAATCGTAACCTTGTTCAACTCCCTGTAATCTATACACAGCTAAAGTGAACCGTCCTTCTTCTTCACAAACAAAACCGGTGCTCCCCAGGGTGAAGTACTCCCGCGAATAAAACTATGGCTGAGTAACTGCTGAATCTGATCCCTCAGCTCTCGCATCTCCACTGGTGCCATCCTATATGGTGCCCTAGCAATAGACATAGTGCCTGGAACTAAGTCTATCACAAAGTCGATCTTGCAACTAGACGACAACCCTAGAATCCCCTGAAATACATCCGAAAAATCCTGTATAATTAGTGTGCTATCCAAAGATATAGTAATCCCTTCATCCATTTCCTCCTCCATATGAAACAAATAAGTGCTAGTGACCCCGTTAGAGCGTGGCATAGCAACGGCATACATATCCTGTCCAGGTATGGTGAACACAATGTACCTATCCAAATCAAATAACTTGAGCAAGGTAGTGATAACCAACCCATCCCAAGTATCACGTTATAAGTGTGCATGTCCAGGACTAAAAGATTGGCTAGAAATCTGAGTCTACCAATATCTAGTGTCACAAGCATATCACTCTTATAAAAAATGGCAGTATTGCCTAACAGTGTAAAAATATCCTGAGGTCTATTGCATATGTGTGTCACCAACCAATCATATCCTGAGGTCTATTGCATTTGTGTGTCACTAACCAATCCATGAAAATCCCATATTTCTGAATACTCCGTAGAGCAAAACCCATAAGGTAAAACAAAAATGCTCCACAATCTTCCCATTCTTAGATTATCGTTCTATTATGGAAATTCCTCTTTCTAAACCAAACCTACCATATCGACTTACACAAGTTCGTTCATAAACTCCTTGCTAATCATCCTGTCTCAACGTAATGTACCACAAGCAAATATTTGTTTGCCTGTCCAAAACCAATCACTCTACTGTGATATATATCAATTATCGCAATATGCATATCCCAATACAGTCTAATAAAACCATATGTGTATATATCACAAAAATGCTATCAAACATAATAAAGACAGCCAAAAACCGCTAGTTCACTTTATTAAGAACTTTTCCAAACCATAAATTGTTAAACGAATAATCGTAAGTTATTCTTTAACACAATACTAGTATGATTAAATTTGTACTACACTTTTACTAATACTTCCTCTACTACTAGTAATTAAAATTACTCTTAGAAGAGCATTCATTCTTGAACACCGGTGCCCTCCATCTTGGATGCTCCAGTATCTCCTCCATCCTGATCTTCTTCGGGGTCTTCCTTTCCGTTTGGCTCAACTTCGAGCACCACCGAAGTTGTATTAGATCCACAGTATGGTGGCCAATCTCGCACACCTAAAACCTTCCTTGACTTGTACTCCGAAGCAACACTTATTGGAATCAACTCCTTAGTCTCTAGTTTTGCCTTCTTGGTCGGCCTTCGTAGGGGAATTATCGGAGTAACCTTCTTCTTCCATGGGTCCTTCTTTGCTTTCATTGCGGACCACATCCTTTTCCTAGTGCCAAACATTCTGCAATTACAGAATAAGATTGACATCTGTACTTTCCAACCGAACCATAAAGGAATACAATGAATCATAAACTTAAGCTCTAATCAAGAGAAACACTACGTGGAAGTTTTAAAACGAAACATCCTAGAGACACTTGAACCTGAAGTGCTCTGATACTAAATGCGATACCCCTCAGATCCGAGACACGGGTTGATCAGGCCCAGGCCCAAACCCGAGGGAATATCAAACAATTAATATTTTAAAACGAACACAGATGACAAAATGAAATAAGAATAAATATTAAAAGCTGAAAAGAATACTAAAATAAAATCCTCAACTGATAAAACTTAATAAAATCCAACTTCTAAAACCTCCATGATTATAACTCGGGAGTCCATCTAGTGGACCCCAAAATAAAATCCCAACTGAACTGAAAACTGAAAGTAAATAAAATGAAAACATCGAGAGAAGTCCTATGTAATCTGACGAATGGAAAACTATCCTCGAATAGCATGATCAAGCTCTAAGGCTGTAACCATCCTATACCTGAAAAGAATAAAGGAGTGGGTCAGGCCCACGAACAAGTTCTAGTCTAACTGCAATCCATACAATAACCCAATACGCAGATACACCCTAGATACCTCACAATATCTATTTAGTCCATATGTATATATATATATATCCATACTAAAGGGCATTCACTGGACTATAATAGGGGTCTCAACCTGAATAAATGGCAACATGCGAAAACGCACCCAAAGGTGGGCATGAGTACCTAGACCTAACAGGGTACACCTCAACCTACCATATCCAGCTACGCATCCACTGCATATACGTACCCTAACCAACGAGCCTGAAACTCAAGCTCATCTCGTGGTACCATAATCGAATATCTAAAGTCCGTCCAAATCCATAGTATGTCATTCAATTGTTCATTGAGGTGACATACAGAACACAGTCCAGTTAGTCATTCAACTTATTTAGCTGATATGACTTAACTACAACCAACCAAACCAGGAAGTCACTCAACTTGGTTAGTTGTTCTAACTTAAACACAATTTAGGATTTAATAGTTTACAATCCATTCCGTTAATTCGTTAGGTTAGGTTTTAGCGTTTTGAAGCTAAACCGTCCCTAGTATGCCACCGTCCCATATCAGTGCATATAGTCCTCCATATCGATGTAAATTACAATATATAAATCATAATTTAGTAATTTATAGTCCAAACCATTATCCAAGTAGTTGCAGAAAAACGTATCATTATTATAGCAATTGCAATCCAATAGTAATCCAAGTAATTGTAGAAAAGGTTTAATATTTTGACAATTAGCATCCCAAAGCATGTATAGATAAAAAAAAATACATATATGACCCTATCATGCATTTAAAATAAGTTTTATATACATCCTAAATCCCATTAAATTGCTAAAATTTAGTTAAGCAATTAATCCGTTTTTTATCCGTTAACAGTACAGAAGGTTTACTAATTTAATACTGTTTGTCCCACTAACTCTGAGGCCAACTTTGATCAATCTAAGGTCTTAATAACACCTAAAATAAATCATTTAATCCCTCTGTGAAGTCCCAAAATTTTCAGAATAGTTCCTATGCTCGAACAGTAACCACAACTCATAAAAAAAAAAAAAAAAAACAGAATGTTTACTATTGAAAAAAGCCTGCTCCAAGACTTTGGGAGTAGGCTCTAATAATCCTGGACCCGGCTCCACTAACCTTGGAGCCGGCTCTACATGTGTAGGAGCCGGCTTCCACTTCTATGGAGCCAACTCTCACCTTCTCTGAGAGCCGTTTTCAACCGCTGCAACTTCTGCGACCTTCTGCTTGATCTCCGGTCACTCCCAACCTATCTATTTGGTTTTAAATTGTTATTAAGGGTTCTAACTGTGTCCAGTATAATCCCCATGATGTGTTTACAGCAGTTGAAATTAAATACAAAAACTACCAGTTCTACAGACTAAGCATGCTTTAAGAATACAACTGAAAACACACATGCACGAACTGTAATTTAATAGATTGCAACATATATAAATCATCAATATGGCATGTAATATACATGTAAAACTCAGTTAACCATTCATTAAATCCTAGAGACTATCTAGGTGCACAGAACACAAGCCAGAGGGAAGGAGGAAGAAAAGAACTTACCTGTGATTTCAGTTATGAAATCCCGGCGTTGTGTCCACTGTTCCGGCAACACTGAACTACTGTCTAGCCTCTTCTTACTTCTGCTCTTCCCTTCTCCTAGGTTTGACCTTGAAGCCTTGGTCGAATCTCACACCGAACGTGCTCTGTTCTCTCAAAACCTCACTCTGTATCTCTCTGTTTTTATAGAACTCAATTTACGTCTATCAGCTAAGTGTTATGATCATAAACCCTAGACTTAAAGTATAATGGTGTATTTATAAGCTTAACCCTAAAACCCTAATCCTTGTAATATTAGAGACAGAGCCCTAACTTAGCCCACAAATAACCCTCGTTTTAAACTTTGTCGGCATCCACCTACGGGACTTCTAACAGAAACCCTAAAGAATTTATTAACATAATATACATACTCATTTAACCTAATTACATAATTAAACCTTTATACTAATTAATTATGGACACATACCTAATAAAAACAATTCAGATAATTTAATTAACTTACGTAATACAAGTAAAACAAATAATGCAATTAAATCAAATATTAAATCAAATAGTCCAAACAAGTTAATTCACCAAACAACAAAACAATTAAATACTGAAAAAAATGAACAAAACAATTAATTAAAATACCAGGACTATTCTTGTAAAATTAGGGGAATTACACATTTAACATATCAACATTCATCGATCTAGCAATTTGTTCACAAATGGGTATTCAAGAATGAATTTAAAGAGGAATCAAATAGAGATACTCAATGAAAGGCAAAGTTCAATGCATTAGAAATCCCTACCTCAGGTGTGCAAGTTAAACAAGCCCTTAAGCTAGCTCCAAATTCGAAATTCCTCCGAGTGCTAGCAAGATTGGTTTCAAAATGTAGCCCTAGTCAAGCACTCCAACTTTCCCTTCTTGCTTCTCTCACAAATCTCACCATAAGTCCTTTAAAAATGACTTCAAAGAATGAGGTCTATATGGTGTATATAGATACAGAGAGAGAAAGAGAAAACTTAGAGAGGGAGAGGGTTTGGCAGAGAAAATTAGGAGGAAGGAGGTGAATACAAGGTCATCAAAATGGAGGTGTGGTCCTCCGTATGCCATGTGTCACCCTTTGGTTCATTCTAATAATATATACTACAAGAAATTAAGGCTTTAGGGACAGTCAAAACTGTCCCTAAAAGCCTTACAGCTGTCCCTAAAAGTCAAATTCGTCTGTCCCTAATTGTTGCGTGCCAAAAGAGCTTTAGGGATAATTCCAAAAAGTTCGACTTTTAAGGATAGTATCTACTGTTCTAAATAACACTGTCCCTAATAAATTTTAGGGATGGTATAGATTGTCCCTAATACTATATATATATATAGAGGACAGTTTATAGGACCGTCCCTAATACATATAATATTGGGGACAATATGTGCCATCCCTAATACACTAGTTTTTGTTATTATTATTATTATTATTATTATTATTATTTGCTCTGGACCACATGCACGCTATTGATATTGTCACCATATCACATATAAAACATAAAAATCAGCTTTAAACCAATTATAACAAATAGCCATCAAAACAAAAATAGATCCACCACAATATCATTCTTGAATGAAATGACATAATCTCATAATGTAATTATAAAAATCTTAAGTTTAAAACAAAAACTAAAAGTATCTGCTAGCAAGTTTAACATCAAATGGTTCCAACATCCTAAAAAATTAAAACACAAATTTTAAACCAAATGCAGCCCAACACAATCGCTAGCACAAAGATAAAGAAGCTGGAAATCAGCTAGTCATCAGAAAGCTCCAAATTTATATGTTACCAAAAAATTTCTCTTTATCGTACTGGTCATTCTGTTGGTGGTTGTGGTGGTGTTGATGGTGGCACCATGTTGGCGACAGTTGCTGATATTGCCACCATGTTGGTGGCGGCTACTGAAAATGAGTCTGATGGAGGTGATTGCTGATACCAGTTTGGTGGGCAGCTTGCTGCTGTTGAAAATCTGATGGAGACTGTTGATATTGGTGGAACTATGGTGGCGGCTGCTGTTGCTGCTCAAGCATCTTCTCAATTTTATCCAACTTTTCCTGCAATTTTGCTAGTTTTTGCACCCCTCATCAGCAATTTCTGCTCTTTTTGTCGAAGCTTCTTCATGAGATGAGGATGCACATTAATGGCATGGAACCACGAAACCATGTCTGATCCCATAGAGATATTCCTTCTTGAGACCTAGTTGGTCTTGCACTATCTCAACATCATTTCTGATTGGACACATACTATCAGAATTTTGAGAAACTTGTGACTATCATTTCATCCTGCATTTAAGGTTAAAACTGAGTCTTAGAATTGAGATAAACGTAATACGCCTAAGAATTTAGAAACTTGTAAGAAGTATAAGCTAGGAAACTTGAGAATTCTTGGAAGTAAAGAATTTATTCTAATGCATGGTAACAATAATAGCCACCACACAAAAAAATAAAAATAAATAATAATAATAATAATTAAATTAAATTGCAGCAAACACAATATATATCTATATATATATATATATATTTGAGTTCACCTCTATTGCATTCTGTATTGTTTTAGGCTATGAATCCCTGTTATTGCAACCTCAATCCATCTATCAATGACACAACTAAAAGAGCTATTCAAACAAAAGGAAACTCTAAAGTCGTCTATATATGGTTGAACCACAATGCGACTCCATTACTTTGTTCACCCAGAGCCAAACAAAAAGTAAACCAACCCAATGGACTATCACAAACAGAGTCAATATTCAACAGTTTAAACTTATGTATGTGCTTTTGGTGATGGTTGGATAACAGAATGCAACTAAAATGAAACCTCGAAGTTCAAGAAATTAGATAAAATGATACTAGAGCCTAGCATTTTATATCAAATAAAAACTATATTAGTGAGATACATAGAAGTCAAGAGGCAGAGTACAGAGCATACTAAGTTCATTATAAGCATAAAGATATAGCAAAATGGGTTGTAAGATGTGCTGATTAGTCTCAACTATCTAAGTCACTAAGACAGTGACCATAAAAAAGCACAATTTGATCTATAGTCTCACAATAGCTAATGATATCAGTAGGTCCAAATGAATTCAATAGCATGGCACACGCAACAGGATTTTACAAATAATAATATAAAAAAAAAAAAGGCCAATTTGTTTTTCAGCAAATTTTAAAATTAATTAGCTGATTGACTATAACTAAAGATCATAAAAAATTAAAAAGCAAAATCCCATTTTGGATAAAGCATGCACTATCCCAAAAGCAGACAACATCTGTTATAAGTTTCAGCTAGCCAAGGGCTAAATTAAAATGCACGATATATAGATTATGCTTATTTTAGAAGCTATAGCTCAACTGTCCCAAACAAATCACACCATGTACGTTATCCTGCCATGCTTAAGATCCTACAAGATTGGAGACAAATAATTTGGAATTGTGATGGTTTTAGTCGACTTGGTGAATTCCATAATTTGGTTTTTGTTGTGCCTTGTTTGTCTGAAACACATCTAATGGCTATCTCTAATTGCTTTAGTCAATCTCAAAAACCCGTATCAATTTATGAAAGAACAAATGTTTTATAGACAATAGAGAGTCGTGGCCTAACTTGGTAAATGAGTCATGCATGGTCGTACATGGACTTCCCTAACATATCTAGATCAAAAAGGAAAGAATAATTGGACAATATTTGTTGAATATATTGTAATAAATATATATATATATATACACACACACATGTGATATATGTGAGATACAGAAACAACGGTAATACAATATGCATGCTCCTAGAATGTGTCTATTAAAATTGATCTGAATAGTTGCAACTATCAGATGATAATAACTATCATGCTTCTAGAAGGTGACAGTTGAAGAAGGTACGTGACTCTTGGTTTGCACCTTCTAAATGGGTTGTAACCATTCATATAATACGTGACTTCTGGTTTGCATCTTTTAGAAGTTTATAAATAGCAATGGGTGCTACACATTTTAGATTCCCTTTTTTCTTTTCTTTTTCTTGTATCTAGTCATAACAGTTTCAACGAGTGTTTAGGAGTATTGCTAACTGCAAGGAATTAAGGCTTTGTTGTATCCTGGAGGTATTTTGCTATGGAACCCGATAGCAAACTCTGTGAGAGTAGGGGCAAATAACGTCTTAAGGAAAGTGACTACACCTCTCAAAACAACAAATCATTCTTCCTTTTGTCAATCCTATGTATTTGACTCAACAATCTTAAGGTGTTATGTGTAAGAAGTAAATTTGTGGCGGCATAAATATTCTTTGCAAATTCGCGTGCAAGGGTAAGTGACATTTCAAATATCTTTAGAATTTGATTTTTAATTAAGTTTCTATGTTCAAACAGAGTTTTAAAGGTTAAGTGAGATCAAAGTCTGGTTACAGTGACTATGTACGTTGTTTTATATTCTAAGTATGTCTCAAATTTGAATTTATGCTTCAGTCCTTGCATTTTATTTATGTTAAAATACGTGCATATGATATTATGTTAAGTTTGATGAACCATTAATAATTAATGAATATGTGTGATAGTCACTTATTAGTGAAATTGGTTACTAGTTTTGTTACTCACTGCTATATATGAAAGATATATTTATTGGTTGATTTGTTTACTAAAGAAACATGAAATTGTTTTGTCATGCATGATGGATAATTGATATATGAGTAACCTGTTTTTATATAATAATTTATTTGAGCATGAGAATTCCTTGTAATGTGGGAGTAATGTGTAACTTTATAAAGTTACAAAGATGAAGGTGCTTAAAAGTTATAGGCCATGCCTAAATAATTGGTGACATTAATGCCGATTTAAAATCTTGGCATAGAAGTTGCATAACTTGAGGATGTTGATGCCAGTATAGCATTAATATATGATATGAATTGTACAATACTTAAAATAAAAAAAAATAAAAAAATAATTAATAATAATAATAATAATAATAATAATAATAATAATTAATTGAACAGGAATTGGTTTTGGACTCTTAAGAAAAAATAATAATAATAATGACTTAGATTTAAATACTAGTAAAGTGGGCAAAGAACTTGAATGGCTGGGAATTATGATTAAAAAAAAAAATTAGAGATGTGGCCACAACTAGTGCCATCTATTTCTTTGCATTATGCTAGTTATACGAAAGTATAAAGTAAAAGAAAATATCTATAGACACATTTGTTTGACAAATGAGAACGTCAAATGACCAAATTAAATATGATATTTTGGAAGTTATGACTTGGTAAATTCTTTTATGGGAATCTCGAGATCTAGTGAAAAAATGCATCTAGTGGAATGAGGGCTGAAACCCTATTCTTAAAAAATATCACCAGTAATGGTAATCCGACTTTGTCATAGAAAATCACTAGTTCCAAAGTTTAATGGGTAATAACAAGTTACTGATAAGTGATTGTTTAAACACTGATTATATTATGAATGCCCCTTCCAGGATATTCAGTACAGACTGCTATGTTTTGAGGAAGAGTTATATACTCTTAAAGAAGTTCAAAATTTTGAAGTGTCTATAGTAGCAGGGACACATATAGGAACTTCTCCTATATGAACATAAGAAGTACTGGTGTCGCTCCTAGAAAGGGTTACTAGGGTTTACTCTTGTAAATGTTCATGAAACTAGGATAAGCACATGGCCATATGATAGTGCTAAATAAAATATGAACATCTCATAGATACTGGATAGAATCATGTGTGTGGTATTTCCAGTTTTAATATTAAGGAGACTTGGTTTAAGCTAAGGTCACCATTGTTCTTTATTAAAACTTTGAAATACTTACACTAATTGAAGGTTTAAATTTAAAGATACCTTCTTGTATGAGTGATAATATCACATTGACTGGATACTTTATATATTACAATATAGTGAGGGATTGTTGAAGATATTGTAATATATATATTTACACGTGATATATGTGAGATACAAAAACAACGGTAATACAACATGCATGCTTCTAGAATGTGTCTGTTAAAATTGATTTGAATACTTACAACTATTCAGATGATAATAACTACCATGCTTCTAGAAGGTGATTGTTGAAGAAGGTACGTGACTCTTGGTTTGCACCTTTTGACTCTTGGTTTGCACCTTTTGAATGGGTTACAACAATTCATATGATACGTAACTTCTAGTTTGCACCTTTTGGAAGTTTATAAATAGCGTTGGGTGCTGCACATTTTGGATTCACTTTTTTCTGTTCTCTTTCTTGTATTTAGTCATAACAGTTTCAACGAGTGTTTAGGAAATTTCTTCAGTATTGCTAACTGTATGAATTAAGACTTTGTTGTATCCTGGAAGTGTTTTGCTATGGAACTCGATTGCAAACTCTGTGAGGGTGGGAGCAAGTAATACCTTAAGGAAAGTGACTATACGCCTCAAAGCCACAAATCATACTTCCTTTTTTAATCCCTATGTATTTGACTAAACAAAAATTGTTTTCAATCCCTAACATACACAAGTGTGGGAACTCTTGTTAGTTCACCTACCAAACTCAACTCATAACAAAATTAGGTGGTTATGAAGTTATGGCTTATGGGGGTTATGACTTATCAATAGGCCAGTGGGGGAATTTAACAAACTTTAGTGAGATTTTGTGGAACGTGGATGCCAATCAAATAAGTGAGCTTACATTTTTCATGGACTAGGGTGTAACTAGAATAAAATATACTTGGTGAAATTAGAAAATTGTTATCAATCCTACTTAGCAGAACATGCTTGCTTGTATAAATCAGAGCAAGAATATATCTAGACACAAATTAAGTCTAAAGGGATAACTTTATGATGTTATGAACGTACTACAAAGTTGATCAATTTTTTTTTTTTAATCATCAAAGTTGATCAATTTTTTTTTTTAATCATCAAAGTTGATCAATTGACATTAGCCTCGATAATATGGTCTTACCTTCCCAACAGGCAAGTTGAGTGTTGGGGCTATGTTAGTGGGTAATGTTGTTGTGTGTGTGTTTGCTTAAACTTAAAAAAAATAAAAATAAATTAGCAACGATTACAAAAATTAACAGGAAATTTTTTTTATGAGATGTCCAAATGTCCATTTAGAATTTAAATCATTGAACAATTTATTGTATTTTTTTTTTCGATAACCGGGATGTTCGGGGCCTTGCCCGACTAATCCACGTGAAGCATGCATCCTCCCCAACACACACATGGATTGGGTAAAATTTAGACTATATGCGCGGGTCCTGAGACTTTTGATACTTCATGAGACATCAGAACTTAAGTTTTTTTCAACTAGGCCAACTCTGAATTAATTTCTTTATATTTATTTATTTATCTCCATTTACTTGGTGCAAAAAAGCAAACGGAGAGCAAATGAGAAGAGATTAAAAAAAAAAAAAATTGGATTGACTAATGTCATATAAAGCATGGTGAACTACTCTAATAAATTATTAGTAATTTTCCATATGCTTTATCTTTGTGTCCAAATGCTCTTTGCAGGACTTGAAATGTGAGTCTACTTCAATGGTGTACTCAATGTCACAAAATTTACAGATTCGTCTGGAGTGAGATTAGGTTGGATTTCTCGTCACTGATGAATATAGTTTTAGAGTTTTAGTTTGGATTTCTCCTCATTATTGGCATTTATGATATTTTTCAATGCTTTATACAGTAGAATGGCGAAAAAAAAAGATGTAAAACTGTGCATTTGAATTGATGCAGTGTATAATAGTTGTTACAACAAACACAGCCAAACCACGTACAAAAAAATAAAAATAAAAATAAAAAATTGACTAAATACGTAAAATATGCATCACATAAAATACAAAGATTTATATAATTCGTCTTGTAACCTACGTCCATGGTAAATATCGCCCCATAGTATTATAAGTTATCAAGCCCCCAACTTGTTCTTTCTTTCTCACTCTCTATTTTAGTTAGCTTTTATTGTTCTTCCTATCCCACACTACAAACCCTAACATCCTTATATTCCAGATTATAAGAGGCTATATTTCGAATCCACAAACTGCAAGACAAAAATGGATAAAAGAAATTTTAGGGACACAACTCCACAAATTCATCATGGTCAAATCTTAATTATCAGGTCCAAAAACACACAAAACTCAATAAACCTCCACTTAATTCTCTATCTCCCTTCTATATGATAATTGCAATTTTTTCCATGTAATAGGATAATTTGAATAAAAAAACAAAAGAGATAAATAAGTGTCACTCAAACAAGACCCGGTCTTGGGTTGTGCGCTTCGGCTTGACAAATTATGTCTTTTTAAACAGAATAATTATTAGTGGATTGGGCTTCTTGGGCTTGAAGTTTTGTGGGTTAAAATGACCTGGGAGAAATATTCCGAACCCCAAATATAATTTGGATTAGCCTACAATCTCAAAACGGTTGCACCAAAATTAAATGGGTAAAGGTGTGTGTGACCCTGGTGCATGGGTTGTGTCTGTTTAGGGGCTGTTTGGTTAGTCACAGAGCGGGAACCATTGCATCCGAATTAAAGGGAAAATTATACACCACCCCAGCCCAGGGTAGCAGTTGTATTGTACTTATACACTACCCAGGGGTAACAATTGTTAAATACCCATGGCGGGTCACAATATCTCAATAATAACTTCTTGAATTAAAGAGGTGCACCGTGCACCCAAAGGTCACATCACCAATAAACATCAATTTCCCTATAAATACCCACCAAGTTTTTGAGAGGTGGCGGATCTAGGCAAGCCTGGGTCTGAACCCATTACCCCACAAGAGCCACCCGACCAGGTCGAGGCCTCGGCTTTTGGTTTGTTCTAAAACTAATTTATTTTTTTTAAACAGAATAATTATTAGTGGATTGGGCTTATTGGGCTTCTAGTTGTGTGGGTTAAAATGACTTGCGTTAATCCAGAATATTTCAAAATCTAAATAAAATTCGGGTTAGCCCACAATACCTACTGTTAAAACCAAATTAAATGGGTAAAGGTGTGATTGGTGGTGCATGGTTTGTCTCTGTTCGGGTTATGGGTTGTTTAGTTAGTTACAGATCAATAGTAATTGGCTATGTCTGTTTAGGGTGAACCATTGCACACGAATTAAAGAGGTTCATCCAAAGGTAGGCCTGTCAATGGATCGGATCGATCAAATCCATATTCGATTTGTTAAGTAAATGGATTATCAGATTCAGATCACTAACGGGTTCTCGAATTGAATGTCCCAATCCATATCTTATTTAGGTTGGACTCGGATTCGAATTCTGATTAAAATCTTATTTACTAACATATATAATTATAAAGTTAGATGAAGTGGAGAATTGCTAACATACAGAATGCTACGTAATATAACTATACAACTAAATGAATATAATGATAAATAATTAATATATATAAATTTAGTAATATATAACTAATATATATAACATTGATGAGAACACTACACTATTAGTATGTATATTAAGAGATTTATTAGTATGTAAATGAGAACAATATACTATAGTATATATAACATTATGATTTTTTTATTTGGATTTTTGTGTTCATCTTATACAATTCTAATAGGAGTATTGATATAAATATGTAAAATTATTGATAAATAATATATATATATATAATTTTAATCGGATCGGATCGAATTTTTATCGGATCAAATCAACATCGACCATATTCGATTTGTTAAGCTAACAGATTATTGGATTCGAATCATAATCGGGTTATCGGATTTTTTTGTTTAATCCATATCCGACTATGTGAAGTTTCTCATTTTTCTATTTTTTTCCTTTTTCGTGTGCTTTTCGAATTTTCTGAATTTATTTAATTTTTGTACCTCGTTTTACGTACCGGACACCGTGGGGTGTGCCAGGTGTGTCCGAGAGTTGATTGGAACATTTTATTGAGTTCAGAACTTTTTGAAATGTAAGGGTTGCCATTTTGACATTTTTTCATTTTTCGGGCCGAACGGTCCCGTATGGGACCCGCTACCGGAATTGTTGCATACAGGAATTTTAGTTGGGTCCATTTGCATCTCATATATTTTATTTAATGTGTTTATGTGGGTTTTATATGGTTGTTGTATGCATGTATATAATTTTGTGGTGAAAAAATTAGAAGGAAAATAAATCAAAAAGTATTTTAGAGTGGTAGGACCCACCACCACCATTTTTAGTGATAAAAGAGATCACATTTGGTCTCTCATCCTCTCTGCCCGTAAGATCTCTCTTTTTCTCACTTTCCTCTTCTTTTTCTTTTCTCTTTATTTACAAACTTCAACCTTTGATGTCTACCTCATTACTTGGAATTTTTTAGTGCCGTTTGCGGTAATTCGAAGAGCTCGATGAGATCTTCAAGTCTATATAGACAATTTCAGCTTTTGGCCACTCTAAGAATTCCAAAAATTAGGACCCATTTTAGGATTTTTTACAAAATTAAGCTAGGGGTGTTTAATCCATAACTTCTTGGATTTTAGTGAATTATTCCCCATAATTTGTTGTTTAGCATGCTATAATTATGATGAATTTCTTTATTATGATTCAATTGTTGCATATGAAAATTATAATTATGTGTATTGTTATTGTTGTGTGAGAAAAGCATGCCTAATGTGTTAAATTCCATGCATTTGGTGCTTAATAATTTGCTAAAAAGTGCTATGTGAAAGTATGTTGAACTGTGTAATATAAAATCTCTAAATATGTGTATTAATTGATTTGTATGAAAACCATACTTAATGTATTAAATTTCATACTTTTGGTGCTTATTAATTTGCTAGAAATTGTTATGTGAATGTATGTTGAATTGTGTAATATAAAATCTTTTATTATCATTACATTGGAAAAGTATGTGATATTCATGCATAGCATTGGGCATGAAAAATGGGCAATGTGATTGGAAGTGAATGAAAAAAAAAAAAAAAAAAAGGTTTTTGGGGAAAAGTTTTGATGAAAGGTTTGAGAAAAACCCGATCGCCTAGGAGTTGCCTATAGGTCCGTGGCATTAATGTGACCTAGAGGGAATTAGGGAGACTGTCCTAACGTAATTGAGTTAACTGGGTCCCAAATGCCGCCCTGAAGTTGCCTTGTGGTTAGGGACAATTAGCCAATCCTTCTCTCGTGTCGCCATAGAGCTACCATGGGACAGGTTGCATTAACGGTTTGGAAAAATGATGACGGAAAATGTTTTGAAAATGGGGAGCGACATTGCATGACACTGCATCCCATAGCACGGCATATTTCATTCATGACTTGGATTATTAATATTTCTATTGTGGTTATGTTTTTCCCGAAAGTGGTATGATCCCAATTTCTTTATTCCTATTCCTTATTTAGATTCACGGTGTCACAAGAGGTGCGTCTTAAGCACCACCTACTGAGCAATTTTGCTCACCTCTTATTATTAATATTTTTCAGGACACAGAAAGGAGGTGGAGAACGACCATCCACCATAAGTTTAGACAGGATTGGAGATTTATATATATATTTTTTATTTTTGCTTTAGAACTTTAATATTTTGTAAATGTAAATCTTGACTATTCTATAAAACTTTAGTATAATTTGTATAATGTGTAAATTATGGACTTTTGATTTCAGCTGTATTTCATGGACTGTAAATTTATGTAATTAGATTATGTTCCTTGTAAAGGAGTATGGGATTAGGTAGTGGATTGTCGGCTTCATATTTTTTTTATTGGAGGAATTGGAGGAAAGGGACTCTTTTTATATGTATGTTGTTGTTTGGAAATGTTTTATATTATTTGCGTTGTGCGTTGGGACTGGATAGATTAGTTTATAGCCAAGTGAGGCCATTACAATTTTTTTTTTTTTTTTTTAATACATTTCAACAGGTTGTGGTAAGACCTTTTTTTAGCAAAAGTCATGCCGAATTTTTTTTTTTTTATTAAATTTTTTTTTTTTAATGACTGGTAGCATTTTAGGGTCGTTACAAAGTTGGTATTAGAGTAATGGTTCGAATACCATTAGGATGACGGTTAGTGGCCTACTTGGGATTGCATGGGGAAGTTGAATTGCACGATTATATGCTACGTGTTAAAGTATTTAAATGTTTGAGTAGCATGCCTACTTGTTTACTTACTTACCTGTTTATTTGCTTACATGATCACATGCTTATATGTTTACAGCTTTGAAGGCATGCCTATTTGCTATGTGCTTACGTGTCTATATGTCGGTATATGTAAATGAAGCATATATGTTAAGTGAAAGCATGTCTATTTGTTAAATATTTCTATGTTAGGAAATTATGACTTGGTCACCCATTATAGGCTTAAGTTATGATGATAATGTCGTACATGATGTATACTTAGAACTGGTTAGTATGCGGCTTTGTATACAATTTTGTGATAGGTGTACACGCTTGGGAAGGGTACGATTTTATAGGGTGAGTTGTTTGGCATGCTCTTGAGTGTTATGTCTCAGTTTCGAGTTATGTGAGTGTCCAAAGCCTTGAGTTAGGGTCGCATGATTGTGTTGTATTTGACTCTTTTCTTGCCATTTTTAGAGTCATGCCTCCGAAGAGACGTAGAGAAACAGATGATGGTGGGAAGCAGGACGATCTCTTTGATTGGGAATTTTTGGTTAAGAATTTGGTTGAGGCCATGACAACCTTTGTACGTGCAATAGTCATAGAGACTCAGAGGTCAATGTTACAGTCAGAGAGAACGGAGGTTACGGACAAACAGGGAGATAGGGGCTCTTGGAGTCAGGCTAAGGAGGTGGAAATGTTATTTGGGAATCATGTACAAAAGATGCTAAAGGGTGATTCATCTCATTCTCCCGTTGTTTTTACGTCACCGCTGGAGATTTCCCTTAAGGTAGAGAGGGTTTGTTATAGGTGCAAGCAGATAGGTCATTTAAAAGTAGAGTGCCATTGGAGTCAGCCTAGTTCTGGAGTTTGTTTTAAATGTGGTCAGTCTGATCGTAGGAAGAATGATTGTCCTAAGAGAGGTGGAACTCCAGTTGGTGGGGTAGGTTCAGGGTAAGGACCGACTCGACCTCTAGTATCACAGATTGGTGTTCAGCTTGGACACGGGAATGGGAGACTCAGGGTCGTACAGTCAGTCTGGTTGTTTCTCCTGTTGAGTCACCAAAGGGACCCCCTATAGTCAAAGGTATGTAATTGCATTTATTTCTAGCATTTTATTGGTGTTTTTTTTTGGTAAGTGTTCGGTCTAATGGGTAATGGGGATAGTGATGGTAATGGTACTAATGTAGGAAAAGAAATGAGGAGAAATAATGATGCTGCACTACGACATGAAGTTTTCTTGTTTAGGTATGTAGATCGCCTTAGAAAAAGTGGTTTAAGTAGTTGGTTAAGTATTAATGATTGATTGTATAGTTGGTGGTTTTGAGGAGACTGTTAAGTGTTGAACATTCTAAGATTATGCCCATTTTATTTTGAGGATTTGTCAGCATGACATTGCCGTATGGAGGTTCTTTCCTAGTGGTAAATAATGGTTGTTGTGGGGGGAATATTGAGAGGAATGGTTATTTCTTGTTTTAATGGTGTTACCTTAAGGATGTTTGAAGAAGAATCACTTAGTTGTGGCTTGATGGTCTGGTGGGGTGATAGGTTTGAACCATTGTTTCGAATGAGTGGCAGTAGAGGCGTTATGATGTGATGTTTAGCATTGATGAGTATAATGGTTTCAGGTATGATCCAAGGATAGATTAGAATTGTGAGTGTTGTTGTGTATTGTCAGGTAGGTGATGGGATTGTGTGCCAGTTGAGATGATGGTGGACGGCTTAGTTTTTAGAACCAGCGAGAGCGGTGTTGCCGAATAAGCACCTTTTACTTTTGAGAAGTAAGTGAACTGTTGTGACTGAGGTCATGGGTCTTGTATGCACGGTGTTTAAGGCAATGTTGTTTTAAAGGGTGAAGGTGGAATGGGTGGTAAAGTGTCATTTTATGGCTTTGAGGTTGTTATTTGGGAGTGACGGTTTCCAGATGGGACGGAACGCAGTATCCAAAGTGCTATGATTGTTTCTAGTGATCAAGTGTCGTGAGCATTAGTGCTCTTATCTAGTTGGTTTTGGTTGGCATGAGTACTACGTTGTAGCGTGTGTGAGGTTCCGTGTTTGTGTTTGACGGTTTTTAAGTGGCGAGGTCACCTAGAATTACGTTCGTAGTCTCGTATGTGTTTCCAGTTAGTTCTTCTCCTTGTGTGTAAGGAGTTTATTTCCTCTCAGGTGAGATTGGGTGTCCACGGTTGGACGATTGGTGAGTAGCGTGTGATAGGGTGTCGGGCGCATTCAGGTGTGAGTTGTCAGTCTCTTATGAGAACGGGGTTCGTTACCCTTTCCATTTGTTCTAGTCCTGGCAAGGACATCGTTTGTCATGAAACTTGTTCTCCATCTAGGAGTTGTGCGTGTCAGGGGACGGACGAATTTGTGAGCGGTTTGTTACAGTGTTAGAGTTCATCGATTAAGGTCCTGATTGAAGGGGTCGACTCACTCCCACGGAGGGAGGTGAAGTCTTCGGTTTTTCTAATGTTTGTTTTAAGAGTGGTTTTTACTGGTAGGATGTGAGGCACGGGTTGTAGTATAGGGGTTATGTGATACCCCTCGATTCTAGAGCCACAGGTGATCAAGTCTGAGCACAGATCCGAGGGATATCAGACAATCAATATATAAACAAGCAAGAATAAAACTGAATTAAGATTAAAAAAATAATGCACAGAAAGAAAACTAAAATGAAAAATCCTCAAACCTTAAATAATAAATTAATATAATTTAAATCCGTACAACTCGGGAATCCACCTAGTGGACTCCTAATCCCAAATCTTTAAATAAATTTACAGAATTAAAATCCAAAACCAAAATAGAAAGGAAATCTTATGTAACCGGAAGAGTGAATGTCCGTATCTGCACCAACACGATCAAGCTCTAAGCCTGGTACTAACGAACACCTGAAAAATAAGAGTGGGTCAGGCCCACATGCAAGTTCCAATCTACTACAATCCATACATAAACCCGATACGCAGATACATCCTAAATAGCTCGGCAATATATATATATATACACACACACACACACACTATAGGATACTCACTAACCTATAGTCATCACACCTGAGTAGAAGGTAACACGCAAAACGTCGTCGCGTCGTCATGCACACCCAGACCTACCAGGGAACATCTTTAGGTCTAGTTATCCCTCCAAGCGATTTACGCACCCTAACCGTGATCAACAGACTCAAGCTCGAACCACGGTACCATAAGTATATATATAAATTCCTTCCTAATACTGAAAAGTAAAGCAAACATCCGTCATGTCGTTCAACTGTCTTAGTTGACAGGGCATGCATCCATATAGGATTTAACTGTTTTAGTTAATCCACTCCATATGTATGAATGGGTAGGAATTAGCGTTGTGACTTAATCCATCCCTCCGTATGACACCGTCCCATACCGGTGCATACATGCAAATGATCTGTAAATGATGCAACATTATAAGCAGTACATCAAATAAAGTCCACATTATCCACATAGTTAATAAACAGAATTTAAACAGTTCATCAACTTGCAATCCAGAATCCATCCATGTAATTGACAATTTAATTCATTTAATTAAATTTCAACTAACCCATAGTACGGTCCAGCAGTTGACAACATTAACAACAGTTAGAGTCAATTATAAAGCTGAGAATGACAAACTATAACTCAGAAAATTCACAGTACTAACCAATAATTGCTGAAACATATAGAACAGTTTAACCATTAAAATAACAATCTCCATTTAATTAATGAAACCTAATTTATTAGTTCCTTAATTAAAATCCAACCTATGCACAAATAAGATCTAATAGATACATGACCCTATTCTATATCTAACGTAGATTTCAAATCCATCCTCCAGTCATCTAAGTTGCTAAATTAAATTTACACAACTAGATACTTTGCAATCGCCAACAATGTGCGTCATTACATAAAACTCCCACACTGTGAAAACCCTTAGAATATTAGGATAAATTATGCATTGTGGGTCCTAATATAGCATAATATCATGTTTAGATTCCATGCAACAATCTGTTAAATTTTTAAAACAAAACTTAGCGCACTAGTCTTTCCTATCCGTTAGCAACGTACAAAGTTGCTTATTTTTACACTGTTTATTCCATTTGCCATATGGACCAAAATATACAATTAGAGGAATTAAAATCCCTTGAAATTACTTTTAGAATTCTTATTCCAGTCCCTGAAACCATTTAGAATTTCAAACATGGCCCAAATAGTGCCCAAATAGCTCCAGAATACATCCAAACGTGACTTAACCAAGGGAGCCTGCTCTAAAATCAAAGAGCAGGATCTATGCCACCTAGAGCTGGCTCCTTAACCCCTTGGAGCTGGCTCTATGAAGAGGGAGATGTCTCCCACAATCTGGAGCCCTCTCTTTCTCACTTTGAGCCTTCTCATCTGCTCCAAATTCATCTCTGCTTCGTCCGGTTGCCTTCTGTGCTTCCGGCGAAGTCCACTGTCCCATCCCAAACCTTTATAAGATTTTAGGGTTCCATTAAAGTTCTTAGTTCCTAGAGACTCCTCCTATTCCAGTGTGAACCGATTGACAAAAAGCTTAAACTACATACAATAGTTTATGCAGGAAAAACCAAATTCAGTTTAACTAAGCATACGAACAGTTTAAGGTCTGAAACATGTATAAACAAATCGTTTTAAAGTTTTTAGTGTTAAATTATAGTCCAAACCATCCTAGAAACTCCTTGAATTCCCTTACGAACTAATTTACAGAAGTTTAAAACCATATTTAACACAGTTTTATGCAAGAACCAACTTCAGATCTTTTAAACGAAAACAAATTACTGTCTGGTATAATATGCATCATCCACCATGTTTTAATCATTTAAATTAATCCCTAGAAAATATAAAGAGTGCACAGACCACAAGTTTACAGGAAGGAGAGAATGAAAATTGCCTCTAGGTTTCAGTTTGAAACCTTTTGTTGTCTCTAAATTGCAGAATTTCTAAGACTGTATTTCCTCCTCTGATTACCGTTCCCTTCCTCTACTGCTTCATGGTTTCATCTAGAAGCAACTCTTTAATAAATCTCTCAGGACCCTCACTGTGTATCTCTCTTTACATCCCAAAGCCTCTGTTTTCCTCACAGGTTAATATTACGTGAATAGGGTTTGTTTTGAACCCTAGGAAACCATACTATCTTTTATATATATAGGTTCCTTCTAAACCCTAATCCTAATTCCACTACTCAGTAACAGTCGGCTACCCTAATTATAAAATAAACCCTAAACTTAATTATACTAAACCAATGAACACAACTATAAATAGAATTAAAAAAAAATACCATTAAAACAAACACATAAAGTCACGCAAATAATAATTACATTTAAAACAATCATGCAAACAAAAAAATAATTAATTTACATAAAACTACAATTAAACAATTAACAACTACACACATAAGTCCAATTCCCATTAGTAAAACAAAAAGCACATAAATTAAATTCAAATTCCCATTTTATCCCTTTTGAAAACTAGGGGTATTACAAGTTATGTTTCCGATGTTTAATACTAGCGGTGATGGCTAGGAAATGTGTCGTGAATCACAACTTGAGGACAATTAGGTGATGTGATGTAACTCATGTATTTGGATGTTTTTAGAGGTGATTGATTCTAGCAGTGTTTTGAAGGAAAAGTGTTGGTTTTGTTTGAATGTTTTGCAGCTAGAGCTCGATTATGGGATTCCATTGAAGAACTGTAGGAATGATTGACCTTGGTTTTGAGGTTTTAGGCATGAGATAGTCAGATTGTGTGTTTTGACAGGGTAGGAATTGAATCGAGTACTGTTATGAGCTGTTTACCTGGTGTGGATGTTATGAGGAAATTAGGGATCTTCAATGTTGGTCGATGATTGTGACGTTTGGTATCGTGCTGCTTTTAGCTTGTTATGATTGTGTGATCGAAGAATGATTGTAATGTTGCTTTTAGCATGTTGATATATGATTGTATACTTGTTGAGGCTGTGTGGAATGATGGGTGGATAGTGAATGGATCTTTTGATTGTTTTGTGGACTATGTGGGGATGTGTTTGAGGTCTAGACCTGAGGACAGGGACAATATATGTGTTGAGACCGGATCGAGGATGAGAATGGTCTGGCCAACCATTTCTCCTGAATCAATCCCTCTTTAGCAGGATGTCAGGTCAAAGGTCACTGATTGTTCGATTTACCAGGAATAGTGAGAGTACAATATTGCGCGATGTGTCGATGTGACAATGTGGATTCAGGTGGTTGTCTTGGGTAACGAGGTGTGCTAGGTAAAACCAAGTGTCCGATAAAGGGGTTTGTGGTACAATCATTGATTATTGAAGATCTTGTTTTGAGGATTTGAGTCCTAGGTATAGGATAGTACGCTTTATTGATTGGTGACTCGTGATTGTATAGTTGTTAGGAGATTCATTATTAAACTATCTTGAGGTTGTTAAGTGTAATGATTGCCGAATGGTGCGGTTGGTGGTTGCTTGTACCGATATGTGGTGGTGTAGCTGTGTGTTAAGTGGCAAGTGCTTGGTTTGATAGGGACGTATAGATTGAGTTTGAGCTTCATTGTGTAATGAATGGGGTTCCTTGTTTGGGATTTTGCATGTCCTTTAATGGATGGGTTGAGATAGGATATTATCATGTTCAGGGGTCTTGTAACCGTTTTTCTTTTGACTCCAAAGCCTTGTGTAGCAGTGTTAAGGGGATCAATGTTGGTTTTAAGTCGAGTGCAAAATCCAGCGGGTTGCGTATGATGTAGCACAACTCATAGTCGAGTGCAAAATCCAGCGGGTTGTTGAGTTCCTAGCTTTACGGTTTGGTGAAGTGTTTCTCGGGAAAGTGTGTGGTTGTGGGCCTCCTTGTTTAAGGAGGGTAGATTTCAAGGACGAAATCTTTTAACGAGGGTAAATTGTGAAGTTTCTCAATTTTCTATTTTTTTTCCTTCTTCGTATGTTTTTCGAATTTTCTGAATTTATTTAATTTTTGTACCTCGTTTTGCGTACTAGACACCGTGGGGTGTGCCAGGTGTGTCCGAGAGTTGATTGGAATATTTCATTGAGTTTAAGACTCTTTGAAATGTAAGGGTTGCCATTTTGGCATTTTTTCATTTTTCGAGTCGGACGGTCCCGTGTGGGATCCGCTACTGGAATTGTTGCATACGAGGATTTTAGTTGGGTCCATTTGCATCTCATATATTTTATTTAATGTGTTTATGTGGATTTTATATGGTTGTATGCATGTATATAATTTTGTGGTAGAAAAATTAGAAGGAAAATAAATCAAAAAGTATTTTAAAATGGTGGGACCCACCACTACCATTTTTAGTGATCAAAGAGACCACATTTGGTCTCTCATCCTCTCTGCCGTAAGATCTCTCTCTTTCTCACTTTCCTCTTCTTTTTCTTTTCTCTTTATTTACAAACTTCAACATTTGATTTCTTCTTCATTACTTGGAATTTTATAGTTCCGTTTGCAGCAATTCGAAGAGTTTGGTGAGATCTTCAAGTCTATATAAACAATTTCAACTTTTGGCCACTTTAAGAATTCCAAAAATTTGGACCCATTTGAGAATTTTCTACAAAATTGAGGTAGGGGTGTTTAATTTATAACTTTTTGGATTTTAGTGAATTATTCTCCATGTTTTGTTATTTAGCATACTATAATTGTGATGAATTTCTTTAAAATGATTCAATTGTTGTATATGAAAATTATAATTATGTGTATTGTTATTGTTGTGTGAGAAAAACATGCCTAATGTGTTAAATTTCATGCCTTTGGTGCTTAATAATTTGCTAGAAAGTGCTATGTGAAGGTATGTTGAATTGTGTAATATAAAATCTTTAAATATGTGTATTAATTAATTTGTATGAAAAACATGCCTAATGTATTAAATTCTATACCTTTGGTGCTTATTAATTTGCTAGAAATTACTATCTGAAAATATGTTGAATTGTGTAATATAAAATCTTTTATTGTCATTACATTGGAAAAGTATGTGATATTCATGCATAGCATTGGGCATGAAAAATGGGCAATGTGATTGAAGTGAATGAAAAAAAAATGGTTTTTGGGGAAATTTTTTGATGAAAGGTTTGTGAAAAACCCGGTCGCCTATGAGTTGCCTATGGGTCCGTGGCGTTAATGTGACCTAGAGAAAACTAGGGAGACTGCCCTAACGTGGTTGAGTTAATTAGGTCCAAATGACGCCCTGAAGTTGCCTTGTGGTCAGGAACAGTTAGCCAATCCTTCTCTCGTGTCGCCATGGAGTTGCCATGAGACGGGTTGCATTAACGATTTGGAAAAATGATGACGGAAAATGTTTTGAAAATGGGGAACGGCATTACATGACACTGCATCCCATAGCATGACATATTTCATTCATGACTTGGATTATTAATGTTGCTATTATGGTTTTGTTTTTTCCGGAAGTGGTATGATCCCAATTTCTTTATTCCTATTTCTTGTTTGGATTTACGGGGTCAGAAGAGGTGTATCTTAGGTACCACCTACTGAGTAACTTTGCTCACCCCTTATTATTAATATTTTTCAAGATACGGAAAGAAGGTGGCGAACGACCATCCACCACAAGTTTAGACAAGATTGGAGATTTATATATATATATATATTGTTTTAAAACTTTAATATTTTGTAAATGTAATTCTTGACTATTCTATAAAACTTTAGTATAATTTGTATAATGTTGTAAATTATGAACTTTTGATTTCAACTGTATTTCATGGACTATAGATTGATGTAATTAGATTATGTTCCTTGTAAAGGAGTATAAGACTAGGTAGTAGAGTGGCGCTTCCATATTTTTTTTATTGAAGAAATTGGAGGAAAGGGACTCTTTTTATATGTATATTGTTGTTTGAAAATATTTTATATTATTTGCGTTGTGCGTTGGGACATGATAGATTAGTTTATGGTTACATTTTTTCTTTTATGCATTTTAACAGGTTGTGGTAGGACCCTTTTTAGTAAAGATCATTCCAAATTTTTTTTTTTTTTTTTAATGACTGGTAGCATTTTAGTGTCGTTACAGACTAATCGGATCGAATTCAAATTGGATCCAAATCAGGATCAGGTCCATTGACCGGTATACCCAAAGGATGCATCCTTACACCAATATGCTCCAGTTTGCCTATAAATACCCACTACTTGACTGCCATTTATTCCATCACTTTTTTCAGATTGCTTCTCTCCCTCCCTGGACTTTAACCCAATCCATGTGAGTTCAAATTATGGGCAAGTGGTCCGAGCTAGTAGACCAAAACTGAGCCATATTCATATTAATCCGAGCCATTTTGTTCGGATTGCACCCAAATCTTTATTTATATAGTGTAGATAGGTAGATGTATTTTTGAGTCGTACAGAGTAAGAATTAACAAGCTTGACTGGAAATATGAAATGTGAAGAACTTCATGTAGCCTAATCTGGAATAATAATTATTGCTTGGAAAAAGTACCATTACTATCCCACTCGTTGTAGGATTACGTTTGATATGCCCATTATACAAGAATTTTATTTTAATTTTCTTCCTTTAATTTTATGTTATACCTTAATAGAAAAGAATCATCTCTAGATCTTCAGGGAAATAATATTAAACAAGACAAGAAAGAATAATATTCATATTGAACAACAATAAACAATAATTAAAAGTAAAACAATACAAAAAATGACTCCACAAATCAATAAAAGTAAAATCTCTCACACAGACCAAGACAACAGATACATATCACATGCTCTAGTTGGGAGAAAGATGAACAGAGTTGTAGCATTTCAAGGGCTAGTTTTAGATGGAGGTGGTGAGAAGAATGGAATTGTTGGCATTGTTGTTGGGATGGTCGGGATTGAAGGAATTGTGGTTGGAATGGTTGGGATAGTGGGCAGTGAAGTAGCTGGCAGTGGAGGCAGTGACACCTTAGGAACTGTGGGCATGGTTGGCAATGTTGGTAGCGCGTTACTTGGTAATGGTGGCAATGTGGTCTTAGGCAGTGTAGGCATGGTTGGTAGCGGAGTACTTGGTAACGGTGGCAATGTGGTTTTAGGCAGTGTTGGCATGGCAGGCAATGGAGGCAATGTTGCTTTAGGCAGAGGTGGTATTGTTGGCATTGTAGGCAGTGTAGGTGTTGCAGTTGGAGAGCTTTGCAAAAGGGTGCGCGCTGCGAGGCTCATATGGATGCTTGAAAGCGATAATGCTACAATCAAACATAGAATAAAAGAATGCTTAGAAGCAGCCATAGTTTAATAGTAGTTGAAGGTAACCTTGATTTTTTTGGAAAAAACTGTACTGCAAGTTTTTTTTCTGTTGAAGGAAAACATGGACTCGTGGGTATATATAGAGAACAAATGTTGTAAGGATTCTTAAGATTTGGTAGGATAAATGTGTGGTTGATGAGATGTGGTTGACCTAAGTGAGGGAACTCTTGTTAGTTCACCTCCCAAGCTTTGACTCGTAGCAAAAACAGAAGTGCTAACTCACCAAGCCATCTTAAACAGAAAATTAGTTATGATTTATGGGCCTTATGACTCATCAATAGGCCAGTGGGGGAATTGAACAAACTTTAGGGAGATGTTGTGGTTGCCCATCAAATGAGTGAGCTTACATGTGTCATTGGTCGGCGTGTAACTATAATAAAATGATTGGTAATTCAAATAGCATAATGTACTTGTTGACATTACAAAATTGTTGCCAATCCTACTTCACGGAACAGATATGCAAATATGCTTCTCTCTTGTTTGTATAAATAAAAGCAATAATATATGTAGACACAATTTCAGTCCAAGGGCACAACTTTATATGATGTTATGAACAACAAAGTTGATTAATTTGCAGTAGCTCGAAGGGTATGATATCTACCCCTAGAAGAAAATGTCGAGTGTTTGGGACAATATTATGAATGTGTGTGTACAATTTGTTTAAACTTTAAAAAAAAAAAAAAATGAATCTAATGTGACGATAACTAAAAAGATTTAATGTCCTATATTTTAATAAATGTTATACTTTATTCTTTTATGCATTTGTACGTGTTTTCTATTCTAATAAAATAAACTACAAAGTTAATAGGAGAAAATATTCATGAGATGTCCAAGTGTCCATTTAGAATTTAAAATCAGTGTTATCGTAATTTATTTATTTATTTATCTATTTCCTCTGTTGAAATTATCACCAACCCTTGTCTCTAGCAAGTGAATGTTAGTTGTGCTACGTGGAATGGGTGTGAAATAAATCTTGAAAAAATAACATAGAGGGGGAGAATAGGGTTAACTTGTCATTTTGTCCGATTTTTGCATATTTTTAACCTAAATAAAACCAAATAACAAACCCACAAAGTAAAAATAAAGTGCAAGTAAAATAAATAGAAAGAGATTGACACCGGAATTTTTAGCGTGGAAACCCTATTGGAAGAAATCCAATGAACTTCGGAAAAAGTCACAAACACTTTCACAGTCTCGAGTGAAATGGTCCACTACCATTGAAGCAGAGTACAATAGACTATGTGTCAGGCTCACACCCACTCCACTCCATGAAGAACTAGTTGCTAAACACCTTTGGCTTTGCAACTACCCCATTCAAACTCTTCAGGCTTCAAGCTTACTGCTCAATCCTTGTAAAAAGGTTGCTGGAAGAATACAAGCACTCTGTGAATGCTCTATCCCCTTTGTAGCTTAATCGAATAATCCTTTCTTTAAATATGAATTTGAAAAGGCGCAATGATACCCCGCTTTTCAGAACGGAATTTATATGAATGCTTTGATTCCTCAAACTATGATCAGTATGAGAACTGTTGAGAGAGAAATAGACAATATATTTTTGTGAAATTCTCTCAATACAGAGAACCTTAAACATTGATGTATCTATAGTGCCTAGTGTAACGAGTGGGCACTTGTTCACTGACCAAAAAACTTAAGTTATTCGATAGTACTGCATACCTGGCCCACTCATTTATACCCATGTCACTTCCTATTCGGATCCGATGTGGGACACCTCTAACATTCTTCCCCACTCGAACTCGACCCTTATTGTAGTTGAGCCACCCTACCTACCCAGGGTGGGAACCCAAATTCTTTCAAATCAGACACTTAACGGGGCACCGAATCAAGAACTAGGTTTGGCTTTGATACCAACTGTAATGGGTGTGTGCTTGCCGAATGAACCGAAGCTTAAGCTATCAGGAAGTACTACATATATACCCCACTCATTTATACCCATTTCACTTTCCATTTGGATTCAATGTGAGATACCTCTAACACCCATCTTGTTACATACAAAGAAATATCTTCTTATACAAAGATTAGTGGTTGTCAACATGATATCACCACCTACTCTAAAAATTTAAGCTTGGAAAAGGTGCAGCTTTAATATTTACATCCTTTAGCATTGCCCCTCATATGTGGCCTTCATTTTTGGTCCAATGTAGGTTTTTCAAATTTTAATTAGGGTGACTATGATGTTTAAAGTGAAGATCCTTACCTTTGATACCATGTTGAGAGAGAAAAAGAAAAAGAGACGATATATTTTTGGGGAATTCTCTTAGTACGAGTACCCTAAACATTAATGTACATATATATATATATACACACACACATGTAAAACACACGTGTGACGTATAAAAAAAGTATAAGAATAATTTATTATATATATATAAATAATAATATAAAAACATATTATTTATTGAAATAAATAACATTATAAAAATTAAAAATAAATTATAAAAAAATAAATATAAAAATATTTTTATATATAGAATTTTTAGTTTAGGATTTTGTTGGTATATTTTGATATAGAATTGTTGTTATGTGTTTATTGAAATAAATTATATATTTTCTTCTTTAATTAAATTTCATGTCACTGGGAACTGCTTACCTTCTTCGCAGCGCACCAGAATGGCACTCGTTGTGATGTTGGACACACCAAGGTACATAAAGAGCTTTTCACCTAGCTCGGGGGCAGATAAGACTAGAGGGTTCTGCATATATTCTTTCAAGCTAGTCAGTGTCTGTCGTTGCTCATCCCCTAGGCCTGCCTTCCATGGCCTCTTATTGTATCGAAGAACTGTTTACAGCGATCTGACAACTTAGAAATGAATCGACTCAGTGCGGCTATCTGACCTGTGAGTGCTTGCACTTCTTTGACCGTTCTTGGTTCTACATTTTTTATCAGAGCTTCTACCTGGGCTGGGCTTCAATTCCTCTATTGTTGACCAAGTGTCCCAGGAACTGCCCAGAACCCACGCCGAACAAGCACTTAGTTGGATTAAGCTTCATTCCATACCTCCTCAACACCCAGAATACATCTTGCAAGTGTTCCAGGTGATCATCCTTCTTCTTACTCTTTACCACCATGTCATCAATATAGGCCTCTACAGTCTTCCCCATTTGGTTTTTGATCATCTTGCTAACCAACCTTTTTTAAGTAGCTTCAACATTCTTTAGTCCGAACGGCATGACTTTGTAGCAATACATTACAAGAAAAACAGTTTTTTACCACGCATTTTTTACCACGGTTTTAAAATAACCGTGGTAGAAAGTATATTTTTTACAAAACCGTGGTAGAAGACCCTTTCTACCATGGTTTTAAAATAACCGTGGTAGAAAGTATATTTTTTTACCACGGTTATTTCAAAACCGTGGTAGAAAAGATCTTCTACCACGGTTGAGAGATAACCGTGATAAAAAATTGTCTTTCTACCACGGTTATGCATGAACCGTGGTAAGAAGAATGCCCTTTCTATCACGGTTTCGCATGAACCGTGGTAGAAAGTAAAACTTTTCCCCCCTCACCGCGCAGGTATTATTCCCGCTAGTAATTGATGAAAACAAATGAAAAAAATTAAAAATTAAAAACCAGCATATAACACAAATTTACGGCTCAACAGACCTAACTCAAATATCTGTCTTCGAAAAAAAGCCCTAACACAAAAATCTTCTTTGATCTGTACATCTCGCAGCAAAGGGGCCTTCCATCGTCGTCTAGATCTCTGTCTCCGGTCACCATCGTCGTCTAGATCTGTCTCTCCGGTCACCATAATCATCTCTGTCTCCAGTCGCCATCGTCATTTGTCTCCGGTGACCATTGTCATCTCTGTATCCGATCACCATAGAAGGGACCCCTAAACCCTAAATTATAACACACTGCTCATAAAGAAGTCACTAAATCCGGAGATTGTTTTTTTAATTTCGCTTTCAGTAAAAAATAATAGGTATCCACACACACTTGCACACACAGTCTTGATTTCATTAGCTATGTCACATACATTCTAGATGACAAACCAATTGTAAAGAAGATTTTTAAATTTGATAGAATTTGACTCGTTCATAATAGCCACTACTTGTGTAAAATTGGGGAATTGCCCCTCCTGTACCTCAATCATCCTAATCCCCCTCCTCCTTATGACTTAAGGAATGATCTCCTTTATTTGGGGATTTGATGTTTTGCATGGTGCGGACAAGTTGTGAGGCCGAGCAATAACTTTATTTTATGGTTAATCATTTTTATTTTCATTTTCCCTATAATCTTAGGATTTTCTTGGAAAAATTTATTGTATTTTTTTCTCTTGAAATCGAAGGTTTATTTTAGCTAGATGAAGCAGAAAGTTCAATTTTTCCTCCATTAGCAATATAGTGGCACTGGTATCTTATATTTGTTCAATTTCTTTATATTTTGTGCAAATATTGTTCGAATGCTCTGAAAAATATATTGACATTGTGTGTGCCTGTGTAGTTTTAATTTGGTCTCTAAAGTTAGATTGATGGTTATTATTATTTGCAATCCTTTACATAAGTGTTGACGAGGCCGCTTGTATACGCCAAAATAATGTAGTGAATGTGCAGTTCAAGAAAAGCCTTTTAGGTCAAGTTTAAATTTATAAAAACCACTACCACCACTACTACTAACGTAGCAAGAGTGAGTACGGATTATCTCAAGGGATTGAGGGTCGTACTAGGTTGAGGAATCAAGATTAGGGTTAGTAGGTCGAGTGATCAAAATAATGATTGGTGGTTGAATTACACTAAGATGCAATTTAAACTAAAGTAAACAATAATGCAATAAGGAGAATAAAAGAGAAAGAGATCTTGGGGATTAGAGATCACCACTAAACATACTTTTCTACACCTTTAATGAATGATTAATGAGAGGAAAAACATGTATTGCAGCAAAGAGTGTGTGTGTGGTTGTTTCAATAAGCATAGATGACAAATTAAGCATATATTATCTAAGCAACATGGTGGATAGCACAACATATCAAATTAAGTCATTAATCCCTTCTTTAAGCTCACAACCAAACACATCACAAAGTTAGATATATATGTTACTTGCTTTCATAAGTATAGAACATCAACAACAAGCATGGATTGTCCTCCCATTTAACAACTACACTACAACTAAGCTAATGACATGAAATTAAACTAATTAAACTAACTGAGAGGTACAATCCATCAAGAAATGAGTATGAACCATCAAATAAACCACAAGAACATGCCATTAAGCATTATATCTTGACAATCTCTAGATCTATAGCATTAATATACATAGACATGCATTAATAACACAAGAAATAGAAACAAACACATGAACATCTATTTTAGCATACATAGATATATGGATAGAATGAAATGATCAATTGGAAACGTTAAACCATATAAATCATTGAATAAACAAGATCTATATATATGAAAGTGTCAAAACATGTATCACAATACAAATCCCCTCAAAAATACATAAATCAAGAAGTAGAAAGCATGCTTAGGGCTAACTCTAGCCCCAAGAGGATGTCTAGCCACTCATGGATGATGTCCTCCGACCCTCAAGGGCAAGGTCCATGGAAAAAATCTGTTCCTTGGTTGATGAAGAGTCTCTAATGGTGTCTCTAGCCTTCTCCCCTCCTTTGCTTCCTCACAAAGTATTATCTTTTCTCTAAGTATATCTATATGTGTAAAAGTGGCTCATATTCCTTATATAGGTAGGTCAAAAATCACCCCCAAATGAGCTGGGCTTGTACACCAATAATCCTCTAATGATTGGATATGAGACAACTTTTAATAAGCTGGAATTTAGATTTTTCTCTGGATTTGGGAAGTTTAATCGATCGAACTTGAGGTGAGATCGATCGAACATGGCTGAGATCTATCGAATTGAAGCTGGATCGATCCTCAATGGCGGTGCTTTTTTAAATAAAAACAAATCTGAGATATTTTAAAGATATTTTTGGGAAAAGGACAAAAGTGGTTAGTAGGGTGGTATAGTTGGATAAGATCTGGCATGTGGATAAGGACAAGAAAGTTTGATCGATTAGAGAATGATGTTGGATCGATCGAACTTTTGGGATCTCTGAAGATGAAATCATGGCCTGGATTTATCTTAGAGTGTTGAGATCGATGAAAGTTGGATCGATCGAACTTTTCTTGAGATCGATCGAAGTTGCTGAAATTCCAACATTTGCTTCCTTTTGCTCTACTTTGTTCTTCTTTGATTCATCCCAAAATTGCTTTATTTCTGCTCTTATTTGGCTGAGTTCGCTTATTTTGGGGATAAGTACCTGAAAATGGAAATAACACGAAATTAATCTAAAGCGGGAAAATAAGATAAATAAATGGACTAAAATGCCCTCGCTTAGGGGGTTTAAATGCGCACTTTTCAGCGCTCATCACACCCCCAAACTTAAATCTTGCTAGTCCCTAGCAATAAACTAGAAAGTAAATGAATGAAATGAACAACTATACAACTACGAACTAGAAAGTAATAAATGGATAACGCCACTTTCGTAGGGAACACGATTGCATTTAGCATATGCAACAAGCGTTTTAAACCTTAGGATACCCCTAGCGGACGAGTGAAGTCTCATGAGGATTTCTAGAAATGATACCCACAAACATTAAGCTTATTCTTTCAAAAGAGGCACCAATATTGCAAACAAGTATTAGGAGAAAACTACCTCAAGTATGTAATTTTTCAACCATTTCCAAGCAATCTCTCAAAATTTCAACATCAAGCAAGCAAGTATGGTCCTCCACACATCAAGAAAATGATCATGCAAATCAAAACAACTCTAGAATCCTTTTTGAGTGGACTGGCATCAAATATGTTGCTATCTTAGCTAACTAAAGAATTAATCACATCCTTACCCTCAAACTAGCACATAAATCTAATACCGATCATCAAGACAAAAAGTGGACCTTTTATTAAAGCTTTATTGTTCTAAGTACTCTTATTTTTTTCACTCGATTTATTTTTTTTATTTTTTTATTTTTTTATAGGATCAAAGATGGAAACATGGTGCAATGTGTTGATCTATTAAGCTTTCTAGCGATTCATGAGGTCGAGCGTTAGGTCAATAACTCCCAAACCAGACGGCTTTAGGACACTAGGTGTTCAAACACTCCTAAAGACTTACAAGTTCAAATTAACTAAGTTACAAATCAAAACAACCTCCATCTAATCATTTCCCACTTCTCACCTTTTGGAAGAAGTCCTCACTTTTTTATTACTTTTGCAACCTTTTTTTATTTTTTATTTTTATCAATTCAATTATTAACCTAGAGTTCGGGCCCTCCACCTTTCGGCGCGAGAAGTTCAGTGCTTGATGAGGCTAGAATCCCGGCTATTTAGTGAAAATGGGTTGTTATCTACCTTTATCAAGAATGAAAGCTTTCAATGCACTACTAGCTCAATTGGGATATAACCAATTCAATAGTCAACAAAGCATGTACCCCACAAATGAATGCTAGTGTGTGCCTGTGCTAGTGTAGAATTCTAGAGTGAATCTCAAAAAAATCACAAAATCATGATGATGTGGACCACAAGTGCAAGCAATATATCAATCTTTCGAAAAATTTACTCCTAAATGGTATCCACAAGGCATACAAGGAGTATTGGACTCTCAAGTCAAGCAATTTTTAAATTTTAAGCAATATAATCCTCGAAAGATCAAAATTATAGCTAGTTATGGGCCAATCATAGAAAATTCACAAATATACAAGTCATGCTCAAAATTTTGAATTTAAAAACAAATACTGTAAAGCACCATTACCCCCAAACTTAAATGGCACAATGTCCTCAATGTGCAAAAAGAACAAAAGTAAAGAGTATGCTAGTGCAATTAAGGCAAAAAATGGCTGGGACAAAAGTATCCAAAGTGGGTGGCATAGTCCCCCCAAACTTGGGATTAACTGTGGTCCTGAAATTTAGCGCTTGGATAAACTCATCAGATAACAAAAGGGATAATAACAGTGCATAGCAGACATGCAAGTGTAAACGGGGATAACAACTGAAAAATAGAGAGAGGTAAAAGGGGTGGTCTTGAAAATTTTGGGCAGTATTCTCTCTCACTGAAGTCACTGGGATGCACCTGATAGAGTCAACCAGATAGCTATAAGAATATGAAAATATGACATCCATACAGAAAACATATATAAATTTAAAAAATAAAGTACAGTACATCCAATATCAAAGCCGACAGACACGGCTACAAAAATAATATAATAGTATCAAAAGTATGCAGATATCACAGATATAGAGGAGGAGTAAGAAAATATGAAAATCATGAAGAAGAAGTAGGACGGGCAGGTCGCGCTCCGCGGATGTCTCTGGATAGATCTCTGAATGCGGTCATGACATCCGTGCGGAGGGAAACAATGTCAGCTCTAATGGAGACAGTCTCCGCACGAATAGATACCATGGCGTCCTCTAGAGTCTGAAGTCGCTCTCTAAAGTTGGGTATGTGAGCAAGAGCCTTAGGTGTGGCTGGATGGGTAGAATCATGATCCTGAGCCTGCTCCTTATCGTGAACGAGTGACCCAACTGGAGAGTGCTGCTTTGCGTCCTCTGCAGGTTGCTCCAAATAGATGTCCATGTGTACGGTAGCCGGATTAACTGGTATATCGTCCGCTGCCGGGCCTGCTGCTGCTGCTGCTTGCTCCTCTACTTCTAGATCCTCTGCGGCCTCTACAGCATCGTCCCTCAGACTTTTGATAAGAGCGTTATAGCTCTTATCCAAGTCATTCTTCTCAAAGGAACAGGCCCCGGACTCAGTCTGCTCCTGTGGTTGGAAGGGATAGCGCTGGTCTCGTAGAATCTGGGTGATGAGATGGCCAAATGGAAAATACTTAGCCCTTTTGGGCTTGGCCTTGCTGATGTGGTAAACATACAGCTTCATCATGACGCTCCAGATGAGCGCTGGGATAGATAGCCAATGCCTTGTATAGAATGCGTACAGAGCTATCAGGTAGTCATTGCGCCTCTGTGTCTTATGGCTGGCCATAAAGATGTTACAGAATAAGACAGAGTTGAAAAACCACAGGTCATCTGGAAGATAAGTCCGGGTGGCATAGGTCTCGCCACCGGCATAGTGACCTGTGAGTAAAACAACTATGTTTGCATAAGTGGCCCTGTAGAGAGTGGGATATGTGTCCTGTAGCTTTGGAGGGAAGACGTGTGAACACTGGCAAGATCTGGACAATGTGTCCACAGTGATGCGGATCGGGTAGCCATCAATGGTGGTCCGCAGCTCCGCCAGGTTACTCGGGGCAAGCCGGAGATTCTAGAAGAACAGCCGGACTAACCTCAGGTACACTGGGTATGAGATAGGGGCTAATATGGCTGAGTTGCCCCTCCGGAAAATATCATCATATGCTGACCGGGTAAGCACCGATCGGGAAAAGAAGTCTATGTCAAAGACCAACTTGTGCGCCACTGAAAGGCGTGAGTATCTGTATAATGGTCGGTCTAGCTCCTGGGCTGGCTGAGCTGGCAGTGGTGGTGGAGATGGTATGTGCTCAACCTCAGTATCACCGTGTAATCTGCTGTCAGATAAGGGAGACCGAGGTGGAGTGGGCTCCTGAGCATGAAATGGACCGGCCTCGTCATCCAAACTCGGCTTGCCCCTACGGTGATAGTGTCTGCGAGCTACAATCTTGACCCTAGCCATAGCCTGCAAAATAAAAGGAAAAACTTACAAAGGAAGTCAGTGCCGATATAAAGAATTAAAGTACAGTTCATAGAGTCATGTATGTCAAATAGGATAGATAAAACAAATAGGAAACATGAATCTATGCAAGTGACAAGGAATAAGTGATATGATGTGAAACATGCTAGACAGTATAAGTATGAAATGCATCCAATGTGGAAAACACAGGCATTGGGCATGTATGAGATAGCATAAAATATGAGAGATAGTGTGTGAGATGTGTGAAACAAATCTGTGAAGTTCGATCGATCACAAAAATGTGAGATCGATGCAAGTTCGATCAATCAAGAATAAGTGAGATCGATTGAATAAAAAGTTCGATCGATCGAACTGTGAAGTGAAACTCTAAAAGTCACAGATCTGTGACGTGGATGGCATGGGGCCTTCACAAACATGGTCATGGGCCCATCAACACAACAAATCAATCTATTGGGTCACTTGGTTCGGCCTATATTCCAAAATCAAATCAAAATCACGAAAAATACAAAAGCATATATACATATATATACACATATATACAAAGAGCTCAAAGCTTCATCAATGGAGTTATTCATCATGAAAACAACTTAGATCTATCCTTTAGAGCATGTATGCATCAAATCTAAGCTTGAATCAAAGAGATGAGGTTCGGATCTCACCGGAATCAAGAGAGAGGTGGAGATGCGAAGGGTGTGAGATTCGAAACAAGATTCGAGAGGAGAGAGAGTGATTCGACGCCTGGGATGCTCGCCGAAGATGGCGAAGAGTTAGGATACAGCGGCGAAGGGGGAACGAGGGTCTGAGATCGATTCTTGTTGAATCGATCGAATGACCCTGAATCGATTTTTTAAAAACATTCCCTTGCCAGTTCAATCGATCGAACTAAATCCTCAGATCGATCGGACTGACATCATTCTCTCCTCTTAAGTGATAAAGTATTTTTGTGATTTTTGAAAAAGTAAAATAAATAAATAAATAAAAAGAAAAATATTTTTAAGGATTTTTGAAAATTATTTATTTATTTAAATTATTTATTATTTTATTTATTTATTTATTTATTTATTATTATTATTATTATTATTTTATATATATATATATATATATATATTTGGAAAATAAAAATAAAAATGACAATAAAAATTAAATAATAAAATATATATTTTTTGGAATTTTTGAAATTTAAAACAAAGTCAAAATTGAAAAACAAAGAACAAAGATCGATCTCCCTAAGATCAATCACAAAATACCTTCGATCGATCAAAAATGTATAGAATTAAAGAAGTGTTCGATCGATGAGACAGATAGGCTTTTGGATGCAGGTGGATACAGATTTAAAATTTTTCTAAGTGTTGGAACTGAAGATCAATCCAAGATGAAGTTGGATCGATCGAAGAAGTTTAGATTGATCTAGGAACAAGTTCGAACGATGGGACAGAGAGCTGAAATATGCAGGTTTTGTTCGAACCATTGGACAGAGAGTGATTTGGATGCAGGTGGGAAGTTCGATCGATCGAACTCATTTTGAGATCGATCGAACTTATGAAAAATGCTCAATTTCAACATAAAAGTGCATGCAATCCTAATCACAATTCCTAGCAATGCATATGAACCCAAAGCCAATATCTAGACTTCGCAAGAAATGAAATTAAAGATAGAAATGAGGGAGGGATAGGGTTTTGATACCTTACGAAATGTCTTGCTAGTCTTTAACATCTCTAGCAAGACGTTGGGCTCTTTTAGCCCAGATCAAAAATCTTATAGTGCATCCCCTCCTCAATGGGGTGATAAGTGCTTTGAACTTCACCCAACAAATGATTTTTTAAGTAACTTGTTGGATTAAGCTCAAAAGACGTTTTCGGTCCTTGGTCAAAACAATCTTTGGGCTTCCACGCCCTTTCAAAACAAGATTTTGAAACAACTTTCTTTGGTTTCAAGTTTAAGATGGAATTTTTGGAACTTTGGTCTCACACAAAAACTCAATTCCTTCACATTTAAGGTCATTACATTTCTCCACAACATTCACTTCTTCATGCTTGTCAAATGAGTTAGGGGTTGGATTAAAAATATTCAACTTTACCTTCATGTGGCCAAATGAAATCTTCATTATCCCCGTCCAACAATTTATGTTGGCATTCGCGGTTGCCAAGAAAGGACGGCCAAGGATAATGGGAATTTGGCTCTTAGGATTTGGAACCGGTTCCGTGTCAATGACAACGAAATCAACGGGAAAGAAGAATTTATCAATTTTAATCAATATGTCCTCAATGATACTTCTAGGCTTTTTGATTGATCGGTCGGCAAGTTGTAAAACTACCGACGTCGGTTTCAAGTCTCCTAAGCCTAATTTGACATATACCGAGTATGGAAGAAGATTAACACTTGCTCCTAGGTCAAGAAGAGCCCGATTAATGATATGATCACCAATGATGCATGAAGTGGTAGGTGAACTGGGGTCCTTAAACTTTGGAAGAGTATTATGCTACAAAATTGAGCTTACTTGCTCGGTTAAGACCACTTTTCTAGGTGCTTGGCTTGTGTTCTTTCTCTTTTGGGTGCACATGTCTTTTAAGAACTTGGCATAAGCCGGAATTTTCTTGATTGCATCTAAAAGTGGAAAATTGACTTTCACTTGCCTAAAAACTTCTATAATTTCATTTACTTTGGCCTTTTACTTGTCATTTGAAATAGATCCTTTTAAGGCATCCGGGAATGGAGCTTTTGGCTTAAAAACCTTTTCAAAAATTTTCTTTGAAGTCTCTTCAACACAAGAAGTTTTCAAATCATTTTGCAAATTTCTCTTTTCAAAATCACTTTTCAAATCACTTTTCAACGTATTCTCATTTATATGGTCATGCACATGCAATGAAGGAGGAATATGATATGAAACAGGACGGGTGTCAACTTTTGGTTGCACCGGTTCACTCTCTTCATTGGACACACCCACTTGGTTTTCCACAATCTTTCCACTTCTCAAGGTAGTCATCACATTGACATGCTCTATTGTGTGACCTTCCGATGAGGAATGAGTCTTCACAACACATTGTGGCTTTTGTGGGGCATTCAAAGGCATTTACCCTTTCTCTCTTGCATTTAAAATACTAGCTATTTTTCTCTACTTGGGTTTCTAGCTTAGCAATGGATTGAGAGTGAGAATGAAGCAATTGTGTGTTTGCCTCTAAAGTGCCCAAAGCGGTCAAAACTTTCTCTTCAAAAGCGGGACTTCTAACATTTCCTTGGGAATATGATGGTTGATTAGGAAAATAAGAATTAGATAATTGGTTTCCTTTAGATTGGTATGATGATCTAAAATCTTAGGTACCTTGGCCTTGCATTAGAGGTGGAATGTATTTCCCTTAAAAACCGCCTTGGGGAGGGTTTGAGCCTTCCTCTTGGTTTTTCCAAGAGAAATTTGGGTGATTCTTCCAACTAGAATTGTAGTGATTGCCATAAGTATTGTTCCCTTGATTAGCAAAAACAACATTTGCATGTTCATGATGCTCACTTTGTACATATCCATGGGGATAATTGGAAGTAGAATGTAAAACACTTGAACAAGTCATACATGTCTCATTAGTTGCATGATAAGAATGGTTAGGGAAGGAAGATTCTTGATTCGCCGAGTTTTGGTTGATCAAAAATTGATCAAACCTTTGAGATAATGATTTCATCTCAGCGGCAATTTCATTGGAGTGGTCGACTTGATGTAAGCCAACACTCTTCCTACCACTAGAATTTCTACCATTCTTCGTAGATAAAGTTCGATGCAAAGAATTTTCATTCATGCTCTTATAAAGACGCCACACGTCATCCTCATGCTTATTAATGTAAGAGCCACCCATGGAAGCATCAACCATGCCCTTGTAATTATCCAATAAGTTCTCAAAGAAATATTGAACTAATTGCCATTTGGGCATGTCATGATGTGGACACTTCATAAGCAATTCATTAAAGCGTTCCTATGCCTCATGAAATGTTTCCCCATCCCCATGTGAAAATTCCCTAACTGAAGTTCTCATGGCATTGGTCTTAGAAACCGGATAGTACTTCTTCAAGAACTCCTGTTGCATTTCTGCCCAAGAAGTTATTGAAAAAGGCTTAAGATTGTTAAACCAATATTTTGCCTTGTCTTTAAGGGTAAATGGAAAAAGTTTAAGCCTTAAGACCTCTTCCGGTATGTCCGTGTATTTCACGGTGGAACATATTTCAAGAAGCTCATCCAAATGTTTGTAAGGTTCTTCACTTGGAAGTCTATGATAGTTAGGTAGCATTTGAATGGTTTGTGGTTTGATCTCATAGTGGTGTGCTCTAAATGGTGGCAATTGGATGCATGTGGGTGCATTATATTCATTAGGCACATAGTAATCTCTTAAAGTAAGGGGATGATTAGCAATTGGAGGTGGAACATGGGCACTTTGATTGCCTTGAATGATGGGAGGTGGTGTAGCGTAGATTGGCCTTGGCATTCCCAATAGGACTTGGCCTTGTTGTTGTGGTGGATGAACAAATGGTCTCGGCATGTCTAATGGAACTTGCATGTTATCATGATGCACATTAGGGTGGAGGATACCTTATTGGTCTATGTGACCAAAGTCCTCCACATGGTCCTCATTGTGTCCTTCTATTGATGAAATGGATTGACTAGAACTTCTTCTTCCCCTAGGGTTTCGAAACAATGGATTCAAGATGAAAATTTAAAGGGACAAGAGTGGGTCTCAATGATCTACGACCATGCATGCACAATGCAACACAACAAGAAATAATGACAAACATTTCACCTTCATAACAAGTCAATAATTAACAAACTTCCTCCACATACAATGTTCCCATACTCCCATGCTTTAACAATATACAAGAAAAGTAAATTGCCTCCACACAGGCTCACGATTTATCTAAGAATTGAAATACAAGCCTCCACGCGGGCCGACGATTTAACTAAGGGTTTGGGTAAGAAAAAGCTCACAAAGGTCATTTAGCACTTCAACTCCAAATTTTTAGCTTTTAGCTTAGCAATTTTTTTTATTTATGATTTTAGCCTTTTTCCTTGCTTGCTTAACTCTTTTGCTTGGATGTTCCTATGTTCACCTTCTTAGCCCAATACTCCTAGTCAAATAAGAACCAACACAATAAGTAATAAAAATTGAAATGAAAATAAAGTAAAGATACGATCAAAGGAGTACTAATTCCTAATTGATTCCATAAATACGACGTTGCCAATCAATCAATCCCCGGCAACGGTGCCAAAATTTGACGAGGCCGCTTGTATACGACAAAATAATGTAGTGAATGTACAGTTCAAGAAAAGCCTTTTAGGTTAAGTTTAAATTTATAAAAAGCACTACCACCACTACTACTAACATAGCAAGAGTGAGTAGGGATCGTCCCAAGGGATTGAGGGTCGTACTAGGTTGAGGAATCAAGATTATGGTTAGTAGGTTGAGTGATCAAAATAGTGGTTGGTGGTTGAATTATACTAAGATGCAATTTGAACTAAAGTAAACAATTGTGATACCCCTCGGATCTGAGACAGGGGTTGATCAGGCCTAGGCCCAAACCCGAGGGATATCAAACAATTAATATTTTAAAACGAACACATATGACAAAATGAATTTAAAAAAATAAAACATAAGAGCTGAAAGAAACTAAAATATAAAATCCTTTAATGTTAAATATACTTAAATCCCAATAATCCAAAACCAATCTAAAGACCTCCATAAGTTAAACAACTCGGGAATCCATCTCTAGTGGACCCCTAATAAAAAAAATCCCAACTGAATGAAAGGAAAACTAAAGATAACATCCAAATCCAATATCTGGAAGGAAATCCTACATCGTCAATAGAATGGAAGATCGTCTCTGCTCAGCACGAACAAGCTCAAGCCTGGAACTGACGTACACCTGAAAAATAGAAGTAGGTCAGGTCCACGAACAAGTTCTATCCTACTATAATCTAAGCAGAGACTCGATACGCATGTACATACTAAATAGTTCAATAATAACTATTAATCCGTATATAAATATATCCACACTACTGGACTCTTGCTAGAACTATAAAAAGGGTCTTAACCTGAATAGAAGGCATCACACAATACGCACCTGAGTGGGCATGAGCACCTAAACCTAAATAGGGTATACCTCAACCTTCACAGCCAGTTACCCATCCAATTGCATCTACGCACCCTAACCGTCGACACTGAGACTCAAGCTCATGACACGGTATCATAAAAATATATCTAAACTCCGTTCCTAACCATCCACAAGAAATCCAGTAAGTCATTCGGCGCATTCAACCGTACCGACTTATATATACAAGGAGGATTGTATTTAATAACCCGTGCCCTTATTCCAAAATAGGTAAGACTTAGCAATTTGAGCTAATCCAAACCTAGTGTGACACCATCCCATACCGGTGCATACAATCCCATCATCCAATAGTTGACAAAGTATTTACAATAACACTATCAACAAGTCCCTACTAGGTATAGTAAAGTAATTATCAAACATACTTTAATTAAACCAGTTGATAAACATACTGACCATATAAATGTCAATCCCGAGAATTCTAAACTAAGCATGACAAAGTAGTTTAACAGACATGCTTTAATTAAATCAACACAGAAACCATAACCTGATCACACCGGACTGTAACTGTATTATAATTCCATTTTCAGTTTCCATATAACCAACAGAGCATAAATAGATATTGTTTAACTCAATTCCATGGCATGCAAAAATAACTATAAGTAATTTATCATACTTGTAGTTTTCTGTCCAACAAGTTTATGCACTCAATTTTACAATAAAATCTTAGCACAACATAGACTTAAAACATGTATATGTTTTTATTCTTGCACAGACATATTCCATTAACAGTGAAGTAAGCTCTCACAGAAACTTCTAATAACATTAAGAAATTTAATTAACCAAAACCATACCTCTCTGCAGAACACTTAAACTGATTCCATACAATTTTAACGTTAGATGCTCTGAGTGTAGCTTTATAATATTCTGTTCTTGGCAATTTAAATTTACTCTAAACCATTCCTCACAGTATTTAATTTCCATTTAAAACATAGGAAATCAACCCCTATGAAGCCTTATCACTGCAATTGGAGAATAAGCAAAACAGAAAGTAAAATACCAAAGAGAACACCCATGGAGCAGACTCACCACCCTTAAATCTTAATTCCCACACCAGTCCACTATTAAATCATTCATTAAAGTATTGAACTCTCTTAGGAAAAACTTAGAAACTTCATAACCAAGCCTCTATCTCACTGAAAACCAAAAGAGAAGCCAATAGAAAGAAAAAAACGGGAAAACAAAGAATAGAGTAGGCTCCAAAAACACTTGGAGCCGCCTCCAAGTGACTTGGAGCCGCCTCTAAGTCCAAAGGAGCCGGCTCTAATCCCAAAAGGAGCCGGCTCTCTCCTTCTTCTTCTCCGTGTTCTATTTTCCGGCATCGTCTACTCCTCCGGCGCTTCACTGTGTAGGTTCCTAGAAACTGTACCTAGATCCCAGTATGTTCTAACCCTTGTTTCAGTCCTTATTATATCACTAATGTGGATTAAACAGAGAACTAAACAAGAAAGTTCAACTTGGAACAGTTTAACACAAGTATATCAGATTCTGTTACAGTTAAACTTTTAATCAAGTAAACAGACAAATTTTTTTATTTATTTTAAACATATAAATCATCCTGAAACTATTTAAGCATGCAAAGAACACGAAGTCTAAGGGAGAGATTTAAGACAAAACTTGCCTTACACCGACGTTCGTTTAAATTTTCCGGCGAATCTCTTCTTCGTTTTCTTTCTGTTTTCCTGCCGTCTCTAAAACTGCTCTCAGACTTACTATGTTGTAATCTTCTTCTTAAAACCCTACACAGGCATCCTAAGTGAGTATTTATAGGCCACACTAATCCTAGGTTCCCTCAACCCTAATCGAATTTGCTCGGCCCATACAGAAATTTAAGTTAAACAATGACGGCTACTGTGCATACCTAAAGGAACTATATAATAGTCACATTTAAAAATCTAATTAACTAATTTACTTTAATTACCCATTAACCAAATAAACTAAAAAAACATTTAACAAATAATTAAATAACACACCTAAGCAACTAAAATGAAATCAAATAAACAAGTCAACCAATAACTAATTCCAATTAAACCAATTAAAACATTAAATAAAACAATTAATGAAAAGAAAACAATTAAAGCATTAAATAAAATTAAAGCATTAAATAAAACAATTAATTAATACCGAGACTATCCTTTTGAAACTTAGGGGTATTACAACAATAATGCAATAAGGAAAATAAAAGAGAGAGAAATCTTGGGGATTAGAGATCACCACTAAGCATACTTTTCTACACCTTTAATGAATGATTAATGAGGAGAAAAACATGTATTGCAACAAATAGTGTGTGTGTGGTTGTTTCAATAAGCATGGATGACAAATTAAGCATATGTTGTCTAAGCAACATAGTGGATAACACAACATATCAAATTAAACCATTAATCCCTTCTTTAAGCTCACAACCAAACACATCACAAAATTAGAGATATATGTTACTTGCTTTCATAAGTATGGAATATCAACAACAAGTATGGATTGTCCTCCCATTTAACAACTACACTACAACTAAGCTAATGACAAGAAATTAAACTAATTAAACTAAGGGAGAGATACAATCCATCAAGAAATAAGTATGAACCATCAAATAAACCACAAGAACATGCCATTAAGCACTATGTCTTGACAATCTCTAGATCTATAACATTAATACACATAGACATGCATCAATAACACAAGAAATAGAGACAAACACATAAATATCTATTCTAGCATACATAGACATATGGATAGAATGAAATGATCAATTGGAAACATTAAACCATTCAAATCATTGAATAAACAAGATCTATATATTTGAAAGTGTTAAAACATGTATCAGAATACAAATACCTTCAAAAATACATAAATCAAGAAGTAAAAAGCATGCTTAGGGCTAACTCTAGCCCCAAGAGGATGTCTAGCCACTCATGGATGATGTCTTCCGACCCTCAAGGACAAGCTCCATAGAAGAAATCTGCTCATTGGTTGATGAAGAGTCTCTAATAGTGTCTCTAGCCTCCTCCTCTCCTTTGCTTCCTCACTAAGTATTATCTTTTCTCTAAGTATATCTATATGTGTAAAAGTGGCTCATATTCCTTATATAGGTAGGTCAAAAATTACCTCCAAATGAGCTGGGCTCGTACACCAATAATCCTCTAATGATTGGATATGAGACAACTTTTAATGAGCTCGAATTTGGATTTTTCTCGGGATTTGGGAAGTTCGATCGATCAAACTTGAGGTGAGATCAATTAAACATGGCTGAGATATATCGAATTGAAGCTGGATTGATCCTCAATGGCGGCGCCTTTTTGCATAAAAACAAATCTAAGATATTTTGAAGATATTTTTAGGAAAAGGACAAAAGTGGTTGGTAGGGTGGTACAGCTGGATAAAATATGGCATGTGGATAAGGACAAGAAAGTTCGATCGATCAGAGAATGATGTTGGATTGATCGAACTTTTGGGATCTCTGAAGATGACATCATGGCCTGGATCTATCTTGGAGTGCTGAGATCGATGAAAGTTGGATTGATCGAACTTTTCTTGAGATCGATCGAAGTTACTGAAATTCCACCCTTTGCTTCCTTTTGGTCTCCTTTGTTCCTTTCTTTGATTCATCCCAGAATTGCTTCATTTCTGCTCTTATTTGGCTGTGTTAGGTTATTTTGGGGATAAGTACCTGAAAATAAAAATAACACGAAATCAATCTAAAGTGGGAAAATAAGATAGATGAATGGACTAAAATACCCTCGCTTAGGGGGTTTAAATGCGCACTTTTCAGCACTCATCAAGTATCTATGTGCATGCATAGTGTTTGAGAAATTGTTTAGATGAAAATTTGTGAATTCTTTAAGTTTTCATTAAGTTTTTGAAATGGAAATTTGATCTCCAAAGAGAAATATTAGGCTTGACTTGTTTATGATTGAGGTAGATTTGGTGCAGGAGAAATTTTAGAACCAGATTTGGTATATATAGGGTGAGACATAAAGGATTTGTTATGTGAACTATAATGAAAGATATCAATGAATTTGCTTCCAAATTGGCATCTTTGTAAGCAAATAATAAAATGATGCTCAAAGTCTTAGTAAGGGAGCATACAAATTTGAATAATTTGAAGAGTTTTGGCTTATCACATGTTAGCATTTTAAAACTTGATGAAAGGTTCAAACTTCGAAGGCAATTGAATGTCTAATATTAGAAATTATAAGTGACCAATATAGCCAACTTGTTGGCTTCAGGGAACCTTGCATACTAATAGTTTGATGATTATTTTAAAGAATTCTTTATTATTGATTCTCAAGATTACTATTGTAATACTACTTTGTCTTTTAACAAAATTAACAAGCAAAATTTTTAGAGCATATATGATCAGAATCAGAGCATATAGGATCCAATGTTTAAATGATTTCATGTGACTGAAGGATTCTAGTATGTAATATGAGAAAAATTTTATAGTCTTAATTGTGTAGTAGAAGTAGGTATTTAAGATTAATTGAATAACCAAAAAATATATTTGTTTTAATTTTTCCTTCTTCTATCATTAGAGATAAATATTTTTTCTTGACAGGTGCATTTCATCAATTGGCTTCATTTCTTCAAACTATGTGATATACCCAAAATGTAAAAAAACTATGCTTGTTCTTTTTTATAAATGTTCTCTTACTACAAACACATTGCTTTGTGTTGTGTCAAATGTAACTCTTGCTGGGTTTGTTTTGCCCTTGTGCTTTGGGCTGTCTCATGGGCTGTTCTTGTATTTGGTTAGCCCCGGCTAACTTGTATTATATATCTTATTATCTTACAAAATTGATTTTACCTTTCAAAAAAAAAAAAAAAAAAAAAAAAAAAAAAAAAGTGTTCTCTTACTACCCTAATAATAGTTGTTTCAAGTAAGAATGTGTTTAGAATTTTGCATTTGCACTTTCTTACCAGCTATAAGATTATTTTACTATCTTCATTACCATAAAATTCATGAAGTTCAATTTTTTTTTTTCTCTACTTAAGGGAAACACGATCTTCATTGATATGACTAAAAACCTGTGTCAAAACATATCTAGATATTCACTGCATAGATGGTTCACCAAAATTTTTATATTTGTTTAGTTTTATTATTTATTTATTTATTTTATAATTCTTGTCATGGAAGCACATTTTTCATCCGAATTTGTATGAAGCTATTGACCTAAGTTTTGGGAGTTACATTTCATATACGATTTTTTGAAGGATCTCTTGGTTATTGAATCTTTGGAGAAGTCATTTGGAATTTTTTTTATTTTTTTTATTTTTTTATATTTGTAGTTTGTCATAGTACCTATTAAATATGTTGTCATTTTATTCCCTTCTATTAAATTATAATTTCATTCTGTTTGGGATTGTTGCAATAATTCCTAATGTTATGCTTGTTTTATTTAGGGATCACATTTGTAATGCGCAAAGAAATCTACATTTTAACACCCTTAACAGTAAGTGTTTGCTATTATTTCTATTCTGTTTTAGAAAGCTATTTCAACAAGATGAGACATCGATTGTTTTTGTGGCCATTCAAGTCAACACAATTTGACTTTTCGGCCTATCTCCTTTTCCCCTTATTACCTATGAACATTGAAATAACTGCTACTGTTTAGAACTTTTACTTCCATACCAACTTAATGTAGGACAAGTGTACAGAAACATTCTCCTAAATCCTGACATGAAATTTGATGTTAAACAACAATAAAGAGCACTTATTATTTCCCTTTTTTCTGTGCGCAAAGGTTAATGAAGATATGTATTTTCAGTTAAGGACTAGGTGCTTGGGGACTTTAATTAGGTAAGGAATGTCAGGATTTCATGTCAATTTTTTGCCATGACTAGTTCCCGTGGATATTAACTTTTGGCTGGTTTCATAGTGTTGGGTTTTTTCATATTTTAAAGTAAGAAAGGTGTTGGACTTGTCAAATATGCTTTTTTAGGGTATGAATAAAAGCTAGCAAACTCATCTATAAAAAAAACAAAGACTAATAACTCAATGCAACGTAAAATTTGATCAGTGAAACTCGAAGTGGGACGTGTCTTGAAAATTAACCAATCACTTATGGATTGCATCACGTGTAAAATTTTTGCTTTTAACTTTATTATATTTTAACTAACCCTTTTCAGAAATCCAGAATTATGGCAATGAAATGGATAGTTGATCTTTCTTTCTATCACTTTTGCAGATGAGGTCTACCATACTGTCAATAGTGGTTTGAGAGATTTGCCTGCAGTTGAGCTATCTACACTTCCTTTAATACTGAAGGTTCAAACTGATTCTTTTGTTCATTTTTTAATGCAATCTTAGTTTTCATTTTCTTCTTTAAGTGTTCTTTTTTGTTATTTATTTCTCAATCCTTTCTGCCATGATCATAATGGTGCTGATTAAAATATTTATGGATTTAGCTACTTCTTCTTGTTGCACTGGTTGCTGACTTCTTCTTCTTCTTCTTCTTCTTCTTCTTCTTGCACTAGTTGCTGACGTTAACTGCTTTTAGTGGTTGTATATCTAACTATTGACCTCTAATTGCATGAAATTTTCTTACACAAATTTAATATATACACGTAAGTAATTAAAAAATCTTTCCCTTAAGCTATTTCTTGCCTCTCACGTCTTTAGGGATGCGGGCCGGGCTACTTGTTCATGAGAAAACTAAACCCCTTAAGCTGTCCATCCAGCCCAGTTAAGGCCAACCATTTCGTGAATGCAGTGGCTGATGAAAAAATGGCTATTTTAGAGGATTCGACATCATGAAAGAACAACTGTAGAGCAGAGGAATATATGTTAGTCTTACAAGCAGATTTTGTTGACACTTCTTTCAGCATCATTAAAGTAGCTGTTTCCTATATAAAATTACTCCTCCCTATCCCCTTCCCTCTTCCTTCCAATATTCATTCTTCCCCCTAGTACCAATCACAACTTAAGAGCTTAGCTTTTGATTATGTACAGTTTTAATGAAGTTACTAATTTTAGTTTCAAAATAAATGTATCTCCATCATTTATTCAGCAAATAATAGCATTACCTTAAATTAAACTTGGCATCTAATATAGTTATATATGTCAGCATCAAAGTTGGAAAAGGCTTGAAACTTAATGCCTTATAAAATATTAGGCGCAAACAATTCCTTGTACGTGTAATACATACATAACATTAATTAAACTTTATTGAATTAATCCAAAATTTTCAAATAAATCTTTGATATGGATCTCCAACATATCCCAAGTGACACAAAATGTTTTATATAATTAACTCATGTAACCCGGCGTACGACTAATCAACAGGACCGTGCAAAGCGCTGCCAACACGGATTGAGTAAGGTTTGGACTTATAATTTATTGAGAAAAATTCTCTTTTATGGTATTTCATGAAAATGTGAAAGATTTATTGTGTATAATAAACAATTAATGAGTAGAATTGAAGAAATTCCAAAAGTAAAAACCATCAAAGGAAGGACCAGATTGAAGTCACTTTTAAAGTTAGTAAATAATATATAGCCAAGTTGATGTTCGCTGTGTGATGCCAAAACTGTGATACATATGGTGGTGTTACATTAATGTTGGAAATGAGAGAGTAGGTGAGAGCATTGTAGTTTCCTAGTGGGTTGCTACAAGGAAACTAGTATTTAGAGTAACTGGTAGTTGTGGCTTTATGCAACTTGTGTGAAACCTAATCTGTTTCTGGTAAAGATCCCCCCATCCTGTTGTTTGTTTGTCTAGAGAGAGAGAGTGAGCATATCTCACTTCTTCAGCCTGTTGACAGTTGTGACAAAAGGCCACAGTCGGTATGCCCCTCTTCTTCAGGTTCACAAAACACAACAATTTATTCTGAATTGCTAAGACACAAACCAACGAAGCTCTAGGTCTAGAGCCCCTCCAACTCACTGTGTACCAGTCCACAGTTGGGTTATGACTCCTCCATTTATCCCATACATTAATTCCTAAGAGTAAATCTGCCATGTCTCCACTACAGTTGGTCAGAGCCTTGCTTCAAAGTCAGGGAGAAAACGAAGTTCCTAAATTGCATTACAGAACTAGAAACGCTTACAGGAAGTTGCCACTGCCCGTTCTGAAGAATTCTGGAAACTAGGGACTGCTTTGGCAGACCAAAATCCCTATACATTCTGGACCCCAATTTATCTGGCATACATTCACCTTGAATCCATGGGTCCGTAAAAAGGAAAGTGAATTTCCATCACCAATATGGAATTCAGCATTTGTAAGCATGAAATCTCTCATCTCTAGCATTCTCCTCCACAAAAGAGAGTCAGTAGTTTTAAAGTGATAATTCCAGTAAGAGACCACCCTAGAATATCTACACCTACCCCCCCCCCCCCCCCGGGTGAGAAATTTGGGAGGGTTGTGTACTTTCAGTCACCTATTAAATAAGCTATGTGAGTTAAGACCATGTTAATACTTGCTTTACTTGGGTTAATATAATGCTTTCAATGGACCTTTATTATAATGCTTGTTTTGCTTGGTTTAATTTTGGCAACTTTACAACTTGCTTTACATTAATTTTCTTACTTCAACTATTACATCTTTGTAAGTCAAAGCTAGGATTGCAGGTTGCCGTTGCCGTTACTTTTTTTGTTGCCGCTATTTTTTTGTATGGCTCATGAAGAAGTTACAAGAAGATTGGAAGAATTTTTATTTTACTTTGGTTAAGTAAATATATAAGGTGTGGATCATGTACTTATTTGAAATTTGTATATGGTTAATTTTTTTATAAAACAATGATTTGGAGTTGGTTATTGATATATATATATATATGATGTTATTGGTCAGTTGTAAATTATTTTGATTATAATAATATTTTTTATTTATTTAGGGTTTGCTTATGGTCCTGCAAGGCTGGTAATAGGAAAAAAAAAAAAAAAAAAAAAATGGGCTACACTACATTTTTTTTTTTTTTTTTTAAAATTATATAACACTTTCTACCACGGTGCATAACCGTGGTGGAAAGAAAGACTTTCTACCATGGTGCGGAACCATGGTAGAAAGTCTACTTTCTATCACGGTTTTGCACCGTGGTAGAAAGTCAACTTTCTACCACGGTGTAAATTGGTTAATCTTTGGCAATGGGAAGCTATCCTTGAAGCATACTTTGTTCAAATTGGTGAAGTCAATACATACTCTCCATTTCCCATTCTTCTTCTGCACAACGACTACATTTGAGAACCAAACCAGGTACTGAACTTCTCTAATGAACCCTGTATCTAGCAATCGGTCAATCTCATCAGCTATGATTTGATTGCGCTCTAGGGCGAACCTTCTCTGCTTCTATCTTACAGGCTTGGCGCTCGGGTCTACATTGAGGGAATGACAAGACACGGAGGGACTAATTCTTGGCATGTCTGAATGGCTCCAAGCAAACACATCTGCGTTCTGAGACAAGAAGTCAATTAACTATTGTTTCTCCCCCTCTGCAAGCCTTGACCCCACCCTTGTTGTTCTGTCCGGCTTAGGAGAATCTATCTGTACATCAATAAGAGGCTCTTCCGTAAAAACCAAAGGCTCATCCTCCCTCCCGATCGCTTTGGGGGGAGGTCCCTATAATTGCTATCTCGGATTGTCAGATCAGCCTGGAGCTTTGCCTTTACCAGCAGCTTTCATTGTCACGGAGTAGCATTCCTTGGCTACGACCTGATCCCCATGGATGTCAATCACCTTGCTCCCATCCGGGCTCAAGCATCTCATCACCTTATGCAGAGTTGATGGGACTCCCTAGACCCTATGGATCCATGCTCTTCCATTCAAGAGATTGTAAGACGGATGGATCTCAACAACCACAAAGCTCCCTGTTAAAGTTCTTTCAGCAACTTGTACTGGCAATTCTACCATACCAATGAGCTCAACCCATTTCCCAATGAACCCCAGCAATGGATTTCTAGTGGGTTTGAGTTTTTCTGGCTTGATCTCGAGCCGGTCAAACGTTATTCTCGGCATGACATTTGCACTGAACCAGGCAAAGATGTTGCTCGATGTCCTATTTTCACTTGTGAGCGCTTTCGCATCGGTGGAGCCTGAGAACTCAGGTGGGCTCCCTTTTGTGAAAGAACTCCTAGCCTTTTCTCAAGTATCAGTCTGAACCACTGGTGTTGGTATAGGTGCCTGCTGAACCTATGGTTGATTCCGAAGTACAGCTGTTACCCCTGCCTCTATAGCCCAAGCAATGAGATCATTGAAATAAGAAGGAGAACCTGCTGAACTTCCTCCTGCTCTTCCTGAAACTGACCATCATCATCCTGAAACCCAGGCATTTGCTGCTCTTGATTGGCACCTTCTGAATGGGTTGCAACAATTTATATGATACGTAACTTCTAGTTTGCACCTTTTGGAAGTTTATAAATAGCAATGGGTGCTGCACATTGTGGGTTCACTTTTTTTTTGTTCTCTTTCTTGTCTTTAATCATAACAGTTTCAAGGAGTGTTTAGAAAATTTCTTCAGTATTGCTAACTGTATGAATTAAGATTTTATTGTATCTTGGAGGTGTTTTGCTATGGAACTCGATTGCAAACTCTGTGAGGGTGGGAGCAAGTAACACCTTAAGGAAAGTGACTATACGCCTCAAAGCCACAAATCATACTTCCTTTTTTAATCCCTATGTATTTGACTAAACAAAAATTGTTTTCAATCCCTAACATACACAAGTGTGGGAACTCTTGTTAGTTCACCTACCAAACTCAACTCATAACAAAATTAGGTGGTTATGAAGTTATGGCTTATGGGGGTTATGACTTATCAATAGGCCAGTGAGGGAATTTAACAAACTTTAGTGAGATTTTGTGGAACGTGGATGCCAATCAAATAAGTGAGCTTACATTTTTCATGGATTAGGGTGTAACTAGAATAAAATATACTTGGTGAAATTAGAAAATTGTTATCAATCCTACTTAGCAGAACATGCTTGCTTGTATAAATCAGAGAAGAATATATCTAGACACAAATTTAAGTCTATAGGAATAACTTTATGATGTTATGAACGTACTACAAAGTTGATCAATTGACATTAGCCTAAATAATATGGTCTTTCCTTTCCAACAGGCAAGTTGACTGTTCGGGCTATGTTAGTGGGTAATGTTGTAGTGTGTGTTTGCTAAAACGAAAAAAAAAATACAAATAAATTAACAACAACTACAAAATTAGCAGGGAAAATTTTTTATGAGATGTCCAAATGTCCATTTAGAATTTAAATCATTGAACAACTTATTGTATTTTTTTTTTTCGATAACCGGGATGTTCGGGGCCTTGCCCGACTAATCCACGTGAAGCATGCATCCTCCCCAACACACACACGGATTGGGTAAAATTTAGACTATATGCGCGAGTCCTGCGGGTCCCGAGACTTTTGATACTTCATGAGATATCAGAACTTAAGTCTTTTTCAACTAGGCCAACTCCAAATTAATTTCTTTATATTTATTTATTTATTTATCTCCATTTACTTAGTGCAAAAAAGCAAACGGAGAGCAAATGAGAAGAGATTAAAAAAAATAAAAAAATAAATTGGATTGACTAATGTCATATAAAGCATGGTAAACTACTCTAATAAATTATTAGTAATTTTCCATATGCTTTATCTTGGTGTCCAAATGCTCTTTGCAGGACTTGAAATGTGAGTCTACTTCAATGGTGTAAACTCAATATCACAAAATTTACAGATTCGTCATGGAGTGAGATTAGGTTGGATTTCTCGTCACTGATGAATATAGTTTTAGAGTTTTAGTTTGGATTTCTCCTCATTGTTGGCATTTATGATATTTTTCAATGCTTTATACACTAGAATGGCGAAAAAAAAAGATGTAAAACTGTGCATTTGAATTGATGCAGTGTATAATAGTTGTTACAACAAACACAGCCAAACCACATACAAAAAAATAAAAAATATAAAATATAAAAAATAAAAAAATAAAAATAAAAAATTGACTAGAAATGTAAAATATGCGCCACATAAAATACAAAAATTTATATAGTTCGTCTTGTAACCTACGTCCATGGTAAATATCGCCCTATAGTATTATAAGTTATCAAGCCCTCAACTTGTTTTTTCTCTCTCACTCTCTATTCTAGTTAGCTTTTATTGTTCTTTTTATCCCACACTACAAACCCTAGCATCCTTATATTCCAGATCGAATAATATAAGAGACTACATTTCGGATCCACAACCTGGAAGACAAAAATGGATAAAAGAAATTTTAGGGGACACAACTCCACAAATTCATCATGGTCAAATCTTAATTATCAGGTCCAAAAACACACAAAACTCAATAAACCTCCACTTAATTCTCTCTCTCTCTCTTTTAGATGATAATTCCAATTTTTTCCATGTAATAGGATAATTTGAATAAAAAACAAAAGAGATAAATAAGTGTCACTCGAACAAGACCCGGTCTTGGGTTGTGCGCTTTGGCATGACAAATTATGTCTTTTTAAACAGAATAATTATTAGTGGATTGGGCTTCTTGGGCTTGAAGTTCTGTCGGTTAAAATGACCTGGGAAATATTCCGAACCCCAAATAGAATTTGGAATAGCCTACAATCTCAAAACGGTTGCACCAAAATTAAATGGGTAAAGGTGTGTGTGACCCTGGTGCATGGGTTGTGTCTGTTTAGGGGCTGTTTGGTTAGTGACAGAGCGTGAACCATAGCATTCGAATTAAAGGGAAAATTATACACCACCCCAGCCCAGGGTAGCAGTTGTATTGTACTTATACACTATCCCAGGAGTAGCAATTGTTAAATACCCATGGCGGGTCACAATACCTCAATAATAACTTCTTGAATTAAAGAGGTGCACCGTGCACCGAAAGGTCACATCCTTACACCAATAAACATCAATTTGCCTATAAATACCCACCAAGTTTTTGAGAGGTGGCGGATCAGGCAAGCCTGGGTCTAAACCCATTACCACACGAGCCACCCGACCAGGTCCAGGCCTCGGCTTTTGGTTTGTTCTAAAACTAATTTATTTATTTTAAACAGAATAATTATTAGTGGATTGGGCTTATTGGGCATCTAGTTGTGTGGGTTAAAATGACTTGCGTTAATCCAGAATATTTCAAAATCCAAAAAAAATTCGGGTTAGCCCACAACACCTACTGTTAAAACCAAATTAAATGGGTAAAGGTGTGACTGGTGGTGCATGGTTTGTCTCTGTTCGGGTTATGGGTTGTTTAGTTAGTTACAGATCAATAGTAATTGGTTATGTCTATTTAGGGTGAGCCATTGCACGCAAATTAAAAAGGTTCACCTAAAGATAGGCTGTTAATGGATCGGATAGATCAAATCCACATTCGATTTGTTAAGCAAATGGATTATCGAATTCAGATCACTAACAGATTTTCAGACGGAATGTCTCAATCCATATCCTATTTACGTTGGACTCGGATCGAATCGGATTCGAATTCAATTAAAATCATATTTACTAACATATATAATTATAAAATTAGATGATGTAGAGAATTGCTAATATACAAAATGCTACATAATATAACTATGCAACCAAATGAATATAATGATAAATAATTGATATAAATAAATTTAGTAATATATAACTAATATATATAACATTGATGAGAACACCACACTATTAATATGTATATTAAGAGATTTATTAGTATGTGAATGACAACAACACACTATTGTATATATAACATTATGATTTTTTTTTTTAAAGATTTTTTGGTTACATCTAATACAATTCTAATAGAAGTATTGATATAAATATGTAAAATTATTGATAAATAATTATATATATATATATATAATTATATGTATATATAATTATTTATATATATAATTTTAATCGGATCGGATTGGATTTTTTTCGGATCGGATCAGCATAATTCATATTCGATTTGTTAAGTTGACGGATTATCGGATTTAGATCGTAATCGGGTTACCGGATTTTTTGTTTAATCCATATCGAACTAATCGGATCGGATTCGAATCGGATTTGGATCAGGATCCGCTCCATTGACCGATCTACCCAAAGGACGTGTTTTTTCAGGCTCCAGTTTGCCATAAATACCTACCACTTGACTGCCATTTATTCCATCACTTTTTTGAGATTGCTTCTCTCCCTCTCTCGACTTTAACCTAATCTAAGTGAGTTCAAATTATGGTCAAGTGGTCCGAGCTAGTAGACCAAAACTTAGCCATATTCATATTGATCTTAGTCATTTTGTTCGGATTGCACCCAAATCTTTATTTATGTAGTGTAGATAGGTAGATGTATTTTTCAGTCGTAGGGAGTAATAATTAAAAAGCTTGACTGGAAATATGAAATGTGAAGAACTTCATGTAGCCTAATATGGAATAATAATTATTGCTTGGAAAAATACCATTACTATCCCACTCGTTGTAGGATTACGTTTGATATGCCCATTATACAAGAATTTTATTTTAATTTTCTTTCTTTAATTTTATGTTATACCTTAACAGAAAAGAATCATCTCTAGATCTTCAGGGAAATAATATTAAACAATACAAGAAGGAATAACATTCATATTGAACAACAATAAACAATAATTAAAAGTAAAACCATACAAAAAATGACACCACAAATCAATAAAAGAAAATCTCTCACACACACCAAGACAACAGATACATATTACATGCTCTAGTTGGGAGAAAGATGAACAGAGTTGTAGCATTTCAAGGGCTAGTTTTAGATGGTGGTGGTGAGAAGAATGGAATTGTTGGCATTGTTGTTGGGATGGTCGGGATTGAAGGAATTGTGGTTGGAACGGTTGGGATAGTGGGCAGTGAAGTAGCTGGCAGTGGAGGCAGTGACACCTTAGGAACTGTGGGCATGGTTGGCAAGGTTGGTAGTGCGTTACTCGGTAATGGTGGCAATGTTGTCTTAGGCAGTGTAGGCATGGTTGGTAGCGGAGTACTTGGTAACGGTGGCATTGTGGTTTTAGGCAGTGTTGGCATGGCAGGCAATGGAGGCAATGTTGCTTTAGGCAGAGGAGGTATGGTTGGCATTGTAGGCAGTGTAGGTGTTGCAGTTGGAGAGGTTTGCAAGAGGTTGCGAGCTGCGAGGCTCATATGGATGCTTGAAAGTGATAATGCTACAATCAAACATAGAATAAAAGAATCCTTAGAAGCAGCCATAGTTTGATAGTAGTTGAAGTTCACCTTGATTTTTTTGGAAAAAACTGTACCGCAAGTTCTTTTTCTGTTGAAGGAAAACATGGACTCGTGGGTATATATAGAGAACAAATGTTGAAGGATTCTTAAGATTTGGTAGGACAAATGTGTGGTTGATGAGATGCGGTTGACCTAAGTGAGGGAACTCTTGTTAGTTCACCTCCCAAGCTTTGACTCGTGGCAAAAACAGAAGTGCTAACTCACCAAGCCATCTTAAACACAAAATTAGTTATGACTTATGGGCCTTATGACTCATTAATAGGCCAGTGGGGGAATTAAACAAATGTAAAACCCTTAAATTTCGTATATTATTTATTATTTAGTATTTGAATGTTATATTAGAGATATTAGAGTTTTTAAAATTTAAATTTCAAAAAGGAATTCTAAACTATCTCAACAACAGTTATAATTATCTTTTATAACTCACGCCGTATCAGTTCTACAAAGATATTATTTTGTAAAACAAAAAAGAAAGAAAAGAAGAGAGAAGCGTGATATATAGAGAGTGATATTTTAATTTGACGTCTTTAGTAACCAAAATGAAAGACGGTGACCAAGAAATTGCCTAAAGAAGAAGGAGAAATTATATTTCAATAGTCGATTGTCTAGAAAGGAAGGTGAAATGATATTTCAGGCAAGTTAATCTTGCATTGTACTGTTATATATATTTGTAACTTGCTTTTGATGAATCTTGTATGTTTTAATAAATAATAGGGAAAAAAAATTTCTTAATGATAGTTAGTTACGATTAGGATAATATAGTTGTATAGGTTGTCATCTTGAATTTAATTGGACGAGAATTATTTATTACTATAGAGTAGATAAAAATTTAATTGCAGAAACTTTGGTTATTGGTTTTGTTAAATTTGTAAAGATTGGTTATGTTATTATTACATTAGTAAATTGATATACAAGTATACATGTTACGATTTATTGATCTCACCCAAAGAATCAGAATGATTATTAATATTTAGTTATTGTTATGAACTATTTGTCTTATGTAATCTATGAGATATGGTTAGAGGACTAGATCATAGAATTATAAATTGTGTATTAAGTATTTAAACTTTGGATCTATATATACATATATACATGTATGTATAATTCTTGGAGGCATGAACATGAAAGCAAGCATCTTCATATGGATATATGTATATATGTTTAGATACGAACATGTGAATTAGGAACTGAAGCAATGTCTGCATTTTTTTTTATTGAACCGAAATTGTACGATCCTAATCTTGTTATATAGAATAGTTGACGATCCGAATCAAAGTCCCATAATTTAGGTTACTGATGATACAAGTTGTTAGATAAACTTCTTAAGATAGATATAGATTGGATTGTTGGTACATTATGAGTCTAATTGGGATGGAATGGTTAGGGTGTAACTTTGAATTTTCTTAAATTTAAGCTAGTATGCCGTTAGAATTCTTAAATGATTATATGCATCGGAGTATAGTTGGCAGCACTATTGTAACTCGATTAGGAAATTTATATGATTTAATATTAACCAAATTGAATACTCTTACTTTTTGGTCATTCATAACTATATATATATAACTTGCGAAAATTGAGTTTAGGGACTTTGTCTGTCTGTGATTGATATATATATAGAGTATTGCATTGTATACATGATTGCTTTGGTTCATGTTAATCATGTAGCAGGACCGGGTAATGTGTGCATCAATGGCAGATGTTTATACATATGTTTATTTGATATATTATGCATGTGAGTTTAGTCCATAATTACAGTGACTTGTACGCACGTGATGGCCGGGTTAGATTGCAAGTTACTCTTATTTTTCATATTTTGTTGATATTGAAAACAGATTGAAATAAAATACAATTTGATTAAAGGAAATAAAATAAAATATTATTTCTTTATATTTTATTATTATTCTTTTTAATTGATTTTAAACTAATGGAAATAAGGAAAAATAGTATTGTTATTCTAAAAAAATTGAGAAAATTTTCAGAATATTAGTTTTAAGTATAATGAACTTAGTTTGTTGATTTCCTGATTTCTAGATGATGTTCAAGAGTTTTATTAAATAAAAACCCGAAAAAGTATATTTTTTTTTTTCAACACTAAAGAGGTGGGTACGGAAAAAAACTATTAGGAGTAGACTCTGAAATCTTACAGGAGCTTTGGGCTATGTCCAAAATTTGGTACTCTCAGTAGTTGGGTCATTAGAGTTCTGTTTTTAAATTAAAAGTGTGTTTAGGTGTATTACTTATTAATTTTAATTATTAATTAATAATGTCTTTCGTAATTCACCATAATTAATAATTAATGGATGAGTTTGGATTAGTCGGAGGGGTAGTCAGGGACTAACCCTATGATGACTTTTGGGTATGGTCAGGGACCTACCTATTTGGGAGTGCACTACCCTTTTATTATGGTCATGGGTTTAATGAGCCCTTATTGTGTGGACGTGATCAGGGATCATCTGGGGAGTAGACGTATAATCCAGTCACATGTGTATTTTCGATAGTCAGGGACTATACGATTCACACCACTTTATTGGATAGGAGCCCGGAGCTTATATGAGATATGTGGATTTATTAAAAGTAAATGATGGTTATTTATTGAGTTTATAATTAACTACGATATACATATTTGATTAATGCACTTGTTTAAGTTGCTTATATATATGGGAATACATGGTAAGGTTAGTTTGCCGAACGATGATTGTGTTTAGCATTTCTTGCTGAGCTTGTGAGCTCACCCTATTATCACATTTCAGGTACACGTTGAGTAAGAACGTGATGGGATCATGTGGCAGCGATGGATATTAGCTCGTTGCGCATTGATTTATTTTAGCTCGGTTTTCTGTTATTATGATCACTGTAATAAAGTTAATGTATTGCGAAACTTTGTCTAGTTGATTCAGTGGTCATAGATGTTTTATTATGTTAGAGGGAATTTCACCTCTCTTTGTGAATTTGATATATGTTTGTCAAACATTCATGTTTAATAAATTGGATGATGGAGATTCATTATAGTTATATTTTATAATGGATATATATTAAGAATTAGTGGAAGTTATAAATCAGATTTTACGTAGAGTATAAAGAGTTTTTGTGTTAAAATTTGGGGTGTGACAGTTTGGTATCAGAGCCTGACTCAGCCGGAAGTGTGCCGACGGGGACGTTAGGCCTCCAAGGGGGGTGGATTGTGATGACCCTGTGGACGGGTGTGCTGTGAGTGGGTGCGAGGAACACTATCAGGCTACCACACTGACGAGCTACGGGTGCACAGTCCCACATCACCTGTGTAGAGGAAAGGTGAAGTGCTTTATATGTAGGTGTGTCACTCCAATTGGTATAAGGCCTTTTGGGGTAAAACTCAAGAGCAAAACAGTGCGCGTTCAGGCCCAAAGCTGATAATATCATACCATGTGGTGGAGTGGGTTATTGCAAATGGTATCAGAGCCTAGCTTAAGAATTAACTGGCTGAAGGAAATGATAGTAAGGATAGGAACATATGAGTAATACCCTGTCTATTACAACTCCACTCGGAAGCGCGACGACACTTGATAGAATATGTTGTGTTTGTCTTGTTATAATTAGGGAGCTGGCCGGAGTATCCTATTGATTTAATAGTATTACGGATGAGAGACTTTGATGCTATATTGGGTATGGATTGGTTGGCTAGATACTATGCTCAGTTGGACTGTCATGAGAGGATTATTGTATTCGCAGTTCCTGGAAAGTTACCTTCTCGATATAAATGTGGGGAGTTCGAGGGCACCATATCTATCAGATTTCTCGCCCACATTTTGGTGGTTAAGCAATGCGTGACTATAAAGCAGTTACCTACTATGTCAAAGTATGCAAATGTGTTTCAAGATATTCCGAGTTTGCCTCCTAGGAGGGTAGTGGATTTCTGCATCAACCTCACTCCTGATATTTCACCTATCTATAGGACAACCTACAAAATGACGCCAGCTGAATTGAGTGAGTTGAAGAAGCAGACTCAATAATTGTAAGATCGGGGGTTTATTCGACCTAGCACATCACCTTGGGGAGCACCTGTTTTACTTGTCAAGAAGAAGAATGGTCACTCCGCTTATGTGCTGACGACCTTGCGTTGAATAGGGTCACTAGTGACATGCATTGATGATTTGTTTGATCAACTCAGAGGGGCACAGTTGTTCTCTAAGATTAACCTGAGGATTGGTTACCATCAGCTGAGGATTAGGGAGGAGGATATTCCTAAGACTGCCTTCAGGACTCGTTATAGCCTCTATGAGTTCTTAGTCATGCCTTTTGGGTTGACTAACGCTCCGGCAGCTTTTATGGATTTGATGTACCGAGTGTTTCGACTTTACTTGGATTAGTTTGTTGTGGTATTTGTTGATGACATTCTGATATATTCCAAGACTAAGGAGGAGCATGAGAAACACTTGAGCATTACACTTCAGACTCTGCGTGAGCATCAGCTCTATGCTAAGTTTGAGAAGTGTGACTTTTGGCAGGAGCAGATTCAGTTTTTGGGGCATGTGATCTCTAAGGATGGAGTTTGAGTGGATTCTGCCAAGGTGGAGGCTGTGATAAGTTAGAAATGGCCTACTACTATCATTGAGATTTGTAGCTTCTTGGGACTGGCAGGATACTATAGGCGCTTCATTGAAGGTTTCTCCAAGATTGTTGCACCTTTGACTCGTTTGACTCGGAATGATGTGAAGTTTGTTTAGGACCACCACCGTAAGCAGACATTTGAGGAGCTGAGGACGAGATTAACTTCAGCACCAGTTCTTATTATTCCTGTTAGTGGTGAGAGATTTGTTATTTCCACAAATGTGTCACATCAAGGTCTTGGCTGTGTTTTGATACAAGATGGTAAGGTAGTAGTGTATGCCTCTAGGCAGCTTAAGCCACATGAGGAAAATTACCCTACACATGACCTGGAGTTGGCAGCAGTGGTTCATGCATTGAAGGTATGGAGGCATTACTTGTATGGCAAGAAATTTGAGTTATTCTCTAATTACAGGAGCCTTAAGTACCTCTATACTCAGAAGGAGTTGAATATGAGATAACGTAGATGGATGGAGAAGATGAAGGATTTTGATATGACCCTTCAGTATCATCATGGGAAGGTGAATGTGGTAGCAGATGCCTTGAGTTGGAAACCGAGAGGATTAGTTACCTTTATGATGATTTAGGAGTTGATGATGTTAGAGGCATTGGCAGAGTTCTCTATCATATCGAGTTCTCTGAGTACATGGGCTCTTCTTTGTAGTTTGACTGTTCAACCTACTTTGATTAGCCAGATCATTCATGCTCAGATTTAGCATGACAACTGGTTACAGACCAAAGCAGTTGACGTTGTTAATAATGAAGGTAATGTCGACTGGACGTATGCATCTAATAGTGGTATGAGATTTTGAGGTAGGCTATGTGTTTCAGACTTAGCAGACCTCAAAGAGAGATCTTAGAGGAGGTACACCACTTTAGGTGCACAGTACACCCAGGTGGCACTAAGATGCATCATGATCTTAAGAGGCAATTCTGGTGGGAAGGCATGAAACATGATGTGGCAAAGTTTGTGCCTAGATGTCTCACTTGTCAGCGAGTGAAGGCTGAGCACCAGAGACCAACAGGACTATTACAGCCTTTGCCTATGCCTGAGTGGAAATGGGAGCATGTGACGATGGATTTTGTTATGGGGTTATCAAGGTCGATACATAACCATGATACAGTGTGGGTCATAGTGGACCGATTAACTAAATCAACTCATATTTTACCCATTCGAACTACTGTTATTGTAAAGGAATTGTGTAAGATCTACATCAGAGACATAGTTAAGCTCTATGGAGTGCCAGTGTCTATTGTCTCAGTTCGTGATCCTCGTTTTTCATCTCGATTTTGGAGTAGTTTCCATACAGCTTTTGGTACTTCTTTGAGTTTGAGTACTATTTTTCATCCTCAGACTGATGGCCAGTCCGAGAGGGTCATTCAGGTGTTGGAGGACATACTTTGTGCTTGTGCGCTAAATTTTCAGGGTAGTTGGAAGGATCACATTTCACTGGTTGAGTTCGCTTATAATAACAGCTATTAGGCTAGTCTCGGCATGGCACTATATGAGGCACTTTATGGTAGACCTTGTCATTCACCTGTATGTTGGGCCGAGGTTGGTGACGGTAGTTTTTTTTTGGGGCCAGAGTTGGTGTAAGAGACTACAAAGAATGTTGCCATCATTTGAGATTGACTTCGTACAGCTTAAAGTCGATAGAAGAGTTATGCAGATCGACGTTATTGAGCTTTGGAGTTTAGTGTGGGAGACTTGGTGTTCTTAAAAGTATCACCAATAAAAGGGGTTACAAGATTTGTACGAAGAAAGGGCATATAGCTCCTCGATTCATCAAACCTTTTGAGATCATAGAGACAATTGGGAAGTGGCGTATAGATTGGCTTTACCACCTAGACTATCAATTGTTCATAATGTTTTCCATGTCACTATATTGAAAAGGTGCTTAAGGGATGAGACTCAGGCCATTGATTGTAAAGAGGTTCAGTTGTGCCCTAATGCAATCTATGTTGAGGCACCCGTTTCCATTGTTGATTGTATGGTGAAACAGTTGAGGTGGACAAAGATACATTTAGTAAAGGTACAGTGGAATCATCAAGATGAGAGAAAGGTTACTTAGGAGTTAGACTCAGAAATGAAGGAAAAATACCCACATATCTTCAAATAAGGTATGCAAATTTCGAGGACAAAATTTCTTTTTTAGGTGGGTAGAATATAAAACCCTTAAATTTCGCATATTATTTATTATTTAGTATTTGAATGTTATATTAGAGATATTAGAGTATTTAAAATTTAAATTTCAAAAAGGAATCCTACACTATCTCAACTACAGTAATAATTAGCTTTTATAACTCGCGCCGTATCAATTCTACAGAGATATTTTTTTGTAAAACAAAAAAAAAAAAAGAAAAGAAGAGAGAAGCGTGATATATAGAGAGTGATATTTTAAGTTGATGTCTACAGTAGCCAGAAGGAAAGACGGTGACAGAGAAATTGCCTAGAGAAGAAGGAGAAATTATATTTCAATAGTTAATTGTCTAGAAAGGAAGGTCAAATGATATTTCAGGCAAGTTAATCTTGCATTGTATTGTTATATATATTTGTAACTTGCTTTTGATGAATCTTGTATGTTTTAATAAATAGTAGGAAAAAAAATATTCTTAATGATAGTTACGATTAGGATAATATAATTGTATAGGTTGTCGCCTTGAATTTAATTGGACGAGAATTATTTGTTACTAAAGATTAGATAAAAATTTAATTGCAGAAACTTTGGTTATCGGTTTTGTTAAATTTGTAAAGATTGGTTATGTTATTATTACATTAGTAAATTGATATATAAGTCTACATGTCACGATTTATTGATCTCACCCAAAGAATCAGAATGATTATTAATATTTAGTTATTGTTATAAAACTATTTGTCTGATGTAATCTATGAGATATGGTTGGAGGACTAGATCATAGAATTATAAATTGTGTATTATGTATTTAAACTTTGGATCTATATATACATATACACATGTATGTATAATTCTTGTAGGCATGTACATGAAAGCAAGCATCTTTATATGGATATATATATATATATGTTTAGATACGAACATGTGAATTAGGAACTAAAGCCATGTCTACATTTTTTTTTATTGAACTGAAATTGTACGATCTTAATCTTGTTATATAGAATAGTTGACGATCCGAATCAAAGTCTCACAATTTAGGTTACTGATGATACAAGTTGTTAGATAAACTTCTTAAGACAGATATAGATTGGATTACTGGTACATTATGAGTCTAACTGGGATGGAATGATTAGGGTGTAACTTTGAATTTTCTTAAATTGAAGCTAGTATGCCTTTAGAATTCTTAAATGATTATATGCATTGGAGTATAGTTGGTAGTACTATTGTAACTCGAGTAGGATATTTATATGATTTAATATTAACCAAATTGAATACTCTTACTTTTTGGTATTTCATACCTATACATATATAACTTGCGAAAATTGAGTTTAGAGACTTTGTTTGTCTATGATTGATATATATATAGAGTATTGCATTGTATACATGATTACTTTGGTTCATATTAATCATGTAGCAGGACCGGGTAATGTGTGCATCAATGGCATATGTTTATACATATGTTTATTTGATATATTATACATGTGAGTTTAGTCCATAATTATAGTGACTTGTACGCACGTGATGGCCGGGTTAGATTGCAAGTTACTCTTATTTTTCACATTTCATTGATATTGAAAACAGATTGAAATAAAATACAATTTGATTAAAGGAAATAAAATAAAATACTATTTCTTTATATTTTATTATTATTCTTTTTAATTGATTTTAAACTAAAGGAAATAAGGAAAAATAGTATTGTTATTCTAAAAATATTGAGAAAAATTTCAGAATATTAGTTTTAAGTATAGTGAACTTAGTTTGTTGATTTCTTGATTTCTAGATGATGTTCAAGAGTTTTATTAAATTAATACCCGAAAAAGTATTATTTTTTTTTAGCACTAAAGAGGTGGGTACGGAAAAAAAAAAAAAAACTGTTAGGAGTAGACTCTAAAATCTTACAGGAGCTTATATCTAATATTGGGCTATGTCCAGAATTTGGTACTCTCAGTGGTTGGGTCATTAGAGTTCTGTTTTTAAATTAAAAGTGTGTTTGGATGTATCACTTATTAATTTAAATTATTAATTAATAATGTCTTTTGTAATTCACTATAATTAATAATTAATGGATAAGTTTGGATTAGTCGGAAGGGTAGTCAGGGACTGACCCTATGATGACTTTTGGGTGTGGTCAGGGACTTACCTATTTGGGAATTCACTACCCTTTTATTATGGCCATGAGTCTAATGAGCCCTTATCGTGTGGACGTGATCAGGGATCATATTGGGAGTAGACGTATAATCCTGCCACACGTGTGTTTTCGGTAGTCAGGGACTATATGATTCACACCACTTTATTGGATCGGAGTCCGGGGCTCATATGAGGTATGTGAATTTATTAAAAGTAAATGATGGTTATTTATTGAGTTTATAATTGACTGGGATATACATATTTGATTAATGCACTCATTTAAGTTGCTTATATATATGGGAATACAGGATAAGGTTAGAGCTTGCTGAACGATGATTGTGTTTAGCATTTCTTGCTGAGCTTGTAAGCTCACCCTATTATCACATTTCAAGTACACGCTGAGTAAGAACGTGATGGGATCATATGGCAGCGATGGATATTAGCTCGTTGCGCATTAATTTATTTTAGCTTGGTTTTCCTTTATTATGATCATTGTAATAAAGTTAATGTATTGTGAAGTTTTATCTAGTTGATTCAGTGGTCATAGATGTTTTATTATGTTAGAGGGAACTTCACCTCTATTTATGGATTTGATATTTGTTTGTCAAACACTCATGTTTAATAAATTAGATGATGGAGATTCATTATAGTTATATTTTATAATAGATATATGTTAAGAATTAGTGGAAGTTATAAATCAGATTTTACATAGAGGACAAAGAGTCTTTGTGTTAAAATTTGGGGTGTGACAACAAACTTTAGGGAGATGTTGTGGTTGCCCATCAAATGAGTGAGCTTACATTTGTCATTGGTCGACGTGTAACTATAGTAAAATGATTGGTAATTCAAATAGCATAATGTACTTGTTGACATTACAAAATTGTTGCCAATCCTACTCAACGGAATTGATATGCAATTATGCCTTCTCTCTTGTTTGTATAAATAAAAGCAATAATATATGTTGACACAATTTCAGTCCAAGGGCACACAACTTTATATGATGTTATGAACAACAAAGTTGATTAATTTGCAGTAGCTAGCTCGAAGGGTATGATATCTCCTCCTCAAAGAAAATGTCGAGTGTTTGGGACAATATTATGAATGTGTGTGTACAATTCGCTTAAACTTTTCAAAAAATAAATGAATCTAACGTGACGATAACTAAAAAGATGTTAATGTCCGATATTTTAATAAATGTTATACTTTTTTCTTTTATGCATTTGTACGTGTTAATTGGGGATACGATTATACCAGCACTAATGCACCGGATCTCATCAAAACTCTTTAGTTAAGCGTGCTTAGGCGAGAGTAGTACTAGGATGGGTGACTCCTGGGAAGTCTTCGTGTTGCACTCCTTTACAAGCTTTTTTTAAAAAATAAAAAAAAATAATAAATAAAAAAAAAAAAACAAATTGGCAATTAAAGGAAAAGGAAAGAACGAACCATTACATTAGTTTTTTCTCTCTATCTCTAATTTGCTTTTCTTTACTAATATTTTTCATTTTATATATATACATATATATTCTCTTCTACTCTCAACTTTTCTATATCTTTGTTGGGTGTCTCTCTAAAATTTAACCGTTATTAGAAAATACCAAATCAAAATACAATTATAAAAAGATTTAAGTGAGTGTATTATGTAAATTAGGGTTCTTATTCATGAAAAAGAACTCATTCATTCATAGTAAAGAATTGTAATTTCTAGTTTTAATTATTTGAAGATTTAATAAAAAAAGGGTCTCTTAAACTAAGATATATCCTGGCATAATTGAATTTAAGTTATTAACTTATATCAGGGTTTGAATTCTATAATGATAAGTTTTGCTATTTTTTATCTATTTCATATATTAAGTTCTTTTCTATATTAAAAAAAATTACTTTTAAAACACACACAACAACCAAATAAACTGACAAATAACAACCACCTAATTAATTGAGGATAAAATCACAAATATAAATTGGTGAAATGTAGAATTTTTTAATAAATAAATGTTTGTGTATTTGATTACACTTTCCAAAATAAAAAATAAAATAAACTACAAAGTTAATAGGAGAAAATATTCATGAGATGTCCAAGTGTCCATTTAGAATTTAAAATCAGTGTTATCGTAATTTATTTTTATTTATTTATCTATTTCCTCTGTTGAAATTATCGCCAACCCTTGTCTCTAGCCAGTGAATGTTAGTTGTGCTACGTGGAATGGGTGTGAAATAAATCTTGAAAAAATAACATAGAGGGGGTGAATAGGGTTAACTTGTCATTTTGTCCAATTTTTGCATATTTTTTACCTAAATAAAACCAAATAACAAACCCACAAAGTAAAAATAAAGTGCAAGTAAAATAAATAGAAAGAGATTGACATCGGGGTTTTTAGTGTGGAAACCCTATTGGAAGAAATCCAATGAACTCCGGAAAAAATCACAAACACTTTTACAGTCTCGAGTGAAATAGTCCACTACCATTGAAGCAGAGTACAACAGACTATGTCTCAAGTTCACATCCACTCCACTCCATAAAGAACCAGTTGCTAAACACCTTTGGCTTTACGACTCCCCCATTCAAACTCTTCAGGCTTCAGGTTTACTGCTCAATCCTTGTAGAAAGGTTGATGGAAGTATACAAACACTCTGTGAATGCTCTATCCCCTTTGTAGCTTAATCGAATAATCCTTTCTTTAAGTATGAATTTGAAAATGCACAATGATACCTGCTTTTTAGAACGGAATTTGTCTGAATGCTTTGATTCCTCGAACTAGGATCAGTATGAGAAGTGTTGAGAGAGAAAGAGACAATATATTTTGGTGAAATTCTCTCAATACAGAGAACCTTAAACATTGATGTATCTATAGTGCCTAGTGTAACGAGTGGGCACTTGCTCGCTGACCAAAAAACTTAAGCTATTCGATAGTACTGCATACCTGCCAACTCATTTAACCCAATGTCACTTCCTATTCGGATTCGATATGGGATACCTCTAACATTCTCTCCCACTCGAACTCGTAACGCCCTTATTGTAGTTGAGCCACCCTACTTACCCAGGGTAGGAACCCAAATTCTTTCAGATCAGGTACTTAACGGGGCACCGAATCAAGAACTAGGTCTGGCTCCGATACCAATTGTAATGGATGTGTGCTTGCCCAATGACCCGAAGCTTAAGTTATCGGGAAGTACTGCATATATACCCCACTCATTTATACCCATTTCACTTTCCATTTGGATTCGATGTGGGATACCTCTAACACCCATCTTGTTACATACAAAGAAATATCTTCTTATACAAAGATTAGTGGTTGTAAACATGGTATCACCATCTACTCTAAAAGTTTAAGCTACACGTTGGAGAAGATGCAACTTTAATATTTATATCCTTTAGCATTCCCCTCATATGTGGCCTTCATTTTTGGTCCAATGCAGATTTTTCAAATTTTAATTAGGGTGACTATGATGTTTAAAGTGAAGATCCTTACCTCTGATACCATGTTGAGAGAGAGAAAAAAACAAAAGAGACGATATATTTTGGGGGAATTCTCCTAGCACGAGTACCCTAAACATTAATGTACATATATATATATACACACACACACACACATGTAAAACACACGTGATGTATAAAAAAAGTATAAGAATAATTTATTATATATATATAAATAATAATATAAAAAAATATTATTTATTGAAATAAATAACATTATAAAAATTAAAAATAAATTATAAAAAAATAAATAAAAAAATATTTTTATATATAGAATTTTTAGTTTAGGATTTTGTTAGTATATTTTGATATAGAATTGTTGTTATGTGTTTATTGAAATAAATTATATATTTTCTTCTTTAATTAAATTTCATGCCATTAAATTTAAGTATTTCCTAATACTATTTTATTATTAGTATTTCTCCTCTAATTATATTTCTTTTTATTGAATTAAATAAATAATTTTTTTATTATTATATATTTACTTATCTACTTAAATTTTCTTTTATTGAATTTCAGTAATTCAGTTTTTAAATATTATATATTTCCTTCTCTAATTAGATTTTCTACTATTATATTATTATTATTATTATTATTATACCAATGCATCACTGGTTTAGCGATTTCAAGGGAGGTAAGGAGTTTAAGTCTCAGAAGAGACAAGTGTGTGTGAGTACCAATTAAGAAAAAAATTATTATTATTATTATTATTATTATTACTATTATTATTATTATTATTATTATTATTTTATTCTGTAATTAGATTTTCATTTATTGAATTTCAGTATTTTTTACTATTATATTTTTACAGAAAAATTTAAAATACGACAACTTTTGTTGGATACGTTACAAATATGCTAAAAAGAATGGGTAGAAATGACACCTTAACAAAATATATTATAAAAAGTGACATTTTTAACCAAATGTATTACTACAAAATATGACAATTTTACATTAATATTTACATATATAACAAACACCTATATAATTTGAGTGTCCAAATTACCCCTCACCAACAGTTTTAATTCCATCTTTCTAAAAAATCTCATGAACCACCAAACTCATGAACCAAATATTTGTCACACCATCCACCAACCACACACCATTTTTTCCGGTGACCCATCACCGCCGACCACAACATTTTTCCGGTGATCCATCACCGCCAACCACCAACCACCACTCTTTTTCTCTCTGTTTACATTATAATAACCCTCACCATCACCAATACCCACCACCATCACACCACCACCCACCAGTCACCACCACCACCACCCACTAGTCACCACCATCACTACCACCCACCACCATCACTGCCACCCATACCCACCACCACCACCAAACCAAACAATACCACTGTTCTTCACCATCACCACCACCGTTCCCACCACACCCACCGTGCACCAAAGAGGTTGACAAACCCACCCCCTTTTCTTTGTTTTCAATTAATTTCGGCCTATAAGGAAGTCAAATTCGCATAAAAATAAAATAAAAACTAAAAAACCTGGAGAAATGCATACATGCATAAATAATTGTTGATGAAATGTACAACTTTCATCCCTCTCTGTCCGGATTTTATCTGAAAGTTTTGTACTATTATTTCATTGTGTGCAACTTTTATCACAACTAATAACCACGAAATGAAATTATACCGGAGCAAAGAGTGTTGCATTGGTGCACTATTTATTGTGCCCAAACCTAAAAAATGGCCACTCTAAGGTGAAACAATTGTTAATGTAGTGTCCAACTTTTATCACATTGTGTCTAGATTTCATCTACAAGTTTCGTACTATTATTTCATTATGTGCAACTTTTATCACAACTATTAACCACAAAATGAAGTAGTACCGGTGCAAAGAGTTGTTGCATGGGTGCAGTATTTATGTTGTCCAAACATTAAAAATGGCCACTATGAGGTGCAATACATGTATCGAAAATGACGGAGTTAAAACAATAGATGAAACAACATAGTTTATAAATGTAAGTGGTCTAACGGTATCATACTCTTATTTTTTAAAAGAAATTAGGGATTCAAGCCTTAATGAAGGTATGTGTACGTGAGTACCAATTAAGAAGAAAATAAAAAATAAAAAATAAAAAAAATAAAAACATAGTTTATAAAAGATTCTAATTATGTTTCCATGAGTTTATATAGAGGAAGAATTATAGGGGCCTTTATGTTTAATTGAAAAAAAAAAAATTATATATATATATATTTTGTTTTATCTCACTATGTCCATTATTTATCTCATAGTGGTGTAGTATTTGCTACATGTGTGCAACTTTTATTTCAACCACAAACCACCATTAGGCACAATCGGAGAAGTTGATCTATTTTTGTTTTTATTGTTGTTGATGATGATGTGGCCTTATGTGTGTTTTTATTGTTGTTGATGACGCTGTGGGTCTCCATGGTGGTGTGGATGTCAACGAAGAGTTGATGGTTTCCCAATCGGCGTCGTAGAGGATTAATCTTCGAGGTCGATCGAGGATTGGTGTGGGTCTGATTTTGGGTTTGTGAACTGAGTAAGACTCCTCCCCAGTAACCTCCTGCGCTGGGTTCTTCACCGTCGGCGTCACCATCTTGATCTTTATTCTTACCGCCATCTATGGCCCCTGCGTATCCTCTTCATCGAAGAGGTTATCACCGCCGACCACCGCACCAGCAACCCACTCTGCCGTTTCCCACTGAGTCCGACTATTGCAGTTTTCCAACATTTTTCATGGGTTGGGGGTGTAACTATAATAAAATGAATTTTGGTAATTCAAAATTGTTACCAATCCTACTTAACAGGACAGATTTGCAATTATATGGCTCTCTCTTGTTTGTATAAATACAAGCTAAAATATATCTAGACATAGTTTCAGTCCAAGGGCACAACTTTATGATGTTATAACCAACAAAGTTGATCAATTGGAGTAGCCGGGTGGTATGATCTCTCCTCTTTGAAGGGAATGTTGAAATTTTGAGATAATCTTGTGAATGTGTGTGTTTTTGCTTAAACTTTTCAAAAATTATACTCCCTAAATAAATAAACAACTAAGTTAATAGGAGATGAGATGTCCATGTCCATTTAGAATTTAAAATCAGTGAACAACTTATCGTAATTTCTCTTTATTATTTATTTACCTATTTTCTTGGTTAAAACTATCACCATCCTTTGTCTCTAGCAACTGAATGCGAGTTGCGCTAAGTGGAATGGTTGTGAAATAAAGCTTGAAAAAATAACCAATTGAATAGTTAGGTTTAACTTTCGATTTTTGATTATTTTAATTTTTCCTAAATAAAATCAAATAACAAACTTAAAAAGTAAAAATAAAGTACAAGTAAAGTAAACAGAGAGAAATTGATATTGGGGTTTTTCGCATGGAAACCTTATTGGATCCAACCAACTCGTAGAAAAACCACAAAACACTTTCACAGTCTTGAGCGAATCGATCCACTATCAACGAAGCAGAGTACAATAGCCTCTGTCTGAGGGCTCAAACCCACTTTGCTCTATGAAGAACTAGTTGCTAAACACATCTGGCTTTGGGACTCCACCATCCAAACGAAATAAATTTCCGTTTTACTCCTCAATCTTGTAGAAGAGTTTCTGGAAGAACACGAACACATAGTAAATGGTTTGTCCCCTTCATAATTTGACCGAATCATTTTTCCTTCAAATATGAATTTGAAAAGGCACAATGAGACCCTACTTTTCATAACTAAATTTGTATGAATCCTTTGATTGCTCAAACAGTGATCAGTATGAGAACTGTTAAAAGAGAAAGAGACGACATATTTTAGGGGAATTCTCTCAGTACAAAGAACCTTCAACATTGATGTACGTATATGTATATATATTTACAGTATTGCTTATAAAAAATTTAGCCTCAACTCTGTTTCTAATTACATTATTGCCCAACACTCCCCCTCAAGCTCAAGTTAGAGTATAGTCATGCCCAGCTTGTCACAGACAAAGAAACATCTTCTTATACAAAGAGTATATGGTTGTCACTTTAAAAGTTTTAGCTATTGGAGTGGGTGCAACTATAATATTTATATACTTTAACATGGCCCTCAAGTGTGACCTTTTTTTTTTTTTTTTTTTTTTTTAATTTTTTTATCCAACGCATATTTTTTAATAAGGGTGATGGTGAGATTTGAAGTCAAGATTGTAACAACCTAAATCCGGAGGTCCAAATCGCTATCCGGGTCCATACCCGCGCCCCATAATACACAAGGGTAAGATGGTCATTTCAAGGTAAATATGGGGAAAGAGTTAACTATAAGTAGTCAAATGGGGCTCTCTAACATCACATTAACCAACTAAGTCCATTCCATAAGTTTCCAATGGCCGTATATATGATTTCTCACATTTACCCACTTTCTGTTTGAAGGATTCTCCAACACCTCTTCACTAAAATAGCCATAACTCTCGATGTGATTAGGGTTTGAGGATGGGATTAACTTCATTGGAAATCTGACTTCGAGCCTGTCAGTTTAGACTCAAGAATGACCCAATTTGGGTTTAAAATGAGGGTGTTATGGCTATTCAAAGTTTAAGTTAACAACTACTAAACATGGAAGAATGCTCGATCGATCTAGCCTAACTCGATTGATTAAGTTCCAACTCGATTGGTGGGACAAAGAGAATGGAATTAAGTTTTTCTTAATTTTTTCTAAGTATAGAAGACTCGATTGATCGAGTATTAACTTGATTGATCGAGTTGAACCCAGAAAATGGTCATAGACCTCCCAAGAAGCCTTGGTTGGTTCCTACATTGAAGTTATGAAAATTAACACCTCCATACAAGTTAAAATGTGTCCCAAAGAAACAATAAAATCATAGATAGACTTCCAAAATGACATCTATACATTATAATGGTTCAAAATACATCATTAAATTTCATATCATCCCAAAACTTCAAAATATGAACATAGTTGTCATCTTCATCACTCACATGCCCAAATTATACAAAATAACATCCCAAAATAATAAGTTTACAAGTTAGAAACCCTTAAGGTCTTAATTACAATGCCTTCTACATAAATAAAATAATAATGTCATATTTACAAAAAAAATCGTCATAACTAAGCATTGTTTACAAAAAAATACAAAAGATGGGTTCTTCTTCTACGTCTAAGATGGTGTGTCGTCCACAATGTCCTTGCCACGCCTTAAAAATATTAGAGGAATGGGTGAGCACCGAGGCTCAGTAGGAGATGCCTAAGACATCAACTTTAGACTCCTTTGAGTCAAACAACCAATGAAAGGGATTAGGAGAATCCGGGAGCATACATTGCGGATTTTTTTTTTTTTTTTTTTTTTTTTTTTTTTTTTTTTTAATGAAATCCAAAGTACAATTCAATTCAAACAACATCATTTATATAATTTCTCATAAGAGTGCATGAAAGTGCAATGCCGTGCATAACTGTTCTAACCTTGATCCCAAACTAACCCAACTCACACTGAAATCCACTAACTGACTTTATCAAGGCTAGATTGATTACCTATCCTTGGCCTCAAATTTGACGACCATTTGGGGGACCAGTAATCAATGTTACACATCTAATAACCGGCACATGCTCCCTCTAGGTGATAAGTGCTTAAATATTGTACATTTCAGCATCTAAGTTAGGGTATTTTAGTCATTGCATCTATCTTACTTTCACATTTTAGTCCTAATTTATGTTTATGTGTATTTCAGGGCAATAAAGTTCAAATGGGTTTAAATCAGTCCATTACCGTAATTTTTGGAGTCAAGCAAAGATAATCAGAAAAAGCTTAGAAAATGGCAAAAAGAGGCCGCAACCTATTGTTCGTATAGTGCGCTTATCCTTCAAAAGCTGTCAATTCTACCTTTTCCGGGCCTTTGATAATGTTCCCGACCATCAAGAAGCAAACCGATTAACCCGAGGCCAAAATGGAGTTAAACGGGGCTTAAAAGAGATTTATAGCACTAGGGGATCGATCCCCCGGAGTGGGGGATCGATCCCCCACTGTTGGTAGAAAGGTGCAAAAAAAATACTCCCTGGGGATCGATCCCCCAATGTTCACAGAACTAAAAATGCCCTTGGGGGATCAATCCCCAAGCCCCTGGCAGCATTGTGGGATTTATTGTTTACTTGGTTACGGGATTTTCTTGTTTGGGCTTATTTTGTGAACTATTAGCCTCCAATAGGGTTTGTACTTAAGGGAAAGAAGGACCCATTAGTTTGAGAGTTAGTTTTTATTATTTTATTTTTACATTTTATTTTTCTGTAAGATATATCGTTCTCTCTGGAAAAAGCAAAAAGAAAGAAAAAGTTAGGGTTTTGAGAAATATTCAAGGAAGAAGAAGAAGGAGCCAAAGATGGGGATTGGACTTGTTGACACCATGATCATCTCCTCCATGAGCTAGTTCTTATCTTAGGGCTTGGATGAGTCCTAAGTTCATGTAACCTAAATCTTTGTATTTCTTTTCTTAGGGAATTAATATGTTGTAATTAAATGTATGACCTTGTGATTTCTTTATATGTACATGGTTGATTTGAAAAATTAGGGCTTGTATTGATAAATTCTTCCATTGAAATCTCTAGTAGTTGATTGTATATCTATGTATGATTAATTAGGGATTTTATTCTTCATTAGATGATTGAAAATTAATTCTTCCATTGATTCTATATGAAAATTACATGTCTATATGTGATTGATTTAGAATTATACTCTACACTAAATACTTCTTATAGTTGTGTTTAGTGATGGCCATGGCATAGTACTTATGTGATACAATTGTCAATTAATTTGATGGATAAAGGCTTAATCTTGATGAATTGTTTTACAAATTAGCTTACTTGTTGTTAGTTAATTGTAGTTAAGTAGGCAATTTGTGCTTGATTATGTTAATCCATGCTTCTAATTATAATTAGTATTATTCTCTTGATTGATGTGTGCTCTTATTGGATACATTTGTGAACGTGTATGGTGGGTTATGACGTAGTCTTGAATGGGTTCTACACTTTCGTTTAATTGTCATTAAGTAGATAACTCACTCTTGATGTTGATAATCTATGCTTACAATTGTAATTTGTGATGATAATGTGGCTATATCTATAATTACACTAATGATTTTCCCATTAATTGAAAGCAAATGGTTAATTACATGAGCTTAGTGGTGAATTCTAACCCTAAGACTCTCTTCATATCTCTTTAATTCTTAGTTTAATTTACTTGCATTGTCATTTCCATTTCCATTCTTTCAATTGAACTCTAGTTTAATCACTTCACCAAAAATCTTTTTTTTTTTCTCTCTCTCTTGTGCAATCTCATTAGCACTAAAATCAAGTTTAATCCCAACACATGTTCAATCCCTTAGTAATGATCCCTTCTCACTTCATACTTAACGGTATAAGTGTTAAGCGACTTTTATATAAATTTAAAGTATGATGCCCGTTTTATACCATTTCCAAAACCAAAATGTTGTGCATTATTTTGTGCACACGCTCGGGTCGCATCATAATTTTGGCACCGTTGCCGGGGATTGACGGTTTAGTTGGAATTGAATTAGGGATTAAGGCTAATTTGATTATTTTCTTTAAAATACTATTTTCTTACTAATCCCTCTTGTTCAATTAGGTGCTTGAAAAGAAGAGGAGCAAGCATTGGATCTTGGTAACATTATGACATTGTTGCTAGGGACTGTCATGAGTTTCCTTAAATTTCTGTTACTATAATTGTTCAATTCTCTACATGCTTGCGAGATAGCCCTTGTCGAGGCTATCACATTGTTTAAATTCTTGTCCAAGCATAAGCCCAAAATGAGGCTATTACTTTCTTGATAGAAAGCATCGACCCGTGTGGAGGCAATTTAATTTTGTGCATTGATATAACATGGGAGTATGGGAACATCGTATGTGGAGATGGTGAATTATTGTTGATTGTTGTTGTGGTTTGTTGTAAAGTTGTTGTGGTCTAATCTTGAATCATCCATTTGACGTTAAGAGGTAGTTCTAGGAGATGTCTTTCTATACTTGACTATCCCACACTTAATGGAAAACAAATTCTAATATCTATGGCATATGGATAATCTAGGTGAGTATCACCCTCTTAATGGACATCCACCTCATGGTGTGCATCCACCCTTGAGAATTCCCCATCCTAATGTGTTTCCACAACCCAATCAAATGCAACAACCTCCAATAATACCAATCCATCCTCAAGATCATGTAGTGTATCCTCCCAATCCTCAATTATCTCTTCAGGATCACTATACTCCAAATAAATATAATACACCAACATGCATCCGGTTGCCAAACTTTCGGGCACACCATTATGAAATCAAGCCCGCAAACATCCAAATGTGCCCCATTTTCTATGGGTTGAGCAATGAAGAGCCACATAAACATTTGGATGAGTTTTTGGAAGTTTGTTCAACAGTGAAAATCATGGATCTTTCGGAAGAAGTTTTAAAAATGAAGTTTTTCCCTTTCACTCTTCGGAAAAGGGCTAAATATTGGTTCAACAACTTAAGGGCAAATTCAATCACATCTTGGGCTCAACTACAATGTGAATTCCTAAAAAAAATTTCCCCCGCAAGTAGAACTAATGTATGAGAGCTTCTATCCGTGAATTCTCCCAAAATGAGGGAGAACATTTGCATGAAGTATGGGAGCGTTTGAATGATTTACTACGGAAGTGTCCACATCATGACATTCCTAAGTGGCAATTAGTTCACTGCTTCCATGAAAGCTTATCTGATACCCAAAAAGGTATGGTTGATGCTTCATGTGGAGGCGCCTATTTGGACAAAAATGAAGACGATGTTTGGTATTTTTTTTATCATATGAGCGAAAATTCAATGCATCATTCTTCATCATCTTGATTGGGCCAAAATTTGAATGGAGGAGGGAAGAAAACCTCTAATCTTTCTCAAGTGGAGAGTTCCATGGGGATTGCCGTCGAGGTCAAAAATCTTACTCAAAGGTTTGATAAATTCCTTTTAAGCTAAAACCCGGCAATTCAATCATCCAACTCTTTCCATTCTCAAAATGTGATGTGCATGACTTGTTTTAGTTATTCTCACAATACTTCCAATTGTCCTCTTGGACAAAGTTTTCCGAGTGAGTATCAAAAACAAGTCAATGCCGCTTTCATTCATCCGGGAAGTAATCTAAATTCTAACTCCTACAATTCCGGATGGAGTAATCCTAACTTTTCTTGGAGAAATCAAGGAGGAGGTATCATTCCTCCTCTTCTTCAAAATTCCCAAGAAAATTATGTGCCTCCCCACCTCTGAAATGCAAAGTCTCAAGCATACAATTCTCTATCTTATCCTCCTCCAAATGTGAATCAATTCTCCAATTCTCATTCTTCAAATCATCAGTCTTATTCTCATCCACCTCAAGAGCCTCCTAGAAATTTCACTTTTGAGGACAAGGTTTTAGAAGCTTTGGGTGATCTTCGAAAGGAAAATAAAGTGTTTCATTCACATTCTCAATCAATTGCAAAGCTTGAAGCCCAAATAGGGCAAATAGCTCAATCAATGAAAGGGAAAGGGCCTATTCAACCCAAGCTTAACCAAAAGGCATACTCCATTTCCACCTTGAGGAGTGAGAGAAAAATTGATAACAAAGTTGACAGACCTAGCGAAGTTAGTGTTCCAGTGCAACCAAGTGTTTGCCCATTTCCCATTCCTAATTCCATTCCTACTTCACTAGAGGCAAGTGGTCACATTAAGGAGCCAATTCCATCATCATCATTTCCCTCCCATGTAGAGAAGTCATACGAGCCAAAAGCTCCATTTCCTTAAGCTTTAAACTCTACTCTATTTTCGAGGTAAGAAGGAAAAATCCATGACATGATGGAAGTTTTTAAACAAATTAAAATCAACCTTACTCTTCTTGATGCTATTCGACAAATTCCACCATATGTCAAGTTATTGAAGGACTTGTGTACTCAAAAGAGGAAGAACAAGGGACCAAGCCCAAAGAAAGTGCTTCTGATGGAGCAATTGAGCTCTATCATTAAGCTTAGCACCCCACCTAAGTTCAAAGACCCCGGCGCTCCAACTATCTCTTGTACCATAGGGAACCATGAGGTCAAAAAGGCTCTTCTTGACTTAGGGGCTAGTGTTAATATTATTCCTTACTTCATGTATCTTTAATTAGGTTTGGGAAACCTTAAGCCAACTTCGGTAGTTATTTAACTCTTCGATAGATCTACAAAACAACCAAGGGTAATTGTTGAGGACATCCTCATCAAAGTTGACAAATTCTATCTCCCGGTTGATTTTGTTGTGCTTGACACTGAGCCGGTTCCCAATCCTACCACTTACATTCCCATCATCTCAGGAAGACCATTCCTTGCCATTGCTAATACGACAATCAATTATAGGTCCAGCATTATGGATATCTCTTTTGGCAATATGATGGTTAAGCTTAATGTTTTCAACACAAGCCAATATCCCATCGATGAAGGCGAGTGTTTCATGCTGAATGTCTTGGATGAAATTGTTAAAGAAGCCATTCCTTTAATTCTTTCCATTCCTTCCGAAGATCCTCTTGAGGCATGCCTCTCTCACTTCAATATGGACACATTTGACATTGAAAACTCCATATATGAAGTGAATTCTCTAATGGACTCCGTGGTCATCTTAAACTTCCCACCATGGAAAAACTCAAAAGAACCTCTTCCTCTAATCGCAAGTACTCTTTCTTATCAATAAGAGGACGAAGTGGCAAGTTTGCCAATGGCCAATCCAATTTATGTGGACATTCCTTGTAATATTGAGCATGAAGTCATTGAGGCGACCTTAGTGAATGAGGAGAAAATGATCAATGTGGAAGTTGACAAAAAGGATGAAGAGATTGAGTTTCCTAATAATTTAACCGAGCCTTTGGAAGACATTACCTTGTCAAGTGTAAGGCCACTCATTATGGACTTTATTTTCATGACCGTGGATGAAAGGAAACAAATTGCATCTTCCATCATTTCTTTCCAAATCATTCTTTTGGGAGATGTATTCATTGTTGTGAAAGAACATCCATTGGGGAAAATAGATAAACGGATCAATGAGGATGTCTCCTATCCGGTTTTTGACTCTTTCGACTAGTGAGTCGCCCCAACGTCTTGCTAGAGACATTAAACACTAGTTTTTCGTGAGTTTTCAATATATATATATATTTGCATTTTATTATTATTATTTTATTTTCTTCTTTTATTTTCTTTTCCTTTTGTACATTTATGCATTCATAAATTCAAAAATAAAAATAATAATAATAATAAAACAAAATTAAAAAAAAAAAAAGAAATTTCTAAGTAGCATTCCGTCTTACTGGAGACGTTAAATTTAGCCCATTTTTGATTTTGTAGGTTGTATATACATGTTCTTTTTCTTTATTTATTTAAAAAGAAAGAAGGAAAAACAAAAAAACAAAAAAAACCAAAAAATTCAAAAATATGTGTTACTTTTTTTCCCTTCTGCTTGGTTGTGCATGTTTTCATCTTTTACCAAGGGTTTGATCTCATATCTCTTTACATCGTGTTTTATATTGTTTTGGAATGTTTGATTCTTCTCCTATGTTGATATTTGATGTGAGTTGCTAATGTGGCTATTCAAATAGGTTTTTGAATTCAAGTTTCGAGGAGACCTCTTTCATAATGGATCATTGCTGGGCTTCATAGACTTTTGCCATCACGTTATACTCTTTCCATCATTTTTCATTGTTCTCATTGCACATTGAGGACAATGTACAGTTTAAGTTTGGGGGTAAGGTCATCATGATTCATTCTACTTTAAGTTGAGCTTTTAAATGCATAATTGAGATTTGAGAAATATTTGGCTATGATTTCAAACTTTTGAAGCATAGTGCCTTTGAAAAGCAAATTGTTAGAGTCTAATACTTCTTGTATGCTCTAGGATGCCATTTAGGGGTAAAGTTTTAATTTTTGATATTATGCTTACTCTTATGGTCTAAATCATTATGCTTGTTGAAAATACTTTGAGAATTGATTATAGAATTCTACACTTACACTTGCGCACACTAGCATTCAATTTGTGGGGTACATGTTTAGTTGATTAATGTTTTGGTTATATCTCAATTGAGCTAGTAGACTTTGAAAGCTTTCATTCTTGACAAATGACCTTACATACTAAATAACAAACCCTTTATGAAGTAATCAGGATTCGTGCCTTATTAAGCACCGAACTCTCGTATGAAAAGTGGAGGGTCATCACAAAAAAAAAAAAAAAAAAAAAAAAAATGAAATAAAATAAGGAAAAGATAAAGATAAAGAAAAAAAATAAAGAAAAGAAAGGTGAGTGCTTCTCACCAATGTGGGAAAGCGGGAAATGATAGGATGAGAGTTGTTTTGATTTGTAACCTAGTTGATTTGAGCTTGTAAGTCCTTAGGGGTGTCTTTACACCTGATGCCCTAAAGCCTTCCGGTTTGAGAGTCATTGACCTAATGCTTGTTAATGGATCATCTAGAAAGCTTAAGAGATCACACATTGCACCATACTCTTATCTTAGATCCCTTAAAAAATAGAGAAAAAGAAAAACAAAGAGAGCATGTTGCAAATAAATTGAATAAACAAGGTTCATTCAATGTCATAATGATTGGTACTATATTTGTGTGTTACTTTAAGGGTAAGGCTATGCTATTATTTTGATTTGCTAAGATAGCAACACATTTTGATGCCGATTCACTCAAAAAAGATGATAAAATTGATTCAATTTGCATGATTAACTTGCTTGATGTGTGGAGCACCATTTTGCTGACATGATGTTGAAATGTTGAGAATAGCTTAGAAATGGCAAAAATTTGCATACTTGAAGTAGTCTAATTTCAATACTTGTTTGATATGTGTCATTGTTTCTCAAGTAAGAAAGAGCCTTTGATGTTTGTGGGTACCATTTCTGAAAACCCTCACGAGACTTCACTCGTCTACTAGGGGTAACCTAGGAGTTTAAAAGGCTTGTTACATATGCTAAATGCAACCGTGATCCCTACGAAAGTGGTGTTATCTTTATTTGTTTTATTAGTTCATAGTTGTATATATATTTGTTGCATTTTCATATGGTAGTTCATTGCTAGGGACTAGCAATATCTAAGTTTGGGGATGTGATAAGTGTTTAAATGTTACACATTTCAGCACCTAAGTTAGGGTATTTTAGTTCTTGCATCTACACGTTTTAGTCCTAATTTATGTTTATGTGTATTTCAGGGCAATAAAGTTCAAACGGGTTTAAATTGGTCCATTACTGCAATTTTTGGAGTCAAGTAAAGACAATCGGAAAAAGCTTACAAAATGGCAAGAAGAGGCCGCAGCCTATTGTTCGTATAGTGCGCTTATCCTTCAAAAGCGGTCAATTCTACCTTTTTTCGGGCTTTTGATGATGTTCCTAACAATCAACAAGCAAATCGATTAACATAGGGCCAAAATGGAGTTAAACGGGGCTTAAAAGAGATTTATAGCACTAGGGATCGATCCCCCACTGTTGGCAGAAAGGTGCAAAAAAAATACTCCCTGGGGATCGATCCCCAAAGTTGGGGGATCGATCCTCCACTGTTCACAGAACTAAAAATGCTCTTGGGAGATCGATCCCCAAGGTTGGGGGATCGATCCCCAAGCCCCTGGCAGCATTGCGGGATTTATTGTTCACTTGGCTACGGGATTTTCTTGTTTGGGCTTATTTTGTGAACTATTGGCCTCCAATAAGGTTTGTACTTAAGGGAAAGAAGGACCCATTAGTTTGGGAGTTCGTTTTTATTATTTTAATTTTACATTTTATTTTTCTGTGAGATATATCGTTCTCTTTGGAAAAAGCGAAAGAAAGAAAAAGTTAGGGTTTTGAGAAATATTCAAAGAAGAAGAAAAAGAAGCCAAAGATGGAGATTGGGCTTGTTGACACCATGATCATCTCCTCCATGAGCTAGTTCTTCACTTAGGATTTGGATGAGCCCTAACTTCATGTAACCTAAACCTTTGTATTTCTTTTCTTGGGGAATTAATATGTTGTAATTAAATGTATGGCCTTGTGATTTCTTTATATTTACATACTTGATTTGACAAATTAGGGCTTGTATTGATAAATTCTTCCATTGAAATCTCTAGTTGATTGTATGTCTATGTATGATTAATTAGGGATTTTATTCTTCATTACATGATTGAAAATTAATTCTTCCGTTGATTCTACATGAAAATTGCATGTCTATGTGTGATTGATTTAGAATTATACTCTATACTAGATACTTCTTGTAGTTGTGTTTTGTGATGGCCATGGCATAGTACTTATGTGATACAATTGTCAATTAATTTGATGGATAAAGGCTTAATCTTGATAAGTTGTTTTACAAATTAACTTACTTGTTATTTGTAATATCCCTAATTTTAAAAAAGACTTAATTGGAATTTAATTATTGTATTTTATGTGCTTATGTGAATATGTGTTTATATTTAATTGATTAATTGTTTTATTTAATTGAATTGGTTGTTTAATTGGTTATTTTGTTTGCCTGCTTATTTGCATTAATTGACTAATTGTTATTTAATTGAATTGTTTGTTTAATTGGTTGTCTAATTGTATTTTTCCTTAATTGTATTAAATTAGTTTTAATTGCATAAATGGTTTATTAGTTTATTTAAATGAGTTAATTGGACTAAATTAGAGTTATTAATTATAATGTGAAATTAGGATTTTAGTCTTTTATAGATCGTATTGGCCGACTAGGGTTTAGTTAGGTTTCCAACTCTAATTACATCTCTAATTACAAGTAGACTTAGGTTTTATATTTGCCTATATATATACTATTATAAGTTTGCAAAAGGTTTTTAGAACCCTATTCACGTACAGAGACATAGAGAGAAACAGAGAGGGAATTGTGAGAAAAACAGAGAGAGTTCAGTTAGGGTATTTGGTTGTGGATTAAAGGATGGACCTAGGAGGAAGGAAAGGTGAGCAGAAGGAGGTTGACAGTGAGCGGACGTCATCGGAAAACTTAAGAAGACGGCGACGAGGTTTTGATTCAAAATCTCAGGCAAGTTCTATTCTGTCTCTCTCCCATTGACCTGTGTTCTATGTATGCCTAGATGATCTATAGGGTTTTAATCAAACATTAAATAAATCTCGTATGTTTTTAAATCAGAGTTATATGTTTTTAAATCAAGATTAAATAGTCTATGTGTTGAAAAATTAATCCGTTTCTTCGTATCAATTGTTGTTTCATATATATTCTAAGTTTCTGTTAATGATGCATACTAGAGTTTGGATGCCTTATGGGGAATTTTGGGACATGAATTGAACCCTAGGAATTGTATTAGATATTACAGAACCTTCTGTAACAGCGTCAGAAGTGAAGAAGATGAACCAGAAGAGGAAACGGAGGAAGCAGCTCTCTGTGAGAGAGAGAGCCAGCTCTATGGATTGAGGGAGCCGGCTCCCTAGACCACAGAGCCTGCTCCCAAGGTGTGGGAGCCGGCTCCCAAGGGTTGAGAGCAGGCTCTCAACTTATGAGAGCATGCTCTCATGCCAAACTTGCTACAGGACGTGGTTTAAAGGTATGTTTTGGGTTTTTGAAGTTCCTGGACTGTTTTGGGTGGTTTATAGGGACTCTAAACATTATATTATACTGTATTAGAACCCTCATTGCATAATTAAAGTCTTTATGCTAACGGATTTAATAGTAGGGCAGTTTAAACAATCTTGCTTGCTGTTAACGGATAGAAAGGATTAAATTGTTTAATTTTTCCTGGATTGTTTTGGGTAATTGGTAAGGACTCTAAATACTATGTTGTATTAGAACCCTCTTTGCATAATTAAAGTCTTTATGCTAGTGGATTTACCAGTAGGGAAGTTTAAATAATCTTGCATACTGTTAACGAATAGAGAGGGTTTATTTGCTTAAATTGTGTCTAGCAATTTAACGGACTACAATATGGTTTATAAACCTTGTTTTGGATGCATAATAGGATCAGTTACTTATCAGACTTGTTTTATGCTTACTCTGGATTTTAATTGCTGAAATATTAAATTCTATTCTGTAATTATATGGACTTATGTTTTCGATTTTAATTGCTAAAATATTAACTCTATTCCGCAATTACATGGATTACCATTTTGGGGCTTTAATTACTGAATTACTTTATTAAATTCTGCAATTACTTGGATTATTGATTTGGACTTTAATTACTGGACTATTAAACTGTGTCTATCAATTACATGAATTTTTGTGTTGGATTTTAATTGCTGAATTACTATAATAAATTATGTTAATTACCTGGATGTTATGGATTGTATGCACCGGTATGGGACGGTGGCATACTAGGGATGGTTTAGCTCAAAACGCTAAGACCTACCTGATTGGAATAAGGGAATGGATTGTAAGATATTGAACCTTACTTATATTTAAGTCAAATCAACTAAGTAAGTTGAGTGACTTCATGGATTAATTGTTATTTGTAGTTAAGTTTGATCAACTGAAAAAGTTGAGTGACTAGTTGGATTGGAAATCTTATGTCAGATCAATGAACAATTAAATGACATATTTTGGTTTTGGACGGACTTTAGATATATATTTATGGTACCACTATATGAGCTTGAGTCTCAGGATCGTTGGTTAGGGAGCGTATATACAATGGGATGCATAGCTAGTTATGATAGTTAAGGTATACCCTGTTAGGTCTAGGTACTCATGCCCACCTTTGGATGCATTTTTGCATGTAACCTTCTACTTAGGTTGAGACCCCCATTGTAGTCCAGTGAGAGTCCTTTAGTGTGGATATACATATGTATGGACTAGATAGATATTGTTAAGGTATTTAGGATGTATCTGCGTATCAGGTCTCTGTTTAGATTGTAGTTAGAATAGAACTTGTTCGTGGGCCTGACCCACTATTATTTTTCAGGTATCGGACGGTTCTAGTCTTAAAGCTTGTTCGTGCTGAGTAGAGATGGTCACTCATTCTTCCGACCATGTAGGATTGCTATTTGTATTTAGTTTTGGAATTCCTTTTTAGTTTAGCGTATCTTCAGTTGGATTTTCTAGGGGTCTACACGGTATAGATTCCCGAGGTGTATTTGTATTGGATGTACCAGCATAATTCTTATATAATAAATTTATTCTAATGTTTTCATTATTGGATTATTGGTTTAGTTTTCTTTCAGCAAATTTTATTTATTCCTATTTATCATAATTGTATTCTGTGTTCGTTTATTGCCATTTGTTTTTTATATCCTCGGGTGTTCGGGCATGGGCCTGGCCAACCCGCATCTGGAAATCCGGGGGTATCACATTATTAGTTAATTGTAGTTAAGTAGGCAATTTGTGCTTGATTATGTTAATACATGCTTCTAATTACAATTAGTATTATTCTCTTGATTGATGTGTGCTCTTATTGGATACATTTGTGAATGTGTATGGTGGGTTATGACGTATTCTTGAATGGGTTCTACACTTTTGTTTAATTGTCATTAAGTAGACAACTCATTCTTGATGTTAATAATCTATGCTTGCAATTGTGATTTGTGATGATAATATGGCTACATCTACAATTACACTAATGATTTCCCCATTAATTGAAAGCAAATGGTTAATTACATGAGCTTAGTGGTGAATTCTAACCCTAAGACTCTCTTCCTATCTCTTTAATTCTTAATTTAATTTACTTGCATTGTCATTTCCATTTCCATGCTTTCAATTGAACTCTAGTTTAATCACTTCACCAAAAATCTTTCTTTCTCTCTCTCTTTCTCTTATGCAATCTCATTAGCACTAAAATCAAGTTTAATCCCAACACGTGTTCAATCCCTTAGGAACGATCCCTTCTCACTTCATACTTGACGGTATAAGTGTTAAGTGGCTTTTATATAAATTAAAAGTATGATGCCCGTTTCATACCATTTCCAAAACCAAAGTGTTGTGCATTATTTTGTGCACACGCTCGGGTAGCATCACTAGGTCAAGTTAGCACCGGAATCACGAAATACAGTTCTTTTATAAAATCCTTTTCACAACCCTTTCAACATTGACTCATTTAACTTTCCTATTCAACCTTCCCATCTTAGCGGAAGATATATCTTAGCAATTAATCAATTAATCACATACAGGATAAAAGTAATGTAAAGAAAATAGAGTTTGAGAGATGACACCAGGATTTTTAGTGAGGAAACCCCAATCAGTATAATAAGCCAATTATTGTAGGAAAAACCTCGTGAACTGTGTAGTCCAAAGTAAACCGGTCCACTATGTTTGAAATAAAGTATAATAAATTTTAACTCAAGCTCACATCCTATCATTCTACCAAACATCAATCACTGACAATCTTCTGGATTTGTGACGTCCCATTCAACAATTATTGACTTCAGGGTTACTCTTGATCTCTGTAGAAGGATTGCTGGTAGATCAAACAACACTACTCGAATGCTTTGATCCTTTCAAAGTGTGATCGTTTCACCTCTATTCTTCAAGATCTGAATTTGATATAGAAGAAGTAGATCTGATTTCTCTGATCATTGTAGATACAAGATTCAATAAGCTTTGAACATGATCAGGAATTGAACAAACACACTAAAATCACTCTTATGTTTATGTGTGTTCAAGGAAAAAAAAAAAAAAAACCAGAAAAATCATATTTGATTTTCTGTAAAATATCTCTCAGATAAGTTTTGTAAGAATTAGAAGTTTTAATGCAAAATACAAACCTAAATGAAAATCAAAGGTTAATATAGAATTTCAAAGACCTAGATATGCATATGAAAAGGTAATTTTTGTGTATAGGACTTTTAAAAGGAATTCTACATCAAATACGAAGGATAATCAAAACAGGAAACGAAGTTACCTAAACTTGCTGAATGCCTTTAACTGGTTCAAGAAAGGCTGAACCGGTTCAAGATAGCCAAAGTAAAAACTAAAGAACCATTTTGATTCTTAAACCGGTTCAAGAAATGCTGAACCAGTTCAAGATGGCCAGTCTTGAATTTAAAGGCTTGACACTACCCAGAATGAAAAGTGTCCTAACCTTCTAACTCAACTTCCTAAAGTGTTATTCATACCTTTTTCGTAGATCTCAGTATATCAATCTTGAACAACTTTCCAATTCCGCAACCGATCTTGATCTTGAATATTAAACTTGAAATTACAACTCAATTGGACGTGTTTTGACACAAAAATTAGCCAATTACAAAAATTATATCTCACAACAATATGTTGGTTTTTGGTTGAAAACTTTCGTTTAGGGTTTTGAAATCGCATTGTCTTTTCTTATAGGCATGTTGATTGTCTCGGGATTTTGGTCGAGGCCTAAACAAAGTCAGATTCATTTAAAATTTTATATTTAAGGTTTTTATTGATTATTTTTCTTCTTTTATTTTTTCAATATAATATCATATTTTTTCAATACAATTATCAATACAATATCATATTTCCCAGTGAAATTTCTCGACTTTGTGGATTCAATGTAACCCTTCTTTGTGAACGATTTCATATACAGCTTCTGCTACCTCAGTAATCCACTCATCGAGCTGTTAGGATTGGCTTTTCAAAAGCCATTTTTGGTGTTTTGGGCTTAGAAGCCTTTTTGAGAAGTGTTTGGCTAATATTTATAGAAGAGCTTTTGGCAAATTAAATAGCGTATTGGAGATGTTGGGCAAAACGTTTTTCTTTAAAAGTACAGGAAGCTATTTGAGGGTTTAATGAAACTTTTAAAATGACGATTGTACCATTTTCTTTAGGTAGTGAAAAAATAAAATTAGAATCTATGGTCGGTTTACTTCCTAAACCCCAACGTTAACAGGACAACTCGACAACAATCGTCTCTTTTTTTCAGCATGCATCGCCTCTTTCATTTAACATCCTATCCGGTAAGTGACGTTGCTTTCATTTTTTTATTTTCTTATTTTTTTTCGAATGTTTCTTCTTGACGTTGCTTTCTTTTCTACTTCATAGATGGCAAGGTCTACTACAATTTTTTTTTTTTCTTTTACAATGGAAAAGTGATATTTTGGCTCTCAGTTTTATGTAGAGATTCTTGTAAAACACGTAATCACCAACTATTGTTGTATATGAATGTGGATTATATTTTTGTATATGAATGTTTCATTGAATCTATATGCAGCCACGGCGATGTGAAATATGAAGTGCCCAATTTTTTGTCCCATTTTTTTTTTGTTTTTTTTTACATCCTAATTTTTGATCTATTTTTATTTATTTATTTACACCATAATCACATGAAAGTAGCATGATAAATTAAACAATATTTTTGGCATAGTAGCATGATGAATTAAAAAACCATTTTTGCATGAACAACCAGTTTTGCGTGATATATGGATACATACAAATATAAAGGTATTCTTAATTTTTTTTTTTTTTTTAATCAATGTAGGTTTTTTACATTGCGCTTGAAATTTTGGAGAAAACTTAAATAATCAAAGTATACTTTTTATATCTTCCTTTTATGAAGAGGAATGCTATTGTTAACATAGAATTTCAAAGATATGATAAATATTTCATATCTGATAAAATTGTTACGGAACTGATGATAAATATTTTACTAGTTGATACTTAAATAAATATGTTTTATGTACTGTTTTTATAAATGACATATTGTATTAAATTATAGCAACCTATCTTCCCCATGCTTCCTCTCTCTGAAACTCCTTCCATTCACAACCCCATCCTAAACCACCTCAAACCACCATTCTTACCACCTAAACACACTTCGAAACCCTCTGCTAACAGTCTCAAGAAGCCACACTTACCTATCTCTATCCTCAAAAAACCTCATCCATTGTCTAAGAGCTTAAAACCCCATGTTTCTAACACAGCAAACCTAAAGTCTAAGCATGTAACCTTCTCTACTCCCATCTCTCATCCCAAGTCTCGATTCATTGCTGATATGGATCCGAGTAACATCCAACCCATGGTGGATGAAATCTACAGACTTAGAATGGAGGTTGCTGAATTCAAAAGCAACTACAAATATTCTTATTTGCTTGAGGAAGTGGAATGGCTAAGGGAGCTTATTGGAAGAGGACTGGACAGTCAAAGAGCCATGAGAGCCCATATCAACCAACTGAGTGACAGATTCATTGAGCTCAACCATGATCCTTACTCTAATGATGATACTCCCAGTAGTCGTTTGCATCCTCCTCCTCCTCAACAAGGCAGCGCCACCTCCCTCCTCCATACCACCAAGGTAACGGTCAGGAATCCATCTCTGCTACAGACTCTGACACAATCCCAAATTCAAATTCAAAGCCCTTGGAATCAGGTAAGTCCTTACCTTACCTTATCTCCACTCCCCATGCTTTACCTAATACAGTATCAGATATGTCCAACTCTATGAATAAGGTTGACTCTCAAACACCCAACTTTAGCTACCCAAATCTCACCACTTCCAAAGAAAATATTCTTGTCTCAACCCCTACTCCTTTACACAGTGGTCCACCAACCAACGCCTCTCATACAGTAATTAAACTGTCCTCGTCAAAGACAAGTCTCATTCAAAATCTCAATCCTACCTTGGAACCACCCATAGAACCAACCATAACCACAAAAATAAAACAACCAACCTCACCTCCATCACCCCTCAACACCAACAACCCCTTCTGGGCTGCCATTGTCTCCAATCCACCCCCAAAAATGACCCTAAACTATCATCAACATAACCACTTAGAGGAGACTATTTCTATCCCTTCTAATATTGAGGCTGCAGGTCTTGAAGCAATGAATTGTACCCTTCTGGGATTCTTTGTACACAAAAAGCTTCCATTTGGAATGGTTCAATCTATCTCTAAATCTCTCTGGCATGAATTGGGGCTTATCAAAGTTACAAGCTCGGTCAAAGGCTTATTTGAATTTCATTTCTCCTCACCTAAGCAGTGTAATCAAGTCCTTGCTAAGGGACCATGGTTCTTTGCTAACAAACCACTAATTCTAAGGAAATGGGACTCTGAATTCAACATGATCAACCATTCTTCATCTATACCAGTCTGGGTCAAGATCTTTGGGCTACCATTACACTACTAGACCAGCTATAGACTAAGCTTTGTGGCTAGTGCCATTGGCAAACCTCTCTTCGCTGATGCCATCACTGAAGGTAGACTCAAGACTAGATTTGTAAGACTCTGTATTGAAATTAAAAGCACATCAACCTTCCCAACCTCACTCAACCTTAAGATGCAGTCAGGGAAAACTGTTAACCTCAAGTTTCAATACCAAAACATTCCCCACATCTGCCCAACTGATCGGTTGGTCAAATAATACATCAACCTTCGCAATAGCATGAATCATTGTAAAATAGGGCTATTGGTCGGGTAAGTCGAACCACTGGGACTGTGCTAGTCTAAGGCAACCTAAGTGTTTAGAGTCATTCTTAGGATGATGAAGGGGTGTTCATAGAGGTTGTGCTTGTTGTCACTTAACTACAAATTCAGAATGCATACAACAATAAATTGAAGGAGATTAAAAGAGAAGATTTAGAGAAGGAAGTCTAGGGAAGTGAATCCACTCCAAACCTCTACACAAGCTAATTATATGATTGATTTGGGGAATTAATGTAGAAATGACCTAGATGAATAGCAATTCATGACTATTATATCATCTTCAAGAAATTCAATTAATTAAAATGTAAGAACAACCTATCAAAGCTCCACATGCTTAAATTACCTAAACTATGGTGCAATCCTCAACATGCTCACTAAGCTAGAGATTGTCAAACAAGTAATCAATTGATGAGAGCACATGATAACAAGTCACAAGGTTAATCCATCAAAAGAAATTCTTAAGCAATGAATTAACAAGCTACTCAAAATCATGCCATTAAAACCATTCCATAGTCTTAGCTCCATTGTCACTATGAAACTACAAGCCATACAACCATGAGATTAAATCATCTAAGACAAGAGTATTTAATGCAACATGATCTTTAGAACATTAAAACATCCATTACATTATGTAACATGCTCTAGATTATGGAACTAGTCAAATACACATTTCATTCCCCAAAATAAATCAAAAACTAGACATGCTTACAAGGAGGAGTTTCATCACCTCCCTAGATGGAGGTTTAGTTATCCATGGATACAAAAATGGAAGAAGAAGAAGAAGACTCCATCTCCATTTTCGAGCTCCTATTGTAGCACTCAAGAACACCCTCCTCCTTGCTCTCTTCTCTCTCCTCTATCTTGTTAAAATCAAAAGATAGCAAAATGTGTGGCCTTTGGTAGCTTTTTATTCTCCAACAACACCATCTCTCTCTCCTCCAAGGAACACCTCCAACCACTTCATAAAGAAGGAAGATGGCATTAAGGAAACCAATGTGCAAGTGGCTGAAATTGAGCCATTTTCGAGTGCAATCTGCCTGATTTTCGAGCCCTCGCAAAGTGATCTCGAGCACTCTAACTTAGTGCAATGTGCAACATGCTCCTCTTGCTCAGCGCTGACCTGTTTTGGTAAAACTGCTATAACTTTGTGCCCCGAACTCTGAATGATGATCTGTTTGAAGATTTGGAGAGCTGATTCAGTGCTTTAAAAACTTCATGTTTTGATGAAGACCCAATTCTCAAGTCTGGTTGGTCGAAAATGAAGATCAAGGCAGAATTGCATTGCTGCCAGGCAGTTCTGCGCACCTCTGGTAATAAGGCCATAACTCTCTGCTCCGAGCTCCGAATGACAAACCGTTTGAAGATTTGGAAAGCTGATTCAGAGCTCTAAATCTTTCATGTTATGAGGGAAGTCCAGTTCTTGAGTTTCCTAGGTCGAAAATGGCGACAAAAGTTAGGATCACTGCTGCCAGAAATTCAGAAATGGCATCCTTTTTGTTCAAAATTCCACAAGGCATCATTTTTGCTTCCTTTTTGCACTCTAACCTGAAAATGCATAAAAACATGCAAATGGAGTTAATCTACATAAAATAATCAATTAATGGACTTTGTTACTGTACTTTAGGGCGCTTGAATATACAGTATTCAGCGCTTATCACCAACATGCTATTCCTTTGGAAGCCATTCTCACCAACCATACAAGCCCTCACCTAATTTTACTGAATGGCAAATGGTCCTCTTCAAAAATCACTCACATTTGGAAAGCACACCTGCTTTACTACCATTATCATCTAAAAACACAGTTATACACTGGCAAAGAAAAGCTCATTATTGATCTTACTCCACTTGGGCTATTGTCCACCTTTAAGTCAACCTATACAGCTCCTGCAATTGAGGATAGCTTGGAAGACCTCTCACAGTCAGATTTTGATGATAGCCCCGACTCAAAACCTAACTCACCTGTTGTAGAAAAGGGAAAACCCAGTCAAGCAAAGGCAGCCACTACCTCCAGTAGGAAAATAAAGAAAAAACATAAGGGTTTAGGGAACAATAAGAAGGGAATAATGCTCCCAAGTGGCAAATTCTTTAACAGTGTTAAATGGTACTAGCCATTTGGAACATTAGAGGCCTTAATGGCCTTGACAAGTAGAAAAAAGTCAAAGCTCTCATGAAGGACAATAAGGTTCAGGTAATGTCCATCATTGAAACAAAAATCAGCCTGTATAATTTGGAATTGGTTCACAAGTTTTTAGCCAGTTCATGGAACTTAGCCCACAACTACAACCATTTACCGCTTGGAAGAACATGGATCCTTTGGAACCAGAACACAATTGATGTGCAAGTAATCTACCAAGCAAGGCAAATGATCCATTGTTCAGCCACCATTCTAAGCTTAAGAACTAAGTTTTTTTTATCTTATTTATCTATGGAGCCAATGTTGCTGAAGAGAGGAAATCACTTTGGAGTGACATCTTAAGCCTATCACCCACTCTGTCTACATCTCCTTGGATCTTGGCTTGGGACTTCAACATCATTAAGTCACCACATGAGAATTTTGGGGGCTCTGATAGGGTCTCTCAACCTATGATTGAGTTTAGAGACTGCTTACATAAATCTAACCTTGAAGATCTCAGGTTCACTAGCCTCCTCTTCTCATGGACTAATAAAAGCTAAGGGGTTGCCAATATCTCAAGAAAATTAGATAGAGTGCTCACCAATGATGCATGGCAAAGAACCTTTCCACTTTCAAGTTACCATTTCCACCCCTATGGCATTTCAGATCACAGCCCAGCTATTATTACCTTGGGCACACCCAACCCTCAGAGGAAAACTCCTTTCAGGTTCTTTAATTGCTAGAGCAAGCATGAGAATTTTTTAGCAATTGTGAAGTCTGTTTGGGACACTCCAGTTCTAGGGCATAAAATGTTTCAAGTTGTCTCTAAACTCAAAATGCTCAAGCTCCCTCTTAAGCAACAGATGGCCACTTCTTATTTAGAAATCTCAGAAAAAGTGAAGATTACAAAGAATGATCTCTATGCATGCCAATCAACCCTTGATTCTCTCCCCACTGACACCCAGATGAGATTAAAGGAAAAACAACTTCTAAACCCCTACAAAAAGCTTAAGGAAGCTGAAGAATAACACATTCAAGCAAAAATCCAGGATTCAGTGGCTCAAGGCAAGTGACTCTAATACCTCATACTTCTTTAAATCCATGAATTCCAAATTTAACAAAAACAAGATAACCAGTATCTTAGATTCTATTGATTCTATACTTGATACTGAAGTGTTAATCAAACAAGAAGTAATAAGTTACTTCAAAGGTTCTTTAGGCTCTTCATCTCACAACTACCCTGGCCCCCAATGCCTATCACCCGACATCAACCAAGCTATTAACCCTGACTACATTCCATCACTTATTGCAATACCATCCACTGAAGAAATCCATAAATGTGTGTTCTCCATGAATAATGAAAAATCTCTTGACCCTGATAGATATAATGCTGTATTTTTTAAGTAAGCTTGGCCAATTATTGGATCTGATATCACTCAAGCTATTTAACAATTTTTCACTTCAGGCAAACTACTTCAGGAAATCAACAATTCATATATTTCCTTAGTCCCCAAAGTCCCAAATCCTCCTCAATGAAAGATTTCAGACCAATCTCATGCTGCTCTATATTATATAAATGTAAATCAAAGCTACTAGCCAACAAGATCAAACCAGTTCTACCATCTATTGTTTGCCAAGCACAATTAGCCTTTGTTCAGGGCAGATGTATTGATGAAAGCATTTTAATGGCCTAAGAGCTTTTCAATGGGTACCATAGGAGTTCTAGCTCCCCTAGATGTGCTCTAAAGCTTGACTTGAGGAAAGCTTTTGACTCCATCTCTTGGAGCTTTATTCTGGACACCCTAAGATTGCTTGGCTTCCCTTTTACTTTTGTTAATTGGGTGCAGGTTTGTATTACTTCCCCTTCATTTACCATTTCCCTCAATGGGGAGTTCAATGGTTTTTTCAAGGGTGCTAAGGGTCTTCGACAAGGGAATCCTCTATCTCCCTTCCTTTTTGTAATTGCAATGCAGGTGTTCTCATCAATTTTAAACATGGCCACAACCACTAACACATTTAAATATCATTGGAGGTGCAGAAAGTTGAGTCTTACTCACTTGGCTTTTGTTGATGATGTCATGTTGTTTTGCTATGGAAGCCTCCCCTCTGTCCAAATCTTATTCAATGCCACAGAAATCTTCACTAGCTTGTCTGGGCTCCATATCAATTAACACAAGAGTAACATATTTCTTGTTGGAGTGAAGCCTAATGTTAAAGCTGCAATTCTCAACTTGGTTGGTTTTGAGAAAGGATCATTTCCAATCAGATATCTTGGAGCTCCCCTTATCTCAACCATGCTTAAAGCAACAAACTGCAGGGCCCTCACAGACAAAATCACAGCCAGAATTAGGCATTGGATAAGTAAATTATTATTCTTTGCTGAAAGACTCCAACTTCTCAAATCCATCCTCCACAGCACACAAATTTACTGGAGTTCCAAATTCATTCTTCCAGTTTCTGTTATCAATGAAACATAGAGCAAAAATCTTGTGGCCATCTATTTGCTTACCAATTAAAGTAGGTGGTCTGGGGATTCCCTCTCTCAGGCCTTGGAATAGGGTTATAATCATGAAGCATCTGTGGAATATCATAAAGCAAAAGGAAGGAATGTTTTAGGTCACTTGGGTCAATACATATCTATTGAAAGGAAGAAACATCTGGGAGGTTCACATTCCTGGCCAATGTTCATGGACTTGGAGAAAATTACTTCAGCTCAGACCAGCCATTAGACCTCTTATCAGATTAAAAATTGGTAATGGAATGCTTACTAATTTCTGGTATGACAATTGGTCTCCCATTGGTCCACTCTACCTCAGGATCTCCACCCAACAGTTGGAACAATCTACCTTTGATACCAAGACAAAGGTTCAATCATTCATAGTAGGGCAATCATGGTCAATCCCCACAGCAATCACTGATCTTATCCCCCAACTCCTCCTACCAAGTTCACTTCTATCTCCAAACCCAAACAATACTGACAAAATTCTTTGGAACCCATCACCCTCAGGGAAATTTTCAATAGCCCACACACTTAAATCCATGTCACAGCATATCCCCTCTATTCCATGGTTTAAGCTAATTTGGTCTAAACCTATGATCCCTAAGCACTCTTTCGTACTTTGGATGGAAATTCAATCCAGATTGTCCACCCTTGACAGAAGATGCACTTCTTTCCTTAATTCCCCTAACCTTTGCCCACTCTACAGATCTTCACCTGAATCCCACAATCACCTCTTCTTTCAGTGTGCGTTCCATGCCCCTATTTGGTCCTTCATTCAATCGAGGTGTGGCTTTCACATTTTGCCATCTAATTGGAATGCATCAATAGCCTGGGCATCTCACCACTGGCGGAACAATGCATCTGATTTCAAAGGCTCATTATCTCGACTTGCATTATCTTCACTAGTCTACAACATCTGGGCAGAAAGGAACCGTCGAATCTTTAAGAAGAAGAAGACCTCTGCTAACTCTCTCCTCCATCGAATCATTGAACCAGTGAAAATCAAAATCATGGCTGAACCACCTCAAGATACAACAATCAACAGACGCATCCTTTAAGAGTGGGAAATCCCAGACACAGTCCTTCGACCTCCTCCCAAACCACCGGATTAGTTGGAAACGGTGGAATATCCACCTTGCTGCATCAACTGCTATTCAACGGATTGTTAACTTGGCTCTTCTAAGTCTTGTTCCCTCCTTTAGAGGCTGTTTGTAGCTGGTTAGGTCTACTACTGATTTGGGCTGGGCTGGCTTTTAGGCCAGGATTGTATTTACTCCATAGTCTCCCTCAGACTATTATAATTTTTCTATTGCATTAATATATTAAACTTTACCTTTCAAAAAAAAAAAAGACATGTTGTATTAAATTTGATTATATTGAATGGTTAAATAGTTATTTCAGTATTAAAATACATTTTCCAAACACTGACACATAAACTAAATGAAAGTGATACCTTTGCTCTTCTTTTTCTTTATGCATAAACAAAATATATGCCAAATCATTTACATACGTATTTAATTTATTTAGTTAAAATTTTATTTTCCTAATCTTTCATGAAGATAATAATAATAATATATTTTTGGAATCAAAGTACTCAAACCATTTTTTCAAAAATTAAATTTTTGAAAAATTAATTCTCTAGCAATACTTTTTCTTTAATTTTATTTATTTATTTATTATTTTTTTAGGTATAGATTATCGTTCCCTCTTCTCTCTGTCTCGCTATATATATATATATATATATTTGAAAAGTTCCTCTTCCCTATATATTTCTTTCTCATATCAAATTCTTTTCTATTTATTTAGGCTTCATTTTTGGATTTTAAATTCTTTTCTCTATATATACACTATGACTATATACTACAAACAAAATCATATTACAATTGATTTAAAAAAAAATTAAATTAAATTAAATTATATAGTACAAGTCCCCGCTCACCCCAAAATTTCTTGCTCAGCACACTAGGTCACTTGGTAGCCAAGTGCGGAGCAGATAATTGCTGAAAGCATCTAAGTAGTAAGCCCTCCCCAAGATGAGTGCTCTCCAATTTTGACTTCCCAAAGCCTCAGGTAGCACAGCCGGGACAACGACGGGTTCTATGCCCTGCGAGGATGGAGCGATAGAAGTTTTGAGAATTCAAGAGAAGCTCACGGCGAGACGAGCTGTTTATCATTACAATAGGTGTCAAGTGGAAGTGCAGAGGCATCCTAACAGACTAGTATAGACATGAACCTTGTTCCTACATGACCTGCTCAATTCGATTAGGCACTCGCCATCTATTTTCATTGTTCAACTCTTTGACAACATGAAAAAATCATTGTTCAACTCTTTGACAACATGCTTATTGGATCTTAGTTAACAGGGACATGTGCAAGGCCTCTTTCTTCAATGTTTTCTTTATTTTCAAACCCACCCACCCTCTTTTATTGATTTTGTATCTTTTCTATTTCAACGGTGTTTATTTATATTTATTATTATTATTATTTTTGAATGGTAAAGCAAACACATACCTTTTTTGTCCACTGTAAGGCTCGAACTCTTCCCCTCCTCTTCGAGAATGAGATGGTTATATCACTGGACCAAATGCCCCTTGGTTATTCAATATTTATTCAGCTCCAAAGGGCCTCGTGACAATTCTCTGACTGATTCGAAATTGTCATAGGTTAACTCTCATTAACCTTAGTTGACAAACTTATTAATCAATTTTGAGAAAAATAAAAATAAAAATTACAGTCGTGAACTTAAATACAGTCAACCAAACATACTTGACTTTATTTGAAGCTGTCATCAATTCGTGAAATCCCCTAGGGTAACACATTCATCAATGGGACAAACATTTTTAACTGTTTGTACATCTCTAAAATTATACATTTCCTGATTGCAATTGTTAACATTCATACATTGTCAGGCGTTTTAATCAAAATTAGCACAACTGTTGTCATGAATCTGATTACGCCCACACACACAGTTGTATGCTTTTCTTCCTTTAATTTTAGGTTAAACATGAATAGAAAAGAATCGTCTGTAGATCTTCAGGGAATAATATTAAACCAAAACAGAAGGAATTACATTCATATTGAGCAACAATACACAACAATTTCATGTAAAATAATACAAAAATGACTCCACAAATCAATAAAAGGAAAACCTCACACACGAGACAACAGATACATATGTATATGGGCTCACTACCAAAATACAATGCTCAATTTGGGAGAAGGTTGAACAGAGTTGTAGCATCTCATGGGCTAGTAGTAGATGGAGGTGGTGAGAGGAATGGAATTGTTGGCATTGTTGGTGGGATGGTCGTAATTGAAGGAATTGTCGTTGGAATGGTTGGCATATTTGGCAGTGAAGTAGCTGGCAGTAGAGGCAGTGTCACCTTTGGAACAGTGGGCATGGTTGGCAATGTTGGTAGCGTGTTGCTTGGCAATGGCGGTAATGTGGTCTTAGGCAGGGTAGGCATGGTTGGTAGTGAAGTACTTGGTAACGGTGGCAATGTGGTTTTAGGCAGTGCTGGCATGGCAGGCAATGGAGGCAATGTTGCTTTAGGCAGAGGTGGTACTGGCGGCATTGTAGGCAGTGTAGGTGTTGCAGTTGGAGAGCTTTGCAAGAGGTTGCGCGCCGCGAGACTCAAATGGATGCTTGAAAGTGTTAATGCTAGAATCAAACATAGAATAAAAGAATGCTTAGAAGCAGCCATAGATTGATAGTAATTTAAGCAGCCAAGTTATCTTTTTGTTTAAGAAAAACATGGACTTGTGGGTATTATATATAGGGAACAAATGTTGAAGATTCTAAAGATTTTGTAGGACAAATGTGAGTTTGATGAGATGTGGTTGACCCAAGTGTGGGAGCTCTTGTTAGTTCACCTCCCAAATTTTGACTCACAGCATAAACAGATGTGTTAACTCACCAAGCCACCTTGAAAAAAAAACAAAAAAAAAAATGATCTGGAGTGGGCTTATTGGGCTTGAAGTTGTGTGGGTTAAAATGATCTGGGTCAATCCAGAAATATTCCAAACCACAACCCAAATAGAATTTGGATTAGCCTACCATCTCAAAATGTAAAACCCAAATAAAATGGGTTAATGTGTGTGTGACCAGGGTGCATGGGTTGTGTATGTTTAGGTTAGGGGCTGTTTAGTTAGTTAGAGAGCGTGAGCCAATGCATCGGAATTACAAGGAAAATTATACAGTCCCCAATAGGGGTGGCAAAAGTTGACACGACCCACCAACACGACTCGAAGACGACACAAGTTAAATAGGTTTGGGTTGACCTTAAACGGGTTCGGGTCTTAATTGGGTTGACTCGATTAACCCGTTTAGTGAATCGTGTCGTATTTGGATTGAGGGGTTCAACCCGTGTAACTTGTTTATACACGTTTAACTATATATGTCGTAAATAAATTTCTGTTTAAGTTCTAAAATTACTATATGATGGTAAAATATATGCTTCATGTGACATTTAAGATATAACAAACCTTATACTAGTATGTCATGAGACAATTAACAATATGCTAAGAAATCATTAATTAAATATGCAACTCTATATTTAATTAAATATGCAAAATAAATTTATGAAATAATAATTATAAATAAAGATTCTGGACCGAGGCTAGTATTGGATACTATGTCCTTAAGACAGATTCGCCCCGCTATGGTGCTAACGGACTCAGTGGCGTCTATCTCCCAAGATACAACGGTCTGCATCCACCAGTAGCAGCACTACAAACTCGTGGATACGGCGAACCTTCTCCGTGTAATACTCTCTCTGACTCAAAAATGCATCTATGCTATATAAATACTGAATTGGGTGTAATTCGAATCAAATGGTTCGGACCAATCTTAATATGGTTCGATGAAATTGGATTAGGGTCTAAGTGGTTCGGACCACTTAACCTATGGTTTGAACCCACTTGGGTTGGGTTCAAGTCTAGAGAGGGAAATAGAAGAATAATCCATTTAAATAAGCCCAGCCTAAAATTAGGCCCAATCCAAAATTCCAAAAAAGAATAATCTGGACTTTACAATTAGGCCCAAGCCCAAGCCCAAATCCTAAACTCAGCTTATTTAAATTTCAATTTGTTTCAACATTTTTTTCATGTGGGACAAACACTTCCCACATTTTGCATACCCATTTAAACTTATCAAAACACCACATTTTGGAGCTAATTTCTCATTCACCCGGAAACGGATTTGAGAAAGTAAATATACCACGTTCATCTCCTTATGGAGAGAAATGCGCTTGTCTAGATATCCGCAAAAAATTATTAGCGGAATCTATTCCAAATCTCATCCAAAGTTTATGTTTTTAATGCCCCTATTTCCAACAATCCCCCACATGAATGGAAATTTGCGTAAAATACAAAAGATGATCATGCAGACACTAGAGAGAGTAAAGTCGGAAAGTTACTGCATCAGGATAGGTGGCTTTTGGCTTTGAACCTTCCCTAGTGTATTGCTATCGGATTTACTAGCTAACCAGTGAATGCGCTGTCTTGAACTGTTCAACCGTTTGTGTAAACCAAGACAATAACAAACACACAGTACCTTTCCTCACAAAGTTGGTTCTCATTGTTGTGTTCATTTTGGCCCTGAACAAGTCCTGGTATTCAATGAGTGCTCCAGAAAACTTAGCCTTTATAATTCTCATAGAAGCGACCCCACTTCACACTCATATAAGTGACTTCTTATTAAAAGTATCCTACCATACCCTACTTGAATTTTCAAGGTATAAGAGTCATTAAAAGCGTAGTTTATCCTAATCATCGTTGTAGGTAGCACTGTCTCATCATAGAAATGGGCAGAAGATTTATATCTTCCCAGTGCTTCTGGTGAGTCACTCAGAATTTCTGTTGTCCCTTTGAACCTAGATCTTGGGATCTCCAGTCAACTAGGTTGGGTTTCCATTAAGGTGACTCGTTAGCTTTCGACTTTTAATCCCATTCCCCTCGATGATCTGTATAATTGCTCTCTAGTACAACCCTCAATTTTATATGTGGCCACAAGGTTGTGTTTAGAAATATTACACTCTGCAGAGATTTCTCCAGGTGAGAGCAACTATATACTTTATGCCATAAAATTGCTTATTGTTAGCAATATCATTTTCTTTAGTGGCACAGGTGTAGACTTACATTGAAATGTCCTCTAGGTGAAGTCTATTGACTTTCCTATTTGATTTATTCAAAGTTTCTAACTTTGAGTTATATTAAGAATATATAACTACACCTTTAATATAAAAGACATATCCACTCTTGGACTTGAAGTTTTTAATATCCCATTTCCAAATTGCATCACTGTTACACCTCCAATTTAGTTAGATACCTCGATCTATGCAATATTGGATTTAGGGTGAATCTCAACTACCCAATTTATTATTTTTCAGTGATCCGATCCTGAATTGAAAATGTACAATTAAACACAGTTATTAAGATGTCTTGCAATCCCAACCAATGATATACTTTGACTAGTATTTATATTTGAGATTTACATCTACAAAAGTTAGTTAGGCTTTTGTTATCATAACTAGTATTATCTCAGTCTCACTCTATTGAGAATATACTATATTATCAGATGTTAAATCTTTCATATCAAATATACCAATCAGTATATCATTTATATTTTAAGGCATACAATGACTTATGCATTACATTTATGTCATTGTCTCGGTAGTAGCTTTAATCCATTCAAGGAGTTATAAGCTTACACACTTGAATTTTCAACTGGAACAAATAACTTAGCACTTTAACTGGAAAAAAAACTCTTCTAGTTGTTCTATAATATTTTCCTCGTAGGAAATAATATGCATGAAGATGCAAGAAACTCCTTCTATTCTTTCTCTCTCTAGAATTCTTACACCTCAACCCGAATCAAGATCCCCCTCCTCCTCATTCCAACTCCTATTTATAGATACTTACCAGATATTTACAAGATATTTACAAGATATTTACTAATTGCTGGACCTGGGCCTTTTCCTCAGTAAGCCCTGGTCACTCTTAATGGGCTTTCTCCCGCTCGGCCCATATGGCAGTGTCTTTTTATGGGCTGACCCAGCTGTTCGGACTGAAGGTTGTGTTTCGCGAGTCGGACCTGGCCCATGTCATCCAGGGCCTCCTCAACTGCCCCCATAATTGCCCCTTATTTAATAAGGGGTAATTATTGATGGCGTCTCATCATGACGCTGACGGCTCGAGGTAACCACGTGGGGGAGCGAACGGTCAGATCCAGAATCAATGTTCCGGGGTTCGAGGGATTTCTTGCCTTCCCGACGCTTCGGCCCTCGGGCCCCCTTGCCTATATAATGCTCTCGAATTCCACTTCACTTCCCTTTACCGTCTCCATCATCAGCCAAATCTCCCTCTTTCTAGAACTGTGCTAAGCCCTTTCCGGTGAAATCCTTCGAGAGTCATTCTCCCAGCGATCTTGCAGTCCTCCGAGGTTAGTTTCGTTCTTTTTACTTTCGGCAGGCTTCCATTTTCCCTCTTTTAGATTCTTCTTGCACCTCCACCATGGTTGTAGATCTGGGTGTTCTTCGTATGAGACTTAGACTTCCTGACAACATCGTAGTTAGGGTTTGCCCCCAAGACGTTAATATTACGACCGGCGCCGGCCTCCTGCCCGGCGAAGTCTTATTCACAAACCTTCAACTGAATGTTGTTAGGTTCCCTCTGCACCCTTTCTTTAGTTACGTCTTCAACAGATTGGGGATATCCCCTCTGCAGGCCAACCCCAACTTCTTTAGGATCATATCTGTTATGCTCTTATTGATGCGTGACAGAAATCTGGACCTTGACCTCATAGACCTCCTTCTGTGCTATAAGGTCAGTAAGATCCGTACTAACGAGCCCTTCTACCACCTCTACCCGTTCGAGAAGATGTCCATATGCACTGACACAATAAAATCTGAAAAGGGTTGGAGGGATAGCATAGTGGGTATTAGTGGGGCTTGGTCTTCGCCGGCTGCAGAGGATTACCCAATCCCGAGCGCCTTTGGTGTCTGCTCTGTCTCTTCCTATAAAAAATTCAAATCCCATAAACACGACTGCCCCTGTGAAACATGCGTTCCTCGTTTTTGCACTTACTTATGCCGCTCCCTGGGAATACCTTGTGATGACTTGAGCTACAGTGTTTGCAGGGATAGGATTAACTACTTGAAGAGATACGTTCTGAACGATATTCCTTCCTGCTCAGATCTCCTCACTTCAGACAACCTCTTTGCGCTCTCATCACTCGGCTACAATATGAGCAGACTGCAGATTCCCTCTTTTGGCAGGAGGAAAAATACTCCCCCAGTCATTCCTGCTGCTGGGGCGACCTCCTCTCCAGCGTCGGCTTCTTCTTCAGCCACCATATCTGACACTGTCCCGAGCGCAGTGGCTACTAACCCTGCTGCCAGCGCCCCTGCGGCCAACCAGAACGCGCCCTCCCCAGCTACCATAGCTCCTGCTGCTGCGGGGGGCGGTCGGGACAAAGAGCGAGGCAAAAGGCCTCATCCTGACAGTGAGATCGACCCTGAGGAGGAGCCTCTTATTAGAAGGACCCGAGTCTCTGGGCCGGGTACTCTCTTGCACCGAGCGATCAGAGCTCCTTCTCACTCTGGGCCTCCTGCAGCTGGTGGCTCTGCTTCTGCTTCAGGCCCCCCTTCTATCCCCAGCTTGCCGCCATGGGCCCCTCGGTACACTCGAACGGATGGGACGTTCGTGAAACCGAACGAGACCATGCTGAAGGATGGCCAGACCGCTATGGCCTACTACAGGAGCATGTGGACTCCGAAGGACATTGAGGCGGCAAAGGGCCTTTCCCAGAAGGACGTGTTCAGTCGCTTTCCCCAATCTGCTATGGAGGTGACTTTTATTTTCTAACTCATGAATTCTCTTATATTACTTGGTCTTGCCTTCTCCCGTTCTGACTATTGGTTTAACCGTTCTTATTGTGCACCTATGCAGACATTGTTTGGGATGATGGCCATGCAGAAGCAGGTGGAAATGGGGAACGCCAGGGCCCGAAAGTATTCTGACAGCCTGGAGGTGGCTAATAAAGAGAACGACCTCCTTGCCATGAAGAATACCGAGGTGCTGGTTCGGCTTGACAAAGCCGAGCAAGAGAGAGATGTCCTGAAAAAGGAGAATGATTCCCTTCAGGATGAGAAGGACGCCCTCCAGCTCGAGAAGAGCGTCTGGCAGACTGAGCAGGAATCACTCAGAGAAGAGAAGGCAGAACTCCAACGTCTTCTAGCTGATGAACAGTCTGCTCGGATGGCTTTTGAAAAAAGAGCTCTGGACGAGCGTACCGCTCTGATCGACGCTATCAGCAGAGTGGGTGGTGGGATGCTGGCCCTTCATGCTCGGTTCTCCAGGGTCGGTGCTCTTCGGTATGCTCAAGGATTCCGGGAAGGCTTCGCCGACCGGGTTCCGGATGAGGGACAGACCAGCTCCACTCCGGATGAGGTAGACAAGGATCTGGGGATCGAGCCTCTGGGGGTCTATGTCGACCCAGAACCCACCGAAGCGGAGCGTATATTTGATGAGTGCCAGGACATCGCATCCTCAAGGATCATCACAGCTCCTCCTACCGCTCTGCCACTGACCGCTCCCCATTCGTCAACCGTGGCTCCCTCTGTAGCCACTGCTGACGCTGAACCCCAGCCGAACGACTCAGTTATTCACCTGGATTCCCCACCTCATGAAGGTGAGGTGGCTGATGGGGCCGAGGAGGCGAGTCGGCAGGACCAGGATGCTGTTGGTACTGAGGCGTCTAGCTAGGGCTCCTTCGAATTCTTCCAGTTCATATCTTCTTGTAATGATGGACACCTCTCTTTTGTAAACTAAATGTTCAATATTAATGAAATGGCCGAACTCTTTTTCTCTATGTGTTGTGCTCTGTTCAGCTTATCTTCAGTACATATATATCTTTTCTCTCTTTTTCTTTTTACATTAGTTTTGCTGTGTGTTTGTACGGCAAGTGCCTGGCGCTCGGCTAGAATGCCACTTGCCACTTGGCTTTAAATTTTTAGCAAGTGTCTGGCGTTCGGCTTATAGTGCCAGCTGCCACTTATCTTGCTTAAGTGCCTGGCGCTCGGCTAGAATGCCACTTGCCACTTGGCTTTAAATTTTTAGCAAGTGTCTGGCGTTCGGCTTATAGTGCCAGCTGCCACTTATCTTGCTTAAGTGCCTGGCGCTCGGCTAGAATGCCACTTGCCACTTGGCTTTAAATTTTTAGCAAGTGTCTGGCGTTCGGCTTATAGTGCCAGCTGCCACTTATCTTGCTTAAGTGCCTGGCGCTCGGCTAGAATGCCACTTGCCACTTGGCTTTAAATTTTTAGCAAGTGTCTGGCGTTCGGCTTATAGTGCCAGCTGCCACTTATCTTGCTTAAGTGCCTGGCGCTCGGCTAGAATGCCACTTGCCACTTGGCTTTAAATTTTTAGCAAGTGTCTGGCGTTCGGCTTATAGTGCCAGCTGCCACTTATCTTGCTTAAGTGCCTGGCGCTCGGCTAGAATGCCACTTGCCACTTGGCTTTAAATTTTTAGCAAGTGTCTGGCGTTCGGCTTATAGTGCCAGCTGCCACTTATCTTGCTTAAGTGCCTGGCGCTCGGCTAGAATGCCACTTGCCACTTGGCTCTAAATTTTCATAGTAGACCATTGGAAAAGAAAATTCTTCTCTTCTTTTTTGTAAATTCCGGTAACTTGCTCATTCATATGTATTTGATTAACAACAAATAACATCCAATTAAAACCAGAACTTAGCTTCTATTGATAGTACCTCTTCAGAGACGTGGCGTTCCAGGGCTTGCTGACCAACTTTCCCGCCATGGTTTCCAACGTATATGCCCCTTTGCCAATGACTTCTGCAATTCTGTATGGGCCTTCCCAGGGTGGCATCATTTTTTTGACCATCCCCACCTTTCTTTTCAGAACCAGATCGCCCGGGGCAAAATCCCTGTGTTTTACTCTCTTATTGTGACTATTCGCCAGCACTTGCTGATACGATGCTAGCCTTATAGCCGCTGCGTCCCTCCTTTCGTCTATCATGTCGAGGTTCAATCTTAACATCTTGTCGTTCTGATCTCGACTCCATGCTAAGCTTCTGATAGTGGGGACTAAATGCTCAACCGGTATAACTGCTTCGGTACCATACGCCATCGCGAACGGGCTCTCCCCAGTCGGCCGCCTTGGGGTGGTTCTGTAAGCCCATAGAACGTTCGGGAGTTCATCCAACCACTTCCCCTTATGATCTTCCAGCTTCTTCTTAATGCAGGCGAAAATGGTTCTGTTTGTGATTTCTGCTTGTCCGTTAGCCTGAGGATGACTTACTGCAGCCAACTTCTGGTTGATTCCATACTCCTCCAGCAGCTTTCTTACTTGCCTGCTGTCGAGGTTTGTGCCATTGTCCATGACTATTGTTCTGGGAACACCGAAGCGGCAGATAATGTTGTTCCAGATAAATCGTCTCACCTGAGTCTGAGTCACGCTAGGATACGGTTCTGCCTCCACCCATTTAGTGAAATAATCCGTGGCCAGTAACACATACTTGTTCTGAGCTCTTGCAGTTGGCAGAGGACCGACCACATCCATCCCCCATTGCGCGAAAGGCCACGGCGAGGCCATTACGTGCAATTCTTCAGGTGGTTGGTGGATCATTGGTCCATATCGTTGGCACTTATCGCACCTTCGAGAGAACTCCTCCGCATCTCTTGACATGTTTGGCCAAAAATACCCTTGTGTCATTGCTTTATGCGCTAACGATCTTCCCCCAGAATGATTGCCACACACACCCTCATGAATAGCTCGCAATACCTGCTGCGATTCCGCGGGGGTGACACATTTCAAGTACGGGCCAGAATAGGACCTTCTGTACAGCTGGTTCCGCACGATGGCGTACTTGGCAGCATTCTTTTTGAGTTTCCTAGCTTCATCCCTTTGCATAGGCAAAATGCCATCTCGAATATAGGTAATGATTGGGTCAATCCAACTCGGTTCATACGGTATGACGTTGACTTGCCAAGGGTCCGAGACCATCGGTTCTTCGAAAATGGACGGCTGGGTCACTATTCCCGCTGGAATCACCCTCGCCAATGTTTCACCGCAACTTGAAGCACTGCATGCTAAACGGTCTGCATCTGCATTCTGTTCCCTCGGCAACTGTATGAATTCAATCTTTGTAAAGTCCTTGGCTCTACGCAGAACGGCAGAACGGTATGCCCCCATCATGTCATCCTTGGTTGCGTACTCACCATTTACCTGCCGAACAATCAGCTGCGAGTCACTATACACTGTCAAACTTTTGATCTGTAGCTCTTTGGCCAACTTTAATCCATTTAGCAACGCCTCGTATTCCGCTTCATTATTGGTGGCTCGGAACTCAAGTCTGAGTGCTTGGCTCAAGGAAGTACCCTCTGGGGTTTGCAGTTTGATCCCAATCCCAGCCCCCGTCTGGTTAGAGGAGCCATCCACAAAAAGTTTCCAAGAGCCGCTTCTAAGGTCCTCTTCCGTATCTTCGGCATCACATTCTAGTAGGAAATCGGCCACCGCTTGCCCTTTAATAGCTGTTCTCGGCTCGTACGTTATGTCAAATGAACTCAACTCTATGGCCCACTTTGTCATTCTGCCCGAGAGCTCTGGCTTGTGCATGAGCGTTCTGATTGGGAAAGTTGTTAGAACAGCTATGGGGTGGGATTCAAAATAATGCCTTAACTTTCTTTTTGCATTTACAAGTGCAAGTACCACCCGTTCGGCCTTTGAGTATCTTTTTTCTGCCTCCATCAGTGTTTTGCTTACATAAAATACTGGGTATTGCACCCCTTCCTTGCAACGAATCAGAACGGCACTCGTCGCGACACCAGATACTCCAAGATATAGAAATAACTTTTCTTCCGGTTCTGGGGCTGACAGGACTGGCGGATTCTGCATATATTGCTTCAAATGAGTCAATGCCTGTCGTTGCTCATCCCCCCAGACTTGCCTTCCATGGCTCCGAATCGTGTCAAAGAATGGTTTGCAGTGGTCTGACAACTTTGAAATAAATCGACTTAATGCAGCTATTCGTCCTGTTAGGGCTTGCACCTCTCTGATCGTCTTTGGCTCGGCATTCTTAATCAAAGCCTCTGCTTGAGCGGGGCTAACTTCGATGCCCCTGCGGTTGACCACGTGTCCCAGAAACTGCCCGGAACTTACACCGAACGAGCACTTGGTCGGATTGAGCCTCATCCCATATCGCTTTAGTACATCAAATACCTCTTGCAGATGCCTCAGATGATCATCCTTTTTCCTACTTTTCACCACCATGTCATCAATGTAGGCTTCGACAATCTTACCCATTTGATTCTTAAAAACTTTGCTGACAAGTCGTTGATAAGTTGCTCCCGCATTCTTTAATCCAAAAGGCATAACCTTGTAGCAGTACGTTCCTCGCTCGGTGACAAAAGAAGTTTTTTCTTCATCTGCGGGGTCCATAGGAATCTGATTATAACCTGAATATGCGTCCAGAAAGGTTAAACGCTCATACCCCGTGGTGGCATCCACCATTTGATCAATCTTAGGCAACGGGAAACTGTCCTTCGGGCAGGCTTTGTTTAAATTGGTGAAATCAATGCATACGCGCCATTTCCCATTTTTCTTCTGCACCACAACGACGTTGGACAACCACTCAGGGTAGTGCACCTCTCTGATAAATCCCGCATCAAGCAGCCTATCAACTTCTTCCGTTATGATCTGATTACGTTCTGGAGCAAATCTTCGCTGCTTCTGTTTCACTGGTTTGAAATTAGGATTGACATTCAGGGAATGACAGGAGACGGAAGGACTAATTCCAGGCATGTCGAGATGACTCCATGCAAATACGTCGACATTGTGGGATAAGAAATCCACTAGCTCTTGCTGCTCTTCTCTGGTCAGTCTTATACCCACTCTGGTAGTTCGTTCTGGCCTGGACTGATCGATCTGCACATCTAGAAGGGGCTCCTCGGTCAAGTCGGCTGACTCCTCCACCCTATTCTGCTCGAGTGGAGGTTCCTGTAATTGCTATCTGGGGCTTGTCGACCGGACGGGCGCCTTTCCCTTCCCTGCATGCTTTAGTGTGACGGAATAACACTCTTTGGCTGCGACCTGATCCCCCCGAATGTCTATCACTTTATCTCCATCGGGCCCGAGGCACCTCATGACCTGATGCAGAGTTGAGGGTACACCTCGGACTCTGTGAATCCATCCTCTTCCCATCAGGAGATTATACGAGGGGTGAATTTCCACAACCACAAAAGTTTCCATAAGAGCTCGCTCTGCAGCTTGAACTTCTACTTCCACCATCCCGACGGGTTCCACCCTCTTCCCATCGAACCCTAATAAGGGATTTCCGGTGGGCTTGAGCCTCTCTGGTTTAATGTCGAGCCTGTCAAACGTGTCCCTCGGCATAACATTCGCACTGCTCCCAGGATCGATCAGAACTCTGCGCACCAAGCACTCTGCCACTGTCAAACTGACTACCAACGGGTCGTCATGAGGCAGTTGGACACGCTGCAGGTCTGTCCAGTCGAACTTTATCTGCATTGACGGGCTCTGTTGGTGTAGAGTGGTCACATTGCCGACCCTTTTCTTCATCTGCGCCTGCCGCAGGCGCACTCGTAGCAGCTCATCTGGCTCTTCACTAGGCTCGGGTCGACCATGGATAGCATTGATTATACGAACTGGTTGCGAATTGTGGGAGCTTTGTTTATGACTCCTTTTTATTTGTTCCCCTGGTCGGTTCTGCTCCATCGCCGAGCCTTGAACATAACTCGCAAACTCCCCTCTAGCTATCAACATCTCCACTTGCCTCCTCAGGTTCCTGCATTCGTTAGTCTGATGTCCGAAATCAGAATGAAAAGCACAATGTTTAGTTTGATCCCTCTGTTCGAGGGGTTGTCTAATTGGCAGTGGTGGATGAAACTTGTCCTTGTTCTCCTGATATAACCTCGCCAGAGTGACCTTCAGCGGAGTAATCAACTCTTCCTCCCTGGACCTTTTTTCGGCCTTCCAAGTGGTCTGACGTTGCGGCTGAGCCTGCTTCTGCCTGATCTTTGCCTTGGACTTTTCCTCGGTCGACACAAGCGACGTTGTCCGAGCATTAGCTGCCTCCTCTTCTTCGAGGCGCACAAAGCCATCGGCTCTCTCATTGAGTTCATCCATGGTAGCTGGCGTATTCACTACCAGACTGGTGTGAAACGGAGTTCCGCGTGTCATGGCTAACTTGAAGGCTTGAACTGCCGTAGAAGGATGGCATTCGATTACCATACTCTTAGTGAGATTAAACCTGGTAAGAAAGGCCTGGAGCCGTTCATCCTTGTGTTGCCGCATCGTGAACAGGCTCGAGATGTCCTTCGGCGGGCGTTTGTTCCCATAGTACTGGCTTATGAACCGATCGCACAGGTCCCTGAAACTGCCAATGGAGCTCCTAGGCAAGTTTTTGAACCAGCTGAGCGCCGGTCCGGCCAAACTTGTAGGGAAGCATTTGCACATTAAAGAGTCGTTTTCCGTATTCAGGGCCATTTTCAACTGGATATGATACACATGATCGATCGGATCGGTTGTTCCGTCAAACAGAATAAAGACTGGCATAGCAAACTTCCTTGGATGCGGCGCATTCAAGATCTCGTCGGTGAATGGTGAATCCACCGTCCGAGCTGCGGATCGGAGAGCTTCATTCTCTCTCTGGAGTCCGGCGGTAGCTCTGTGAGTTACGGTTCTGCCCTCCGAACCGTGATGAGTGACAGTAACCATGGAGGGCCGGTAAGACGGATCGAACGACCGTTCCTCTATGAACTCTCTCTGCCAAGGCGACGCTACTCGACGGCGATCTACCTCCATCACTTCCTCTCGGTCAAACCTTTCCCGCTGCGGATCAACGTGAGTCGAGCCTTCGTGATCTTCAACTCGACGAACATTTGGCGGCGAATTGTCCATCATCCTTTCATCACGGTGGTGAGCTGACTGATTGTTCTCGTTCTGATCGCCTTGATGCGCGATACTAGATGGAACACCTCCTTCTCCGACCGGAAGCGGATGCGAGACTGCGGGTATCTGCCGATGCTGCAATCCAGCTTTCAATTCTGCATTTTCTTTTCTGAGAGCTTCAATCAAATTCATCAACTCTTCAAGCTTTGTTTGCTGGACAGCCTCCATCGGATTGGAGCTTTCACCTATCATTATTCCCGAACGGAGTAAAGGCATTAATCTCAAGTTCGCGAGTAGATCTAAGCTTCGTGAGTAGGAATTTTTAGATCTGGCTTCTAATTCTCCGAATTATGCTCACTGTTTACAAGATCTGAATTGCCTGGACTCTAAATCCGTCAGATCCTGTCACAATCGAGCAACTCGCGGTTGCGTAGATCTGAAGTCACTCCTGCCAAAGCTTCAAGAATCGTAATTCCTCCAGAGTAGGTCACAATCGCTCAGATCTGGATTCAAATCCGCAAGATCGAGTCTCGATCAACCGAATTGGTTTGAATCCATTCGATACTCCTCATTGATCAACCAAACTTTTTTGCGTTTCCCACAGACGGCGCCAATTGAAGATGCAAGAAACTCCTTCTATTCTTTCTCTCTCTAGAATTCTTACACCTCAACCCGAATCAAGATCCCCCTCCTCCTCATTCCAACTCCTATTTATAGATACTTACCAGATATTTACAAGATATTTACAAGATATTTACTAATTGCTGGACCTGGGCCTTTTCCTCAGTAAGCCCTGGTCACTCTTAATGGGCTTTCTCCCGCTCGGCCCATATGGCAGTGTCTTTTTATGGGCTGACCCAGCTGTTCGGACTGAAGGTTGTGTTTCGCGAGTCGGACCTGGCCCATGTCATCCAGGGCCTCCTCAATGCACTATTGTTATAATAATATAAATGATTTTTGGTTCTATCCTAAAGCTCTTAGGACTTGGAACCCCCCACATTTATAAGTATTTCTGTTAAGATGAGTGACTCGTAACAAATTTCATCTATGAATAATATCTCCCCACAACTTTGGGATAATCCTAAAATTTCATCTCTAATGTATTTATTATGATTTTTCAACTATGAAAGTACCATATATTAAATACTTCACCTCATCTACCTTTTCAAGGTTCTATATTCGCTTCTCAACAAGCATATATAACAGTCTCTAGTGCATATGTACTCACTTTATCTTTAGCATATTCTTATAATAATTCACTGACATTACCGTGAATTAATGCTAAAGATATTAATTACAATGGGCTCTAATTAATATTTGCTTTTACATCTTTTATATTTATAAATTGAGTTATTCATGTTTAGGTTCATGTTAAGTCAGTCATATTAACATGTTATAACCTTTCATGTGTCACACATCATATAACTCAATCATTTAAGCAAATAATTATCTTATTATTTAAGCTTTGGATACAATCACCACAAAGTGAGCACTCACTTCTCAGCTATCATTACTAGTTAAAAGTGAGTTCTTAACTATCATTACTAGCTTAGATTAAGTACACTCTTCTCACATCTCACTACTAGGTTATGATGAGCACCCACTTTTCAGCTATTACCGCTAGCTTGAAGTTAAGTTTGTTTAGCTATCAATTCTAGTAGTTCATAGCTTTAGTACACACTTATCTAAGTAGTCTACCTTAGTAGTAGAATAATTTGTTTTGAAGAATATTCTTCAAAAACTACTACTTTACAAATAGTATTATTCCCTCCTAAATGAGCAGATATAATAAATAGCTCAAATAGCTTATGGCTAAAATAGCTACTCATCACCCTCGTGTTTTTTACTACCAAGTTGAGAGCTAGAACCAACTAACAGATTTTCCATCTTCTTCTTAGGTTCTGTGCACCTCATTAATCATTTTAGCTTATAGCTAAGCTACCTTGTTTGCAACTCAGTAACATTTTAGCTTTTAGCTAAATTGTACATTAGAGCTAACTAGTTTGATTTAGCTTGTCTCAGTGTACTAGCTTAGTGTATCTATTACATTTTCCATTAAACTCTTTAGAGTTATCGAAAAATCTTTTCTTATTTAGCCCATTCACAGTTATACGTGTCTTAGACACTAGTATGGATCTTTCTCCCTTGACTATTGGAAGAATCGACATACTTAGACTAATCAATTTTTGTCTGTTGTATTAAATACACAAACCAGTCATGAACTCATACAAAATTAATAATATCACACATTAAATAAGCTATATTGTAAAATTAAATTACTATGTACACTAAGTAATTCAACTACATATCTCAATATTATAATCTCAAATAATAAACTTTTGTAAAAATAATATTAAACTTGCATAACAATATAGTTTCATATTATATCACATGATTAATTATATCACATAATTAATTTAAGAAAAAAGATTTGTGGCTCATTCTCCAATAAACATACTAGAAAATTAGGACCAAAAGATGTAGACGTTCTAGCCTACAAGAAAATGATATGCACTGATGTTATAACCTATCAAAGGTTTTATGTAACGATCCACTCCATCACATAGTATGATATTGTCCACTTTGGGATCAAGCCCGCACGATTTTGTTATTGGGTTTTATCTCAAAATGTCTCGTACCAATTGGAGATAATACCACTACATAAAATCACTTTACCTTTCCCTTACGTAGGTGATGTGGGACTGTGCACCTGTAACTTACTCAATGTGATAACATGTCAATACCTCTTGCACCCGCCCACGGCACACCCACCCACAAGGTTGCCACATTATAGGTCTCACTTTAACTTTCTTAGGAGAAAGTACAACCTTAGTTAAACACCCGCACATTTTTAAGAATTTATAGGAAGGTTTTCGACTTTTCCATAATTCATATGGTGTCACATTCATTTTCTTTAGAGGTATTTTATTGAGTAAAATAATTTGCAACAAGCAGAACTTCCCTCCACAAATTCTGAGTTAAACCAGAACTTATCAATATAGCATTCATCATTTCTTCGTGAATGATATCATATTCTAAACAAATATCAGCACATAATGTTTTGTATTCACAAATTCTCAACCTCACTTTTGTAATGTTTAAACATTTCTAAGGTTTATCTTTACTTCGTAGCAAATATACATAACAGTATTTTGTGCAACTATTGATAAAAGTAACAAAGTACCTTTTTTCACCTCTAGTTGGCAAATGTTTAAGGTAATGTCATATACTTCATAATATCATATTACAAAATTAAAATAATTCAACCAATATTGAATTATATATATATATAAATAATTCAATAGTCTATTTATATAACATGCTTCAATTTCATATAATATTGAATATATCAATATTTAGCATATTATCATATAATAATGTATAAAACATTATTTTATTATATCTCAACTATTAGTATGATATCTACTTATTTATATCTTAAATAGAAGCATATAATAAAATCTACCCAATGAACGAGTCTGTCTTAAGATTGATGGTAAAATATATACTTCATATGACATTTAAGATATAACAAACCTTATACTAATATGTCATGAGATAATTAACAATATGCTAAGAAATCATTAATTAAATATGTAACTCTACATTTAATTAAATATGCAAAATAAATTAATGAAATAATAATTATAAATAAAGAACCTAGACCGAGGCTAGTATTGGATACTATGTCCTTAAGACAGATTCGCCCCGCTATGGTGCTAACGGACTTAGTGGCGTCTATCTCCCAGGATACAACGGTCTACATCCACCAGTAGCAGCACTACAAACTCGTGGATACGGCGAACCTTCTCCGTGTAATACTCTCTCTGACTCAAAAATTCATCTATGCTATATAAATGCTGAATTGGGTGTAATTCGAATCAAATGGTTCGGACCAATCTTAATATGGCTCGATGAAATTGGATTAAGGTCTAAGTGGTTCAGACCACTTAACCTATAGTTTGAACCCATTTGAGTTGGGTTCAAGTCTAGAGAAGGAGATAGAAGAAAATGAAAATGAACAACTTGCAAATGATCCAAAGAGGCGTATTTATAGAAACAGAAATGCCTTTTCGGATTGGGTGTATCTCTTCTTTATTGGACACAACCATTGCAATAGGTTGCAATGGTTCACATGGTGTCTGTTCACCACTAGACACATCTATTCCAATAGGTTGCAATGGTTCACATAGTGTCTGGTCACCAATAGACACATCCATTCCAATAGGATGCAATGTGCCTTTTCGAGTGAGTGCAACCATGGGTTATGATGGTTTGGAAAAAAGTGTAACCCTTTAGAAAAACTAAAATATGGTTTTTTAATTTAAAAGGTGTAACCTTTTAGAACAACTAAAAAGTAGTTTTTTTAATTCAAAAAACCAATCACCCAAAAAACTCACCCATTTGTGAAACCCATTTAAATAAGCCCAGCCTAAAATTAGGCCCAATCCAAAATTCCAAAAAAGAATAATCTGGACTTTACAATTAGGCCCAAGCCCAAGCCCAAGCCCAAGCCCAAGCCCAAATCCTAAACTCAGCTTATTTAAATTTCAATTTGTTTCAACATTTTTTTCATGTGGGACAAACACTTCCCACATTTTGCATACCCATTTAAGCTTATTAAAACACCACATTTTGGAGCTAATTTCTCATTCAACCGAAAACGGATTTGAGAAAATAAATATACCACGTTCATCTCCTTACGGAGAGAAATGCGCTTGTCTAGATATCCGCAAAAAATTATTAGCGGAATCTATTCCAAATCTCATCCAAAGTTTATGTTTTTAATGCCCCTGTTTCCAACACTATATAAACTTGTGTCTTATAATTTAATCTTTTATAAACTATAAACTATTTAGTAATTTGGTTGATTAAAACTTATATATATATATATATATATATATATATATATATATTTAATATTTATTATTTTATTGAGTATTATTAATAATTTAAATAATATATATATATTTTTTGTATATAGGTCATTAAACGGGTTACACGTGTAACCCGTTTAATACACAGGTCCTCTTAGTGTTGAGAGTTCTTGACATGATTATTAAACGGGTCGTGTTCGGATTGAGCTATTTAGTATAATAACCTTAAGTTAATTGACACGACACGATTACAACTCGCGAATACGAATTACCACCCTTAGTCCCCAATGGGTAACAGTTGTATTATATAGTACCCCAAGAGTAGCAGTTGTTAAATACCCTTGGCTAATCATAATATCTCGTTAATAACTTCTTGAATTAAAGAGGTGCCCCTCAAGGATATATCGTTACACCAATAGACATCAATTTGCCTAAAAATAATTATCAAGTTTTTAAGAGTTGGCGGACCTAAACAAGTTTAGGTCCAAACCCATTATGATACACTAGCCACCCGACCCGATCCGAGCTTGGGCTTTGACTTTGTTATAAATCTAAGGGTGAATTGCAAAAAAATCCCCTTGACTATTACCCATTTGCAAAAAACTCCCCTTGTGAATGTTTTTGACAAGAAATCCCCCTCAACTATGAGGGAGGGTGATTTAACTTACCTTCGTTTAACAATTTTGTGAAGCAATTTTTTCTGTCCAAATTACCCTTCAGGTCAATTTCCCTATCCCTGTCTCTGCTTGATGACTTGTGGGCTCTTATTTCCGCTATGGCTGCAATGTTGCTTCCTCAAAGACTCACGGGTATCATTTCTTCTGTCCCTCTTCTCTTCTCTGAAGGTCTCTCTGCAGTTTCAAGGATTTGACAAAATCATTTAAATTGTATAAATGCAAAACTGAGAAGAGTTGCATATGTGAGAAAACACTATCAATCTCCTACACTTGTTTTATACATTTGATAAAGTTTTTGAGTTCATAACATTAATTGCATGTAATGCAGAATCATTGTCATGGTTCAACAGTCGGTTTCGATGGAGAAACTTGGAGAACAACAAACCCAATCCAATTCACTAAGGACAGCCAAATTTATCACAATTATGTAGCTAAATTCAAACACCTTTGTGATTGTAAAAGAGATTAATCAGTTTACCAGATCAGAAATGATATCCAAAACCGTCATCACCATTAGATTCTGCTTACCAGTGGCATAGCCAGAAATTTTGTTATGTGGGGGCAATCTTTAATAGCAATAATATATGTAAAAAATTTAAAATATTAATTCATAATATTTGTATTCAGTACATTCGATTTTTCAGATTATTCATTGCTGTTTCAAAATTGAGTTCATTCAATTAAATGTACTAAAAAAAATCATATTCATTGAATCAAGAATAAGATATAAAAAAGAAAATAATACAATTACCTAACTGTTCTAATATATCATATATGTGAAAAAAATAAAAACACAAACTAAAATTTAAAAGAACAAGAAGCCCTAAAATAATTTTGATAGTAATAATTAATAATTTTTCTAATTAAAATTATAATATCAAATAATAATAAATTTAGAAGGTAAAAAAAAAAAAAAAAAAAAAAAAATCAAATTACCTGTCTGCCAGACAGATCCGCTTGCTTTGTTTGAATTGTGTAAAATGTGGAAGATGAAGATGTGATATAAATAATCCATTTGTTTATTGTAAAGTCAAAAAGTATGATAAAATATCTTGATGCATTTTTTTTTTTTTTGGAAAGTGGTAAAGAATATAATATTATGGGAAAGTGAAAAAAAAAATATCATATTTTTTTGGAAACTATAAATTGATAGATATATTATACTATATATTTACAATTGTGTCACGATTGTATTCCTCTCGAGAATGGGCTTTTTCTTATATATATATATATATATATATATATATATATATATATTATGTGTGCAATGTCAATTTTAGAGAGAGCAACAATACAAATATAAAAATATTTCCATATAAAATTTTTAAAAATTAAAAGTTCAGTAGAGACAGTTCACTTGTCCCTATGTGGCTACGTCATTGCTGCTTACCCTTAACCTAAAAAAAATAAAAGATTATTTCTAAAAATTGTAAAATTTATTTTTATAAACCGACACAACCCAACTGCTTTTATTGTTCAATGAGTAGAACTTGGAGATGCTTTTATTGTTGAACATCATTACTTTGTTAGTTTTTAACAGGAATAAAATGATGTTGATGCTTTAGGCACCGAGCTTATGCATCTACTCCCAAGAACAGTCTCCACAAACAGAGTACTAGCATCATATAAAGAACATGATAACCTCTATTCTTTTGCCTTTTTCCTTAATTCATGACCAACAAAAATAAATAAACAAACCATAAGAGCAAATTGTTGAAAAGCAATAACTTCCTGAAAAAAAAATTATCTCACAAAATTGTTAAACGGAGGTAAGTTAAATCACCCCCTCCTCATAGTGGAGGGGTTTTTTTTGCTAAAAACATTCACAAGGGAGGTTTATTGCAAATGAGTAATAGTCAAGGAGGTTTTTTGCAATTCGCTCTAAAACTAATTATTCTTTTTAAACCTAATAATTATTAGGGGACTGGGCTTATTGGGCTTCAAGTTGTGTGGGTTAAAATGACTTGGGTTGATCCAGAATTATTTCAAAACCCATATAAAATTGAGGTTAGCCCAGCCACCCAATCCAAGCTTAGCCCAATCACCCGACCCAGTCTGGGCTTCGGCTTTTGCTTTGTTCTAAAACTAATTATTCTTTTTAAACAGAATAATTATAAGTGGACTGGGCTTATTGGGCTTCTAGTTGTGTGGGTTAAAATGCCTTGGGTTAATCCAAAATATTTCAAAACCCACATAGAATTCGGGTTAGCCCACAATATCAAAACGGTTAAAACCAAATTAAATGGGAAATGACTCGTGGTGCATGGGTTGTCTCTGTTTGTGTTATAGGCTGTTTAGTTTGGTAACAAATCAATAGTAATTGGCTATGTGTATCCTCCATCACAATCCTCACTCACATACAACTAAATGATGTACTCGTGAACATTGAGAGTCAAAAGTAAAGTCAATTTTATAACTCGATCGGACACGTTTTGACACTAAAATTTATCAATTGCAATATTCTATTTCTCAGAGGAGAAAAGCAAACGTAGAACAAATGAGAAGAGATTAAAAAATAACGTTGGGTTCAACTAATGTCATCTAAAGCTAAAGCATGGTAAACTAGTCTAATAAATTATTAGTAATTTTCCATATGCTTTAACTTCATCTTTGAGCCCATGTGCTCTTTGCAGGACTTGAAATGAGTGTACTTCAATTGTGCATTGAAGATCACAAAATGCTCAGTTTCGTGATGGAGTAAGATTAGGTTGGATTTATCTTTATGTTGCATATATGATATTCTTCAATCTTTATATGCTAGAAAGGCACCAAAAAAAATTAGTTAACGATGAGCATTTGAATTGATGCAGAACACAATAGTTCTGCTACAACAATCACGAGCAAACCACACACAAAATAAAAAGAACAATTAAAAACATAAAACATGCACCACATAAAACACATTTATGTAGTTTGGCTTATAACCTACGTCGGTATATCCTGAATATCACTTAATAGTACTATAGGTTATCAAGCACTCAACACATTACCTCTGTTTCACTTTCTATTTCAGTTTTCAGTGTTCTTTCTATCCCATAGTACAAATCCAAGTATTCTTATATACCGGTTTACAACACAGACTAAATTTTGGGTCTACAACCTGCAAAACAAAAATGGGTGAAAGAAATTTTCGGGTCACAACTCGACAAAATCATAATTGGGTCAAAAACACATCCACACACAAAACTTAATAATTGGGTCAAAATTGGATCCCAGCACAACTCCGCAAGTTCATTCACCCTCCCTCTCATATCATAATTGCAAATTTCGCCAAGTAACAGAATAATTTGAATAAAAAACAAGAGAGAGAAATAAGTTTCCCTCGAACAAGAGATTATTTGAACCACAATTCCATATACATGAAAAGCTCATGACTTCATGATCATAATATCCCGTAGTAATATTTTCCTTAAAACATTCATCAAAGTGCTTAAATATTTCAAGTATTTTACATCCTGTCAAATTTAAATTTCGTGTTTGCAATTATGATGCATATACTTCTTGTTCCTCTGGTTAATCCAATCTAAGTGATTGATAATTATTTTAGTGAAGTCATTTTTCTATCCCACTTTATGGGTAGACAAATCACAAAACTCATTCTGCTAGGGTTGAATTGAAGAGTTGGAGCAGCGATTCCTATTACACAATGCACATTTCTTTCTTTCTTACCTTTTTCTTATTATTAGTTTTTTTCTTTTTTTGAATGTTTCTTCTTGACGTTGCTTTCTATTCTACTTCATAGATGGCAATCTACTACAATTTATTTTTTTCTTATACAATAAAAAAGTGATATTTTGTATGTAGAGATTCTTATAAAACGTGTAATCACCGACTATTGTTATATATGAATGTTCTAATCACATGAATGTTACAATGTTTATTTAAATAGCATGATAAATTAAATAACAATTTTTGCATGATATATAAATAGCATGAAGAATTAAACAACTATTTTTGCATGAAAAACCAGTTTTGCATGATACATGAATACATGTACATATAAACATAAGGCATTCTTACAATTTTTTTATAATCAATGCATGCACTTTATGCTCTTCTTATATTGTGCTTGAAATATGGAGAAAACTTAGATAATCCATGTATGTTTTTTACAATTTCAAGTCATGGAGGCTATTGGTAACTTAGAATTTATTGGACAAATAGTTATTTTAGGGTCAAACAACAAATACATATATGGACTGACCACCAAACTACAATTCATCTCAGGCACTAACTGAGAGAAAGATGAATAGAGTTGTAGCATCTCATGGACTGGTTGTGGATGGAGGTGGTGAGAGGAATGGAATTGTTGGCATTGTAGTTTGCACTCACTACCAAAATACAATGCTCAATTTGGGATAAAGATGTTATTTTCTTCCTAATTAAGAACTCAACAACAATCGTCTCTTCCTTTTCAGTATGTCTCGTGTCTTTTGTTTAGCATCCTATCCGGTAAGTGAGGTTGTATTTTTTTTTTTGAATTTTTCTTCTTGACGTTGCTTTCTTTTCTACTTCATAGATGGCAATATCTACTCCAATATTTTTTTTCTTTTACAATGGAAAAGTGATATTTTGGCTTTCTCAGTTTTATGTAGAAATTCTTATAAAATGCGTAATCACCAACTGTTGGATTGAATATTTATGCACCACCACTCACCCTTGGGAAGGATCTTGGTCCTATGGAATCCAAGATCAGTTGATGTTCAAGTCCTACAATGCTCAAGACAGGCCATACACTGTTATGTCACCATATTGAGATGCAGGTCTACTTTCTACACATCCTTCATCTATGGAGCTAATGAAGCCACAGAGAGGGAGAGTCTTTGGGATGACATTGTCAAGCATTCATCTACTTTCTTTTCCTCACCTTGGATCCTCGGTGGTGACTTTAATATTATCAAATCCTCATATGAGGACCATGGTGGTTCAAGGAATACAACTAGACCAATGCTAGCTGGATTTCAGACGTTGTCTCCACTCATCCAATCTTGAAGATCTTCATTTCTCTGGTGTCCTCCACTCTTGGTCTAACAAGAGTCCTGGTGTCTTCAATATATCCAGGAAGTTAGATAGAGTTCTCATTAATGACTTTTGGAATCACTCATATCCTATGTCCCATTGCACTTTCCTCCCTCCAGGTATTTCAGATCACAGTCGACCCATGATTCTTAACCTTGGCAATCCTATGCCACTGAGAAGAGTCCCATTCAGGTTCTTTAATTCCTGGAGTGATCATGAGGACTTTCTTCCATTAGTTCATTCCCACTGGAGCAAACATATTGATGGCCATATTATGTTCCAAGTGGTCTCTAAATTGAAGAGCCTCAAGCAACCACTAAGATCGAAGTTCTCAAAATGCTTAAGTGTAATCCAGATTGAAGTCAAGAATGCTAAAGAATCCCTTTCAAGCTGCCAGCTTGCTCTTGATAATGCACCAGATGATTCCTCATTGAGAGCCCAAGAAAAGCAACTGCTATCAACATACAAAAATCTTAAACTCATAGAAGAGAAGCTTTGTAGGCAGAAATTAAAAGTGTTATGGCTTAAAGATGGCGACTCCAATACCTCAAGATTCAACAGGAATAAGATTTCATCCATTTCCACTACCAATGGTGTACTACTTGACACTAAATCAGCCTTCAAGAATGAAATTGTCTCCCACTTTCATGCTTGCGTTGGTATGAATCCATATATCTCCCCAGGTATGGATCAACTACATTTATTCATCCAACCTTCATCCTTCTCTGATGCTCTATGCTCCATACCTACTGCGGAAGAAATTCAGCAATGTATGTTCTCTCTCAGTGTGATAAAGCCTCGGGGCCTGATGGTTATAATGTTTTCTTCTTTAAGAAAGCATGGGCAATCATTGGGCATGATGTTACACAGGCAATTCATCAGTTTTTTACACTGGAAAACTGCTAAGTGAGGTTAACTCAACCTACATCTCCCTTGATCCTAAAGTCCCAAATCCATCTACCATCAATGAATTACAGACCAATATCATATTATTCTATCATCTACAAGTGCATTTCAAAGCTACTTGTAAATAAGCTCAAGCCGACATTGCCTCACATCATTGATCATAGTCAATTTGCATTCATTCATGGAAGATAAATTGATGATAGCATTCTACTTGCCCAAGAGCTCCTTAATGGCTACCATAGGCATACTTCCTCCTTACGTTGTGCTCTCAAAATCGATCTCAAGAAAGCATTTGACTCAGTATCATGGGACTACCTATTTGATTCCATGAAATTATTTGGGTTTCCCACTCTGTTCATCAACTGGATTCAAACTTGTGTATCCACACCCTTATTTACAATTTCTATCAATGGTGAATTCAATGGCTACTTTAAAAGTGTCAAAGGGTTGAGACAAGGTGACCCCTTGTTACCTTTTCTCTTTGTGATTGTTATGCAGGTCTTCTCACTCATCATCAACAAGGTCACTACTAACATGTCATTCAAATTTCACTAAAAATGGAAGCAGTTGAGGCTAACCCACCTTATCTTCGCTGATGATCTTATGGTCTTCTCACATGCCAACATTCCATCAATTAAAATAATCAAGGATGCTATTGAGACATTATCTGCCCTTTCTGGCCTCTTCATCAACCACAACAAGAGTTAAGTCTTCATCACTGGAGTCAGTGAATAGTTGGAAGCTAATATTTTATCCATTCTTGAATTTCAAAAAGGGGAGCTACCCGTGAGGTATGTTGGAGTCCCATTGGTCACCTCCATGCTCAGAGCTTTGGATTGTAGGACTCTTATTGATAAGATCACCTCTAGAATCTCACACTGGACTAGCAAAGATCTCTCATTTATTGGTAGGATGCAACTTATTAGAGTTATACTGTTCTCTACTCATCTTTACTGGAGCTCTAAGTTCATCCTACCAATGAGTATCATTCACGAAATAGACTGCATCTTTAGATCATTCCTCTAGACTGGTCCTATTATCAAGAAAATAAGGTCAAAGGTAACATGGGATACCTGTTGCCTCCCTCGAAGAACGAGTGGTCTTGGCATCCCCAATTTAGCCTCATAGAACGAAGTGGCAGTCATAAAACATTTCTGGCATATCATCAATTCTAAGAAGATGTTTTGGGTCCAATGGGTTAACACCTTCTTGCTTAAGGGGAGAAGCATTTAGGATATAAAAATCCCTGGGTAGTGCTCTTGGAACTGGAGGAGACTCCTCGACCTAAGAGTATCAATTAAGCCTCTTGTTAAACTTCAACTGGGTAATGGAAGGAATACATTTTTTTGGTTTGACAACTGGTGCAGCCTAGGCCCTTGCATCAACTTATCTCTCCACAACAAATCATTGACTCAAGCTTTGATAGCAAGACAAAGCTAAGCTCCTTCATGGCTACCTCTGCGTGGTCCTTTCCATCTGCCATCACTAACATACTTCCGCAATTGCTCACTACACCATTACCATCTCTATGTTCATAAAGTCAAGATAAAGTTATATGGCTCCCTTCTTCCACTGGGGTGTTCTCAATTGCTTAAACAATGAAGTTCAACAACCGGCATCTGCCTAGCCTACCATGGACTCACCTGGTTTGGACTAAACAATCAATCTCGAAGCATTCTTTCATCCTTTGGGTTGCTATACAGCAAAAATTACCAACCTTGAATAGAAGGTGTATGGCTTACCTCAATTACACCTTATGTTTCCTTTGCAATAACCAATTGGAGTCCCACGACCACCTGTTTTTCAAGTGTGATTATACAAAGCCCTTGTGGTCTTTTATTCAATCACGGTGCGGGTTCCATATTCATCTTTCCTCTTGGATGGATCTAATTTCCTAGGCATCCTATCATTGGAGATGCAATTCGGGTTTTTACAGCAACTCAATTTCAAAATTGGCTCTAGCATCACTGGTTTATAGTATTTGGATAGAGCGTAATCGGAGAATTTTTAAGAAAAAATCACTCACCCAAAATTCATCGCTTCACCAAACGCTAGAGACAATCAGATTGAAACTCATATCTACAACCATCTCCAATTCTGTGAATGCCAGACGTGTCATAGATGAATGGGAGCATCCTCCCTCAGCTATCAGACCACCGGCCAATCTTCCTGATCAACGGATTCGAGGAGAGAGCATCTTCTCCATAGACATTACTTTGTGTTGTGTCTGTTGGGAAATGTGCTAGTTTAAAAAACTTTTTGAGGAATTTTGATTCATAGATCTTGATTCATCACATAGAGACAAGTTTTATGCAAAAATAAAATATGATGTATCATTCAATTAATAAATTGAATACTTACATCAAAGGTCTGAGTAAACCTTTAATTCTTTCCTCTAAAGTGAATGTTCTCACTTATTGTAGATCCCTTAGCAAGATGCCTTCTCCTTGGATCTCCATCTTCTTGGTAATTATTTTGCCTTTAGGAATCACTCATAAGCCTCCATGAATGACCTTGGAAAACTAAGCTTGTGGGAGCCTCCATTAGATGAGAACATAAACCCTAATTTTCTAGAGAGAGAAAATATATTCCCTTTTCCTTCTCATCAAAATCACACCCAAAATATACATAGACCATGTATATTTATAGGCAACATAAAGATAAAGAAAAAGAAACAACAAATCCTTCTCAATCTCTAATTCACATGTCTTAAATCTAATACGATTCCAATATCAAGTTGGGCTATGAGTGAGAATCCATTGGGCCTATTATTTTATTGGTTATAATGAATTAATATTGGCCCGGTTCATGGACCCAATTCAATTAATTTATAAATTAATTTCTACTCCACTAAAGAAATTAATTGAACTCCAATTAAATAATAAATAACCTCTAAGTCAATGTTGCACTTTGACCCCTCTATGCATAATTAGTTGTCGGATAAATAAAGCCATCAATCCGACTACTTAATTAATATATTTATTTTGGTACCATTGATTATTTCTGGCTTGATCACAATAAAACACTTGTTTGACAAAAATAATAATTTAAATAAATAAATATATAATAAATCAATGATGCAAATATTGAAAATATAACCCTTTAACTATTAATTACATAACTATCCAAAGTGTCGGTCTAAGGATCCCGAAGAATCCAGCGAACGAATCAAAGTAATTATTAATTAATAAAAGAGTCTATATTTTTCTCATGCTTAAGAGTCAAATGTCATGATGGTGATAGGGAGTAATTGCATACGACGGCTCTTGCAATATATTTCAACCTAACGCGGATCCAGTTTAAGTCTTAATTAATTATGAGTCCATCCATAATTACCGACTATGAACAATTTATGATTACTATTTATATTCATGTATTGATCACCATTACATACATATATAAATATCTCTTGTAATCAAGTGGATACTATCAATTCTATAATGAATCGAAACATAATACATTAAATTCACCAATTGTATAAAACATAAATATTTCAGAAACATCAGGAACATATGTCACTATAATCCAGATAGAAATTTGTTATGCCAGGGCATATAAATCCCAACAGCTCCCACTTGCCCTCATAGACAATTCAAATTACATCTAACTCCAATGTTATCTAGATGACGATTAAAATTATTGATCAATGACACCTTTATTAATAGATCAATAAAGTTGTGTTCCAATGCAATGTTCTAGCCACAAGTACATTTTCTTACCAAACAATATCTTATAGAACATGATATTTCCTCTCAGTGTATCTTGTTCCTCTATGGAACCTTGGGTCATTGGTTTGGACTACTTCTGCACTATTGTCGCAAAATAGCTCGATAGGCAGGCTAGTATGCTCCACAACCTCTAAATCAGTGAGATCAAACCAAAAAAACTTTCATTGCCGCCTTTAAGGCTATAATGTACTTCACCTGTGGGTTTAAGTCAGCAGTTGAAATCTGCTTAACAATCTACTAACTGATTTCCCTTCCATTGAGTAAACATACACTAAGTCATAAACCTCATAGTATCTACTTCTGATTAAAAATCAGAATTAGCATACCTGACTAGGACCATATCATCACACCTATAAATGAGTATGATATCATTGGTTCTCCTTAGGTACTTAATGATATTTTTCACAACAGACCAGTTATCAAGTCCAGGATTTGACTGATATCATCTAACTATCCCTACAATGTAGCGAATGTCCTGTTTGGTATAGACCATGGCATATATAAGACTCCCATATGCCAAAGCATATAGTTCCAGTCTCATTCGCTCAATCTTCTCTGCTAGTCTTGGAAAAACTACTTACTAGAGAGAGTAATCCATATCACTAAAGTAAGAACTCATTCTTTGAGTTATGCATACCAAACTTGGTCAAAACTTTATCAATGTAGGATTATTAAGATAAGCCTATTTTTCTTTTAACCTGATCTTGCAAAAGCTTGATCCTAGGAATATAGCTTACATCTTGAAAATCCTTCATTTAAAAGTAATTGAACAACTACCTCTTTATTAATGACAAAACTTCCACATCATTCTAAATGAGTAGGATGTCATCAATATATAGAGAATCAGAAAAATAATGACATTCCCTTGTACACTCATGATTTATTCACTAAGAAATCTTCTGGTATCTTTTTGTAAATTAACTTGCCTTCCATAGGTATCACTCTACTAGAAAGTTCTACAAGATCCCATAATTTATTAGAATACATAGATTCCAACTCTTATATCATAGTAACTCGCCAAAACGATCTGTCCATATCGGTTCACGCTTTCGTGTAGCTTACTGGGTCCAACTCATGTTTAACAGGGATGTCCATAACAGTCTCACCTAAAAACATGATTTTATTGGATTGGATGACAATCCTCCCACTACATCAATGAATCGATACAGGAATCTGTGTACTAGATGATGCTGACGCATCAATAGGGAATTCATCTATAATTCTTAATCTCTATAATAAGTGTGTTTATCATGTGGTACATTTGGTACTCATACCATATTCTCTAATACTATGCTACTAGGTTTATGATTCATAATATGATCCTCCTATAGATAAATAGTGAATGTAAACAATCAACTTTTATTATTGAGATCATAAAATAATCCATCCTACTACATTTAGAGTAGCTATCAATTCTATCATGCGTATGATCTGTTTCCAACTTCTTTGTCCATATCAAGCGCTCATGTGCAAGACTACCCCATACGGTATCCTTGAGATAGACTAAGATGGAATGCAGTTCATAATGCGCATCGATATCATTAAAGCTAAACTCTTAAATGAAAGAGATAATGTAACATAACTGTTCATAGATCTAACCATTTTAAGCGAAAATTCTGTTATTCCTATTTGACACCTCAATCCATTGAGCGTTAATTGCGGAAAACTGGTACACAATACCCTCATTAACTATATAGTCTTTGCACTATCCCAAGAAATACTCATATCCACGATCAGATCGAAGTGTTTTGATAAGTTTACCTAATTTGTGCTCCACGTTAGTCTTGACACTTTTGGAATATACCAAAAATTTAAGACTTGTGTCGTATCAGATAAATTTATCTAAAGCGTGAGTAATCTTACTTGGATGTTCATAAGACCACGTGTGTCTGTGTGTATCGACTCCAATTGTCCTTTATGTCTATTTCATTTGGCTGATTAAGCCCTTAGAGTTATCTATCCTTCAAAACAGGATTCACAAGTTTGGTTTAGGCTCATTTGCCTCTTTAGGTAATAAACCTTCTTCAATCAATCTTTGAATCTCATTTTGATTGATTACAACCCAAAAATTGACACTAAAAATACAATGAGTCAGGAATAACAAATTTTCTCTTAACATTCAATCTAGAAGATGCAACATTAGTTTCTACATCCTGCAAATGTTAAGAGCTTATGATTATAATATATTAACCATCTTTCAATGCACCAGAAGCATTCGCATATGTATTCAATTTTATAAAACCAGTTTTACAAAATAACAATCCAGTTTTTATAAACCACAAGTGAAACAAGAATTAGATAGCGTCTAACTTCTGTGCATAAAGATAGTTCTCTAATACTAATATCCTCATACTCTCTAATTTCAGATGTAATACTCCCACTGACTTAGCTACAACCTCAACATCAGGTCAAAAGATAAATATATATCTCCATATCATCGAGGCTTCTGGATTCCTAAAATCCTTGCAACGAATTGCGAACATGTTTAGTGGCTCAAGAATCTATCCATCAGGAATTAATAGATACAATCACATAACATGACTCAATGATTAAATATATATTTTCCTATGCCACGTCATTGCTTAGACAGTTCGTCCTTCAGTGTCTTAGTTAGCAGCAAAAGAAACAATTTCCTTCACCCTCAACATACATTGCCTTATTCCCTTTAACCTTTTTGATACCCATGTTTTGTGCTGGCCTAATCCTATTATCATCCTTCTTTTTTGCTTTGCCCTGTCCACTTGAGCCTAGAAGAAGATTTTATAGACTAGGTTAGATTGATAGGAACGCCCATACTCTTGATTATCCCTTCATCTGTTACCAATTCTATAAGAATATCAGCGAGTGTGAACTCAAACTGATTCCTTATTTAGTTTACTCTGAACGAACCGAACCAGTTTTAGTAACAAGGCAATAATCATGTCAATATGAAACTTACCATTCAAGTTAGCCCTATTGACCTCCAGTTCAATTTTTAAATAATAAACAATCATTTTTCAAAATCTAATATCAAACTGGAGTTCCTCAGGCTATCTTGATGGTAATTAAATTTGACACAGTACTCAGACATATGCTCTATCTAATCTCACCAAAACATTTCATTGACATTTAACATGATGCTTGAAGAAAATAAAATAATGCAAATATTAGCTTTAAAGCATATTCGAGATAAACTCTATAATATTGCACCAAGTCATATCATTTGCCTTATCTAATTTATTAAAGTCATAAATGTCAAATTCGGTATCTCAAAGTAAAAGGATTAGGTATAGAAGTAGTAAATACATTTTGTACCCTTACGTTGTGAATAAAATATCTAAGTTCATTTTCCAGTCATTATAAATGAGGTCCACATACATTGAATATGTTAGCAAGCAGATAAAATAGATTAGACATAATTAATCTGAATATAAATGTATTCATACAATATGCAAGGTGAATTATTCATACTATCATGCATATTTAAAATTAAAATAAGTTTGTTAACCACATAATATAATAAATCTCAATAAAATAAGAGATCATTATCATTATTGGTAAACAATCCCTTTTAATTAATGCTGGTCCCTCAACTCCATAGCATAATAAATCACACAATCAATACGTCAATAACTTATCATGTTAGAGGAGTTCATTATTACCATTGTTGAGATTCATTTGCTATTAGGTGAGCACTTCCATTAAAATAATAATATGTGGGTCCCTTAACCACTGCATGAAAAATCAGATAACCAATACGCCAATGACTTATTCGGTTGGCGAAGTTCATTATTGCTATTGGCGAACAAATCCCATCATCTCCATATCTCTTAAGACAATGCCTTTTTTATCTATATGAAATGATTCCCGATTATGTTTAGCCTTTCTAAAATCACCTAGTGTAGACCATTCCGTTGGGGAGCTAACACTATTGATTTTAGATTAAGTGTATAACGTTATTAATCCTCTAACGAAAAATAAAACATTAAATATCTTGTCATTATAATCTAGACTCTTTAAATCATGCGTAGGGCCTTATTTTTAAAGATTTAATTACAATGAACATTTAATATTTTTATTTTTATGAGACAACCATTATTGTAATATTAAGGCTCTTCAAATCATGTGTGGGGCCTTATTTTTGAAGATCTAATTGCAATGGTTTTAGTAACGAAGGCCATGGGGCAATGTATAAAAATTCCCGCTCCCACTCAATTTTTAATCATTAATAATTAGGGTTTTGAATTTATTCATTTACATGATATAATGCATGCAAAACGTCTTCATTTTAATCCAATTAAATTTAGAAAATATTTGGACATTTAAATGATTCACTAATGTTTAATTTGAAGTACACTTTAAAAATAATTTACAAAAATAATTTTTCATTTCCCAATAAGTGCCCTCAAATTAATTAGTAATCAAATCCAATTACTTTTCATAATTTAATTAATATAAATCAAGTCATTTAATTAAATATCATGGAACCAATGCATGAATAATAATTAATTAACAATTATCTATTCCATGCATCACATAAATAAATAAATAACAGACAGAAGCAATTTAAATGGCCAATGGATTCAGTTTTTAACATTTAATTGCTCTAAGTATTGTAAGGGCGTCCTCCAACAGTCTGTAAACACCCATAGGAAGCTTGTACGCTTTAGGAGAAGCAAAACGCCGCTTGGAACGCGCCCGGAGGACCGCACACGCGCTCGCAAGCGCCTGGAGCAGGTTGTAGGGCAAGGCACGCGCCCCCACGCTCTAGGACGCGCCCTCATGCGCTGGGACGCGCTTGGGGAGTGTGGGACGCGCCCTCACGCGGCTCCACGCACATGGGGACAAATTTCCTTGGTAATGTTGACCATGCCTGGTTCGTAAGTTACATTTTAATGTTAAAAAGGCATGCCTGGCGCCTGCATGCCCTTTCTTGCTGCCACTTCTGGCTCGTGAGGAACAGGCGCCAGATTTATTACTTTTTTTTTTTTCTCTTTGACTTGGTCAGCACGTGTTCCCCACGCGTCACATCTAATCTGATAGGGAGCAATTGCATACGACGGCTCTTGCAATATATCTCAACCTAACGCGGATCCAGTTTAAGTCTTAATTAATTATGAGCCCATCCATAATTACCGACTATGAACAATTTATGATTATTATTTATATTCATGTATTGATCGCCATCACATACATATATAAATATGTCTTATAATCAAGTGGATACTATCAATTCTATAATGAATCGAAACATAATACATTAAATTCACCAATTGTATAAAACATAAATATTTCAGAAACGTCAGGAACATATGTCACTATAATCCAGATAGAAATTTGCTATGCCAGGGTATATAAATCCCAACAGTGTCAATGTGACTCTTGCTGGGTTGTTTGCTTTGTGCTTTAAGTTGTCTCATGGGCTGACTTGTATGGTCTCATGGTTTTGTATTTTGGTTAGCCTGGGCTAACTTGTATTGTATATCTTATTATCTTATAATATTGATTTTACCTTTCAAAAAAAAAAAGAGGTATGAAGTAGCCAAATTTTTGACGGATTTAATGACTCTTTTTCTTAACCCATTTTTTATTTAGCCCTAATCACATGAATGCTACAATATTTATTTAAATAGCATGATAAATTAAACAACAATTTTTGCATGATAGTAGTATATAAGTAACATGAAGAATTAAACAATTATTTTGCATGAAAAATCAGTTTGGCATCATATATGGATGCATATAAACATAAGACATTCTTACAATTTAATTTTTCTTTTTTCTTTTTTTTTTCTTTTTTATTTTATTTTAATCTTTATGCTTTTTTATAGTGTGCTCCAAATATTGGATAAACCTTAGATCATCCATGTATATTTTTATATTGTCAAAGGATGGAGGCTATTGGAAGAATTATATACCCTAGGGAATTGGCGAACTAATATTTGATAGAATTGCCAAGGAGTTAATGTTTAAACGGCAAGTTCAATTAAATTTTATTATATTAGATGAGCTGTTTATATGTGTCGAACATCGCTACATTTACATATGCACATGTATATTTATTTAAGAGAGAATCACCCAAATGCAATAACTAATATTTTTAAGACATTGTAGTCTTACCTTGTTTACAAGTAAATATCTAAAATTGCACGTATACTAGTTACCATTGGCAAGTCTTGGGTTCATTGAGGAGGAGGACAAATTAAAGTGTTGTGTAACCTTATAGACAAAAATACAAATAATGATATCATATATATTAATAATTTTAGTTAACACTTGCTAAATAACAAATTATATGGTTACTTTTTGTATTCCTAAAGGAATAATCTTGGTTTGTTATAACTTACAAAATTTTATTTACTTAAAATTTTATATTTCTTAAATTTTCATGAAGATAATAAATATTTTTTGAATCAATGTACTCAAACCATATTTTCAAAAATTAAATTTTTGAAAAATTGTTTCTCTAGCAATACTTTTTCTTTAATTTTTTTTTTTTTAGTTATAGATTATGGTTTCCTCTTCTCTTACTCACACGCTACATACATATATATATATATATTTGAAAAGTTCCGGTTCTCTAAATATTTCTTTCTTATATCAAATTCGTTTCTATTTATTTGGGCTTCATTTTTTTATTTTCTCAAGATATATATATACTATGACTATATACTACAAACAAAATTATATTACAATTAATTTTCTTTTTAAATTCAAATTAATTATATAGTACAAGCACCCAAAAAAAAAAAAAAAAATTTGTTGCTCCCCCATTAAGGGTGTTTATTTTTATTATTATTATTTTTTTAATGGTAAAGCAAGCACACTTTTTTTGCCCCTGTCCGGGATCAAACACCTCTTCTCCTCCTCTTTGAGAATGGGGTGCTTATATCGCTAGCCCAAATGCCCTTTGATTATTTAGTATTTATTAATTAGCTCAACAAGGCCTCATGACAAGTCCTCATGAAAACTCTGTGAGACTGATTGATTGGAAATTGTTATAATTTAATTGTGATTAACCTTAACTAACTTATTAATCAATTTTGAGCAAATAAATAAATTAATTACATTCATGAACTTAAATATATTCAACCAAACATACTTGACTTTATTTAAAGCTCTCATCAAGTCCTGAAAATGTTACAACATTTATTTAAGTAGCATAATAAATTAAACAATAATTTTTGCATATTAGCAATGATGAATTCAAAAAACTATTTTTGCATGAACAACCAATTTTGCGTGATATATGGATACATATACATATAAACATAAAGGTATTCTTAAAACATTTTTTATTTTTATAATCAATGTATAGTTTTTATATTGCACTTGAAATATTGGAGAAAACTTAAATAATAAATATTTCACATACGATTTATCATTTTTTATATTCTCGTTTTATAAGAAGAACATAGGATATCAAAATATAATAAATATTTCACATACGATTTATCTGGGATACAATTGCTAAGAAACAGATATTAAATAAGTAGTATTTTATTAGTTGATTATTAAATAAATATTTTTTTATATACTATTTTTATAAATCCCAAGTTGGATTAAATTTGATTATATTGAAATTTTAATAGGTTAAATAGTTATTTCAATATTAAAATATATTTTCCAAACACTGACACATAAACCAAATGAAAGTAATACCTTCTACTCTTCTTTTTAATTTACATATGTACATGTATATTAATTTAAGACATATTTAATAAAAATGGAAAAATATAGCCACATCCGATGAGGTTTCGCCGAAATTTACTTATTTTTTTGGACAAAGACACCCCTTGAAGGTTCAAAAATGGACAAAGAAACCCCCTTTATATGAGAAATTGATCAAATTACCCTTGGACCGTTTAGGAGACTTTTTTAAGTTTACAATTTAATAAGTTGGACCAATCTACCCTCATGAACAATTTATGCATAAAAAAAAGTAAAAAACAAACTTTATATTGTTGACTTTTTTTTTTTCTTTCAAAGAGAGTTTAGTTTGCGGATATCATATATATATATTTTTTGTTTTTTTTTTTTAAATTAGCTAGATGCAAAATAGAAATTTATTTATTTATTTCTATTTATATTATTATTTTTTTAAGGCAAAATAGAATCTGTTAACTCGTACAATATACATAACTCAATTTATATGCATTCACTTACGGGTTGCTCAAATAATAGGGTCAATCGAATTATTTTGAGTAATGATGTGATTTAACGATATCTCTGGTTGGAATTATTATTATTATTTTTTAAAAGAAAAACAAAAAACAAAAAACAAATTCTATTTGCACACACTCCCTGTGTCAAACACTCGAACCATGTTTTATTTTAGTCAAGTAAAAAAAAAGTTATTGTTTTGATTTTTTTAGAAAAAAATCAAAACAATAACTTTTTTTTTTTTTTTTTTCCCTCTTTTACTAGGGATAGAAAAAACATTAATATGTGAAAGTTAATTTTTTGTAACTTTTTGGATGTGGATCAAAGCATCAAAATCATAAGCATGAGGAAAAATTTATAATTTTAATCGTTAGAATGCATTTGAGATAAGAAGAGATGTAGTATTTTCTTTTTTGTTGGAAAATACATAATATTTGATATATAATTTAAGATGCATAAAGTTATACTAGTACCATATTTTTTTATTTTTAAGGAAAAGTGATTGGTTAAATTTTTTTAGATGAAAGAATTAAGTATCTTAATTTAAAAAGAAAAGAAAGTAATAACAAAATATAATTTATTTGAAATATATGTATTGAATTAAAAAATCATTTTAGACGCCTACATTTTTAAGAAGTTGGGACATTTATAAAATAAATAACAAAAAAAAAAAAAAAGTGAACAATATAAAGTTTTTTTTTTTTTTACTTTTATTTTATACATAAATTGTTCATGAGGGTAGATTGGTCCAATTTATTAAACTATAAAGTTAAAAAAGTCTCCTAAACGGTCAACGGGTAATTTGGTTAATTTCTCATGTAGAGTGGTGTCTTTGTCTATTTTTGAACTTTTAATAGGTGTCTTTGTCTAAAAAATAAGTAAATTTCCTCTGAATATCCTTTTGCCAAACCTCGGAGGGTGTGATTGTATTTTATCTTAATAAAAATGCAATAACTATTAGATGTAAGATATTCTAGTTTTACTGTGTTTACAATTAAAATATCTAAAGTTATATACCAGTTACCGTTGGCAAGTTGTGGGTTGATTGGAAAGAAGGAGAACTAAAGTGTTGTGTGATTTTAATGGCAAAAATGGCAACAACAGCAATGATGTCATTTATATTAATACTTTAAATTTACTTACTAAATAACAAATTGTATGGTTACTTCTTCTAGAAGTTCCTAAAGGAATAATATTATTTTGTTATAACTTGCGAAATTTAATTTATTTACTTAAAATTTTATTTTTCTTAATCTTTCGTGAAGATAATAATAATATATTTTTTGATTCAAAGAACTCAAACCATTTTTTCGAAAATTAAATTTTTTAAAAATTAATTCCCTAGTAATATCTTTTTCTTTAAATTTATTTATTTATACGTATAGATTATCATTTCCTCTTGTCTCTCTCTCTCTATATATAGTATATATATTTGAAAAGTTCCTCTTTTTTATATATTTCTTTCTTATATCAAATTCTTTTCTATTTATTTTGGTTTCATTTTTGGATTTTCTCAAGGTATATATACTATGACTATATACTACTGTTAGATTATATTATAGTCGTTGTTTATACTGCTACCATAATTACTTTATTATAGCCGTTATCTAAATTATTACTATAATTGTTATATAGCCGTGTGATCAACCTATATATATCTCTCTTGTACATGTATTACATATACTTCAATATACAGAATCTATGCATCTCATATATGTGTGTCTCTTTTTTTGTGCATCTCATATATGTGTGTCTCTTTTTTTGTCTCTTTATCTCTTATAATCAACGTGGTATTAGAGCCATCCATTGATGGCCTGTATTGAGTCATGTCTCCGATCTTCATCACAAATCTGCACCATAAATTATTATTATCTTTATTTATTTTTTTATTTTTTATTTTTCTCTTCTTCTCTCGATGAAATTGAGACTCACCTAATTTGAACAACCACCATATAACCTCACCGCCGGCGCTGCTCTCTGCAACTACAAACTACATAATCTACAAAACCCGTATCTACAGAATCAAAAGTTCTTCCTCTCTGCCACTCTCTCTGCAACAATCTATACAAAACCTATTACCTACATCAACACCCATATCTTTCAGTTTCAATCGCCGGTTCCAGTTCGGGTTCACGATCTCAGCCGCTGTTCGCTGTTCCAATTCTAGTTCGCGATCTCAGCCGGATTCTTCCGCCGCCACCAATGGATCTCAGCCGGTATCGCTGACTTCAGCTGTGTTCAGTCGTGTTCTGCGCTGCCCCTCTACCGTCGTTGACTTCAGCCGTGTTCCTCTGCTCCTCTGTATACCGTTGTGTTCTTTCTTTCTTTCTCTCTCTCTCTCTCTCTATATATATATATATATATAATATTATATATTCTGGGTGAGGTGAAAGATATTCTGGGTGAGGTGAAAGATAGTATAATATAATATATATATATATATATATATATATATATATTATATTTTATATCTCCACCCAGAAAAACAAATCCCTAAATCTTTTTCTATAAATATTATATATTTATGATATAATATATATTATATTATGTTTATGGGGCAATTGAGCTATTGGGCCTAAATCAGGCTTATTTTTGGGGATGCAGTTAGAACTATTGGGTGCAGCAACCAGAACTATTCACCACGTACACAGTCTCATATATTTCCAAGCTATAGACTCGTCTGAAATTTCTCATCCTATTGGCACTACCTTGGAGGGTTGTTCAAACTACATTATTTGGTCTCAAGCTATGTCTAGTTTTCTTAAAGGTAAGAAACTATGACGCATTATTACTGGTGATCTCTTTGAGCCCGTTCAAGTCAAAACAGAAACAAAAGAAAAATATGGTGATCGTTTTGAAGAATGGGATAGCAAAAATCATCAAATTATTACTTGGTTTCGCAACACCTGTACCTCATCCATTAGTATTGAATTTGGCCAGTTTAATTCTACAAAATCCATCTAGGATTTTTTAAAGCACCGTTACACTATTACTGATCTCACCTATCAATATCAACTTCTGACCAATCTTCCCAGCAAAACTCAACAGCCTGGTTAATCTATCAGTACCTTCGTCTCTGAAATACATGTTATTTGGGATCAACTATCTCTTTTGGAACCTACTTGGTCGTGTGCTACTTATTGTGACGGCCTTGGTTTTTAGGCCAGTGCGTCAGTGATGAACCGAAAGGATGATCTGATAACGGATCCGAAATGCGAAAGCGAAAATAGAAAACAAGACCCTAATAAGTCAAAGTGACATTCCATGAGGTCGTGGAACTCAATGAGAACTGATGCGGAAGCAAAAGATCGAAAATATGACAAATAAGTCCCTAGGGGCAAAATAGTCATTTTACATGAAAATGACGTCCCTAGAATGTAAATTATTCTTGAGACACATCCGTGACATCCCGTGAAGTCACGAAACTCAAAAGAAAGTAGCGGAGGCGAATTACAAGAAAATCGGACAAAAATAGCCCCAAGGGCAAAATGGTCATTTCTGAAAATATAAAATTGGGTGCTACCGAGCACACCACTGGAAGACAGCAAAAATTTAATCAAGTTGGACTCAAGAATCACTTGATTTGGAATCCGGATGAAAGAGAAAAGTCAAAACAAAGTTTTGACTTTGCCGCGGTCTTAAATAGTAACCTAGGCAAAATGATGAAATCGTATGCCGTTTTGAGGTACTAAACGACGTTTTCTGGAAAAACACGAAAAAGAAACCCCCCTTAAAATAATTTTTCCAAGCTGACCATGTCAAAAGAAAATTTTATTTTTGACATGGAATCCCCAAAATGCCCTTACAACAAACTTTTTCAAATAGTGCTGATGTGCACAACAAATTAGATTTGACACGGGGTTTTCGGGTCCGAGATGACATTTTCTAGAAAAATGTTGTGAAGAAACAACCCCTAAAATCACGTTTTCTATGTGACCATGTAAAGACTAGAATTTATTTTTCAAATTAAATTCCCGAAATGCCCCCCCATGAAATCTGGTCATGAAGGCCAAAAAGCTACTACAATTGAAAACAGAAAGCTGAACTTCCCGAGGGATTTTCGATATCAAGATGACATTTTCTAGAAAAACACAAAGTAGAAACCCTTCTTCAAATCACATTTTCTAAGTGACCATGGGAACACCGGAATTTATTTTCTGAAGGAAAACCCCGGAATGCCCTAAAATCAAATTATGTAAGAAAATTTTAAAATGAGTCCATAGGAGGCTCAAATCACAAAGGAAAGGGTTTTTCTTGAAAACGATCATGCACGCAAACGTAAATGATGATTTTTAGCGTGCGTAAATGGTCCGTGGCTCCCAGAAATGGCCGAGTCAAAATTCGACCCCCCAACTGCCAAAAAGGCGAAAATGAAATTAAAATGGAAAATATGGAAACCAAAATTAGGAAATGGTTTCAAATGACCGTTTGGCTTTTGGCCACACTTTATACAAGATAAATAAGACTTAATGGAGGTGCCAGGACACACTTTACATCACCCGATTTGAAAATGAACCCTTAAAGACTCGGTTTCTACTATTTTAACCCAAAAATGCAATATAAGAACTAAAATGCAAAAATAAAAACTAAATGGTGTTTGGCCCTTGGCCATACCTCATACATATTAAATGAATGCTAGATAATGAATTTCATACGTAAAGCACACTCCGGTGCAAAGTAACATACTAAAACGCATGCTTTTTCACATATTCTCATTAAAGGCAAAATACAACCATTTTGAATAAACATGGACTTCAAATGAAATTTGGCCCTTGGCCTTATATCATATACATAAAATGAAAATCAAAAAGTGTACTTAGACACATATTACAAGTTTAGAATCAAATATACACATTTGACAAATAAGTCTACAAATGGCATTTCAAGCCAACCTTTACAAGAATGGAACCTTCAAGTCCACAAATCATCCGAGCATGATGAGAATCTCACCTTGATTCCTGTACCTGAAATATGCCCCAATAACTTTGGGGTGAGTAAGATAAAGCTACTCGTAGGAAATGAGCATACATCGACCTAACGTTTTACATGTTTGCATGATTTAAACATCGTGGTTCATTCCACCTAGCATCTATGTCGAAGGTGAGACTCAGGGAGCATCCTAAACTGCCTAAGATCATTTCTAGCATAAAATACATCATTCATGCAATTCAAACAACATAGAAGTATGCTATACAAAGCGACAAAATATAGATTCTCAAAGTCATCAATTTGAAATCTAAAATGTGTAAACAACTAAATATAACCATTTAGCATAAATTGGAGTTTCTAGTACCACACGTCAAGACATAGATCCTCAAAGTAATCAACTTGAAATCTAAAAGTGTGTAAACGACTAAAGTGGGTCATGCCACCTAACGTCTATATTCCAAATGAATCTATAGGATCATTCCTAAATCACATTTGAACAATATAGCATAGATGTGCTTAACAACATCAAAATTTCTAATGATTCATTAAAAATTATGAAACATGAATGTACTCAACCACATCAAAACCTGCAATGATTCATTAGAAATCATAATGCCTGAATGTACTTAATAACATTAAATCGCCAATAACCAAAACCACAAGTCACAATTAAATATTGGTTGTCAACTTGGAATTAAATGCGAAAACAAATAGTGGAAGACTTAGACATCATGTCTCGAACTAAATCAAGAACAAATTGGTTATTCGGGTATTAACCTGCTGGGAAGACCACCCTAGTGCATATTATCTCAATGTGGAGAACTCATACCTCCCGCACTAGAGCCAAACTCTAACCATATCACTGTAACAATGTCCCAAGACTCCAAAATAAATAAGTTAACAACTTATATACGAAATATATATATATCAGCATGAAACTACATTCCATGTATAAGTAGGTTGAAACCACATAATTCATGCCCTAAATCCACAACTACTATAGGATGACAATGTCAAATCTTCCGAGCGCGATTCGTTATGCGCTATAATAACATCACATGTCGAATCTTCAGTGTGCGATTCGTTACACGCTATAACAATATAATTCAATATTGAAAAATAATCGCATAAGTCCATTACAAATCTAAAATCATGCTTTAAACATAATATTAATGTTAAACACATGATTTAATCAATAATGTAATAGAAACGAAAATTAATTATATAACCTAATTAATTTCTCTAAGTTTCATATCTCAATCAAATGAACTCTAATTAACACATGTTAAACAACATAACTTATTCATTACATGAATTAAATCAAAAGCTTACTTAGGTCATTGGATCAATAGGATAGAATTTAATTAAAACATGATAATTAAATCCCTAAATTCTAAAACAACATCAAATGGTCCCAAATTAACATATGCTAGCATACAAGCCCTAGTCATCAAAAATATCAAGTTAAAAACTTAATTAGGCCAATGGAACCATTAAATGGATTTTAATTAATCATTTTAATTAAAATCTCTAGATTTTTATACTTATCCAGATACTCTCAAATTAAAGTATGTTAAGGAACATGCCAAGACTTAATTTAAAAGCATATTACAAGTTCATTTCATGTAAGGTATGACCATAGGAATTAATCTTTCACAAAAGAAAAATATTAAATAAAAAGTGCAATTCTTATTTAAATAATTTCAATTTAATATATGTTAACAAACATATCAAATCCAAACTTTCTAGCATGCCACAATTTAATTCTAAGTTATACATCATCATGAGAATTAAATTCTAACCATATAAATTAATTAAATTAAATTATTGGACTTAAACAAAAGCATGCATACAAGTTGTATAATCATGGAAAACACTCTATAAAACACATATAAAATCCTAAAACATCCCATACCTCAATTTGAGTTGAAAATCTCGAAAGCCACCAAAATGAAACGGCTCCGAATCCGACAATACTTCGGGGTTTGTCGGGGACAATGCTGTGAACATTAAACTCCAAAGAGGACCTACCAAAATCATAACTTGATCTCAAACCCGAACTCAAAATTTGGCCAAAAAGTAGTTCTAATAAGGGGGAAAGAAGCGTGTAGTCAAGACAAACACAAAACGCAAAGGCACTGTGACTTTCTAACAAAGGGAAGAAGGTTTAAATGAAAGGAGAAGGGTGGCAGCCCCCTTGGGCTACCAAGGAAGCTTTAGGTCGTGTATGAAGAGAGGAGAAAGTGACTTTTCAATTTTATAAACCCCTATTTATAGTAAAACCCTAAAAGTGCCCCGAAAGGGCCCCACTAGGTCCGGAAAAGTGGAATTTGAGCAGACGTGCTCAAACGGCAAAACTCTATGAATGAAAAAGATTCAAAATGAGAAACACATGAACAGTGGAAGAAACATAGTCGTAAATCGAGTCCCGAGCTGAGAGATATGCCCCGAACAAGTTCGGTAGCAACGGGGGTCAGAAACTCTGAAACTGGAGAAAAACGACCAGAACAAAATTCTAAGAGTACAGGATTCGACGAAATGTGAAAATAAATCCTGTACAAGGATCCAGGCTTCAGACGAGGTATTTTTGCAATAACTTTCGCTAATTGCACAATGGCCCTTCCAAAAAGTGAAAACTGCACTAATGGCCTAGAATGAAAATATCTTCAAAAAATATTTTCTTAAAAACCCCTGAAATAAAATATCTTCAAAAGATATTTATGAAAAATACCCCAAGAAAAGAAAAAGATTCTGAAAAACTATGCATCCATGCCCATATGGACACCTGGAGCAACCAGAGTACTTTCTTACAAAAGTAAAAATACGTATTTCATGGAAACCACTTAGGATGAAGGTACATGAAGTCAAAAACCAACTCCGAGCATGAAAAGTGAGGTTATGCCAAAAAGTGACAAACGGGGAAAAGACAAAGTAGGGAAAAAGACGAAATAGGGAAAATGACGAAAAGTGAATAGTGTCAAAAAACGAAAAATGTGGAAATGACTCGGTCCTTAAAGGAAGTTTTCAATCCAAAGAAAAGAGCATCGGAAATCATTTCAGAGCACTCAAGATGACATTAAGTGATGAAAAACTGAACTCAGAAAGGAAAAGAACAACAGAAAAAAAAATATCCATGAAAATCTAAGAAAAGGAAAGGAAGGAAAATGACCAGGTTGTTACAACCTACCCTCCTTAAAAGGATTTGTCCCCGAAATTAGGAACAGACAAAAGAGAACCGAACAAGATGAATGTAAGATCAAACCAAAGGACATACCATAAGGTACGAAAAGACAACTTCTAAAGCCTGAAGGTCTTCTGAAGGAACACAAAACCTAAGAACTGAGTGACAATCCCCAAACGAATTGGCATATTAACTCAACGTCAATCATCGAGAGAATCCCAAGAAAATGACAAGTCAAATCATGACAGATGGTTAAGAATGATATGGCAGTAAGAACAATGACCAGAACCCGCTGACACTTACTCGTCAGTAAGGTAGCATGACAGTATAAGGCACTAGTTCATAACATGCCCTCAACAGATCAACTCAGAAGGAAACTTTTCGATACAAATGACATCCATGTCGAAAATGATCATTACCAAAAGCACTACGAGAACCAGGCATTCGCGAGAGTTGGGGTAGCTAATCCCAAAACTTTAACAACAATGTCACTGGCACCGTTACGCTTAAGGCCTTAAATCCCTAATGCTGGTGCAACTAAAGACCCCCGTATCTGAAAACACCACAACAACAACACCAGTCCTGAATCCACAGCCTGACGAGTCTGTGCCCTCAAGCCAATGGATTGGACCCACAAAACCAAAACTCTAAGCACAGATCTGAAGTAGACCTACCGTAAGGCTACATACAGAAGACAAAACATTGGATCAAAATCTCTATAGTGGACAACAAAATCTCAAAACACAAGTCTACCACATAGCTCACTCATGATAATCCCGACAACCAATGTCACAAACCCCAACATAAGTGCAGGAAGGATAAAACAGCATAAATTAAATACTCACATAGTATATGCTCGCAAAATTAAATAACATAATCAAATAACATCATAGTATTAAGCACAGTACACATAAGGTAAACCAAATAAACCACATATCACATAGAGGTTAAACAAATAGCAACGCGCTATATACCACTAACGGTATAAACATGGCAAACAAATACAGTATGAGCAAACGTATCATCTACATCCTCATACAACGATCATATAGTCATACACCCTAAACATGTTTTTAAGGTATGCCCGACAATAATGGAGCTCATAAATATGTAAAAGTGATCATACAAATGGCAAGTTCATAAAATCAAAAGAATGAATGGAATACCTCTCTAAAGACACCACACATAAAATATACAACCTAACCTAGATGAGTCCAATCTCTCATTATGAGGAAAGGGGACATCCCCTAAACTAATATGCCAACGAGTTCGGTGGGAACTCTACAGGATTCTACCAGAACCCTAACACGATGCCCCAAAAAGAAACAAGATCAATAATAACACGAGTTATTATGATCGAATGTAACTCACGCCATGAATGCGCGAAACAAGAAGTAAGGCAATGTATGCAATATACAGTCATGCCAAAGCAGATAAGCATATACAACATGCTAAAATGAATTGAGTAAGCTTCAAAACAATTTGTCAATTAAGCATGTAGACAGGTTATCAAACCAAGCATGTTATCAAGAAGCACGTAAACATGTTATAATACTAAAACGTGTTAACAAATAGCATATGTACACGTATAACATAGCAACAAAAATGCGATATGCACCTAAAACCCATCGTCCAAGGTATTCAAACCTAGGAGCTCTAATACCACTTGTGACGGCCCTGGTTTTAGGCCAGTGCGTCAGTGATGAACCAAAAGGATAATCCGATAACGGATCCGAAATGCGAAAGCGAAAACAAAAAACAAGACTCTAAGAAGTCAAAGTGACCTTCTATGAGGTCGTGAAACTCAATGAGAACTGATGCGGAAGCAAAAGATCAAACATATGACAAATAAGCCCCCAGGGGCAAAATAGTCATTTTACATAGAAATGACGTCCCTAGAATGTAAATTATTCTCGAGACACATCCGTGATTTCCCGTGAAGTCACAGAACTCAAAAGAAAGTAGCGAAAACGAATTACAAGAAAATCGGACAAAAATAGCCCCAAGGACAAATGGTCATTTCTGAAAATATAAAATCGAGTGCTATTGAGCACACCACTGGGAAGACAGCAAAAATTTAATCAAGTTGGACTCAAGAATCACTTGATTCGGAGTCCGGATGAAAGAGAAAAGTCAAAACAAAGTTTTGACTTTGCCGCGGCCGTGAATAGTAACTTGGGCAAAATGCTGAAATTCGTCTGCCGATTTGAGACACTAAACGACGTTTTCTAGAAAAATATGAAAAAGAAACCCCCCTTAAAATAATTTTTCCAAACTGACCATGTCAAAAGAAAATTTTATTTTCTACATGGAATCCCCAAAATGCCCTTACAACAGACTTTTTCAAATAGTGCTGATGCGTACAGGAAATCAGATTTGACACGGAGTTTTCGGGTCCGAGATGATATTTTCTAGAAAAATGTTGTGAAGAAACCCCCCCTAAAATCACGTTTTCTATGTGACTATGTAAAGACCAAAATTTATTTTTCGAAAGAAATTCTTGAAATGCCCCTCTATGAAATCTGGTCATGAAGGCCAAAAAGCTGCTACAATGGAAAACAGAAAGCTGAACTTCTCGAGGGATTTCCGATACCATAATGACATTTTCTGGAAAAACACAAAGTAGAAACCCCTCCTAAAATCACATTTTCTAAGTGACCATGCGAAAACCGGAATTTATTTTCAGAAGGAAAACCCCAGAATGCCCCAAAATCAGATTATGTAAGAAAATTTTAAAATGAATCCATATGAGGCTCAAATCACAAAGGAAAGGGTTTTTCTTGAAAATGATCATGCACGTAAACGTAAATAATGATTTTGAGCACGTGTGAATGGTCCGTGGCTCCCAGAAATGGCCGAGTCAAAATTTGATCCCCCAACGGTCAAAAAGGCGAAAATGAACTTGAAATGGAAAATATGGAAACCAAAATTAGGAAATGGTTTCAAATGACCGTTTGGCACTTGGCCACACTTCATACAAGATAAATGAGACCTAGTAGAGGTACTGGGACACACTTTACACCATCCGATTTGAAAATAAACCCTTAAAGGCTCAGTTTCTACTATTTTACCCAAAAAATGCAATATGTGAACTAAAATGCAAAAATGAAAACTAAATGGTGTTTAGTCCTTGGCCACACCTCATACATATTAAATGAATTCTAGATAATAAATTTCATACATAAAGCACACTCCGGTGCAAAGTAACATACTAAAACGCATGTTTTTTCACATATTCTCATTAAATGCAAAATACAACCATTATGAATAAACATGGACTTCAAATGAAATTTGACCCTTGGCCTTATATCATATACATAAAATGAGAATTAAAAAGTGTTCTTAGGCACACATTACAAGTTTAGAATCAAATATACACATTTGACAAATAAGGTTACAAATGGCATTTCAAGCCAACCTTTACAAGGATGGAACCTTCAAGTCCACAAATCATCCAAGCATGATGAGAATCTCAACCTTGATTCCTGTACCTGAAATATACCCCAGTAACTTTGGGGTGAGTAACATAGAGCTACTCGTAGGAAATGAGCATACATCGACCTAACGTTTTACATGTTTGTATGATTTAAATATCGTGGTTCATTCCACCTAGCGTCTATGTCAAAAGTGAGACTCAGGGAGCATCCTAAACTGTCTAAGATCATTTCTAGTATAAAACACATCATTCAAGCAATTCAAACAACATAGAAGCATGCTATACAAAGTAACAAAATATAGATTCTCAAAGTCATCAACTTGAAATCTAAAATGTGTAAACATCTAAATATAACCATTTAGCATAAATTGGAGTTTCTAGTACCACACGTCAAGACATAGATCCTCAAAATAATCAACTTGAAATCTAAAAGTGTGTAAACGACTAAAGTGGGTCATGTCACCTAACGTCTATGTTCCAAATGAATCTATAGGATCATTCCTAAATCACATTTGAACAAAATAGCATAGATGTGTTTAACAACATCAAAATTTCTAATGATTCATTAAAAATTATGAAACATGAATGTACTTAATCATATCAAAACCTGCAATGATTCATTAGGAATCATAATGTCTGAATGTACTTAACAATATTAAATCGTCAATAACCGAAGCCACAGGTCACAATTAAACATTGGTTGTCAACTTGGAATTGAATGCGAAAACAAATAGTAGAAGACTTGGACATCACGTCTCGGATAAAACCAAGAACAAATTGGTTATTCCGGGCATTAACCCGTTGGGAAGACCACCTTAGTGCGCACTATCTCAATGGGGAGAACTCATACCTCCCGCATTAGAGCCAAACTTTAGTCATATCACTGTAACAATGTCCCAAGACTCCAAAATAAATAAGTTAACAACTTATATACGAAATATATATATATCAGCACGAAACTACATTCCATACACAAGTAGGTTGAAACCACACAATACATGCCTTAAATCCATAACTACTATAGGATGACAATGTCGAATCTTCAGAGCGCGATTCGTTACACGCTATAATAACATCACATGTCAAATCTTTAGTGTGCGATTCGTTACACGCTATAACAATATAATTCAATATTGAAATATAATCGCATAAGTCTATTACAAATCTAAAATCATGCTTCAAACATAATATCAATGTTAAACACATGATTTAATCAATAATGTAATAGAAACGGAAATTAATTATATAACCTAATTAATTTCTCTAAGTTTCATATCTCAATAAAATAAACCCTAATTAACACATGTTAAACAACATAACTTATTCATTACATGAATCAAATCAAAAGCTTACTTAAGTCATTGGATCAATAGGATATAATTTAATTAAAACATGATAATTAAATCCCTAAATTCTAAAATAATATCAAATGATCCCAAATTAACATATGCTAGTATACAAGCCCTAGTCATCACAAATATCAAATTAAAAACTTAAGTAGGCCAATGGAACCATTAAATGGATTTTAATAAATCATTTTAATTAAAATCTCTAGATTTTTATACTTATCCAAATGCTCTCAAATTAAACTATATTAAGGAACATGCCAAGACTTAATTTAAAAGCATATTATAAGTTCATTTCATGCAAGGTATGACCATGGGAATTAATCTTTCACAAAAGAAAAATATTAAACAAAAAGTGCAATTCTTATTAAAATAATTTTAATTTAATATATGTTAACAAACATATCAAATCCAAACTTTCTAGCATGCCACAATTTAATTCTAAGTTATACATCATCATGAGAATTAAATTCTAACCATATAGATTAATTAAATTAAATTATATGACTTAAACAAAAGCATGCATACAAGTTGTATAATCATGAAAAATACTCCATACAACACATATAAAATCCTAAAACATCCAATACCTCAATTTGAGTTGAAAATCTTGAAAGCCACCAAAATAAAACGGCTCCGAATCCGACAATACTTCGGGGTTTTGTCGGGGACAACGTTGTGAACATTAAACTCCAAAGAGGACCTACCAAAATCGTAACTTGACCTCAAACCCGAACTCAAAATTTGGCCAAAAAGTAGTTCTAATAAGGGGGAAAGAAGCGTGTAGTCAAGACAAACACAAAACGCAAAAGCACTGTGACTTTCTAACAAAGGGAAGAAGGTTTAAATGAAAGGAGAAGGGTGGCAGCCCCCTTGGGCTACCAAGGAAGCTTTAGGTCGTGCATGAAGAGAGGAGAAAGTGACTTTTCAATTTTATAACCCCCTATTTATAGTAAAACCCTAAAAGTGCCCAGCCTAGTCAGGAAAAGTGGAATTTGAGCAGACGTGCTCAAACGGCAAAACTCTGTGAACGAAAAAGATTCAAAATGAGAAAATATGAACAACGGAAGAATCAGCGTCAAAAACCGAGTCCTGAGCAGAGAGATATGCCCCAAACAAGTTTGGCAGTAACTGGGGTCAGAAACTCTAAAACTGGAGAAAAATGACCAGAACGGAATTCTAAGAGTATACGATTTGACAAAATGGGAAAATGAATCCCGTACGAGGATCCAGGCTCCAGACAAGGTATTTTTGCAATAACTTTCGCCAATTGCATAATGCCCCTTCAAAAAGTGAAAACTGTACTAATAGCCCAGAATGAAAATATCTTCAAAAAATATTTTCTTAAAAACCCCTGAAATAAAATATCTTCAAAAGATATTTACGAAAAATACCCCAAGAAAAGAAAAAGATTCTGAAAAACTATGCATCCATGCCCTATGGACACCGGGAGCAACCAGAGTACTTTCTTACAAAAGTAAAGATACGTATTTCGTGGAAACCACTTTGGATGAAGGTACGTGAAGTCGAAAACCAACTCTGAGCACGAAAAGTAAGGTTGTGCCAAAAAGTGACAAACGGGAAAAAGACAAAGTAGGGAAAAAGACAAAATAGGGAAAAGGATGAAAAGTGAATAGTGTCGAAAAACGAAAAATGTGAAAATGACTCGGTTCTTAAAGAAATTTGTCAATCCAAAGAAAAGAGCCTCGAAAATCATTCCAGAGCACTCGAGACGACACTAAGTGATGAAAAACTGAACTCAGAAAGGAAAAGAACAACGGAAAAAAAAAATATCTGTGAAAATCTGAGAAAATGAAAGGAAGGAAAATGACTGGGTCGTTACAATGATGCTACAAAGTTTACTACTTATCGAGATTGGCAACGTGTTATCATGTTTCTCATGGCTCTTCAACCCTCATTTGAACCCGTTCGAGCCTCTCTCCTTCATCGACATCCTCTGCCTACCTTAGAAGAGACTATAACCGAGCTTCTTTCAGAAGAAACTCGTCTAAATACATCTCAACCTTAGGTTACCGATGTAGCTCTTGCTACTCATTATCCTAGAAAGAAACTAGCTTCATCTTTCCCCTCTCCCAAGGAGTGTACCTACTGTCACAACATAGATCATGCTTTATTAACCTGTCCCACCAGAATCTGCAAGTTTTGTCACAAGAAAGGCCCAGGTCATTACCAGAATGATTGTCCCAAGAACTGGCAATCTCGCACCAATTCTACCAGAAGTACTTTATCCAGTCACAGACATCCATCTTCATTCTTCACTGCTATCACTGCTGAGGGGTCCTATCCTCCAGCTCCTACAGTCACAACGATGTCTACCAATGATATCGAGGCTCTTCTTAAGCAGATTCTCTCTAATAATGGTACTCCTCCTTCCACTGCTCTATTAGTTACCTCAGGTAATTCTTGATTTTTTATGGCTGCTGTAATCATATAACCTCTGATTCTATAATGTTTTCGAAACATCATCCTGCCATCAATGCACCTACAATTCATACAGCTGATGGATCTCACTTACATGTCAATCACATTGGTTAAATTTCCACCCCCAATGTCTCACTCTCAAATACCTTCCATATACCAAAACTTACAATCAATCTTATCTCTGTTGGTCAAATATGTGAACTTGAACTTAATGTCATTTTTTTTTATTCCAGTTGTCATGTATAGGATCCACAGATGGGGCAGACCTTTGGGATAGGCCGTAAAATGGGACATCTCTTTGAGCTCATCCATCTCCGCATTCCTTCTCAGCGGCTCTCTACAGTTTCCACTGTTGCTTTAGCAACCTCTACTCCTTCACTTAGCCTTTAGCATTCCCGATTAGGTCATGTGTCTGTTGGGCACTTACACTCCTTAGTGTCAACTGGTCAATTAGGTTCAGTTAAAATTGATGATGTAATTTGTTTACCTTGTCAACTTGCAAAACAACCTACTTTGCCTTTCAATAAAATCATATTTATTACTTCTGCTCCTTTTGACCTAGTTCACTCTGATGTATGGGAACCTTCTCCTCACACTACAATGGGAGGATCCAAATACTTTGTTATTTTCATTGATGATTACTCACGATTTACTTGGCTATATCTCATGAAAAATCGTTCTGAACTACCCCAACTTTACTATGATTTTGCAAACATGGTCAAAACCGAGTTTTCCCGATCCATCAAGATCTTCCGCGCTGATAATGCTATGAAATACAATGAAACAAATTTTTAAAAATTTCTTCGCGAACATGGCATGATCTCTCACTCTTTTTGTCTTGGCACATCCCAACAAAATGGGCGGGCTGAACGTAAACATTGGCATATCTTAGACACTGTTTGTTCTCTCTTCATATCCAGTTCCTGTCCTGAGCGTTTTTGAGGGGAAGCAGCTCTCACTGATGTATACACCATTAACCGTATTCCAATGCCTATTATTGGCAATAAATCTCCCTATGAAAGCTTATATAGGATCCTTCTGGCTTATAATCTACTCAAAGTTTTTGGATGCGCCTTTTTTGTCTTACTTCAACCTCATGAACGCACCAAATTAGAGCCTCGGGCTCATTTATGTTGTTTTTTGGGTTATGGAATTAAACATAAAGGATACAGATGTTGGGATCCCATTTCCAAATGTCTTCGTATCTCTCATCATGTCATCTTTTGGGAACACAAAATGTTTTCTTCTCTCTCCAAATTCCATCTATCTTCATCTTCTACTCCCTCCCTTTTTACCGATTCTTCAGTTGAACTTTTCCCGGCCGACACAAATATCATATCCTCATCTGAGATCCCAACCACTACTCCAAATACAACGTCTCCATCTGAGCTCCCACAAATGGCTTTACTTGACGAATATGCTTCATCTGATGTTCCTGCTATTGAATCTCTATCTGAGCTCACACAAACGGCCTTACCTGATGAATTTGTTTCATCTGATGGTCTTGCTACTGAATCTTCTTCATCATATATCATCACTACTGCTAAACCTCCTTGCAATCTGATCGGGTATGAAAACCTCTTAGTCATTTACATGATTTTCAGTATTTTTCTACTATCATGTCTCATTATGAGCCTCAATCCTACCATGAGGCTAGTTCTAACCCCCTTTGGCAGCAAGCTATGGTAGAAGAATTACAGGCTCTCGCATAAGCTCAGACCTGGAATATGGTTGCTCTTCCTTATAACAAAACTGTTGTTGGCTATAAATGGGTTTACAAAATCAAAACTCGTTCTGATAGTTCTGTGGAACGATATAAAGCTCGTCTTGTTGCAAAGGGTTTCACCCAAGAATATGGCATTGACTATGAGGAAATATTTGCCCCCGTTGCTCGACTTACTTTTGTCCATAGCTTATTGGCTGTTGCAATAGCCCGCAAATGGACATTGTTTCAAATGGATGTGAAAAATGCGTTTCTCAATGGCGATCTCACTGAAGAAGTATATATGAAACCCCCTCCAGGATATAACCATTCTCCACACCAAGTCTGTAAACTTCGTCGAGCACTGTATGATCTTAAATAAGCTCCAAGGGCGTGGTTTGCAAAATTCAGTCCTACAATTGGAGATTTTGGATTTACTTCAAGCTTATATAATTCCAGTCTTTTCATCCGTAAGACTGACTCTGGTATTACTCTTTTTTTACTTTATGTTGATGACATGATAATCACTGGAAATGATCTTGCAGGTATCTCTGCACTCAAAAATTTTCTTAGTCATCACTTTGATATGAAGGATCTTGGGCGCCTCAGTTATTTCCTAGGCTTTAAAATAGTCTCTGATTCGGATGGCTATAATCTCTCCCAAGCCAAGCATTCCTCTGACATTCTTGCTTGTGCTGGACTCACGGATTGCAAAACAGCTCCCACTCCACTTGAGACCAATGTCAAGCTCACTCCTCTAGATGGTACACTCCTCAGTAATGCTATATTGTATCGACAGTTGGTTGGCAGTTTGGTATATCTTGCTGTTACTCGACCTGACATCGCTTATGCCGTGCATCTTGTCAACTAGTTCTTATATGCATCTTGATTTACTCATTATACTGCTGTACTACGCATCCTTCGATACATTAAAGGGACTATTGTAATACCCCTAATTTTAAAAGGATAGTCCTGGTATTTAATTAATTGTTTAATTGTATTTTTAATTGTTTAATTGTTTAATTGTGTATTTGCTTATTTATTTGCTTAGTTAAGTGAATTGTGTTAGTTAATTGAATAATTTATTTGCTTAATGGTATTTGTGTTATTTAATTAAATTATGTGTTTTTTTTTAGTTAATGGTTTATTATATTCTTTATTTAATTTAGATGAATTAAATGTTTTAATTGTTTTAGGGTTTTGTTTTAGATATCACGTTTTTGTATAGCCGACTTTTAATTAGCTTGGGATTAGGATTTGGTTTTCATTAGGGCTTATATATAAGCTTGTATAAGTCTGCTAGGGTTAGAGAAAACCCTATTCACGTACTTAGTATATTGAGAGAAAACAGAGTAAGGTTGTGAGAGGCAGAGAGGAACCAAGAATGGAACTTGGGTAATTAACAAAGCAATTCAAGGAGGAAGGAACGTGGTTGTTTCTGGGTGGAACCAAAGCATTGGAGGTATAGAACTACAGCCTAGGACATTGACGGAAAGTTCAGAGATGTGGATTAGAGTTTAAAATCTGAAACTCAAAAGCAAGTTTCTGTTCTTCTCTTTCCCTTTAATCTGTGTTCTGTGCATGCCTAGCTAGACTCCAGGAGCTTAATTAATGCTAAAATATAATAATCATGCATGTTTAATTGGATTAAAACAGAGAGTTTCAGATTTTATATGCTTCTTTATGATTTCTTTATTTCTTAGATCTTTATGCATGAATTGTGGTTTAATTTGAATCTTTGTCTGCTAAATCATTTAAAATAATTTATTATGGACGTATGGGACATAGGTTGAAGTTTGGAGACCTTAACAATGGAGTTTTAGGGTTTACAGAGGCTGAACAGACGAAGAAGACGACCTCCGCACTAACTTAGGCGGCTGAGTTTGTAACTTAGGGGGCTGAGTTTGTAACTTAGGGGGCTGAGTTGGTAACTTAGGCTGCTTAGTTGTAACTTAGGCGGCTGAGTTGGGATTTTTGGTTTTTAGTGCCCAGATTTGTTTTAAAACCTATTTTAATTAAATCTAATGGGTTTAATGGACTAGGGAAGGTTCCAGAGTGTATAATACATCTCTTAGGCCTAAGGAATTGGAAAAAATAGATTTAAAAATAATTTCTATAAATTATTTAAAGGATGAATCAGTATAAAAGCATACAACTTAGCATACTGATAATGGATGGAAAGAACCAAATTGTTTAGTTAAATTTTGGGCAACATAATGGATTGTAATAAGATTATAAATCTTATATTTGGATGCATGATAGATCATTTTATGTTTAAAGTTTGAAATATGCATGCTCTAGATGTTAATTGTTGGAATATCAAATTCTCTAGTGCAATTACATGAATTAATGCTGGGATGTATATTGCTGAAATTTTAAATACTTTTCTGCAGTGATATGGATAATGGTTTGGATTGTAAATTACTAGCTTATTATGCATGTGTTGTAATTTACAAGGATAAGGAGGATTGTATGCACCGGTATGGGACGGTAACATACTAGGGATGGTTTAGCTTAAAACGCTTAAACCTAACCTATCGGATTAAAGGAATGGATTGAAAAATATTGAATCCTAATTGTGACTAAGTCAGATCAACTGCGACTAAGTTGAATGGCTTCCTAGATTAATGGATGGTAGTTAAGTCATATCAACTGAATAAGTTGAGTGACTAACTAGTTTGTATATTGTATGTCATCTTAATAAGTATTTGAATGACATACCCTGGTTGTGGACGGACTTTATATATATGTTTATGGTACCACGAGATAAGCTTGAGTCTCAGACTCGTTGGTTAGGGTGCGTATATGCAGTGAATGCGTAGCTGGTTAAAGTAGGTTGAGGTGTACCCTGTTAGGTCTAGGTACTCATGCCCACCTTTGGGTGCGTTTTCGCATGTTGCCTTCTATTCAGGTTAAGACCCCTATTGTAGTCTAGTGAATGTCCTTTAGTGTGGATATATATATGTATGGATTAGATAGATATTGTTTAGCTATCTAGGATGTATTTGCGTATCAGATTACTGTTTGGATCGTAGTAGAATAGGACTTGCATGTGGGCCTGACCCACTCTTTATTTTCCAGGTGTTCGTCAGTTCCAGGGTTAGAGCTTGGACGTGCAGAGCAGATACAGACACTCACTCCTCCATTTACGTAGGAATACTCTTTATGTTTAGCTTTATGTTTCATTTCAGTTATTTCAGTTTCAGTTTGGGATTTTATTAGGGGTCCACAAGGATGGATTCCCGAGTTATTAAACTTATGGAGTTTTGGATTATCGGATTTTAATAATTATAGTTTGAGGATTTTTAATTTAAAATTCTTTCAGCGCTATTATTTATTTTCTTCATTATTTTGTAATCCATGTTCGTTTTAAAATATTTTAATTGTCTGATATCCCTCGGGTTTGGGCTTGGGCCTGATCATCCCGCGTCTCAGATCCGAGGGGTATCACAACTATGTTTCAAGGCCTTCATTTTTCTTCTCATTGTTCACTTGAGTTACGTGCCTACTCTGATGCTGATTGGGCAGGTGATCCGACTGACCGACGTTCCACTACTGGCTACTGTTTCTTCCTTGGGAACTCTCTCATTTCTTGGTGCAGCAAAAAGTAATCTGTCGTCTCCAGGTCTAGTACAGAGGCCGAATACCGTGCCCTTGCTGATTCCACATAAGAAATTATTTGGCTTCGATGGCTTTTAACAGATATGGGTATTTCTCACTCTATTGGTATTGTTCTTTATTGTGATAATCAGAGTGCTATTTACATTGCTTATAATGCTGTCTTCCATGAACGCACCAAACATATTGAAATTGATTGTCATATTGTGCATTAACATGTTGCTTAGGGCACTATACGCCTTCATTTTGTACCTTCTGCTGATCAGACCGCTAACATTTTTACCAATGCTCATCTGCCAGACAGATTTTGGGAATTAGTTTCCGAACTCAAGTTGATTTCTGCTCTAGCACCTTGAGTTTGAGGGGGGACGTTAACATAATTAGATTATATTATAGCCGTTGTTTATATTGCTACCATAATTACATTATTATAGCCGTTGTCTAGATTATTACTATAATTGTTGTATAACCGTTGGTGATCTCTAACCTATATATATATCTCCTTGTACATGCATTACATATACTTCAATATACAGAATCTCTGCATTTCATATATGTCTGTCTCTCTATCTCTTATAATCAACAACTACAAACAAAATCATATTACAATTGATTTTTAAAAAATAAATAAATTATATAGTATAAGTCCTCGCCAACCCCCCAAATTTCTTGCTTAACACACTGGGTAGCCAAGTGCGAAGCGAATAACTACTCAAAGCATCTAATTAGTAAGCCCACCCTAAGATGAGTGCTCTCCTATTCTCCCCCAGAGCCTTTGGTAGCACAGCCGGGACAGTGATGTGTTCTCTACCCTGCGGGGATGGAGCGACAAAAGTAGTTTTGAGAATTCAAGAGAAGGTCATTGTGAGACGAGCCATTTATCATTACGATAGGTGTCAAGTGGAAGTTTGTATTGATGTATGCAGCTGAGGCATCCTAACACCCCGATAGACTTGAACCTTGTTCCTACATGAGCTCCTCAGTTCGATGAAACACTTGCCATCTATTTTCAGTGTTTAGCTCATTGATAACAAGAAAAAACCATTGTTCAACTCTTTGACAACATGCACGCTTATTGGATCTCAGTTAAGAGGGTCCGATGGAAGGCCTCTTTTTTCAATGTTTTCTTTATTTTCAGACCAACCACCCTCTTTTATTGATTTTGTATCTTTTCTATTTCAAGATTGTTTATTTATATTTATTATTATTATTATTTTGAATGGTAAAGCAAACATACACCTTTTTTTGTCCACTGCAAGGCTCGAACCCTTTCCCTCTTCTTTAAGAATGGGATAGTTATATCGCTAGGCCAAATACCCTTTGATTATTTAGTGTTTATTCAGCTGCAGAGGGCCTCATGACAACTCTAGACAATGGTTGATTCGAAATTGTTATAAGTTGACTAACATATTAATCAATTTTGAGAGAAGAAAAAAAAAAAAAAAATTACATTCATGAACTTAAATATAGTCAACCAAACATACTTGACTTTATTTGAAGCTCTCATTAATTCATGAAATCCCCTAGGGTAACACATTCATCAAAGGGATGAACATTTTTAACTGTTTGTACATCTCTAAAAATATACATTTCCTGATTGCAATTGTTAACATTCATACATTGTCAGACCTTTTAGTCAAAATTAGCACAGCTGTTGTCATGAATCTGTTTACGCCTACACACAGAGTTGTAGATCTGTGTGTGTGGGCGTAATATTAAACCAAAAAAGAAGGAATTACATTCATATTGAGCAACAATAAACAATAATTTCATGTAAAATAATACAAAAATGACTCCACAAATCAATAAAAGGAAAACCTCACACACACCAAGACACCAGATACATATAAATATGGGCTCACTACCAAAATACAATGCTCAATTTGGGAGAAAGTTGAACAGAGTTGTAGCATCTCATGGGCTAGTAGTAGATGGAGGTGGTGAGAGGAATGTAATTGTTGGCATTGTTGTTGGGATGGTCAGAATCGAAGGAATTGTCGTTGGAATGGTTGGGAGAATGGGCAGTTAAGTAGCTGGCAGTGGAGGCAGTGGCATCTTAGGAACAGTGGGCATGGTAGGCAATGTTGGTAGCGCGTTACTTGGTAATGGTGGCAATGTGGTCTTAGGCAGTGTAGGCATGGTTGGTAGCGGAGTACTTGGTAACGGTGGCAATGTGGTTTTAGGCTGTGTTGGTAGCGGAGTACTTGGTAACGGTGGCAATGTGGTTTTAGGCTGTGTTGGCATGGCAGGCAATGGAGGCAATGTTGCTTTGGGCAGAGGTGGTATTGTCGGCATTGTAGGCAGTGTAGGTGTTGCAGTTGGAGAGCTTTGCAAGAGGTTGCGCGCTGCGAGGTTCATATGGATGCTTGAAAGTGTTAATGCTAGAATCATACATCGAATAAAAGAATGCTTAGAAGCAGCCATAGATTGATAGTAGTTGATCGAAGCAGCCAAGTTCTCTTTTTGTTTAAGAAAAACATGGATTTGAGGGTATATATGTAGAGAACAAATGTTGAAGATTCATAAGATTTAGTAGGACAAATGTGAGTTTGATGAGATGTGGTTGACCCAAGTGTGGGAACTCTTGTTAGTTCGCCTCCCAAATTTTGACTCACAGCATAAACGGATGTGTTAACTCACCAGGCCACCTTGAAAAAAAAACGAAAAAAAATAGTTGTTTGTATAAATCAGAGCAAGAATAATCTAGACATGGCTTCAGTCTAAAGGCACTAACTTTATGATGGTTTGAACAACAAATTTGACCAATTGGAATTAGCCCAGATAATATGGTCTCTCCTCAACGGAAAAGTTGAGTATTGGGATCATGCTAGAAGGTAATGTTATGAGTGTGTGTTTACTTAAACTTTTTTAAAAATAAAAATAACTAAAAAAAACAACATTAACAATAAAGTTAAGGACACTGATTTTAATTTCTAAGTGTCGTCCACTTAGAAATTAAAATCAGTGAACAACTTATTATAATTTCTTTTTATTTATTTATTTATCAATATTATGTGGTTGCTAGTACAAAAAAGCAAACTGAGAGCAAATGAGAAGAGATTTAAAAAAAACATTGGATTGACTAATGTCATTTTTTTTTTTTTTTTTTGACAAGAAATACACACCAATTGACTAATGTCATCTAAACATGATAATTTAGGTAAAAATGACCATTAGAATTGATGCAGTGTACAATAGTTTTGTTATAATAAGCACAGGCAAACCACATACACAATAATTTTTTTTTTTTTGACTAAACATGTAAAACATGCATCACATAAAACAAGATTTGCATATTTTTTCTTATAACCTACATTTATGGATGAGAATATCGGGCAATAGTATTAAAAGTTATCAAGTTATCAAACTCTCAACTAGTTCTCTCTCTCTCTTTCTATTTTAGCTTTTATTATTCTCTCTGTCCCACACTACAAACCCTAGCATCCTTAAATACCGAGTTAAAAGAGACTAGTTTTTGGTCTACAACCCGCAAGATAAAACCGGATAAAAAAATTTTAAGGGACACAATCCCACAAATTTATTTGGGTCAAATCCCAATTATCCGGTCGAAAAACATACAAAACTCAATAAATTGGTCAAAAACGGATCACTGTCTCTCTCCCTATCATATGATAATTGCAAATTTTTCCAAGTAATGGGTTAATGTTTTTTTAAAAAAAAACACACAAAAGAGAAATAAGTGTCACTCGAACACTCGCTCTGGGGGTTGTGCTCTGGCTTAACTAATTATTTAATCAGAATAATTTTCAGTGGAGTGGGCGTATTGGGCTTGAAGTTGTGTGGGTTAAAAATGATCTCGGTCAATCCAGATCGAAATATTCGAAACCCCAAAAAGAATCTGGATTAGCCTACAATCTCAAAACGGTTAAACCCAAATTAAATGGGTTAAGGCGTGTGTGACCCAGGTGCATGGGTTGTGTACGTTTAGGTTAGGGGCTGTTTGGTTAGTTAGAGAGTGTGAACCATTGCATCCAAATTAAAAGGAAAATTATACACTACCCAAAGGGTAACAGTTGTATTATACACTACCCCAATGTTAAATACTCCTGGCTAATCATAATATCTCATTGATAACTTCTTGAATTAAAGAGGTGCACCTAAAGGATTCATCCTCACACCAATATAAATCAATTTGCCTATAAATAACTATCAAGTTTTTAAGAGATGATGGACCTAAACAAGTTTGGGTCCAAATCCATTACCACACACGAGCCACCAGACCTTGTCCGGGCTTGGGCTTTAACTTTGTTATAAAACTAATTATTTTTTAAAACCTAATAATTATTAGGGGACTGGGCTTATTGGGCTTCAAGTTGTGTGGGTTAAAATGACTTGGGGCTTCAATGGTTAAAATGACTTGGGGTTAATCCAGAATTATTTCAAAACCCAAATGAAATTCGGGTTTGCCCAGCCACCCGATCCAATGTTAGTCCAACCACCCGATCCGGTCTGGGCTTGGGCTTTTGCTTTATTATAAAACTAATTATTCTCTTTAATAATTATTAGTGGACTGGGCTAATTGGGCTTCTAGTTGTGTGGGTTAAAATGACTTGGGTTAATCCAAAATATTTCAAAACCTGAATAGAATTTGGGTTAGCCCACAATACCAAAACGGTTAAAATCAAATTAAATGGGTAAATGTGTGACTCGTGGTGCATGGGTTGTCTCTGTTTGGGTTATAGGTTGTTTAGTTAGTAACAAATCAATAGTATTATGTGCATCCTCTGTCACAGTTCTCACTCACATACAACTAAATGGTGTACTCATGAGTACAACATTGAGAGTCAAAAGTAAACTCAATATTACACGTTTTGACACTGAAACTGATTAATTACAATATTATATTTTTCAGGAAAGAAAAGCAAACGTAGAGCAAATGAGAAGAGATTAAAAAATAGCATTGGGTTAAACTAATGTCATCTAAAGCATTGTAAACTAGTCTAATAAATTATTAGTAATTTTCCATATGCTTTAACTTCATCTTTGAGTCCATGAGCTCTTTGCAGGACTTAAAATGAGTCTACTTCAATTGTGCATTGAAGATCACAAAATGCTCAGTTTCGTGATGGAGTAAGATTAGGTTGGATTTATCTTCATTGTTGCATTTATGATAGTCTTCAATCTTTATATACTAGAAGGGGAAAAAAATATATTAGTTAACAATGAGCATTTGAATTGATGTAGTATACAATAGTTTTGTTACAACAATCACGAACAAACCACAAACAAAATAATAATAATAATAAAAAACAACTAAAAACCTACATATGTTTATCCTTAATATCACTAAATAGTATTATAAGTTATCAAGCGCTCAATATATTGTCTCTATTTCACTTTCTATTTCAATTTTTAGTGTTCTCTCTATCACACACTACAAACCCTAGAATCTTTATATACCAGGTTACAACACAGACTAAATTTTGGGTTTACAACCCGCAAAACACAAAAATGGGTAAAAGAAATTTTCGGTCACAACTCCACAAAATCGGGTCAAAACTCAATAATTGGGTCAAAAACACACACACACACACACACACAAAACTCAATAATTGGGTCAAAATGGGATCCCAGCACAACTCCGCAAGTTCATTCACCCTCCCCCTCTCGTATGATAATTGCAAATTTCTCCACACACATACACACACACACACACACAAAACTCAATAATTGGGTCAAAATGGGATCCCAGCACAACTCCGCAAGTTCATTCACCCTCCCCCTCTCGTATGATAATTGCAAATTTCTCCATGTAACAGGATAATTTGAATAAAAAACAAGAGAGAGAAATAAGTTTCACTTGAACAAGAGATTATTTGGACCACAATTGCATATACAGAAAAGCTCATGACTTCATGATCATGATACCCCGTAGTTAAATTTTCCTTAAAACATTCATCAAAGTGCTTAAATATTTCAAGTATTATACATTCTGTCAAATTTAAATTTTCTGTTTGCAATTATGATGCATATAGTTCTCGTTCCTCTGGTTAATCCAATCAAAGTGATTGGTGATTATTTTAGTGATTGGTAAATATTTCAAGTATTATACATCCTGTCATTTTTCTATCTCACTTTATGGTAGACAAATCACAAAACTCATTCTGCTAGGGTTGAATTGAAGAGTTGTAGCAGTAATTCATATTACACAATATACATTTCTTTTCTTTTTATCCTTTTTCTTATTTTATATATATATATATTTCGAATGTTTCTTCTTGACGCCGCTTTCTTTTCTAGTTCATAGATGGCAAAGTCTACTACAAAATTATTATTATTATTATTATTATTATTTTCTTTTACAACAGAGAAAAGTGATATTTTTATAGGGTTAAATGTATTAAACTCCTAAAGTAAGTAAAATCTCCTAAATTATCATTTTATTGCACTCATTGACCAACCGTTAACTATCTGTTAACTGAAAAATGAAATTACCGTTTAGCCCTTACCCCTGTTAATGATTTCCCACCTATTCGAAGCCGGAAATGGAGGCCAAAGAGGAAAAAAAATAGAGAGAGAGGGGAAGAAGAAGAAGAGCAATTTCCATCAGTTTACTGTTCAACTATTCTTCCAACTCTTCAATCACAAACCCTAATTTCATTAATTAAGAACACCATCCCAACCACACAGCTCTCGGATGTATCACAACTCTAGCACCATTCATCTTAATTCCATCAAGTGTATTTGTGTTTGCACCAAGCATAAATTTGATTGTCACTTCAAGTCTTCAAGCTTGTCTAGATCAACTTTGTCTCTGTTCAATCAAATTTGACGGAATTACAGAGGAAGTTTTGTGGGTCAGGTCAAAAATATGGAAGTTACAGGAGTGGGACAACTGCGGTTGAGGGTGGCGACAGAACTGATTTTTTGGGTTTGTGATTTTTCGGAATAGAAAGTCTTGATTTGACAGTTGATCTTGGGTGACGTTCATGGCAACAGCCATTGCGAGGTCGACGTTCATGGCAACAGCCGGTGCAATCACGACTAATTCACTCAACCCAATCACCGGAATCGATGGTGTTCTGGATGCTGCTGTTCGAGATGATGGCGAGCGAGCCACCCGATTGCCTCCCCAGGTCTCAAATCCCTTCCACCAATGTAGCCGTTGCGAGATCATCCGGTGAAAGCGACACCAGAGATGACTCCATTGGTTGGGTCGTCAAAGTATTCATACCCCCCAGCAACCAACTTGTTGTGAGATTTATATGTACCACTCGCAAGTGTACGAATCTTTGCAGATAGGGTTTACTTGTAAGGGTGTCGTACCCAAAGAACTTATGTAAATTAAGTTTGTCAACAGATTTATTAAATTCCAAAATAACTTGAACGTAGGATAATTGAATTGTGATGATTAACTCTAAATTAACTAAGTAGAAAAATAAAACAAACCAAAGAAAGATGATCAAATATGATGTAGAAAATAGAGAGATAGGACTAAGGGTATGACTTCACCACTAACATCGCACCACCAGTCAATTGCATCAATTTATTGGAGATATATTATATAACATGCACAAGGAATTAATCATGGTTACAAGCATATATTAATTCAGCTAGAAGATAATATAATTTAAAGCTAAGTATGGACTATCTTCGATTGGCATAAACCATCTACCTATCTACTTTACTCTAGGGTGTAGCATGGTCTATCTTTTCTAGGCATAATCCATCAAATCTCTAACATTATATTCAGATAAAAACCATTGTGTAATCATCTTATTCACAACTACAAGAAGCGAATGAGTTGTGTTCAATCACAAGATTAAAAATATCGAAGACAAGATAGAAAAATATTTGTAATTGAATTAAAACTTTAAAACCAATTCTTATTGAAAAGTCAATTAAAAATCCTATAGATTACACAATCATGCATGAAAAAAATTGTTCTCCAATAATTAAATATAATCAAACCAGTGTGCTAAGCTAGGGCTACATCACAACCCTAGCAAAGCGTTTAGCCAAGCATGACTGGAATGGAATTCTTCATGGTTGAGGAAGACATCTTCACTGCTATGGATCGATCTTTTCTTTCTTCTGAATGCTCCTCTCTGATCTCAGCCTTAAGCTCCTATGTATGAATCCTTAATGTTGTAGAGGACCCCCTTTAAATAATAAAAGATCAGCCCTAAAGTTCCCTTTTTCATATAGGAGACATACATAGAAATTCTGTCAAATAAGGACTTTAAAATTCGTACAGACTTCTAGGCCAATTTTGACAAGGTAAACAGCTGTTTTAGGGAATCCTCATGAAATAAAAAATTGTAACTCTTCGAATTTCCTTTCAACCAACACTAAAATTTAGCCGTTTTGACACTCGAGGAGAGAGATACAGCCAGATTACTAAAACTGGTTCAAGTTACCAACTTTGGCGAAAGTTTCCTTTTTGGAGAAGGATTTTTCCTTTTCTTCTTCTTTCCATTCTTATCAACTTGTGTGATACCCCCGGATTTTCGGATGCGGGTTGGCCAGGCCTACGCCCGACTACCCGAGGATATCAAACAAATTAACAATAAATGAACACAGAATACAATTAAGAATACAAGAATAAATAAAATTTGCTGAAAAGAAACTAGAATGATAATCCAAAACTAAAAACCTCATAATAAAATTTTATCAATAAAGTATTAATCTGATACATTCAACTTTTCTAATTTTAATACAACTCGGGAATCCATCTGGTGGACCCCTTGTAAAACCAACACTGAGAAATGAATCACCAGAAAGGAATCCAATGCTACACCATGCAGGAACCACCTATGTCGTCGGTAAAGTGAGTAGTCGTTTCTACTTGGCACGAACAAGCTCTAAGGCCTGATACCGTCCGTTACCTGAAAAATAATAGTGGGTCAGGCCCACGAACAAGTTCTACCTAACTACAATCCAAATAGAGACCCGATACGCAGATATATCCTAGATGTCTCAACCATATCTATATAGTTCGTAAATAGATATACATATAACCACACTACAGGACTCTCACTAGACTATGCTGAGGGTCTCAACCTAAATAGAAGGTAACATGCAAAAACGCACCTGAGTGGGCATGACTACCTAAGCCTAATAGGGTATACCTCAACCAACATAGCTAGCTATGCATCCTACTGCATATACGCTCCTTAACCGTCGACTATGAGACTCAAACTCAGATCGCGGTACCATAATTATATATATAAAGTCCGACCCTATCCAATTATAAGAAATTCAGCTAGTCGTTCAGCTTGTTCAGCCGCATAGACTAACATAAATTAAGCGTATATACATCCCATCTAATACAATGTTGAGCCGGTCAACTATTCGCCGCCAAAACACAATATATAATTAAGATTTAAATGTTTTAATTAAATCCCTATCCTTCCTATTAACAGAAAATATAAACAACCATCCAATATGTCGTTCAACTGTTTTAGTTGACAGGATATGAAACTATGTAGGATTTAACTATTTTAGTTAATCCATTCCGTATGTATGAATGGGTTGGAGTTAACGTTTTGATCTAATCCGTCCCTCCGTATGTCACCGTCCCATATCGGTACATACCATGCATATGATCCGTAAATGATGCAATTAATTCAATCAGTACACCAAATACAATCCACATAAATCCATGTAGTTGATAAAACAAAATTGGAACAGTTTATCAACTAAATATCCATGACAATATCCATGAAATTGACGAGACAAAACTTAATCGTTCGTCAACTTAAAATCCAGAATCCATTCATATAATTGACAGAAAATATGCAATTAATTCTTCAATTAAGTCCAGGTTAACTTCCATGCAAATTACAAAACCTATGTTTTAGTTTAGCAATTTAAGTCCAAAACCATCATCTAGTTGAAAACCATCATCTAATTAATTGCATAATAGTGAATCTAATAATTCAGCAATTTAAAGCAAACCTTTTACTCATGTAATTGCAGGAAAATTAATGTTTCAGCAATATAAAAATCCAGAGCATGCACAGGTCCAATCTGTTAAATAAAAGACTCTACTGTGCATCTAAAACAAAAATTAGAAATATATTATAATTCATTAAATTGCCATATTAGAACAAGCAAGTAATTTCCTATCCTTAATCTATGTAATTGCAGAACGGGTTTATTAATTCAGCAATTATATTCCCGAGTGTGCACAGATCAAATTTATTAAATAAATGACCCTAACGTTCATTTAAAACAAGATTAAAATCATGTTATAATTACTTAAGTCGCCCATTTAAAAAATTGAACAACTACTTCCCTTCCAACCGTTAACAGTATGTGAATTGTCTAAATTTCACACTGATCATTCCCTTCCTATAATAGGCTAACTTATGCAATTAGAGAGCTTAAGATCTCTTGAAGTTACTTTTAAAATTGTTAGTTCACTCTCTGAAACAATTTAGAACTCCAAACATAGCCCAAACAGTTCCCGGACAGCTCCAGATTGCAACCAAACGTAACCTAACCAAAGAGCCTTCTCTTGAAAATCATAGAGCAGGCTCTTTACACCATGGAGCTTGCTCTATAAAAACTTAGAGCCTGCTCTTGAAAACTTAGAGCCTGCTCTTAAAGGCTTAGAGCCTCCTCTATCCAGTTTTGCTCCGTTTCGCATTTTAGCTTCGTCTCTGGCTATTCCTAACCTTCGGTTCATTTTTAATACTAAGTTTAAGAATCCTATTTACACCCAAAATCATCCCCATGACTGGTTTTATAATCCGTTCAATCACTGAATTAAAACTACGCAACTTAACTTTCCTCCAACCGTTAAAAGTACTGAAAAGTTGTCTACTTTCCTATTGTTTAACACTTTAGCGTAAATGTAAAAACTATGCAATAAGAGGTTTAAATACACTTGAAGTTTAAATTAAGAACCCTAAGTGCCCTCACAACACAATTCGAAAGAATTAAAATCATCCAAACGGTGCCCAGAAAATCAGAAAACATTAAAATACGTCAAAATAGGAGAGAGCCTGCTCTTGAAACTTGAGAGTAGGCTCTTATATGCATGGAGCCGGCTCCATACCATCTTAGAGCCGGCTCTAGAAGAGTGGGAGCCGGCTCTTGGCTTCCCAGAGCCGGCTCTCTCCCTCTCTGTGAGCTTCCAGTCCATTCCAACTTTGTTTCCGACCTTCTGTTCGACTTCGACCACTTCCAATCCTCTGTTCTTCCTTAAACCCTTGTTTATAGTAGTACGAGTTGAATCAACCATTAAAACAGTGCAAATCTGTAAACAACATACGACGAACACAAGTCAATCAAGAATTGTTTCAGACAAATCTATACACATACAGATAATCACTTTGACATATAATACGCATGCCAGATCCGATTAATGTTCAATTAAAATCCTAGAGACACCTAGGTATGCACAGAACACAGGCCAAAGGGAGAGAGGAAGAACAGAACTTGCCTTTGCGGTTTTGGAATCAAAACCTTGTCGCCATCTTCCTAGGTTTTTCCGGCGATCATGACTGCCGTCAAGCCTCCTACTGCTCAACCTTCCCTTCTCCTATGACCAATCTTTAATCCACAGTTGAAACCCTCACCAAAGATACTCTATTATTGTCTCACAATTTACGCTATGTTCCTCTCTATCTCTCTGGTACGTGAAAAGGGTTTGCATTTTTTTAAAACCCTGAGTCAATATAATGATATATTTATAGGTTTAGAAAAAACTAAAACCCTAATTCTAATTTTAATCCGAGAAAGCAAAGAACAACCATAAAAGTTATAATGTAAGTCGGCTAAAACGTGAGAATATATGTAACCCTAAAATTATAACCTATATTAAATTATGATTAATACCTCAAGTTTAATTATTAATAAATACCAATAATTAAAACTAACTATATATACATATATACCCATATATATACATGTATATACTTCCATGGGTAAAACGATACCCATTTACACTATCCAAATAGTCCATTAATCATATCCAAGCCCAAGTTCGATTAAAAATAAAATAAAATAAAAACAATACATTTAATTTAACATTAAAAGGCCACTTAATCACGTAACATAATCAAAACAAAGAATTCAATTTACCAATTAAATATTTAAACAATTAACCAAAAAAACCACTTAAGCACAGACACACTTATAATTAAATAGTTAATTCATTTAAACAACAAAACAGGAAGCCACATAACAAAAGTCACAAAAACACCTAAGAATAATAAAATAAATAATAAAATTCCAATTATGTCCTTTTTAAAATCTAGGGGCGTTACAACTTATGGCTTCTTTTGGACTATTTTCTAAGTATAATTGAACTTGGATCTCCAACATTGCTCGTCATACGGAATGTCATCTTTTAAAGCTCAAAATCACTGGTCTTGACTGATTTTATAATTAAAGCCCTGAAATTAATAAAAACAATAAAATAATGTGAAATCACAAATAAACTATTATTAAGAGAATAAAATATGCAAGTAAAGGGGTTAAAATGTATAACATTCAGAGCCTAATACAACCCTGCATCAACGTGATTCATTTTAGCGCCAACAGCATCAGGGGGCTCTACTCTTCCAAGAACAAGAAGTGGAATCGCTATTAAGCTGTTGTTGAAATGGTTGGTGACGATCAGTCCTTGGCTTCCTTATAACCACTTCAGATGAGAATCAATCGCAAAGTGTAAGATTTTGACAGTATTATTTTGTTTTCAATCTCACGAACAAGGCTACATGATGGGTAAAAGTGAGTAGTGCACTTATAATACAGCTTAATTGCAACTAACTTCAGAGTTCCACGCAAAATTGCAAGACAGTATCTGAGTCTCGCTTAGATAGAAGGTCCACCCATAGTCAGGAAGGATTTACGTCATTCGTTGGCCAAATTCTCAAACAAATGACTACAGAACCAACTGGTTTCCCAAGACTTCCTTGCCGTACTCTAGCGCTGCCATTAAAGCAATAACACACAAAAACACACTCCCCACACTTTGAATGTGTAAAATAGATTTAAATGTATGGCTCTAAATGCAAAATACAATTACAGTAAAGGTGTATTGTGAAATTTCTTGAATTTTCTAAAAATGATTTTTTTGGGTTTCTGATTACAGTCATCGTCGGCGCCGGATGGTTGAGGGGTGGTTTTCGTGAGCTTGGTGATCCAACACGTCTTCGCTAGCGAAGATCAGCTCGGATTGTGGGAGAATTTCTCATCTCCAAGGGCAAGTGTTTATCTCTTAGTAGAGTCATGAGGGCTAATTTTGTCATTTTAAAAATTTTTGACCCCTCGTGTGACATAAGTGCTATCACTTCTGTTAAATTTATAACGGTGAGTTAACATTTGCAACAAATTGAATGGTTTAGGGAGTTAAGTGTCTTTGTTATAGTTCAGGGAATTCTTTGAAAAAGAAAAGAAAGCTCAGAGGAGTTTAATGCACTTTACCCTATTTTATATGTAGAGATTCTCATAAAAGGCGTAATCACTAACTATTGTTACATATGAATCTTCTAATCACATAAATGTTACAATGTTTATTTAAATAGTAGTAACAATGTTTGCATAGTATATAAATAGCATGAAGAATTAAACAACTATTTTTGCATGAAAAACCAGTTTTGCATGATATATGGATACATATACATATAAACATACACCATTCTTACAATTTTTTTTTTATAATCAATGCATGTTCTTTATGCTCTTTTTATATTGTGCTTGAAATATTGGAGAAAACTTAGATAATTCATGTATGTTTTTTATAATTTTCATTGGTAACTTAGAATTTCAAGCATATGATCGATAAAAAAACATATTATAAAAAAAAGATAATTATATACCCGAGGAAATTACCTAACTAAATGAATATTTTTAGGTTTTTATAAACGGCAAGTTGGATTAAATTTGATTATATTACTGACACATAAACTAAATGAAAATGATATATATATATATATATATATATATATATGGTGTAAAAGTAGAAACAAAAACTATCCCAAATGATGGTTTGCCAAACACACATTAATTAGGAAGGAGGAGAAATTAAAGTGTTGTGTGACCTTAGGCAAAAATACCGACAACAACAATAATATCATATATATTAATAATTTTAATTATCACTTGCTAAATAATAAACTGTATGGTTACTTCTTGTATAAGTTCCTAAAGGAATAATCTTGTTTTGTTATAACTTACAAAATTTTATTTAGTAAAATTTTTATTTTTCTTAATATTTAATGAAGATAATACTAATATATTTTTTGAATCAATGTACTCAAACTGTTTTTTCAAAAATTAAATTTTTGAAAAATTATTTCTCTAGCAGTACTTTTTCTTTAAATTTATTTATTTTACTTATAAATTATCGTTTCATCTACTCTTTAGCTCTCACTCGCTATATATATATATATATATATATATATATATATATATATATATATATATATTTGAAAGTTACTTTTCTCTATATATTTCTTTCTTATATCAAATTCTTTTTTATTTATTTAGGCTTCATTTTTGGATTTTCTCAAGGTATATATAGTATGACTGTATACTAGAAATAAAATTATATTAAAATTGATTTCTTTTTTTAAAAAAATGAAATTAATTATATAGTCTCCGTCCCGCCCAAAAAAAAAAAAAAATTGTTGCTCTCCTTAATTCAAGGGTGTTTTTTTAATTTTATTATTATTATTATTTTCATGGTAAAGCAAACACACTTTTTTTGCCCACACCCGGGATCGAACATCTCCCCTCTTTGAGAATAGGGTACGTTTATTAATCAGCTCAACAAGGCCTCATGACATATCTGAGACTGAGACTGAGACTGGCTGATTCAAAATTGTTATAATTTAACTCTAATTAACCTTAGTTAACTAACTTATTAATCAATTTTGAGCAAAAAATAAAAAATAGATTACATTCATGAACTTAAATATATTCAACCAAACTTACTTGACTTTATTTGAAGCTCTCATCAATTCCTGAAATCCCCTAGAGCAAACATTTTTAATTGCTTTTAGATCTCCAAAAATATTCCTGTTGAGGAAGAAGATTCAGGGTGTTTTTGTAATCTTACCATAATATTATAAGTTTTATATTTAACAATTAAATTATATGGATAGTTTTGTCATTTTATATCAATTTGAGGGCAACTTGATAACATTTTTTTAGTAGAGTTTGTAGCACCAATTTAATAATATAAGGGGGTTTTGTGATTTTTCCCTTATAAATATATGTAACGCAAAGAATAGAATAATATTTAATTCAATTATCAATATAATATTATATTTTCCTGCCTTGTGAAATTTCTCGACTTTGTGGATTCAATGCAACCCTTGTTCTTTGTGAATGATTTCATATATAGCTTTCGCTACCTTAGTAGTCCACTCATCGAGCGGTTTGGATTAGCTTTTTAAACGCTACTTTTGGTGTTTTGGGCTTAGAAGCCTTTTTGAAGAGTGTTTGGCTAATCTTTATAGAAGAGTTTTTGGCTAATAGAAGACCGTTTTGGAGGTAAGTGACGTTGCTTTCTTTTTTATTTTTTGGAATGTTTCTTCTTAACGTTGCTTTCTTTTCTACTTCATAGATGGCAATATCTACTACAAATTTATTTATTTTTTAATTTTTTTTATTTTTATATTTTTTTTCAATGGAAAAGTGATATTTTTGGGTCTCTCAGTTTTATGTAGAGATTGTTGTGAAATGTACACGTAATCATCAAACAACAAATATGAATGTGGATTATGTTTTTGTATATGAATGTTGGATTGAATCTATATGAAACAAGTGACCAAATTTTTGACTGATTTTACGTCCTAATTTTTGATCAATTTTTATTTATTTATTTACAGCCTAATCACATCAATGTTGCAACGTTTATTTAAGTAGCATGATAAATTAAACAATAATTTTTGCATGGTAGCATGATGAATTAAAAAACCATTTTTGCATGAACAACCAGTTTTGCGTGATATATGGATACATATACATATAAACATGAAGGTATTTTTAAAACATTTTTTTATAATGAATGTATGTTTTTTATGTTGTACTTAAAATATTAGAGAAAACTTAAATTATATCCTCCTTTTATAAGGGCGTTAAATATGGAAATATCATAAATATTTAGATAAATATTTCACATACAACTTATACCGTATACAACTTGTAATACCCCTAGTTTTTCAAAAGGACAAAATAGGAATTTAATTGGGAATTTAATTTTGCATTTTGGTTTTTATTTCATTTTATTTGATTATATGACTTAGTTGTTTGAATTGATTGTTTTATTTGGGGAATTTATTTTATGTGTATTTGCTTAGTTGCTTAATTATTAGTTGTGTGTATTTAATTTAAATTGCTTAATTACTATTTATGTGTATTTAATTTAATTTTTGAATTGTTTATCTGTGATTTAATTTAATTATTTTATTAGTATGATTTAATTGACGTGTATTGTTGGTTAGTTTATATAATTTATTTGTCAATTGTTTATTTATTTTTTTTTGCTTTATTTACAGTTATGCTTGGGTGACTCATTTGGTTTATATTTTAAATGGTCGTGGATATAGATTAGGGTTAGGGTTTTCTTTGATGGGGAGTATTTAGACGACTTGTAAATTAGTCGAAATTAAAAGTAGGTTATATATAGATTGAAGGCCTATATATATTGAACAAAATAAGTCTGTTAGGGTTAGAAAACCCTATGCACGTATTAGTTTTGAGAAGGCAAAACAGAGGAAAAATGGGCAGTGACCAAAGGAGGAAGGGAATGTATTAGGTTTGCCGGAATTTGCAGACGAAGGTTGAAGGTTTCAAACTGAAACCTAGAGGCAAGTTTCAGTCTATCTCTTTCCTATAAACTTGTGTTCTGTGCATTCTTTATAGACTCCAGGGTTTAATTCAACTCTTAAAACGAATGGTTGATGCATGTTTCACCGGACTGTAACTTGTGCTATATTTATTTAAACTTGAAAACGGTTTCTTGCTTAAATTGGTCTGTGTTTGTTTTAAACTTCTGTAAATCAATAAAAAATTAAAATTGAGGTGTTCTAGGACTGTTGGGACTTATCTTGAACCTTAATAACTTTAAGGAAATTTTGGAACAGAGGTTAGAATTTTACCGGAGTCAAGGAAGACGAACAAAGGCAACATAAACTGTTTTTGGTTTTGGTTTAGATTTTTGTTGATTAATTCGTACTGGAAGGAGAGGAGTTTCTAGGACAATAAGAACTTAAATTAAACCCTGGTTATGTTAAAAATATTTTGGATAGGGATGTTGAACTTCGCCGGAAGCACAGAGATCACCGGACGAAGCAGAGACGAAGCAATGGAGCAGAGACGGCTCTCAGGGGAAGAGAGCCGGCTCCTTAAATGAGGGAGCCGACTCCCAAGAAGGTAGAGCCGGCTCTCCATGAGGGAGAGCCGGCTCTGGAAGATGAAGAGCCGGCTCCCATAGGGGGGAGCTGGCTCCTTTGAACAGAAACCCCTCCGGGGTATTTCTGGTAATTTTTTGATACTTCAGGGGTAAAAGGGTAATTTTAGAGTTTCATGGGGGTTCTTAAATGGTGTACAGAGCATGTTTAAGACCTAAGATGCATTGATTCAGATTATGAGAATGGACAACATAAATTTTAAAATAAGAATGTTCAATATTGTCAGGAAGGAAGGAGAACTGGAATCGTTGGTTGGCTAGCAAATTAAATGAACTGCTATAAAGGTAAGTGTTAGGAATTTATACCAATGATATAAATGACATGTTTCAGTTCCAAAAGGGTTGTTTATGCTATGGTTAGGGTCGTCATGTAATTTTAATTGATAGGTTGCATGCCGACAGGAGTTGTAGGAGTTTTAGTTGCTAGCTTTATTTTAGCGAACTAAATGGACTTGTATGGGAATACTTTTGGGGTTTCATAAGATGTACTCCGGGTAGTCTTCTGAGTGTCGTTATATCAGACACATGATTTATAGTGAGGATTAAAGAGACATCATGTAATTTAAGCATTACTTGGCATGCTGTCAAGGGTGATGTAGGTTGTGATTACTAGTTTTGTTTAGCAAACGAACTGGACTAGTATGGAGGTATTTTTGGCAGGCTAGTATAATGTGCACAGTAATAACTCATTTGTCATTATATTGTGCTATGGATGTTAATTGATAAACTGTTGAAATTTATGTTCGATCAATTGTATGGAATTGGATAATTTAAGTTGTTCATCATTACTTTAACAATTTAAAGGAAGGATTTATGGTTTAATCATTATACTCTGCTATGGTTGTTAATTGATGAAATGATTTAGTTTCTGTTTTGTCAATTGGATGGATGTGGGTAATTTAAATTGTTTAACAGTGATATAACAATTTAACAGGAGTTTTATGATTATAATCATATACTGGATGCATAATAGGATTTTAATAATACCTGTTTTCTATTATGCTGGTTCATGGATATACTTGATGTTCTAATGAATGTGCATCACTGGTAGATCATTTGCATTATATGTACCGGTATGGGACGGTGACATATCAGGGATGGATTAGATCAAAAGCGAAGTCCTACCTCTTCATACATACGGAATGGATTAACTAAAATAGTTAAATCCTACATGGATGCATGTCATGTCAACTAAAACAGTTGAACGACATAACGGATGTTTGTTTTATTTTTCTGCATTAGGAAAAAATTTATATATATATTTATGGTACCGTGATACGAGCTTGAGTCTCCTGATCACGGTTAGGGTGCGTATATTGCAAAGGTTGGGTAGCTAGATATAGCTAATGTTCCCTGGTAGGTCTAGGTACTTGGCCACTAGAAAGCGTGTTTTATAGGTCACCTTCTACTCAGGCTGAACTATGTTATAGCCTAGTGAGCATCCTATAGTGTGTATATATATATATGGACTATTGTAGATAGTGCTGAGCTATCAAGGATGTATCTGCGTATCGGGCTTATGTACGAATTGTAGTAGATTGGAACTTGCATGTGGGCCTGACCCACTCCTATTTTTCAGGTATTCGCCAGTACCAGGCTTAGAGTTTGATCGTGTTGATGCAGATACAGACACTCACTTTTCCGGTTACATAGGATTTCCTTTCTATTTTGGTTTTGGATTTTAATTCTGTAAATTTATTTAAAGTTTTGGAATTAGGGGTCCACTAGGTGGATTCCCGAGTTGTACGGATTTAAATTATATTAATTTATTATTTTAAATTGAGGATTTTTATTTTAGAATTCTTTCAGCGTTTTGTTATTTTATTCTTAATTCAAATTTTATTCCTGTTTGTTTATATATTGATTGTCTGGTATCCTTCGGATCTGTGCCCGGACTTGATCACCCGTGGTTCTAGATCCGAGGGGTATCACACAATTGCTACGAAACTGATGTCCAATACGTAGTATTTTATTAGTTGATCCTTATCATAAATATTTAGATAAATATTTCACGTACAACTTATACCATATACAATTGCTACGAAACTAATGTCCAATACGTAGTATTTTATTAGTTGATCCTTAAATAATTATTTTTTATGTAGTATTTTTATAAATACGATGTTTGATTAAATTTCACTATATTGAAATTTGAATGGGTTAAATAGTTATTTCCCTATTGAAATATATATTTCAAACACTAACACATGAATCAAATGAAAGTGATACTTTTTGCTCCTTTTTTTCTTCTGCGTAAAAGCAGAAACAAAACATATGCCAAATCATTTACATATGCACATGTTTATTAATTTAAGAAAGAATGTCCCTCATATTTAAAAAAAATGCAATAACTATTAGTGGTAAGATATTCTGGTTTTACCGTGTTTATAATTAAAATAGGGTAAAATGCAAAAAAAACCCCTTGAACTATGAGGAAACCTGCAACTAACCCCTTGAACTTCCAAAAATGCAAGAAACCTCCTAAACTATACAAAAAAGTTGCAGATCACCTCCTCTGCCACTGTTTCGGTCGGATCTTGCCGTTAAATTGATCATGTAATGGTCACATGACCCCTACTATATTTTTAATGACCATAATGCCCTCATAACCATGAAAAGACACTAATGCCTCTTATTTTAACCATTAATTTCATACCCCTTTTTAGAAACACCAAGCACACCTTTATACTGTTGATTTTCTTCCCAAACATACCTTTATACTGTTGATCTTCTTCCCAGCGTTGTCTAAATGGAAAAAAAAAAAAAATCCACTCCCTTTTCCCATTCCATTTCCTATTTTTCATCCCTGATTAAGGTTACGTCCACGATCAGCCCCTAAACCTAAACTTCATTCTCAATTTCTCCATTAGCATCCCTCACCTTTCTGTTCTTCTCTTTCGCGGTACAGTGGGAATCCAATTTCGGTGGCAGCCATTGTTGCGGAGTTTGGGTTTGATTTGCAGGGCTGTGGTGTTGTTGTAAGTATGTGACTAATTTGTGATGATGGCTAATAATTGTTTGCTGCAATAGTGTGAATTTACAATTCTGGATTGTTGATTACATGGTCCAATTTTGTGAATTGGGGTGTTGATTGTAAGCAAATTTTTTAAACCATCTCCATACAATAGATTAGATTAATGAAATAGAGACTTTCAAAATGGAGATTAGATTTTCTTTTGTACAACAAATTCTCATCAAGAACCCAAAAAACCCAAAATTAGCACATAAAATTACATCCGCAAAACCATATCTATCTCTAAAATTTAACAGGAAAAAAAAAAAAATCATGGACATGAAAACAATTAAAACAGAAAATGTTAATGGTTTGTTCTTAGATTCAAAATTCTTTGAGATGAATTTAAAAATAACCCATAAACAAACAATTACAGCTAATTCACATATCACGGTCAATGACAACGCATATCCATACACGTGGTCACCGATAAATTCCACCTTCGACAACGTAAAAACTCCAATTTATCATGTTCTGCGCCTGCCAGATTTGGGTCGATGACGGGTCTTGTCGGGTTTCTCTTGAAATTCAGAGAAAGAATATGAGAATTAAAAACTCTATTCGATATCATTCATGATGAGTATTAAATTCAATTTATAGACTAATACCCAACTAAAATAGGTAACTAATTATACAATAATAGAAAACTAATTACCTACCAATTAGCCCTAAATTAAGGAGTAAATAGTTCAATCATATAGCTGTACAATTTGTATAATCCCGGAATATAAAAAATAAAATCTCAACACTCCCCCTCAAGTTGGTGCATAGATGTCACACATGCCCAACTTGTCTAAAATTTTTGAAAACACTTGATTTGAGACTGCTTTGGTGAGAATGTCGGCTAGTTGATCCTCAGATCGAATCTTAGGCAACTCCACAAGTTTTTCATCCAACTTCTCTTTAATGAAGAATCTGTCTTTTTCGACATGCTTTGTACGATCATGTTGAACTGGATTATGAGCAATATCACATGCTGCTTTATTACCACAATACAGTCTAATCAGTTGCCTAGGTAGATAACCCAAATCCCGCAAGAGAAGTCTTAACCACAAAGTTTCACAAAGTCCAAACGTCATACCTTTGAATTCAGCTTTTGCACTCGAGCGAGTAACAACATTTTGTTTCTTGCTTCTCCATGTAACAAGATTACCTTCTACAAAAATGAAGTAACCAGAAGTAGATCGCCTATCATCTATAGCTCCAGCCCAGTCAGCATCAGTATATGCATCTATGTTTTGATAACCAGCATTTTTAGTGAACAAAATTCCTTTTCCAGGAGCAGATTTTAGATACCTCAAAATGCACATAACTGCATTCATATGTTGCTCTGCAAGATCATGCATAAACTGGCTAACAATGCTTAATGCATAAGCCAGATCCGGTCTTGTGTGTGCTAAATACATCAATCTCCCTACAAGTCTTTGGTTTCTTCCTTTATTAGCAGGTACTTGGTTGGACTCAATACATAACTTCAGTCCTTCTTCCACTGCTGTCTCAACTGGTTGACATGCTGTCATGCCAGTCTCTTGTAATAGATCTAAAGTATATTTTCTTTGAGATAGAAAGATTCCTTTATTAGATTGAGATACTTCAATCCCAAGAAAATATCTCAAAGGACCTAGATCTTTCATTTCGAATTCTCTGGAAAAGTACTTCTTGAGAGCCTTTATTTCTTCAGGATCATTCCCTGTAACCACCATGTCATCTACATATACAATGAGTGCAGTGATCTTACCCTGTTCTTTCTTCAGAAATAACGTATGGTCTGAATTGCTCTGACGGTAGCCAAAGGCTATCATAGACTTTGTGAATCTTCCAAATCATGCTCTTAGAGATTGTTTCAACCCATATAATGATTTCTTTAACCTGTAGACCTTTCGACTATACTTTTTGGGTATCATGCATCCTGGTGGGAGATCCATGTAGACTTCTTCAGATAATTCACCATGCAGAAAGACATTCTTCACATCGAATTGTTGCAATGGCCAATCCAAGTTCGCAGCTAAAGACAACAAGACACGAACTGTGTTTATTTTGGCTACAGGTGCGAACGTCTCTGTGTAATCGATTCCATAGGTTTGGGTGTAACCTTTCGCCACCAATCTTGCTTTAAAGCGTTCAACTGCGCCATCTGCTTTATACTTCACAGTGTAAATCCATCGACATCCAACTGGTTTCTTTCCTGGTGGAGGATCAATGAGTTCCCAATTTTTATTTTTCTGCAAAGATTTCATCTCCTTGTTCATAGCTGCTTTCCACCTAGGGTCAGCTAAGGCTTCCTGCACACTGTTAGGAATAGATACAGTAGATAATTGATTTACAAATGACAAATTTGATTCTAACAATCGATAGTTTGACACATAATTGCTCATGGGATACTTAACTTTACTAGAAAGTTCGGGTTCATATGTGGGTTTCGGAATACCTCTAGTGTGACGCGGTGGTAATTATTTTCTGAGTGGCTCAGACACTAAATCAGGAACATCCTCAGCAGGCGATTGGTTTAATATATCAGTTGCGAGGGACTCGAACTCGGACGACGATGGGGTTGGCGCCATACTTTCCATTTCTGGGCGTTCACCACCACTTTGATCCAAACTTATACCACGCGAATCCAATTTGCCTGATTCCTGATTGGTTGGTCCAACTTATGAGTCATTAACATTAGAATCGCCGTCCTCAAAAATGTGATAATCATAATTTAGAGTTTGAATTTCATTCTAGTACTCCCTTTGAAATTCAGACACAGAGGAAAAATACATCAAGTCTTCATGAAAGACAACATCCATTATGATAAACATTCGTCGAGTGGGCGGGTGATAATAGCGATACTCCTTTTAATGAGTAGCATATCCGAGAAAAACACATCGCAATGCTCGAGGAGTTAACTTATTGCGTTGATACTTATGGAGGTGTACAAAAGCTACACAACCAAAGACATGAGGAGGTAGATTTGGGGCGGTTGGGGCAACAACTGCGTCAGTGAGAGCCTGCAATGGAGTCCAGAAGGCAATAGAGCTGGAAGGTACTCGATTGATAAGATATACTGTAGAGGCAAGTGCTTCCTCCCAGTACGATAATGGCATATACGCTTCTATCAATGAAGCATGAACAACCTCCAACAAGTGTCAATTTTTTCGCTCTGCAACCCCGTTCTGCTGGGGTGTATCGAAAAAAGTGGTTTAATGAATAGTTCCACGTGCTTCCAAATACTGCTGAAGGGCAAAACTCTGATATTCCCCACCATTGTCACTACGGAGAACCTGAATATGTGCATTATAGTGAGTGGAAACCAGTTTATAAAACTTTTGAAACAATAAATTCACTTCACTTTTGGATTTCATCAAGCACAACCAGGTCATCCTGGAACAGTCATCAATAAAAGTAACAAACCAACGTGATCCACCTAAAGTAGTGACTTTGGACGGACCCCAAACATTAGAATGTATAACCATAAAAGAAAGTGGACTTTTATTCAAACATAATGGAAACGAAACACGATGGCTCTTTGCTAGTTCACAAATATCACAGCGGAAACTAAAACCATCAAAATTTTTAAATAAACTTGGAAATAATTTTTTCAGATAACCAAAGGAAGCATGCCCCAGATGTCGATACCATAACCAGATTTCAGATTTCTTTTTCTCCTCTTCAGAAACATCCACTGTCAATGCTTTTCGTAGCTTGTTCGAACTTTTTGACATCAAGTCCAAGTAATACAGCTTCCTTCGCCTAATACCACAACCAATCGTCTGCTTTGTTTGGATGTCCTTAAACACACAAAAATCAGGCCTAAAAATTATAACACAAGATAAAGTTGTGGTTATTTGAGAAACTGACAAAAGATTATAAGCTAAGGATGGAACAACTAAATAGAATCTAAATGCAGATTATCAATGAGTGTCAAAGATCCTTCCCCAATAACTAGGGTCGAAGTACTATTGGAAGTAGAAACAAATTGTTGGGAGGAGGAAGTAAGAGGTGAGACCTGTCTAGAATCAAATGTCATATGATCTGTAACACCAGAATCAATTATCCATGCACTATTAACAACAGGTGTAGAAATATTTAAAAACTTACCACCATTATCTCCAGTTACTACCAACCCCAAGGCCTTTTCAGCACCATCATCCTCGGTCTTAACAACTGCTGTAGTGGAGGTCTTTGGCGAATTCTTCTTCCAACGATTATGGTCCCACCATTCCGGATATCCCACAAGTTCAAAACAGCGACTTTTGGTATGACCAGTCTGATTGCAATGAGTGCATTTGTAAGTACACTTGTCTACACTGTTCGTGACTTTAGATTGATTTGGTTTAGTACAGTCTTGCCAGTTTTGCTTTGATCTGTTGCGAGCCATCATGACTGAAGCTTCAGAGTTTTTGGACTCCCCTTTCAGAGTTGCATGACGTACCGCTTCGCGTCGAACCAAAGAGTAGCAGCCTTCCAAGTCTGGAACTGGATCATTGCGTAGAATTTCTCCACGAACTTGTTCAAAATCACTATCCAATCCGGCATGAAAGGTGTGAACCCTTAGTTGCTCGATAGACTTTCGATATGCTTCAATGTCATCCGGATCTTTCATGACCACTTTATCTCGATGGTCCATTTCTCGGAAAACCTCAGTTAGCGCTCCATAATATTCAGATAGAGATTTTCCATTTTGTTTAGCGGTGAAGGCCTTTTGGTTTAAGGTGAAAACTTGCAACTCATCATTCCCATCATAAAAGGCCTTTGATAGAGCACTCCAGATTTCACGGGTAAAGGGTAAGCGTAAATAACGCTTCATAATTTCTGGAGTCATGGACATTAATAGCCACCGCTTCACTTTCTGATTTTCGGCATACCACTTGTCATAACCTTCTTTTGATTTAGTAGGTGGCGTAGTCTTGCCACGAATATAGGAGAGTTTCTCCCTTTCAGCAATATGCATCTCCATCAGTTGGGACCAAATATCATAATTGGATTCAGTAAGACTAATTCTTGCATTAAAAACACCTTCAGATTGAACGAAAATAGGAATTGATTTCGTCCCAAAAGATTCAATATTTTTTTCACTCATTTTTTTTTTCCTTTTTTTTTTTTTTTTTTTTTTTGAAAAGAAAAACAAAAAAGAAAAGAAAAAATAAAAGTGTGTCTCTATTAAGTAGACAAATATAAAATGTAATAAAAACTGGATGCGAGGCTGAATGAATAAGTATCAGCAGCGGCAGAGACGCGATCTGGTCCGGCAAGGATGAAGAAGATTCAATGACGGCTATGATCCGGTGATACGACGACAGTCGAGGTGCAGCGGTTCGGTTGGGCTTTGGCAACGTCGTCATCGTTTGAAGAGTTACCGGCAGGCAGCAGTTCACAGCAGATCCGGCAACGGCTGACAGGGACGTAGATCCGACGATGATGGACGGTTATTTTGATCCGGCGACGGCGATGCAGCTTATGATGGCTGCGGCTTGTGACGGCAACAACTTGTGATGGCAATGAGAGCAAAGCTATGAGCAACTTGTGAAAGGGAAGATGATTCTGGGTTGGCAGATTGGTGAAAGGGATGATGGGTATGGATGACTGTATGTGTATGGGATGGGTCTTTGAATTTTAAAGATAAATTCAAAGAGATTCAAACCTACGGTTCAATGATGGCTCTAATACCATCTTGAAATTCAGAGAAAGAATATGAGAATTAAAAACTTTATTCGATGTCATTCATGATGAGTATTACATTCAATTTATAGACTAATACCCAGCTAAAATAGGTAACTAATTATACAATAATAGGAAACTAATTACCTACCAATTAACCCTAAATCAAGGGGTAAATAATTCAATCCTACAGCTATACAATCTGTATAATCCCGGATTACAAAAAATAAAATCTTAACAGTTTCATCTTTTTCATCCCCGATTAAGGGTTCGTCCACAATCAGCCCTTAAACCAAAAATCCGATTGGAGTCAAAATCGGATTTGGATGGGACATTTTGTGCCAAACTATCCATATCGTGTTTTCAGGGTCAAGAGTGATATGACCCATCATCCCCTTTCTTCATTCTAACTGGTCGGAATAAGAAGCTGTGTAAGAGCGGTGGAAGAGGAAAGGCGATCCCGGTGAGTGGTTGTCGCAGTACGTGGCTGTGGCAAGCAGAGCAGGTGACTCAGACGAGGTTGCTGCAGGTGTCGGCCATGAGGAGAAGGTGCTGGGAAGGGGTACCGAGGCTGAGATCGACAAAGTACCAGAGCCGGTGGAGGCGCTGGAGATGAGGGGTAGTTGGGGGGTTTTACGGTGGCGTAGGGCAGAGAGGCGGTGGGCGTCGGAGGAGAGGGCTTCGGATGGCGAAGGAAGTAGGTTTCTGTGGAGGAGTGGCTTTGGATGGGGAAGGATTGGTAGCATCAGTGGTGTTTGGGTGCTGCGGGATTATGCGGATGCTAGGAGGAAATAGAAAATGGAGAACAGAGACTCACAGAGAGAGAGAGAGAGTAGGGAAAGAGGAGACAACAAATCCAAATTTTTTTTTTTTTTTTTTTTTGGTTTATGAAAATATCAATGGCCACTCTAAAAAAAAGGGTAAAATAGTCTTTTAATATTTTCGGCCAAGTCACCTACCGGAATGCAACAAAACAATAATTTAGGAGGGGGGGGGGGGGGGGGTTTGCTACAAAATCATAGTTCAGGGATGTTTTTTGTAGTTCGAAGGATTAATTGCAAAACCCCAATAGTTTAGACTTTTTTTTTTTTTTTACCCATTAAAATATGTAAAGTTATATACCAGTTACCATTGGCAAGTCGTGGGTTCATTAGGAAGGAGGAGAAACTAAAGTGTTGTGTGATGTTAAATGGCAAAAATGCCCAACAACAATGATGTCATTTATATTAATACTTTTAATTATTACATACTAAATAACAAATTGTATGGTTACTTCTTGTATAAGTTCCTAAAGCAATAATATTGTTTGGGTATAACTTGCGAAATTTAATTTATTTAAAATTTTATTTTTCTTAATCTTTCATGAAGATAATAATAATATATTTTTTGAATCAAAGTACTCAAACCATTTTTTCAAAAATTAAATTTTTGAAAAATTGATTCTCTAGCAATACTTTTTCTTCAAATTTATTTATTTTTATGTATAGATTATTGTTTCCTCTTCTTTCTCCCTATATATATATATATTTGAAAGGTTCCTCATATATATCAAATTCTTTTCTATTTATTTAGGCTTCATTTTTGGATTTTCTCAAGGTATATATACTATGACTATATACTACAAACAAAATCATATTACAATTGATCTTTAAAAAATATATATTAAATCATATAATACAAGTTCCCGCTCGCCCCCCAAATTTCCTGCTCAGCACTCTAGGTAGCCAAGTGCATGCGGAGTGGATAACTGCTGAAAGCATCTAAGTAGTAAGCCCACCCCAAGATGAGTGCTCACATATTCCGACTTCCCTAGAGCCTCTGGTAGCACAATTGGGACAGCGATGGGTTCTCTGCCCCTGCTGGAATGGAGCGACAGAAGTAGTTTTGGGAATTCAAAAGAAGGTCCTGGCGATACGAGCCGTTTATCATTACAATAGGTGTCAAGTGGAAGTGCATTGATATATGCAGTTGAGGCATCCTAACAGACCAGTAGACTTGAACATTGTTCCTACATGACCTCCTCAATTCGATCAGGCACTCGCCATCTATTTTCATTGTTCAATTCTTTGACAATATGAAAAAACCATTGTCAACTCTTTGACAACACGCTTAATGGATCTCAATTAAGAGGGTCTGGTGGAAGGCCTCTTTCTTCAATGTTTTCTTTATTTTCAGACCCACCCACCCTCTTTTATTGATTTTGTTTCTTTTCTATTTCAACAGTGTTTATTTATATTTATTTTTATTAGTATTTTGAATGGTAAAGCAAACACACATCCTTCCCTTCCTCTTTGAGAATAAGGTAGTTATATCGCTAAGCCAAATGCCTTTTGATTATTCAGTGTTTATTCAGCCTACAGGGCCTCGTGACAACTCTCTGACAATGGTTGATTCGAAATTGTTATAGGTTGACTCTCATTAACAATAGTTGACTAACTTATTAATCAATTTCAAGAAGAAAAAAAAATTCATGAACTTAAATATAGTCAACCAAACATACTTGACTTTATTTGAAGCTCTCGTCAATTCATCAAAGGGATGAACATTTCTCTAAAAATATACATTTTCTTATTGCAATTGTTAACATTCATACATTGTCAGGCCTTTTAATCAAAATTAGCACAACTGTTGTCATGAATCTGTTTACGCCCACGTACACACACAGCCAGTTATATGTTTAGCACAACTGTTGTCATGAATCTGTTTACGCCCACGTACACACACAGCCAGTTATATGTTTTTCTTCCTTTAATTTTAAGTTATACATGAATAGAAAAGAATCAGCTGTAGATCTTCAGGGAATAATATTAAAGCAAAACAGAAGGAATTAAATTCATATTGAGAAACAAGAAACAATAATTTCATGTAAAATAATACAAAAATGACTCCACAAATCAATAAATGGAAAACCTCATGCACACCAAGACAACAGAGGCATATATGGGCTCACTACCAAAATACAATGCTCAATTTGGGAGAAAGTTGAACAGCATCTCATGGGCTAGTAGTAGATGGAGGTGGTGAGAGGAATGGAATTGCTGGCATTGTTCTTGGGATGGTTGGGATTGAAGGAATTGTGGTTGGAATGGTTGGGATAGTGGGCAGTGAAGTAGCTGGCAGTGGAGGCAGTGACACCTTTGGAACAGTGCGCATGGTTGGCAATGTTGGTAGCGCGTTGCTTGGCAATGGCGGTAATGTGGTCTTAGGCAGTGTAGGCATGGTTGGTAGTGGAGTACTTGGTAACGGTGGCAATGTGGTTTTAGGCATTGTTGGCATGGCAGGCAATGGAGGCAATGTTGCTTTAGGCAGAGGTGGTAGGTATTGTCGGCATTGTAGGCAGTGTAGGTGTTGCAGTTGGAGAGCTTTGCAAGAGGTTGCGCTCTGCGAGGCTCACATGGATGCTTGAAAGTGTTAATGCTAGAATCAAACATAGAATAAAAGAATGCTTAGAAGCAGCCATAGATTGATAAGAATTGAAGCAGCCAAGTTCTCTACTTGTTTAAGAAAAACATGGACTTGTGGGTATATATATAGAGAACAAATGTTGAAGATTCATAAGATTTGGTAGGACAAATGTGTGTTTGATGAGATGTGGTTGACCCAAGTGTGGGAACTCTTGTTAGTTCACCCCCCAAATTTTGACTTACAGCATAAACAGATGTGTTACTCACCAAGCCACCTTGAAAACAAAAAAACAAAAAAACAAAAAAAAAGTTGGTTGTGGGTTAGAAATTGCAATTATGTTTCTCTCTTGTTTGTATAAATTAGAGCAAGAATAATCTAGACACGGTTTCAGTCTAAAGGCACAACTTTATGATGGTATGAGCAACAAATTTGATCAATTGGCATTAGCCCACACATAGTATGGCCTTCTCCCCAACAGAAAAGTTGAGTTTTCAGGACGTGTTAGGAGTTAATGTTATGAGTGTGTGTTTGTTTAAACTTTATAAAAAATAAAAATAAATAAAAAAATAACATCAACAACAAAATTAACAGGTGAAATTTTTTATGAGATGTTCAAGTGTCGTCCATTTAGAATTTAAAATCAGTTAACAACTTATTGTAATTTTTGTTTTTTTTAATCAATATTCTCTGGTTGCTCAAATGGATAGCAAATGAGAAGAGATTAAAAAAAAAAACATTGGATTGACTAATGTCATATATATATATATATATATATATATATATATATATATATTCCCATCAACAAGAAACACACACCAATTGACTAATCCCATCTAAACATTGTAATTTAGATGAAAATGAGCATTTGTATCGACGTAGTGTACAACAGTTCTGTTACAACAAACACAGGCAAATCGCATACACAATTTTAAAAAAATTAAATAAAAAAATAAAATTTAACTTAATATATAAAACATGCCCCACATAAAAACACAAAGATTTGCATAGTTCGACTTATAACCTACATCCATGAAAAATATCGGACAATAATATTATAAGTTATCAAGCTATCAAGCCCTCAACTAGTTGTCTCTTTTTCACTCTCTATTTTAGCTTTTATTGTTCTCTCTATTCCATATTACAAACCCTAGCATCCTTATATACCGAGTTACAAGAGACTAGATTTCGGGTTTACAACCCGCAAGACAAAACCGAATAAAAGAAACTTTAGGGAACACAATCCCACAAATTAATTTGGGTCAAATCCCAATTATCGAGTTGAAAAACACACAAAACTCAATAAATTGGTCAAAATGGTTTGCAACACGTACAACTCCTCAAGTTCATTGTCTCCCTCCCTCTCATATGATAATTGCAATTTTTTCCAAGTACTAGGATAATTTAACCAAAAAAAAAAGAAAAAAAAGAAAAAGAAAAAAAAAGAGAGAAATAAGTTTCACTAAAACAAGACTCTGGAGTTGCGCTTTGGCTTAACTAATTATGTTTTTTAAACAAAATAATATTTAGTGGAGTGGGCTTATTGGGCTTGAATTTGTGTGGGTTAAAATGATTTGGGTCAACCCAGAAATGTTCCAAGCCTAACCCCAAATAGAATTTGGATTAGCCTACCATCTCAAAATGGTTAAACCCAAATAAAATGGGTTAAGGTGTGTGTGACCCGGGTGCATGGGCTGTGCATGTTTAGGTTAGGGGCTGTTTGGTTAGTTAGAGAGCATGAACCTTTGCATCCGAATTAGAAGGGAAATTATACACTACCCAAGGGGTAACAGTTGTAATATACACTACCCCAGTACCCAGGGGTAGCAGTTGTTAAATACCCTTTGCTAATCATAATATCTCATTAATTACTTCTTGATTTAAAGAGGTGCACCTAAAGGATACATCCTTACACCAATAGACATCAATTTGCCTATAAATAACTATCAAGTTTTTAAGAGATGGCGGACCTAAACAAGTTTGGATCCAAACCCATTACCACACACGAGTCACCCGACCCGGTTAGGGCTTGGGCTTTGACTTTGTTATAAAACTAATTATTCTTTTTGAACATAATAATTATTAGGGGCTGGGCTTATTGGGCTTCAAGTTGTGTAGGTTAAAATGACTTGGTTTAATCCAAAATTATTTCAAAACCCTAAATAAATTTGAATTAGCCCAGCCAGCCAATCCGATCTTAGCCCAACCACCCTATCCGTTCTGGGCTTGGGCTTTTGCTTTGTTCTAAAACTAATTATTCTTTTTAAACTGAATAATTATTAGTGGACTGAGTTTATTGGGCTTCTAGTTATGTGGGTTAAAATGACATGGGGTTAATCCAAAATATTTCAAAACCCAAATAAAATTTGGGTTAGCCCACAATGTCAAAACGGTTAAAACCAAATTAAATGGGTACAGGTGTGACTCGTGGTGCATGAGTTGTCTCTGTTCGGGTCATAGGCTGTTCAGTTAGTTACAAATCAATAGTAATAGGTTATGTCATGTGTATCCTCTATCACAATCCACACTTACATACAACTAAATGATGTACTCATCAATACTGAGAGTTAAGCAAACTCAATATTACAATTTCATCCGACATGTTTTGACGTTGAAATTTATCAATTACAATATTTTATTTCTTAGGAAAGAAAAGCAAATGTAAAGCAAATGAGAAGAGAACTAATGTCATCAAAAGCATGGTAAACTAGTCTAATAAATTATTAGTAATTTTCCATATGCTTTTGTTGGGAAACGTGCAAGTTTTAAAAACTTTTCGAGGGATTTAAATTCGTAAATCTAGATTCATTACATAGAGACAAGTTTTATGCAAAAATATTAATATGATGTATCATTCAATTAATTGATTGAATACTTATATCAAAGGTCTGAGTAAACCTTTAAAACTTTCCTCTAAAGTGAATGTTCTCACTTATTGTAGATCCCTTAGCAAGATGCCTTCTCCTTGGATCTCCATCTTCTTGGTAATTGTTTTGCCTTTAGGAATCACTCATATGCCTCCATGAATGACCTTGGAAAACTAGGCTTGTGGGAGCCTCCATTAGATGAGAACATAAACCCTAATTTTCTAGAGAGAGAAAATTTATTCCTTTTTCCTTCTCATCAAAATCACCCCTAAAATATACATAGGCCATGTATATTTATAGGCAACATAAAGGTAAAGAAAAGGAAAAAACTAATCCTTCTCAATCTCTAATTCACATGTCTCAAATCTAATATGATTCCAATATCAAGTTGGGCTATGAGTGAGAATCCATTGGGCCTATTATTTTATTGGCTACAATGAATTAATGATTGGCCCGGTCCATGGACCCAATTAAATTAATTCATAAATTAATTTCTACTCCACTAAAAGAAATTAATTGAACTCCAATTAAATAATAAATAATCTCTAAGTCAATGTTGCACTTTGACCCCTCTATGCATAATTAGTTATCGGATAAATAATGCCATCAATCCGACTACTTAATTAATATATTTATTTTGGTACCTTTAATTATTTCTGAATCGATCACAATAAAACATTTGTTCGACAAAAATAATAATTTAATAAATAAATATATAATAAATCATTTTGTCTAAAATCATACGAAGGCCTTCGAATTTACTTTGTGATCAACCATAATCAATACAAAATAAATACAAGTAGCAATGATGCAAATATTAAAAATATAACCCTCTAACTATTAATTACATAACTACCCGAAGTGTCGGTCTAAGGATCCCGAAGAATCCGCCGAACAAATCAAAGTAATTATTAATTAATAAAAGAGTCTATACTTTTCTCATGCTTAAGAGTCAAATGCCATGACGGTGATAGGGAGTAATTGCATACGACGGCTCTCGCAATATATCTCAACCTAACGCGGATCCAGTTCAAGTCTTAATTAATTATGAGTCCATCCATAATTACCGACTATGAACAATTTATAATTACTATTTATATATCATGCATTGATTGCCATCACATACATATATATAAATATTTCTTATAATTACATGGACACTATCAATTTCATAGTGAATCGAAATATAATACATTGAATTCACCAATTGTATAAAACATAAATATTTCAGAAACGTCAGGAACATATGTCAATTAATCCAAACAGGAATTTGCTATGCCAGGGCATATAAATCCCAACAGCTCCCACTTGCCCTCATAGCTAATTCAAATTGCACCTAACTCCAATGTTATCCAGATGATGATCAAAATTATTGATCAATGACACCTTTGATAATGGATCAACAAAGTTGTGTTCCAATGCAATGTTCTAGCTACAAGTACATTTTCTTGCCGGACAATATCATGTAGAACATGATACTTCCTATCAGTGTATTTTGTTCATCTATGGAACCTTGGGTCATTGGTTTGGACTACTTCTGCACTATTGTCGCAATATAACTCGATAGGCAGGCTAGTATGCTCCACAACCTCTAAATCAGTGAGATCAAACCAATAGGCTTATATTGCCACTTTTAAGGCTGCAACATATTCCACCTGCAGGTTTGAGTCAACAGTTGAAATTTGCTTGACAATCTACCAACTGATTTCCCTTCCATTAAGTGAACATACACTAAGTCATGAACCTCATAGTATCTACTTCTGATTGAAAATCAGAACTAGCATACCTGACTAGGACCATATCATCACATCCATAAATGAATATGATATCATTGATTCTTCTTAGGTACTTAATGATATTTTTCAGAATAAACCAGTTGTCAAGTCCAGTATTGGACTGATCTCTACTGACTATCCCTACTATATAGCGGATGTCCTGTTTGGTATAGACCATGGCATATATGAGACTCTAATATGCCGAAAGATATTGTTCCAGTCTCATTTGCTCAATCTCCTTTGATAGTCTTGAAAAACTACTTACTAGAGAGAGCCATCCATATCAATAAAGCAAGAACTCATTCTTTGAGTTATGCATACCAAACCTGGTCAAAACTTTATCAATGTAGGATTATTAAGATAAGCCTATTTTCCTTTTAACCTGATCTTGCAAAAGCTTGATCCTAGGAATCTAGCTTACATCCTGAAAATCCTTCATTTAAAAGTAATTGAACAACTACCTCTTTATTAATGACAAAACTTCCACATCATTCTAAATGAGTAGGATGTCATCAATATATATAGAATTAGAAAAATAATGACATTCCCTTGTACACTCATGATTTATTTACTAAGAAATCTTCTGGTATCCTTTTGTAGATTAATTTGCCTTCCATAGGAATCACCCTACTAGAAAGTTCTACAAGATCCCAGAATTTATTAGAATACATAGATTCCAACTCTGATTTCATAGTAACTCACCAAAACGATCTGTATCCACATCGGTTCACGCTTCCGTGTAGCTTACTGAGTCCAACTCATGTTTAACAGGGATGTCCATAATGGTCTCACCTAAAAACATGATTCTGTCGAATTGGATGATAATCCTCCCACTACATCAATGTACCGATGCAGAAATCGATGACGCTAACGCATTAATGGGGAATTCATATATTATTCTCAATTTCTATAATAAGTGTGTTCATATGTGGTACATCTGGTACTCTTACCATATTCTCTAACACTATGCTACTAGGTATGTGATTCATAATATGATTCTCCTATAGATAAACAGTGAGTGTAAACAATCAACTTTTATCATTGAGATCATAAAATAATCCGTCCTAGTGACATTTTAGAGTAGCTATCAAATCTATCATGCATATGATCTGTTTCCAACTTACTTGTCCATATCAAGCGCACATGTGCAAAACTACCCCATATGTGCATGTGATTCAAACTAAGATTTAGTCAAAAACACAGCTCAACGGTATTCTTGAGACAGACTAAGATGGAATGCAGTTCATAATGCGCATCGATGTCATTAACGCTAAACTCTTAAATGAAAGAGATAATGTGGCATAACTGATCATAGATCTAACCATGTTAAGTGGAATTCTGTTATTCCTATTTGACATCTAAATTAATTTAGCGTCAATTGCGGAAAACTGGTACACAACACCCTCATTGACCATATAGTCTTTGCACTATCCCAAGAAATACTCAAATACTCGATCAGATCGAAGTGTCTTGATAAGTTTACCTAATCTGTGCTCCACATCAGTCTTGACCCTCTCGGAATATACCAAAAGTATAAGACTTGTGTCGCAACAGGTAAATTTATCCAAAACGTGAGTAATCTTGATTGGATGTTCATAAGACTACACGTGTACGTGTGTACCGACTCCAATTGTTCTTTATGTCTATTTCATTTGGCTGATTAAGCCCTTAGAGTTATCTATCCTTCAAAACAAGATTCACAAGTTTGGTTTAGGCTCCTCTGCCTCACTAGGTAATAAACCTTCTTTAACCAATCTTTAAATCTCATTTTGATTGATTACAACCCAAAAATAGACACCAAAAAAATAAAATGAGTCAGGAATAACAAATTTTCTCTTAACATTCAATCTAGAAGATGCAACATTAGTTTCTACATCCTGCAAATCTTAAGAACTTGTGATTATAGTATATTAACCATCTTTCAATGCACCAGAAGCAATCGCATATCTATTCAATTTTATAAAACCAGTTTTACAAAATAACGATCTAGTTTTTATAAGCCACAAGTGAAACAAAAATTAGATAGCGTCTAACCTCTGTGCATAAAGATAATTCTCTAATACTAATATCCTCATACTCTCTAATTTCAGATGTAATACTCCCACTGACTTAGTTACAACCTTGACATCAGGTCAAGTACAAATATATTCCATATCATCGAGGCTTCTGGATTCCTGAAATCCGTGCAATGAATTGCAAACATGTTTAGTGGCTCCAGAATCTATTCATCAGAAATTAATAGATACAACCACAGAACCTGGCTCAATGATTAAATATATATTTTCCTATGCCACGTCATTGCTTAGACAGTTTGTCCTTTAGTGTCTTAGTTAGCGACAAAAGAAACAGTTTTCTTTGCCCTCAACATACACTACCTTATTCCCTTTAACCTTTTGGATACCCATGTTTTGTGCTAGCCTAGTCCTATTATCATCCTTTGCCCGTCCACTTGGGCCTAGAAGAAGATGGTATAGACTAGGTTAGATTGATAGGCGTTAGGTTAGATTGATAGGAACGCCCATACTTTTAATTATCCCTTCTTCTGTTACCAATTTTATAAGAATATCAGCGAGTGTGAACTTAAACTGATTCCTTATTTAGTTCACTCTAACAGAGTCGAACGAGTTTGGTAACAAGGCAATAATCATGTCAACTTGAAACTTACCACCCAAGTCAGCCCTATTGATCTCCAGCTTATTTTAAATAATAAACAATCATTTTCCAAAATTCGATTTCATACTGGAGTTCCTTAGGCTATCTTGATGCTATTCAAGTCTGACATAGTACTTTGGCATACTCTCTATCTAATCTCACCAAAACATCTTATTGACATTTAACATGATGCTTGAAGAAAATAAAATAATGTAAATGTTATCTTTGGAGCGTATTCGAGGTAATCTCTAGAATATTGCACCAAGTCATCTCATTTGCCTTATTTCACTTATTCAAAGCATTAATGTTCTCTTAGGTATCTTAAAGTAAAAGGATTAGGTTTAGGAGTAGTAAATACATTTGTACCACCACATTGTGAATAAAATATCTAAGTTCCTTTCTCAGTCAATATTAATGAGATCCAGTTACATTGAATATGTAAGCAAACAGATAAACTGGATTAGACATAATTAATCTGAATATAAATACATTCATACAATATGCAAGGTGAATTATTAATACTGTCATGCATATTTTAAATTAAAATGAGTTTGTTAACCACATAATATAATAAATCTCAATTGAACAAGAGATCATTATCATTATTGGTGAACAATCCCTTTTAATTAATGCGGGTCCTTCAACTCTGTAGCAAAATAAATCAACCAATCAATATGTCAATAACTTATCCTGTTGGAGGAGTTCATTATTACTATTGTTGAGATTCATCTACTATTAGGTGAGCACTTCCATTAAAATAGTATGTGGGTCCCTTAACCACTGCATGAAAAATCGGATAACCAATACACCAATAACTTATTCAGTAGGCGAAGTTCATTATTGCTATTGGCGGACAAATCCCATCATCTCCATATCTCTGAAGACAATGCCTTGTCTATCTATATGAAATGATTCCCGATTATATTTAGCCTTTCTAAAATCACCTAGTGTAGACCACTCCGTTGGGGAGCTAACACTATTGATTTTAGATTGAGTGTATAACATTATTAATGCTCTAATGAAAAATAAAATATTAAAGATCTTGTCATTATAATCTAGACTCTTTAAATCATGCGTAGGGCCTTATTTTTAAAGATCTAATTACAATGAAAATTTAATATTATTATTTTCATGAGATAACCATTCTTGTAATATTAAGACTCTTCAAATCATGCGTGGGGCCTTATTTTTGAAGATCTAATTACAATGGTTTTAATAACGAAGGCCATGAAATAATGTATAAAAATCCCCGCTCCCACTCAATTTTTAATCATTCATAATTAGGGTTTTGAATTTATTTATTCACATAATATAATGCATGCAAAACGTCTTGATTTTAATCCAATTAAATTTAGAAAATATTTGGACTTTAAACGATTCACTAATATTTAATTTGAAGCACACTTTAAAAATAATTTACAAAAATAATTTTGCGTTTCCCAATAGGTGCCCTCAAATTAATTAGTAATCAAATCCAATTAATTTTCATAACTTAATTAATATAAATCAAGCCATTTAAATAAATATCATGGATCCAATATATGAATAATAATTAATTAACAATTATATATTCCATGCATTTCATACATCGCATAAATAAATAAATGACAGATAAAACAAATAAAATAGCCAATGGAATCAGCTTTTAACATTTAACTACTCTAAGTATTACGGGAAGATCATCCATCGGCTTGCAAACACCCACATAAGGCTGGTACGCACCGGGAGAAGCGAAACGGCGGTCCGAATGCGCTTGAAAGGTCTTACACGCACCAACACGCGCTTACCACGCGCCTTCCAACCTCTTTACGCGCCTGGACGCGTCTCTAGAGGTCTCCAGCGCGTGCCACGCGCTTCCACACGCCTGCACGCGCTGGGAGAATGCTGAAGTGCGTGCCACGCGCTCTCACGCTCGGGCACGCGCGTGTGCGAATTGCCAGCGCGTTCCACGCGCTGGCACGCGCCATGCGCGCTGCTGTGGTTCCGGCGCGTGTCATGCACGCGCCTTGCTACTGCTGGTGCATGGGGCAACTTCCAGCCGCACTCCACTGGATCTTTGCCTCGCTGAACTTTGATCCGACGGTTGCTGATGTGCGCTCATGTATACCGCACCACACCGGATCATCCGTCCACCTTCTGGAGCTGTCCCTTGTCGCCGGCCATACTCCGGTTGCCGGAAAATCGCCGAAAAATTCCAGAAAAATCAGAAAAATTCCCAAAAAATTAAATTAAGCCTCAAAAAATTTCAGAAAAATTCCAAAAAATTCGGAAAAATTCCAGAAAATTACTGAAGCATAATTTAACCCTTTTGGACCTTCTTGAAGCTTCATAGCATCCTTTAATGAATATTACATGGCTTTAAAAATATTTACAACTTGAAAGACAATGGGAAAAATAAATTACATCATTGAACTTTCAAACAGCTAAATCAAAGCCTTAATTACATTCACCCAAAGATAATATTACATTCAATATTCCTATAAGCTTCATCCATGGCTCAACCATACATCATCATTCATTCACAATTATTCATACATCATCATGTATCAATATATATCAACATATTAAATCATACATCAACATACATCAATAAAAATATATATGAATATAATTTTGGATCTATGAATGATGATTTTCATAAAATCATGATCTCTAGTAATGAATCAAACCACGCTCTGATACCACTGTTCGGAAACGTGCAAGTTTTAAAAACTTTTCGAGGGATTTAAATTCATAGATCTTGATTCATTACATAGAGACAAGTTTTATGCAAAAATATTAATATGATGTATCATTCAATTAATTGATTGAATACTTACATCAAAGGTCTGAGTAAACCTTTAAAACTTTCCTCTAAAGTGAATGTTCTCACTTATTGTAGATCCCTTAGCAAGATGCCTTCTCCTTGGATCTCCATCTTCTTGGTAATTGTTTTGCCTTTAGGAATCACTCATATGCCTCCATGAATGACCTTAGAAAACTAGGCTTGTGGGAGCCTCCATTAGATGAGAACATAAACCCTAATTTTCTAGAGAGAGAAAATTTATTCCTTTTTCTTTCTCATCAAAATCACCCCTAAAATATACATAGACCATGTATATTTATAGGCAACATAAAGGTAAAGAAAAGGAAACAACTAATCCTTCTCAATCTCTAATTCACATGTCTCAAATCTAATATGATTCCAATATCAAGTTAGGCTATGAGTGAGAATCCATTGGGCCTATTATTTTATTGGCTACAATGAATTAATGATTGGCCCGGTCCATGGACCCAATTAAATTAATTCATAAATTAATTTCTACTCCACTAAAAGAAATTAATTGAACTCCAATTAAATAATAAATAACCTCTAAGTCAATGTTGTACTTTGACCCCTCTATGCATAATCAGTTATCGGATAAATAATGCCATCAATCCGACTACTTAATTAATATATTTATTTTGGTACCTTTGATTATTTCTGGCTCGATCACAATAAAACATTTGTTCGACAAAAATAATAATTTAATAAATAAATATATAATAAATCATTTTGTCTAAAATCATACGAAGGCCTTCGAATTTACTTTGTGATCAGCCATAATCAATACAAAATAAATACAAGTAGCAATGATGCAAATATTAAAAATATAACTCTCTAACTATTAATTACATAACTACCCGAAGTGTCGGTCTAAGGATCCCGAAGAATCCGCCGAACAAATCAAAGTAATTATTAATTAATAAAAGAGTCTATACTTTTCTCATGCTTAAGAGTCAAATGCCATGACGGTGATAGGGAGTAATTGCATACGACGGCTCTCGCAATATATCTCAACCTAACGCGGATCTAGTTCAAGTCTTAATTAATTATGAGTCCATCTATAATTACCGAATATGAACAATTTATAATTACTATTTATATATCATGCATTGATTGCCATCACATACATATATATAAATATTTCTTGTAATTACATGGACACTATCAATTTCATAGTGAATCGAAATATAATACATTGAATTCACCAATTGTATAAAACATAAATATTTCAGAAACGTCAGGAACATATGTCAATTAATCCAAACAGGAATTTGCTATGCCAGGGCATATAAATCCCAACAGCCTTAACTTCATCTTCGAGGTTAAAAAAAGAACTTCTTCATCTTTGAGCCCATGTGCTCTTTGCTTGAAATGAGTCTAATTCAATTGTGCATTGAAGATCACAAAATGCTCAGTTTCGTGATGGAGTAAAATTAGGTTGGATTTATCTTCATTGTTGGATTTATGATATTCTTCAATCTTTATATACTGAAAAAAAAAAAAAAAAAAACAAACAAACAGAAGAAGAAGTTAACAATTAGCATTTGAATTGATGTAGTACACAATAGTTCCGTTACAACAATCATGAGCAAACCACAGACAAAATAAAAAGAACTAAAAACATAAAACATGCACCATATAAAACACATATATGTAGTTTGGCTTAAAACTTATATCTGTCTATCCTTAATATCACTGAATAGTATTATAAGTTATCAAGCCCTCAACACATTGTTTCTGTTTCACTTTCTATTTCAGTTTTTAGTATTCTCTCTATCCCACACTACAAACCCTAATATCCTTATATACCGTGTTACAACACAGACTAAATTTTGGATCTACAACCCGCAAAACAAAAATAGGTAAAAGAAAATTTTGAGTCACAACTCCAAAACCCAATAATTAGGTCAAAAACTGTTGAGGAAACGGAAGTTTTAAAAACTTTTAGAGGGATTTTCAAATAGCGATCTTGATTCATGTATAGAGACAAGTTTTATGCACGGAGAATATGATAATCCATTCATTTTAGGGATAGAAAAATTAAATCAAGGTTTGAGTAAACCTTAGATCTCTCATCTAAAGTGAATGTTCTTGCTTATTGAAGATCCATTTGCTAGATGCCTCTTCCATGGATCTCCATCTTATTGATAATGATCTTTTCTTTAGGAATCACTCATAAGCCTCCAAGAATGACGCTGGAGAGCTAAGCTTGTGGGATTCTCCATTAGATGAGAACACTAACCCTAAAATACTAAAGAGAGAAAATATTTTTTTCTTCCAAAATTATTGTACAAAGGCGTAACCTTAAATATACATGACTCCGTGTATATATAGGCAACATAAAAATAATAATTGAAGACATTATATTTTTCTTAATCTCTAAAAGTAACGTGATATCTCAAATCTAATGGGCCTCCAATATACAATGAATTAATAATTGTCTGATCCATTATACCATAGACCCAATTTAATTAATTCATAAATTAATTTATACTCCATTAAAAGAAATTAATTGAACTCCAATTAAATAATAAATAACTTCTAAGTTAATGTTGCATTTTGATCCCTCTATGCATAATTAGTTATCGGATAAATAAATCCATCAATCCGATTACTAGATTAATATATTTATTTTGGTACCTTTGATTATTTCCGGCTTGATCACAATAAAAAATTTGTTTGACAAAAATAATAATTTAAATAAATAAACATATATACAGAAAATTATTTTGTCTAAAAATACACGAAGGCTTTCGAATTTACTTTGTGATCAACCATAATTAATATAAAATAACTACAAGTAGCAATGATGTAAATATTAAAAATATAATCCTCTAACTATTAATGACATAATTATCCAAAGTGCCGATCTATGGATTCCGAAGAATCCGCTGAACAAATCAAAGTAATTATTAATTAATAAAAGAGTCTATACTTTTTTCATGCTTAAGAATCAAATGCCATGACAGTGATAAGGAGCAATTGCATACGACGGCTCTCGCAATATATCTAAATCTAACGCGGATCTAGTTCAAGTCTTAGTTAATAATGAGTCCATCCATAATTACCGACTATGAACTATTTATGATTACTATTTATATTCATGTATTGATCGTCATCACATACATATATAAATATCTCTTGTAATCATGTAAACACTATCAATTCCATAATGAATCGAAACATATACATTGGATTTACCAATTGTATAAAGCATAAATATTTCAGATACGTTAGGAACATATGTCACTTTCGTGAGATATTGTTTATGTATTGGCAATTATCGTAGACATAACAAGTCCAAGTTGAGTTATAATTTATATTACTTGTTCTACAAGTCATCGAGGTCAATAGGATTTACACAACTGGGAAGGAGTTCAAACTTACCATACTTGAAAAGTTTGTGATGAAAAGGGTAAGGACACCACATTAGGAAGGAATATGAATAAGGTTGGACATTCTACACTTTCCATATTAGACTACAACTTCTGTAGAATGAACCAAGGCTGAAGGAATTCTAAATCCACAAGTCTGCCAACTTTGAACGGTTCAGCTTTCCTTGAACCGGTTTAAGATGTTCAAGTTTGACACACTACCAAACTTGAACCGGTTCAGCTTTCCTTGAACCGGTTCAAGATGTCCTATATGCAATACAACAACAGTTTCCTTATTCTGATTTATTTCCCAGTTGGTCTAGAATTGTATTAAATCCTATGCACGAAATTTACCTTATTTTCAGAGGGATTAGGTCATTCTAGAAACTATATAAACCATGTTATATACATTAGTTTATTCACGGCTTTTACATTATAAGTCATATATTTTTCAAAGCCTTAGGAAGTTTCTTTCTCTCAGAAAATCAAAGTTGATTGTTCTGTAGTCTTCCTAGGTCATACACATATTCACCTAGATAGGTTAGAGTTGTGGTGTTCGAATCCTGATCGTGATCATACAGTTGTATCAATATCGATCAGGCAAAGCAGATCTTCTTCTATATCATTTAGACGATTGAAGAACAGAAGTAAACACAGTCACACTTTGGAAGGATTGGAGCATTCGTGGAGTGCTGCCTGATCTACCTGCTACTCTTCTACAAATATCAAGTGTCAGTCAGAGATCAAGTTGCCGTTGGACGAGGAGTCACAAAGCCAGAGGATCGTCAGCGGTTGGTGTGGTGTAGAACAATAGGGTGTGAGTCAGAGTCAAAGTTCAGTATACTTTGTTCCAAGCATAGTGGATTGGTTTACTTTGGACTGCACAAGTCTACGAGGTTTTTTCTACAGTTGACGTATTTTATCAACTGGGGTTTCCTCGCTAAAATCATGGTGTCATCTCTAACTTATACTTTGCTTTATTTTATCTGCATGTGATTAACTGTTTAATTGCTAAAATATAAAATAAGTAAAGTAAGGACACAGATCTGTTTTATAAACACAAACAAAAACTTTTCTATATACATTCCGCTGCGTACAACTCACAACTTTAATCCAAAGAGGAATTCGCAATGCCAGGGCATACAAATCCTAACAAAACACACACACAAAACTCAATAATTGGGTCAAAATTGGATCCCAGCACAACTTCGCAAGTTCATTCGCCCTCTCCCTCTCGTATGATAATTACAAATTTATCCATAATATGATCATTCGAATAAAAAACAAGAGAGAAAAATAAGTTTCACTCGAACAAGAGATTATTTGAACCACAATTGCATATACATGAAAAGCTCATGACTAGCTTCATGACCATGATATCTCGTAGTAACATTTTCCTTAAAACATTCATCAAAGTACTTAAATATTTCAAGTATTTTACATCCTGTCAAATTTAAATTTCCTGTTTGCAATTATGATGCATATAGTTCTCGTTCCAGCTCTGATTAATCCAATCTAATTGATTGGTAATTATTTTAGTGAAGTCATTTTTCTATCTCGTTTTATGGTAGACAAATCACAAAACTTATTCTGCTAGGGTTGAATTGAAGAGTTGGATGTCACGGACTTGGACCTGCATGGTGCCTTCATGGCGTAACCTATAATTGCGGGGCGTGACATGGAGCAGCAATTCATATTACACAATATACATTTCTCTTTTTTTCCTTTATCTTATTATTGTTATTAATTTTTTTTCGAATGTTTCTTCTTGACGTTGCTTTCTTTTCTACTTCATAGATGGCAAGGTCTACTACAATTTTTTTTTTTTCTTTACAATAGAAAAGTGATATTTTGTAGGTAGAGATTCTTATAAACACGTAATCACCGACTATTGTTATATATGAATGTTCTAATTACATGAAAATTACAATGTTTATTTAAATAGCATGATAAATTAAATAACAATTTTTGCATGATATATAAATAGCATGAAGACTTAAACAACTATTTTCGCAAGAAAAACCAGTTTTGCATGATACATGGATACATATACTTATAAACAGAAGGCATTCTTACATTTTTTTTTTTTTTTTATAATCAATGCATGCTCTTTATGCTGTTTTTATATTGTGCTTGAAATATTGGAGAAAACTAGATAATCCATGTATGTGTTTTATAATGTCCAATCATGCAATCTACTGGTAAATTATAATTTCAACCCTATGATAAAAAAAAAAAGATAATAATATACCAGAGGAAATTGGCGAACCAATATTTCGTAGAATTGCTATGTTTTAGGTTTTTATAAATGGCAAGTTGAATTAAATTTGATTATATTGGAAGGGTTGTTTATATGCGTTTTTAAAAAAAATAATAACTACTTTATGTTACCAAATCCTTAAAAAAAAAAATAATAATAAATAAATAAATAAATTTTAGGGTCAACAAATGGTTTGGCAAACAACACATTAACTAATTCAACACATAAACTAAATGAAAGTAATATCTTTTTCATTTGCGTAAAAGTAGAAAAAAAACCTATGCCAAACGATGATTTGCCAAATAGACACATTAACTAATACAGTTTACAGACACTGACACATAAACTAAATGAAAGTTATATTAATTTAAGAGAAAATGTCCCCTCATATTTAATAAAAATGCAATAACTAATATTTGTTAGACATTCTAGTCTTATTGGATTTACAACTAAAATATCTAAAGTTGTGTACTAGTTACCATTGGCAAGTGTTGGGTTCGTTAGGAACTAGGAGAACTAAAATGTTGTATGAATAATGACAAAAATACCGACAACAACAATAATAACATATATGCTAATAATTTTAATTATCCCTTGCTAAATAACAAATTGTATGGTTGCTTCTTTTATAAATTCCTAAAGAAATAATCTTGTTTTGTTATAACTTACAAAATCTTATTTAGTAAAATTTTATTTTTCTTAATCTTTCATAAAGATAATAATAATATATTTTTTGAATCAATGTACTCAAACCATGAACACCTCCCTCCTCCTTGAGCATAGGGTGCTTATACCGTTAGACCAAATGCCTTGGTTATTGAGTGTTTATTAATCAGCTCAAGAAGGCCTCGTGACAAGTCTCACCCTCATGACAACTCTCTGAGACTGGTTGATTCGAAATTGTTATAATTTAACTCTGATTAACCTTAGTTAACTAACTTATTAATCAATTTTGAGCAAAAAAATAAAAAATAGATTACATTCATGAACTTAAATATATTCAACAAAACTTGACTTTATTTGAAGCTCTCATCAATTCCTGAAATCCCCCAGAGTAACACATTCATCAAAGGGCTAAACATTTTTAACTGTTTGTACATCTCCAAAAATATTCCTGATTGCAATTGTTAAGATTCAAACATCGTCAGGCCTTTTAATCAAAATTAGCACAACTGTTGTCATGAATCTGTTTACCCACGCACAGTTGTATGTTTTTCTTCTTTAATTTTAGGTTATACATGAATAGAAAAGAATCGTCTCTAGATCTTAAGGGATTAATATTAAACCAGAAAAGAAGGAATTACATTCAGCAACAATAAACAATAATTTCATGTAAAATAATACAAAAATGACTCCACAAATCAATAAAAGGAAAACCTCACACACCCCAAGACAACAGATACATATATGGGCTCACTACCAAAATACAATGCTCTAGTTGGGAGAAAGATGAACAGAGTGGTAGCATCTCATGGGCTAGTTGTGGATGGAGGTGGTGAGAAGAATGGAATTGTTGGCATTGTTGTTGGGATGGTTGGGATTGAAGGAATTGTCGTCGGAATGGTCGGGATAGTTGGCAGTGAAGTAGCTGGCAATGGAGGCAGTGACACCTTAGGAACTGTGGGCATGGTTGGCAATGTTGGTAGCGCGTTGCTTGGCAATGGTGGCAATGTGGTCTTAGGCAGTGTAGGCATGGTTGGTAGCGGGGTACTTGGTAACGGTGGCAATGTGGTTTTAGGCAGTGTTGGCATGGCAGGCAATGGAGGCAATGTTGCTTTAGGCAGAGGAGGTATGGTTGGCATTGTAGGCAGTGTAGGTGTTGCAGTTGGAGAGGTTTGCAAGAGGTTGCGAGCTGCGAAGCTCATATGGATGCTTGAAAGTGATAATGCTACTATCAAACATAGAATGAAAGAATGCTTAGAAGCTGCCATAGATTGATAGTAGTTGAAGGTCACCCTGCTTTTTTTCAGAAGAAATACTACTGCAAGTTCTCTTTTTGTTTAAGAAAAACATGGACTTGTGGGTATATATATAGAGAACAAATGTTGAAGATTTTTAAGATTTGGTAGGACAAATGTGTGTTTGATGAGTGTGGTTGACCTAAGTGAGGGAGCTCTTGTTAGTTCACCTCCCAAACTTTGACTCATAGCAAAATTAACAGAAGTGCTAACTCACCAAGCCATCTTAAACACAAAATTAGTTGACTTATGGGCGTTATGACTGATCAATAGGCCAGTGGGAGAATTGAACAAACTTTAGGGAAATTCTGTGATGTCTCATAGTAGCTTAAAATTACATTATTATTGTTATTATAGTATTAGTATACGTGATTTAAGGGTGATTGCATATATTGAGTTTATCTTACAATCTCATGAATCAGAGGTCAAAAGGTTGAAAGGATTTATTGTTACCGAAAAATTCTTATGTGATGTAGGACATGTTCCTTAGTGTTTAATATGTTTAATAGTTAGGTTTCTTATTTATTTTATGTTTATATTTTTTTTTATAGGAAGTTTATTATTAGGTTAATTTCCTTGTATTTTTAGTTTACTTAAGCAATTAGTTTCCTTAAGGTATTTGATTTCTTGGTGACTAAGTTATTATTTATTATAAGTAGATGTACTGTGAGAGCAGAAAAAAAAATAAAAAATCAATTATCAATAATATTTTAAAATTCTCTGTGAATTTTCTTCAACTTTATGGATTCAAAGTTACCCTACTTTGTGAATTCATAATTAACCTACTTTATGGATTTAAAGTAATCTTTGTTCCTCACGAAAATTATGCTTCTCTTGTTTGGATAAATCTGAGCGCGCACGAAAATATCTAGATGCTGTTTCAGTCTAAGGGCACAACTTTATCATGTTATGAACAACAAAGTTGGTGGGAGAAAATTTTCATGAGATGTCCAAGTGTGCCTTTTAGATTTTAAAATCAGTGAACAACTTATGATATAGAGTCCGAAAGTTAGACTTTCATTGTATTGATGTGAGTTAAAAATGACACATTTAATATAATGACAACATTCACGACTCACATAAAAAAAACCCCGATGTATCCGACTTCCAAACTATTTATCATTTTCCTGAGAAAATTCAAAACCAACTATTTGATTAAATGAAAAACATAGATATACAATATTTTGCCTTGATTATATAACTAGCTACGACCAACTAATCTTTGTTGTGTGTCTTCAGAACCAATTTCCGTTTATAAAATAAATGATTTTTCATTAAATCAAATATTTAGACCACAATTTGCATATTTGAAAATCTCAAGACTTCATGATATCCCATGGTAACATTTTCCTTAAAACATTCATCAAAGGGTTTAAATATTTTTAAGTGTTAGTAAACCCTGTAAAATTTAAATTTCTTTTTAAATTGAAGAGTTGGAGCAATTGATATACTCAATATGCATTTTTACCCCTCTAAATTCTGCCACATTCAAGCAAGAAAGAGAGATGATTGGTAGATTTTTATTTTACTTCATTTTTCACAATTTTTTTTTATTTTTTTTTAATTGAGATTATTGCCCTGAACAACATGTTCACAAATGTCGCTAGAAAAAGAGATCTATTAATTCAACAGGCATTGGAAGAATATTTCACATCTTACATAAAATGACGGTTTATATATATATATATATATATATATATATATTTAATTTATAGGGGTTACAGAATAATGTTGCAAATGAAGCATAACTTTTTTTATAAGCTTTAGGCCTAAGTTAGCAGTGTTTATTCAGCTCGATCAAAAGAGCATCATGACAACTCTCTAAAGATTGGTTGACCTTAATGGCGTATAATTTGTTAGCTTTTGCTCTTAGACCACTTTCGGACTTTTTCTGTGATATCACTTTGTTGAAAATAGTGGTTTAGATACACACAACACTCAATAATATTTTGGAAGAGAATGATATAGAGGAATACTTGAAAAATTATTTTATTCCACTTCATCTATTATTTGACTAGAGAATATGAATATATAGGCCACATGAACATAAGTGTAACAATTATTACTCACACTAACATAACCTTTAGGCTTAACTCCCACTACTCCCACTAACATGGTATTTAGGAGGTTTAATTCCCCCCACCTCTTGATTTTACATAACCTTCATCATCAAGAATGAATTCCTCAACCATTTCACCACTATTCTTGGGCAGGATTATACACATTATCAAGCAATCTACTATCTCTGGTTGGAGAGACATGGAAGAGCATTCAAAAATGCATACACTAGCCCTAATCACATCTTCTCTCAAATCAAATCTTGTGTCCGAGCTAAACTTGCAGCAATTAAGTTAAAAAAACTGTGCTGATCTAAGGGGGATTTCAGCTGAGGCTGAATTTCACAACTTGTTTGCACAAGCTTGTGGAGCAGCATATGGGCACTCTTGCTTGATTACTTAAAACTGATTCACTGATTTTTGAGGTACTGGAGGGTACAAGAAGCTGTGATTGGTAGATAGCAGTGTCTCTTTACTTTGTTCACAAACAACAAGACAAAGTAACAGAGGTGACTTTAAGCTTCAGAGGATCTACTAATGCAGCCTCCCTGAGACCTTTCCGGAACAACCCAGCCCCTAACCACCTCAAACCACCTTTCTCAACTACCAATTTTCCCCTGCAGATTGAAGTGTATGAACCCCTATTGCCACCTTCATATCTTGGCCAGCATTCGGATAAATATCTTCCAACATCAACCAAACCCCTTAGATCATTACTTAACAGCTCATCCACCATTGTATCTACCTCCAAACAACCAACCCTGTACAAGCATCCTCAGTCAAAACATTTAAAGCCCCCTTCATCACACCCTGCCACATTCCCAAACTCCATACAGCTAAAACACAATAATCATTTACCACCACTTCCCCACTCATCTCCTTCCTCACTACACTCTCCAGTCCCCTCCACACACAAATTCCTCACACGGAAACCCCCCTCCTACTTGCTGAAAAATCAGAATGCTTCCCCAGCATATAGAGCTCAAACAGTCAGACAAGAAGGAACCTCCAAACCTGCAGACACTCAACCATCTCATGCAGGTAAGCTGCAAACTCAGGTTACTACAGTAACATCTCTCCCGAGCAAGAAGAGACTCAACCCACGAGAGCCGTTTATCATAGGGTTTACTAAAGCAAGGGATATGAAAGCACTCCAGCAGGATAAAATCCTTAATCCTTCTAATTTGGTCATTGATGATATTGTTTATATTCCAGAAGGATTAGATGCGTCCATTATGAAAGCCTCAAAATTTGAGCTTATTGAAGAAGTAGCTCGTCTCACTGAGCTCCTTAAAGCTAAGGAAGATGAACTTATCTATATCAAAAGCAAATTTGATGGTCCACTTGCTGCAGTTCAATTGGGAGCAGGTATGAATGGTGAGCCAAGTTTCTCAATTCCGGCGAACATCTACGATCTACCTGCTCTTGAGGCTAGCAATGATCACCACGCGCCACCAGCTGCGGATCCCAAAACAGTTGTTGGTTCAAATTTGAATCTTGAGGTGATACCCGCTTTTCCTGGTCTTACGGTAAAGCCCACTCCCCCTTCTGCAGGAAAATCTCACATTCTCCAAGATTATCTGATGACATCTCAACCAAGCAATCACTCATTCTCCTTCCATCCCAACCAGACTCCACCAGTTCTATCATATCCTAACCAACCCTCTTCACCTGGTCCGCTTGCTGGAAATAGAAAAGTTGGTCAAACTAACTGCTTGGACTCTTTCTCCCAACAAAGTAATGATCAGCAGATTAGAAGTTGGGCCTCGGTTGCTCAATCGCAGGCACAATGTTGGGAGATGCAGTACTTTGAACCAAGTATGAAGGATGACTATCTCCTTATTAATCCACCAGAGGAGGTGAGGCACTGTGGTCTACGGTACTGGGAGTCTTGTATTGTTGGTACCTTTAGTAGAAGGATGCCATACAAGCTAATCTCTGACTGTGCACACAAGCTCTGGGATGGTAAGGGCTTGCGGAAAGGTACTTTCTTCTTCAAATTTGATTCTGTTGATAAATATAACTCCATACTTGCGGGTGATCAGTGGTTTTTAGCTGGAAAGGCCATCTCACTTAGGCTTTGGCACTATGATTCTGCTAACCATCCAGTTTTGGAAGGAACCAAATCCATTTCAATTTGGATCAAGTTGTTCAATGTTCCCTTTGAGCTTTGGTCTCCTGAAGGTCTGAGCTATTTAGCAAGTGTAGTGGGTAGACCCTTTTTAGCTGATGTTAACACACAAGAGAGGAGTAGGATTGACAATGCTAAGGTTTGTGTGGAAATCACTCATTTTTCTCCCCTCCCAAAATCTTTCCCTGTGACACTCAAATGTGGTGACATTGCCACTGTTAAGGTTCAGTATCCATGGATACCACCCACTTGTTCACACTGCTCCTCTTTTGGCCACTCCAATGATGAATGTGAAAAGCCAAACCCAAGGATGCTTAAGGATGTCCAGAGCATAAACCCTCATAATTGGCAGATTGTTACTAGAAGGAAAGGCAAAAGTGTTTGTCAGCTAATCCCATGCCCTTTCTCAAGTTACAATTGTCCTTCATAGGTCAAAGCATCCACTTCAGTGATTCCTTTTGAAACCCCCTATGAAGTTGCTACAAATGATGATGTTACTGTCTCAGAGATCAATGCCAATGTAACTGATGCTATCACCCACATCCCTGAAGTTGCTGCTGCCACCCAAATCTCATAGAAACCATCTAGTCCTATTTTACCTCTTCCACATCTTCCTGGTAATTCCATTAACAAGAGTAAGGCTATAAGCTTTGTCATCAATCTATCTCAGCATAAACTCAAGCCTCATAATGTCATACCAGCTCCCTCTTCACAGATTTTGATTACCAATTCATTTGATGCTCTTTCAAAGGATGATGATAATGAAGACCAGTGTTGCCCCTCAGATAAAGATCCCCCTGAAAGTCATAAGGACTCAGAGCTCATTCCCATAATGGATAAGCTACTTAAACCAAGAAAACCATCCCATACTAAGCATTCAAAAATTACAAGAAGGCCAAGGGTGGCCAAACCAGTTGTTAATGGTGTCTCCTTAAAAGGGTTTAGGGGTCTCTGCAGCCTAACAACTTCCTCCAAATGAATTGGGCAGCATAGAACATAAGGGGGTTAAACTCTACCCTCAAACAAATAGAGTATAGATGTATTATCAGAAACTCAGATCTTAGCTTGTTAGCTATATTGGAAACCAAGGTCAACAGTAGTAATATGCATGCTATTCACAAGTTTAGTGCTCCTTAATAGAGTATTTCATGTAACTATCTGACTTCAGTATTGGGGAGAGCCTAGATTTTGTGGAACCCCAAAAAATTTCTCTCATCTCTACAGTGGAACATAATCAAGTGATAAATTGCTACATAGAATTGATTGATCTCAAGAAGAGAATTCTTGCCTCATTTGTGTATGCTGCTAACACAGCAGTTGAAAGGAAAGCTCTCTGGAGAGCTTTGAACTCACATTGTTTATCTAATGAACCTTGGATTGTGATGGGGGATTTCAATGTCCTATTCCATGTCAATGATTCTTTTGGAGGGGCACTAAGATGGACAGTAGGAATGCATGAATTCATGGATTGTTTAGAAAGAAATGGTTTGGATGACTTGAGGTATTCAGGGGTGTTCCATACTTGGTCCAATGGGAGCTATGGATGCGCCAACATATCAAGGAAATTGGATAGGGTCCTGGTGAATTATTCTTGGATGGCACTATTTCCACAAGCTGAGTGTTAATTCATGCCTTATGGCATATCAGACCACTCTCCAATGGTTGTTAGATTTGGTAATCTCACCCCAAAGAGAAACATTCCCTTTAGATTTTTTAATTTTTGGACTCTTGACCCAGCATTCCTCCTCATTGTCTCTCATGAATGGTAGAGAGAGTTCCATGGTTCTAGGATGTTTATTTTTGTCCAAAAGTTGAGAACAATTAAGAAACCCCTCAAATAGCTCAACAAAACAACCTATAGTGATATTTCAGCAAGAGTTGCTGCTTGTAGAGTGGAGCTTTCTCTCTGTCAAAGAAGCCTGGACCTAAATCCACTAGATGATTCCTTAAGATTAAATGAGAAGGAGTTGGCTTGCAAGTTCACAGAACTCTCACTGGCTGAAGAGATGTTCTTCAAACAAAAGGCACAAGTCCATTGGCTCAAGGAGGGGAATCAAAATACTGCATTCTTCATGAGGAGTTTCAGTTCCAAAGCTAATAGAAGAAAAGTGTTGTCTATCACTGATTCAAATGGTCTTCAACTGAATGGGGAAGATATGCAGCATGAATTTCTAAATCATTTCAAATCCATACTTGGCCAAAGCTACCAACAGTACATAGGTATGTCATCATTTGCTCACCTCATCTCCAAGAAGGTTCCAAATCACTGCATACCAACACTTACCTCAATTCCCAATGACTTGGAAATCCGATCTGCCATCCTCTCTTTTCATCCCTTCAAGAGTCCAGGTTCTGATAGATTTAATTCATTTTTCTTCTCTCATGCTTGGCCTATCATTGGTCAAGATGTTATTGCTGCTGTGACGGCCCAGGTTTTTCAAGCCAGTGCGTCTTGTGATGAACCGAAGATTGACCCGATAACAGATCCGAATTGCGGAAGCGAAAACAGAAAACAAGACTCTAAGAAGTCAGAGTGACCTTCTATGAGGTTGTGGAACTCAATGAGAATTGATGTGGAAGCAAAAGATCAAAAATATGACAAATAAGCCCTCAGGGGCAAAATAGTCATTTCTGAAAACTGTGGACTCAGGTGCCACCGAGCATACCGCTGGAAGGACAACGAAAAACTAACCAAGATGGACTCAAGAATCGCATGATTCGGAGTCCGGATGAAGGAGAAACGGCATGACGAAGAAAAACGAGCACTTAAGGCTAAAAGGGTAAACTGGTAATTATCCAGGATGATCTGGGTGCAACTGAGAAGACCGTTGGAATGACAGCGAAAAATTAATCAAGTTCAAAAAAAAGTTTACTCGATTTGGAGTCCGGACGAGCGAGAAACGAGTGTTTGAAGTTTTGACGTCACGGCGGCCCGACGAAGGCCGTGACATGCCCCATGTGCGCCCGGCGCCCATGCCGGCGCCCAATGGCATGCCCATGCTGATAGCAAGGGTCCAAAGCAAGTTTTCCAGAACTGAGGCTTGAAACGGAGGTCAAGACGAGTTTTTCTGAAAAAACATGAAGAAGAAAGCCCCCCTAAAATCGAGTTTTCTACATGACTCGCAAGAGAATTCAAAAAACACTCACTGTAAAATGCCTAAAATGCCCCTCCATGAAATCTGGTCATGAAGTCCAAAAAGCTGCTAAAATGCAAACTGGAAGCTGAAACTTCACGAGGGATTTTCGGTACCAAGATGACATTTTTTGAAAGAACACGAAGAAGAAACCCCCCCCCAAAAATCACATTTTCTATTCAACCATATCGAAAGAAGAAATTAAAACTGATGTGAAAGGTCTAGAATGCCCTTAGATCAGATTATGCAACAAAATTTCAAAATGAGTCCATAGGAGGCTCATTGCACCAAAGAAAAAGGTTTGCCCGGAAACAACCATGCATGCAAACGTAACTTACCTATTTGGACACGCTACAATAGTCCACGGCTTAAAAATACCACCGATACAAAATCCGACCCCCCAATGGGCAAAAAGGCAAAAATGAACAACAAAAGGGAAATTTGAAAACCAAAATTATCAAATGATTTCAAATTACCATTTGGCTCTTGGCCACACTTCAAACATGATTTATAAGACCCTATAAAAGAATAAAAATGGAATTCCCACACCCGATGCAAGCATAGTGAAGCAATGACTCGGCATTTTTCAATATTTTCATAATATTTCATGAAGTTAAAAGTTACATAGGATACAAATTAGATGTCATTGGCCTATGGCCTCATCTCATACATGTCAAATACATTGTAAAGAGTGTACTTATGCACACATTACAAAAATAGAATCAAATTTACACATTTTGACATATAAAGTTATAAATGGCATTTCAAGCTAATATTTACAAGAAATGAGAACTTCAAGTCTACAAATCATCCAAGCATGATGTGAATCCCGAATCTTGATCCCGGTACCTGAAAAATGTCCCCACTACGTGGGTGAGTAACATAAAGTTACTCGTAGGAGATGAGCATGCATCGACCTAGCGTTTTACAATTATATCACCTTAAGGTGAAACATGTTAAAGGGGCTCATGCCACCTAACGTCTATGTCAAGTGAGACTCAGGGATCATCCTAAGCTACTCATGCAATTTAAAGTGAACAACGGCATACAAGTATATATGCTCAAGTATACTAAACAATGTTAAACATGTTATACAACATACAAGCATACATTTCCAAGTATACTAAACCACATTAAGACAAGTCATGCAATGTCTAAGCATATTTACACAAGTATGCATTTTATATGAAAATCTCGTAAATCAAGTATACCGACACAAATATACTAAGCTAAGAGAGATACGCTTAAAACAAGTATACACGGCACAAGCATACTAAATGAAATCTAAACTCACAGAGCAAGTATACAAGTTCAAGTACACTATATGAGATCTAAATACACAAAACAAGTATACAGTTTCTAGTATACTAAGTAAGATTCAAATATCCAAAGCAAGCATTAATTCTTAAGCTACAAGTAATCCATGATTAACAACTTGAAATTGAATGCGAAATCAAAGTAGAAAGACTAGGACATGTGGTCACTAGACCAATCAAGTGTTTCCGAGTAATTACGACCCACAAGGCACTACCTAGTGCGCACATGCATAAGTTATTCCAGGCAATTACGACTCACAAGGTACTACCTAGTGCGCATTTATGACTTAGAAGACTCTTGTCTCTGTACTAGAGCCAAACCCTAGCCATCACGTGAAATATGTCTTTACAAGCTTTCCAAAATTAATAAGTCCAAAACTCATACAAAAATCAATAAGTTAGACCAAACTTATACCAAATCCACTAATGCATAAAACCATCTGCCATGCACAAATAAGGTTGAATCCACACAAACCATGTCCTATAATTCAAGTCTAGATAGCATATGACATGTCAAGCCTCCAATATGCAATTTATACACCAAAACAAGAATATTTTACAACAATTGAACCACATTACCACACTAAGCCACAAGTATTAAATAAGTCCCAATTTAGTAACTAGCTTCCAAGGTAAACAATTGTAATATTCTAACAAGTTATACACCTACACAAGATATATCTAAACAAGTTATGCAAGTCAATGATATTCTATATCATGCTAAGTCCAATTACCATTTCAAGATGTCTCAAGTACTAATTCTACATCAAATTAGTAACATGCTCACTAGGTGATTAAACAGACCACATTTCAAGGGATTATCAACCTATTACCTCCAATATCAATTTAAGTGACCAACACACTTAAAATAAAATTAATTAAGCTCATTAATTAATTTTTCTCTAGATTTTCAAACATATCTAAATGTCCTCAATTTAATATATGTTAAATAACTCACCAAGGCTTACTTTACTATCACATTACAAGTTGATTCTATGCTTGATACAACTAGGTGAATTAAACTTTCACAAAAGATAAATATTAAATAAAATTTGCAATTCTTATTCAAATAACCCCAATTTAATATATATCAACCACCATACCAAGGCCTAAATTTCTAGCATGCCACAATTTGATTTTAAGTTGCCTAGCATCATGAGAATTAAATCTTAAACAAAAATAATAATTAAATTAAATTCTAAAAACTTGAACAAGGCATGCTCACAAGTTGTATATGCTTATAAAACAATCAATACAACAATAATATAAACCTAAGACACCCTTTACCTCAATTTGAGATGAAAATCTCAAAAGTCAGCAAAACGAAACGGCTCCGAATCCGACAATACTTCGGGGTTTCGTCAGGGACAACGCCATGAACGATAGACTCCAAAGAGGACCCATGAAAATCACAACTTGACTTCAAAACCAAACTCAAAATTTGGCCAGAAATGGGTTCTAATAAGGATGAAAGAAGCGCGTAGTCAACACGAACACAAAACGCAAAGGCCTTACTATGTTTTGACAAAGAAATGAAGTTCAAATGAGGAGAGAGAAGGTGGCAGCCTCCCTTGGGCTGCCATGGAAGCTTTAGGTCGTGCAAGAGAGTGAGGAAGATGAAAAAATAAAATATCTCATCCCCCTTTTATAGAAATCTCAAAAAGTGCCCCAAACGGGCCCCGCCGGATCCGGAAAAGTGAAATTTGAGAAGACGCTCTCAAATGATGAAACTCTGTGAATGAGAAAGATTCAAAATGAGAAAATAAGAATAACGGAATAAATGACGTCAAAAACTGAGTCCTGAGCAGAAAGTTATGCCCCAAACAAGTTTGGCGCAAACTGGGGCAAAAAACCCTGAAATTGGAAAACATGGACCAGAAGGGACTTCTAAGAGTTTACGACTCGATGAAAAGTGAAAATGAATCCTGTACGAGAATCCAGGCTCAAAAGAAGATAATTTGCAGAACTTTCATTAATTGCACAATGGCCCCCACAAAAAAAGGTTAATTACAAAACTGCCCCAGAATGAAAATATCTTCCAAAAGATATTTTCTTAGATACCCCTGAAATAAAATATCTTCAAAAGATATTTACAAAAAATACCCCTAGAAAAGAAATTAATTTCAAAGAATTATGCATCCATGCCCCTATGGACACCGGGAGCAATCAGAGTACTTTCCTACAAAAGTAAAGATACGTATTTCGTGGAAACCACTCATGATAAAGATACGTGAAGTCAAAAATCAACTCCGAGCACAAGAAGTGAGGTTTTGCAACAAAGTGACAAACGGGGAAAAGACGAAATAGGGAAAAGGACGAAATAGGAATAAGGACAAAAAAGTGAATAGTGTCGAAAAATGAAAATTGTGGAAATGACTCGGTCCTCAAAGGAAGTTGTCAATCCATGGAAAAGATTCTTAGAAACCATTTCCAAGCATTCAAGACGACACTAAGTGACGAAAAACTATCCACAGAAAAGAAAAAACAACGGAAAAAAATTTATCCGCAAAATTTGAGGAAAAAGGAAAAGGAATAAAATAACCGGGTCATTACAGCTGCAATTAGAGATTTCTTTATCTCTGGAAAAATGCTAATTAGAGATTAATTGTTCATATATAGCATTGGTACCAAAGGTTCCTAACCCCTCAGTTGTAAGTGATTTTCTACCTATATCCTGCTGTAATTTGATCTATAAAGCCATTTCCAAGCTTCTAGCACTGAAATTAGGCCCTATTCTCTCAACCCTTATAAGCCCTTGTCAAAATGCTTTTGTCAAAGGTAGGCACATTTTAGATAATGTCATCCTGGCCCATGAACTCTTGAATGGTTACAATAAATCAAGCCACCCTCCAAATTGTGCTCTCAAGATTGATTTAATGAAGGCATTTGATTCAATACACTGGTAGTTCATTATTGATGCCTTACACATTTTTGGTTTTCATGCAACATTTGTGAATTAGATATCACAGTGTATTACTACACCAGCTTACTCTATTTCCCTCAATGGTGAACTATTTGGCTTCTTTAAGGGTAAGAGAGGGATTAGGCAGGGTGATCCTATCTCACCATTGTTGTTTGTGCTTGCAATGGAAGTCCTTACTCTTTCAATTAATCACAAAGTCAGGTCTAACCCCTATTTTAAGTTCCATTAGAGGTGCAAGAAGCTGTCTATTACACACCTCACTTTTGCAGATGACATACTGGTATTTTCTTATGCTAACCTTGATTCTATCCAAACCATTTTGGAAGCTTTCAATTTGTTTTGCTCATTCTCTGGCCTGCAAATGAATCCTTCAAAATGCAAGGCATTTTTCTCAAGGGTTGATTCTCAGACTAAAGCCAGCATTCTTGTTTTTCTGCAATTTGATGTAGGGACTCTTCCAACCATATCCTTGGACTTACCACTGTCTGCCATAACAATCAAAGCAAGGGACTGACAAACATTGGTTGAAAGAATAACTAGAAGAGTTGGGAGTTGGACATCCAAGTTCTTATCTTATGCTGAGAGAGTTGTCCTCATTAAGTCTGTGTTGTTTGCAATCCAATCTTACTGGTCTCAAGTATTTTCTCTTCCTAACAAGGTGTTGGATGATATCAACCAAATCCTTAGTAGCTTTTATTAGTCTGGAACAGATTTGAAAAAGAGTGGAGCAAAGGTTGCCTGGGTTGTAGTGTGTAGGCCTAAAATTCATAGGGGTTTGGGGTTTCCAGACCTTGAAATGTCAAATAGAGTTGTAATGTTGAAGCATTTTTGGAAGCTGTGCTAGAGAAAGGTGAGTTTGTGGGTGGCTTGGACCAATTATTATCTCATCAAAGGAAGAAGCTTTTGGAGCATCAAACCCTCTACATTGAGTTCTGATTTTTGGAGAGACATACTTAGGCTGAGGAGGATGGCAAGAGGCATCATAAGGTGCAGAGTAGGGTGTGGGAAGGATACAAGACTTTGGCTGGATTATTGGCTCCCAAATAGCCCCATTGTTTCACAATTAGGACTCAGTGAATTTGAAATTCTTCAACTGGACACTAGGGTCACAGTTGATAGCCTAATTTCCAATAATCATTGGATGGTTCCTATCTCAGCAGCCTACTCACACTATTTTCAATCATTATGCTTCATTTCTCAGTTATACTCCTTTCCTTCACCCTCGAATCAGCTGGACAGCATTGTGTGGATGCCCAGTCCTACAGATATCTTCTCATTTTCTCACACCACAGCATAATTTTCACCTCCTTTACCAATCTTCAGTTGGAACAAGCTAATTTGGTTTAAGCATCACATTCCAAAGCATAGCTGTATTGCTTGGCTAACAGTCAGAGGTAGACTTTTAATACTTGACTCCAAACCAATGCTGCACAAGCACTATGTAAATAGATGCTACCTATGTCATACTGAGAGTGAGTCTATGGATCACTTGTTCTTCAAATGTAGTTACAGCTCATAGATTTAGAGGTTCATACAAGAGGTTACAGGTTTCCACATATCTCTTTGTGGTTGGAACGACTTGATCCAATGGTGTTCAATACATTGGATTGCTCCAGAAAGCCTAACACATAAGCTTTTACTGTCAGCAGCCATCTATTTCATTTGGATTGAGAGAAATGGAAAAGCCTTCAAAAATGTTTCTTATTCACCTCGCCACATTATTGCTTAAATCAAGACTTACAACAATCATGCTTAAAAGGAGTGCTGATTTGAAGCTTATCTCAACTGAGAGTGATCTTCTTGCCATATTTATGCAGGCTTGTTCCATTTCATGTATACAGTCTTGGCTAGTCTCATAGGTTATAAGTTGTCCAGTTCATTGTTGGGTTAGCCTGTTGCATCAGTGCTGTAGTTGTTTATTTTAGGATTTTCTTTTGTTTGTTTTGTTTCTTGGCTGCCTTGGAGTGCAGTGTGTTGTTGTTCTCCCTCTTTTGGCCCCTTGTACATTCTCACCTCTTATATACAAGTTTACCATTATCCAAAAAAAAAAAAACAAGACAAAGTTTTTGCAATGTTTCAATGGTTGCTGTGTATTATATAGGGCCTTGAACCTATTATTGTCTTATTGTCTCTAAATGGCCTCGGCTTTCATGTTATTTTGTTTTCCCCTCTTCGTTGAGGGCTCCATGTAATTATTCTATCATCAATACAAGCTTACCCTTATAAAAATAAAAAAAATAAAAAAAAGACTATTTACTACGCCACTTACATAAAATGCACACATATATGCATCATGTATACTAAATACTTGAAAATACTAATTACTACTAAAATTCTAAAATCAAGTTTATTTTCAACACAACTCTAGAGATTGGTTGACTCGAAATTGTTACAGTTTGAGTTTTAAATTTGAATCAATTTTGAGCAAAAATTAAGTTACTTCATTCTCATCACTTCCATGAACAAGTTTACACTCACACAGACAGTCGTAAGTTTTTTGTGGATATATAAAAAAATAAAAAATAAAACATTGAAATTGCAATCCTGACAGGAAATCCGAAATGTGAGAAAATTTCATTTAGACTAATCTGAAATAATTATTGTTTAGAAGAAGTACCATTGTTGTATTGCACTCATTGTAGGATTTTTTTTTTTAATATTATTATTTATCTTTATCAATGTTGTAAGATTACGTTTGATATGTCCTTCACACAACAATTTTATTTTCATTTCATTCATTTAATTTTTATTATTCTGAAAAGAGAAATATATATATATATATATATATATATATATATATATTAAATAGCACATGAAGGCCATGGAATTGCATTCATACAGAACAACAATAAACAATAATTTCAAGGACAATAAAACAATAAAAAAATGACTCCACAAATCAATAAAATGGAAATCTTACACACTGATAGACAACAAATACTTATATGGACTCACTCGCTACCAAAGTAAAAGCATATATCACATGGTCTAATTGGAAGAAAGATGAAAGGAGTGGTAGCATCTCATGGGCTAGTTGTGGATGGAGGTGGTGAGAAGAATTGAATTGTTGGCATTGTTGCTTGGATGGTCGGGATTGAAGATGGGATAGTGGACAGTGAAGTAACCGGCAATGGAAGTAGTGCCACCTTAGGAAGTGTGGGCATGGTTGGCAATGCTGGTAGCGCGGTGCTTGGTAATGGTGGCATTGTGGCTTTAGGCAGTGTTGGCATCGCGGGCAATGGAGGCAATGTGGTTTTAGGCAGATCGAGGTGGTATTGTAGGGATGGTAGGCAGTGTTTGTGCTTCAAGTGGAGACGTTTGCAATAGGTGGCGAGCAGCAAGGCTCATATGGATACTTGAAAGTGATAATGCTACAATAATACATAGAAAAAAAGAATGCTTAGATGTCACGGAGGTCGATTTTGAATCTCTATGATGGCACTAAGCCAAAAATAAAAATAACTGAGGTCGATTTTGAATTCTCCGTGATGGCACTAAGTCAAAAATAAAAATAACTTTTCTTTGTTTAAGTTTACAAGAATGTAAGAAATGAACACCATAAAGACATGAACACCCACGAATTTACTAAAGCCCCTAAGGTTTCAAACCTTTACTATATTATTCACAACAATACAAGAAAAAGGCATCAACCCATAGAAACATACAAAAAAGAAGAAAAACATGCAAGAAAGCAGAAATAATACAAGAGTCTCCCAACGCAGAAATACTTATATTTTTCTTTTTGATCCATGAGATGAAAAAAAGTACTCCCGGCATAAGGTCACTCTTACTACTTGAAAATCAGAGAAATCTCAATAATACAAAACAAGTTAAACTCATTTAAAAATCTTTGAAAGTAGAAGATTTGGTAACTGCCAAGAAGATATGTTCAGAGGTGATTAGATTCTTGGAAAAGGACCAGGCTACAGCACCTTACTTCCTTATATTTGTTGATGTGGATTATGTTGGGTTTATTTCCTTCTATATGGAGGAAAGCCTAAGTGGGTTTTATTAAAGCCCAAAGCCCAACTCTTTAGGGTGAATAACCTTAAGGAAGTCAGAATAAAAAGAGAGGAAGATCAGCCGTAACTTTTACAAGAGAGAGAGAGGAAAAACGCAATTTTTCCATATACTAGCCAGATTTCATCAAACCTCCGAACCCGCTTTGTCCGTGGTCTGATAGAGCTGAAATTTAGAGGAGAGGTTCACGACTCAATGAGTTAAAATCTGAACGGTGGAGATCAAATTTTGAGCTCGGGAACAGTAATTCGTGCCCGTGAACAGTAACAGGGTTTTTGGTATTTTTCTCTCCAATTCTCTTTGTTTTTTGCCAATATTGGTGATATCTTGATGAGATGTATTGTAGCCTCTAATTGCGATTAGAGAAGACTTTGTGTACCCATTATTTAGTTCATAGTGGAGATTTCAACTAGACTAGGTCCCGTGGTTTTTTCTTCCTCACACTGGGGAACTTTTCCACGTAAAAAATTGTTTGTGTTTTTGTGGCTTGGTGTGATTGAATTTTTTCTCTATTATTTTCAACACATATAAAAGTAAAGATACACTATATTTGCTTGTATATAGGGAGAAGAGTTATTCCGCTGTGTTTATTTATTGTTCCGCTGTGTTTGTTTATTGTTATATTTTCTAACAAAGTGGTATCAGAGCGCCAGGTTAACAGATTGTCAGGTTGGCAGTTTAAGTTATGGAAGCAAATACGAGTAGAATGATTAATCTCAATTGTTCAAATTATCACATATGGAAAGGAAAAATGGAGGATCTTTTTTATGTGAAAGATTATTACCTACCGGTGTTTAGTGCTGAAAAGCCAGAAAATAAGTCTGATGTGGAATGGACTTTCTTATATCGACAGGTGTGTGGGTATATCAGGCAGTGGGTAGATGATAATGTTTTGAACCATATTAGTGGAGAAATGAATGCACGTTCTCTATGGAGTAAGCTTGAATAGCTATATGCTAGAAAGACTGGAAATAATAAATTGTTTCTGATTAAGCAGATGATGGCTTTGAGATACCAGGACGGGACTCCTTTATCTGATCACCTGAATACATTCCAAGGAATTATTAATCAACTGGCTGGAATGGGAATTAAGTTTGATGATGAGATACAAGGGTTATAGTTGCTTGGTTCATTACCGGACTCGTGGGAGACGCTCAGAACTTCATTGTCTAACTCCGCTCCAGAAGGTGTAATCACAATGGATATGGCCAAGAGTTGTTTGCTAAATGAAGAGATGAGAAGAAAAACATAGGGATCCTCTTCACAGTCAGAGATCATGGTTACAGAAAAGAGGGGGAGAAGTAAGAGCAGAGGTCCGAAGAACAGAAATAACAATAGAAGTAAGTCCAACAAGTTTGCAAATGTTGAGTGTTATCATTGCGGGGAAAAGGGATACATCAAGAAATATTGCAGGCAATTGAAGAAAGAAAACAAGAATGAGAAAGGGAAGGGAACGAAGAATAGAGATGACAAAGATGGTGATGACAGAGTTGCTACCACCACTCCTACAGACTTCCTCATTATTTATGATGATGAGACGATAAATGTTGCATACAATGAGACCAATTGGGTGATTGACAGTGTTGCTCTATTCATGCTACATCTCGGAAGGATTTCTTTACATCTTATAAATCTGGTGATTTTAGAACAGTAATGATGGGCAATGATGGCTTGGTTAAAGCCATTGGAATTGGGGATGTGTATCTGAAGACGAATAATGGCACGAGGTTAGTTCTCAGAGATATGAAGCATTTTCCTGACATTCGTTTGAATTTGATTTCTACAGGTAAACTTGATGTTGAAGGGTATTGCAGCATTTTCAGTGATGGCCAGTGGAAGCTCACTAGAGGTGCTATGGTTGTGGCTCAAGGCATTAAGCACTCTGCGTTGTATGTTCTGCAAACAAAGATCTCCAATAACATTGTTAATGCGATGGAGGATAATGATACAACTGAGTTGTGGCATAAGAGATTGGCTCACATGAGTGAGAAAGGATTAGCTCTACTTGGGAAGAAAAGTCTACTATGTGGACTAAAAAGTACACTTCTGAAAAAGTGTACTCATTGTTTGTCAGGGAAGCAGAGCAGAGTCTCCTTTAAGAATTCCCCTCATTCGGTAAAGTCAGAGATACTGGATTTGGTACATTTAGATGTGTGTGGCCCTATGAAGAAGAGAACACTTGGTGGCTCCAGATACTTTGTAACCTTCATAGATGATCATTCAAGGAAGTTGTGGGTATATACCTTAAATTCAAAAGTCCAAGTGTTAGCAGTGTTCAAGCAATTTCAAGCCCTAGTTGAGAGACAGATTGGGAAGAAACTGAGATGCATTCGTACTGATAACAGCGGAGAATATTTTGGTCCTTTTGATGAGTATTGTAGACAGCAGGGTATCCGGCATCAAAAGACAACTCCTAAAACTCCTCAGTTGAATGCCGTAGTAGAAAGGATAAACAGGACACTGGTTGAGAGAGTGAGATGTTTGCTTTCACAAGCCCAGTTGCCAAAATCCTTTTGGGGGGAGGCATTGAGCACAGTTGTTCATGTGTTGAATCTTACACCTTGTATTCCTCTATAGTTTGATGTGCCAGACCAAGTTTGGACAGGTAAGGATGTCTTTTATAATCATCTGCGTGTTTTTGGGTGCAAAACATTTGTGCATATTCCAAAAGATGAAAGGTCCAAACTTGATGTGAAAACGCGACAGTGTATATTCCTTGGCTATGGCCAAGATGAGTTTGGGTATAAGCTTTATGATCCAGTTGAGAAGAAAATTGTGAGAAGCAGAGATGTCGTGTTTGTAGAAGATCAGATGATTCAGGATATTGAGAAAGCAGGGAAATCTATGTCTCAACAAGATGATATCTTAACTGATGTAGATCTAGCTCATCTAAAGAATCTGTCATCTCAGGTTGAGAATGATGTTCAGGATGACCACCAGTGTACAGGTGATGTGGATGTTCCTCTACAGGTTCAGGGAGATGTTGAGACTGATGAGCAGTTGACAGCGCTAGAGATTCCACCAGAGATTCTATCCAGGAAGTCTCACAGAGATCGATGTCCTTCTACTTGGTATTCAGCAGAGCAGTATGTGTTATTGACTGACGGGGGAGAGCCCCAATGTTTTGCAGAAGCCATAGAAAATGAACAGAAGACAGAGTGGGTTGAGGCCATGCAAGATGAGATGCAGTCATTGTATGATAACCACACCTTTGAGTTAGTAAAGCTACCTAAAAGAAAAATAGCTTTGGAAAACAAGTGGATTTACAGGAAGAAGCCAAATGGGTTCTCTTCACGGCCACTGTACAAAGCTAGATTGGTTGTCAAAGGGTTCGGTCAGAGAAAAGGTATTGACTTTGATGAGATCTTCTCTTCAGTCGTAAAGATGTCATTGATCCGTATAGCACTCGGCCTATCAGCTAGTCTTGACTTGGAAGTTGAGCAGATGGATGTGAAAACTGTCTTCCTTCATTGTGATTTGGAGGAAGAGACTTATATGAAGCAGCCAGAGGGTTTCAAAGTGAAAGGGAAAGAGGATTATGTGTGCAAGCTGAAGAAAAGCCTATATGGTTTGAAACAAGCACCGAGACAATGGTATAAGAAGTTTGAGTTTATTATGGGGGAGTAAGGCTATAAGAAGACAACTTCTGATCACTGTGTATTTGTTCAAAATTTCTCTGATGATGATTTTATTATTCTACTGCTTTATGTGGATGACATGTTGATTGTTGGCAGGAATCTTCAAGGATTGACCAGTTGAAGAAACAATTGAGTAAGTCATTTGCTATAAAGGATTTGGGGCTAGCAAAGAAAGAATCAGTCGTGATAGGAGTGCCAAGAAGTTATATTTGTCACAGGAGGAGTACATTGAAAAAAGTGCTTCAGAGGTTTAATATAGACAACACTAAAGTGGTTAGCTCTCCTCTTGCTACCCACTTCAAACTGAGTACAAAGCAATGTCCTTCTACAGATAGGGAAAAAGGAAGACGTGGAAAGAGTTCCTTACGCCTCGGCAGTAGGAAGTTTGATGTATGCAATAATTTGCACAAGACCAGATATAGCCCATGCAGTTGGTGTAGTTAGCTGATTCTTGTCAAATCCGGGAAGAGAGCATTGGAATGCAATGAAGTGGATCATGAGGTATCTTCGAGGCACTTCCCGTTTGAGACTTGGTTTGGGAAACGGACAACCATTGTTAGTTGGCTACACAGATGCAGATTCGGCAAGGGATGTGGATACTCGTAAGTCTACTTCGGCTTATTTGATCACTTTTGCAGGTGGGGTTGTAAGTTGGCAATCGAGACTTCTAAAGTGTATTGCTCTTTCTACGACAGAGGCAGAGTTTATTGCAGCAACGGAAGCAACTAAAGAGTTGCTATCAGCAAAGAAGTTCTTAAGAGAACTTGGTTTCAAGCAGCAGAGGTTTGTGTTGTTTTGTGATAGCCAGAGTGCTATTCATCTTGCTAAGAATTCCAGTTTTCATGCAAGATCTAAGCACATTGATGTACGATACCATTGGATCAGAGATGCGTTGAACAGTAAGTTACTTGAACTTGAGAAGGTTCACACTAATGATAATGGTTCTGATATGTTGACAAAGACCCTACCAAGAGCGAAGCTTGAAGTTTGTTGTTCGATCGCCGGGATGGCGATTCCCTCTATATAGTCGGAATGGGAGAGATTTGTTGGGTTTATTTCCTTCTATATGGAGGAAAGCCCAAGTGGGTTTTATTAAAGCCCAAAGCCCAACTCTTTAGGGTGAATAACCTTAAGGAAGTCAGAATAAAAAGAGAGGAAGATAAGCCGTAGCTTTCACAAGAGAAAGAGAGAGAGGAAAAACGCAGTTTTTCCATATACTGCCCAGATTTCATCAAACCTCCGATCCCGCTTCGTCCGTGGTCCGATCGAGCTGAAATTTGGAGGAGAAGTTCACGACTCAATGAGTTAAAATCTGAACGGTGAAGATCAGATTTTGAGCTCGGGAACAGTGATTCGTGCCCGTGAACAGTAACCGGGTTTTTGGTATTTTTCTCTCCAATTCTCTTTGTTTTTTGCCAAGATTGGTGATATCTTGATGAGATATATTGTAACTTCTAATTACGATTAGAGAAGACTTTGTGTACCCATTATTTGGTTGATAGTGGAGATTTCAACTGGACTAGGTCCCGTGGTTTTTTTTTTTCCTCACACTGGGGAAGTTTTCCACGTAAAAATTTGCTTGTGTTCTTGTGGCCTGGTGTGATTAAATTTTTCCTCTATTATTTTCAGCACATATAAAAATAGACATACACTATATTTGCTTGCATATAGGGAGAAGAGTTATTCCGTTGTGTTTGTTTATTGTTATCTCTCCCAACATATTATGATGAAAGCCTTCCGTTGTGGCACATTGCAACTGAACTCTGCTACAATGACGACCATATTGCTGAAGGAATTGTCGGTAGCAATACTGGTGCTGGTAACAATACTGGGGAAGGCAAATATTGCTTCGAAGAAGTATTGTGGGTTTTTCCATATCTTCTAGTTATGCAGCCGACGTTAATGTCTGCAGTGTATTTGGAAATTAAGATTCCGGGATACCTGTGCTGAGACTAGGAAGTTCTTTAAGAGAACAGGGTCGAAATGAGGAACATAGTTAAACCTGCTGTTGTAAAGGGAGATGGTAGCAAACCTGTGTTGTTTGATGCTAGGTTTTCAAGCATAAATCTGGTCATACAGTACACCAAACCCAATGTGACCGAACCTAATGTCACCGAACCAAGCTGCAGACCACCGTTACTAAGTATAAATTTATAGTATATTTCAATTTGAAATTTATAGTATAGCATAGTAAATTTAACTTCTTATCATGTAGATATGAACCACATATTAGCACACAGATCACCTCAGCCAATTCAATGATGACAACAATTTATTTCTCAAGATTTATTTAATTATAGAACAATATTTTAACATACATATATGATAACACCATCTAGGCATCAAGGAAGCAACATCATAAACTGGACTCATTATCCTATGTTTCTATATTTCTATAACTAACCTAAATGTTGCATGACTAGGTAAAATTCTACATCATAATCAAATATTCTCCTGAATAGTCACCAACCTCTTTATAAAGAGGTTAAATTCTTCTTCCTTGCTCACCATACTAACCCTAACATGCTTCGAATCAGCCCCAAATCGCTTTCCGCTTCTTGTTAGAATCTTGTGCCCTCGAAAAAACTCTGCGCAGTCCTCTATATTCCTATTGCACTTCATCCATGCAAAGGCTGCGAGAAGAAACAGAAAAACCAATATATTAATTAAATTATATGATATTTTGCACCAACCATCATATTATCTATAACTTTTACATCAAACTTTCAATCTATATATAAGTATCATTACCGGGATATGATTCAGTGAACTTTCCCATGAAATTACAGTATTCTTTCGTGTACTCAGGCAGACTGAACATTTTGCTTTGTCCCACCACATCCCTTAACTTGTTCCATCTCTCAGACATTATAAGTTTACCATATTCAAACACATTATCTGAGTCAGGAGTGTCACAATATTGGCAACTATCTGCAATAACACCAAGGACCTTTGCAGCTCGAAGTTGGGATTCTTTGGACACACCAATTGTATTGAGCTCTATGAACTTTGTCATCTTTTTCGCCACATCTTTATCCTTCACAAGAGCCCATCTTTAAAAAAATAAAATAAAAATCTCTTGATTAAGTATACTATATGGTTAATTAATAACACTAAATTAAATCTCTATATTCTGTGTAGTGTACTTGTTTTGTACATTGCTATTGCATGTTTGTCACAACAGGTGTAAATGTTTCTTGATAGGCAAACGTTTAAAAGTTGATCAAAATGTAGAAAATTATCCAATGCGTGATCCAGCATGTCCAGTACACTTGGAGACTGTAAACAACATAATATCATGAGCAGCTGCACTGGTAATGGGAGTAAATTGTGGCCAGTAGTAGGCAAGGTCGTGGACAAGCTTCCCTTCATCTCCTTTTCTCTTGACAATGGCTTCTGTAGTAGTTCCATCCGGGTTGTTTGGCGAAGTGACTAATTCAATGTAAGCTCCATCCTTATCGAAGCCATGTGCATCACCTCCCCACTTGTACAGCCCTGACAGCAAGAAGTCTGTCACTTCTAGATATTACTTTAAACAATAAACCAAAACAAATAAATTAAATTATAAATTAGGAACAGAAAGTGTTAATTAATGTTGTATTGATTGGTTCACTCGTATTCAATTTAAAATGATAAAAATTACATGTGATTATGTACCGTCACAATAATTTTGTGTACCTGAAATAATAATTGCGTGGGCGCCATAATTACATGTGCTATATATGTACCTGCCATAACAATTTTGTGTTCTTGCAATGCAAAACCAGGATTCTCAGAATTTTTTATATCCATGTTACTATGCTTTTGTAATGTCTAGAAGTCCTCAAAATTAGACGAACGTTCATGTGTTTGTAGTATTTCTTGTTCGTCCTATTCAGACAGACTAAGAGTCTGTTTTTCTAAGTCTGTTTTTCTAAAGTATCACCTAGAGACATGATCATGATGGACAAAAACATGAAACAATAAGTTCTTTATTTTAAGAGACTTAAAGATTCTAATCACTGTCCATCCTTAAACACGTTTAGTTCAAAAGAAAAGTCAACGAATTACGATTGAGGCTCACCGAGTAGTAAGGAACCGCACAGACCACACTGACCGGTTCGAGTGTATCAGAAGGGGAGAGTGCATACAATGCAGCCTGATAGAGTTGGGTGGAACCCATCCCCACAACCACATGATAATCTTCGGTCACTGCATTGCCAACCACACGATGCAATCGCTTGATCGATACCTCCCATTTTGGCTCCATAAACCAGCATAAGTTCTTCATATTGGCAAAATATCTCAGTGACTGATAGCCCGAGATCACCACTGTGCACTTGTCACCGATGCACCGCCAATAAGCCTCAAACAAGGTTGGATCACCACTGTCACACCAAAAAAACAAAAAGCAATTTCACATTAGCACGTAATATTAATCACCGTACCATTTGTAAGTGAAACATGAAACACATATCCACAACTTATGATCCATTTTGCTTTTAAATCATACAATCAATGACTAAAGTTAATATACATAGAACTCAATAATTAAATTTGGTTTTGGGACTAATTAAGCTTATGTATACACCTTTAAATAGAAAATTTCCTTAGGGACCCCTCCGTTCTAATTCTAACCATGCAAGAATCTTAAATTCATTAGAATCTGTCCCTTTAAAACTTATATAGCAAGAGTTATTTCCAAACATATTAATTGATCGACTGTGATTGCAACACTTGAATAGTTGTATGTTGATCGAAACCAATTAACTTTATGAAATAAGTGAACAATCATCTCAACCCAACATTCTGTTTTTTTCTTGCGGAAGCAAGTTTGTATGTTATCCAACTTAAACACCACCATTTTCAACTGATCAAAATGGTGGTTATCTAATTTAAACATTACCCAAAAAGAAAAAAGAAAAAAGAATGCATTAAGAGACTTACTGATCAAGGTTAATGAGAGAATGGGATGAGAGGGTTGTGCCATTCTCTCTTGCTTCCGAGTGATCAAGACCACACGAGCCACACGAGCCTTCTCTGTTCCACACGTTCTCTCTCTTCTCTCTCTCTAGGTATATTTTTTGTTAAGGAAACCCAAACTTCTTGGTCGTTTCTGAGTCACACATTTCTGGTTAGGTATTAGCACTATATAAATACCAGAAGATTGGAGGGTCGTGTCTCTCTCTCTGTTTTTTTTTTTCTCTTTCTCTTTCTCTTTCTCTTTCTCTTCTCTTCTCTTCTCTTCTCAAATATCTTGAGGGTATTAATAAATGATGAAAGAGCACAGGGCTTCCTAGATTTTAGGAAGAACTTGGTGATAAAAATGATACTCACTTCGTCCCTTATTAGTTGTCCATCTTTGATTTTATAATTTTTAAAAGGGACATGCAATTAATTAATGCATTGTCTCTTTTTCAAATTACTAAATTGTTCTTTAAATATTAAATATACTCCCTCCATTCCATCATAGTTGTCCATATTTTATTTTTGAGTTATCCCAAAATACTTGTCAACTTACTAAATTTAAACAATATATTTCACATTTTTCTATAAAATACCCTTAAAATTTAAAAAAATTTCAAACATGATTATATATATATTTAAACTTGAAAGGATAATTTTATAATTTTAAAAGGGGACAATGCAATAATTACATATCCCCTTAAAAAGTTCTACTCTACATAAGGACATCTATTATGGAACAAATAGAATATATAACACTAAGTTGTAAGATTTTTGAAAAGTTAGAAGGGTAATTATGAAAAGATAACATTTATTTTGTTTGACCTTTCAAAATAGATATTTAATTTGAGACACTCTAAAAGGAAAAAATAGACTATTAATATGAGACAAAAGAAATAATAAATGAATTATTATTATTATTATTATTATTGTAAATATTAAAGCTTTTCAATCTCATACATTAAATGAGATTTATATTACATCTAAGAGATGAGGTTGAAAGGTCGTGGAGTCGTGACGGTTCAACATACCATTACTATTGATTTTAAATTTATTATTTGAAAATTTATCAATTAATTAAAGAAAGATGCATGATAATTAGAAAAATCCTGAAATATATGAGAAGAGAAAATCAGTAGGCTAAGAAGGTCAATAAATTTTAGAGACAGAGAATTTATTTTTAAAATTTACCGATTAATTAAAGATAGATGGTAATTAGAAAAAGTCGTCAAAATCCTAAAAATGAGGAGAGAAAATCAGTAGGATTTTTTTTGTATGATTACAAGAAAGTATACAATACTCCAAAAGTATTTTACACATGAAATTTCCACTCAATACAAAGTCATGTTTCTTTCTCTTTTCTTTTCTTTTTTATTTTATTTTTATTATTATTATTTTTTTTTTGTCTCTCTCTCCCTTGAAAATTATTAATTTCTCTACTATCAAGGCAAATTGAGAGCTTTTTATGATTGTGCATTAGGCGGGGTGAATACTCACTCGTATTGTAAACTTTATCCTAGACAATAAATATTATAGACAAAGTTTCATTGATGTTACTAAAGGGTATCTAGTTCAATGATATAACATTCCCATTTTAAGGAGGGAGAGGATTCGAGCCTGCTTGGGTGTGTCCACCCGTAAGGTGCCGGGTGGTTGGACCGTAACGAGAGCAAGGGCGGAGTCAAAAAATTTAAGTTGGGGGGCTAAATTTGTACTATGTAACTAAAGTTTGAAAATTTTATAAATCAATTGTAATATGATTTTTTTTATAATTACTAGTCATAGTATATATATTTTGAGAAAATTCAAAATTGAGAAAAATACAACTTAATAATAGATGAAAATTGATATTAGAAAGGAAAATATAAAGAAAAGACGATGAGTTACAATTAAAAAGAAAAAATGTACATGAATAATTATTACAGTATTATATAGTAGACTGAACATGTGGCTTTTATATAGTAGACTGAACATGTGGCTTTGTCCCACCACGTCTCTTAACTTGTTCCATCTCTTAGACACTATAAGTTTACCATATTCAAACACAGTATCTGAATCTAGAGTATCACAGTATTGACAGTTATCAATGACACCTAGGACCTTTGTAGCTTGAAGTTGGAATTCCTTGGACACATCAACTGTGTTGAGCTCTATGAACTTTGTCATCTTTTTGCCGCATCTTTATCCTTCACAAGAGCCCATCTTTAAAAAACAACAAGAATACGTTAATATCACATGTATAAATGTTTCTTGGTAGGCACACCTATGCTTCTATATAAATTAATTACCAGAAGATGGGAGGGTCGTGAGTCGACTCGTGACTTGTGACTCTTTTCTTTTTTAATTTTTCAAATAATATCTAAATTAGATATTTTTAGGGTATTAAATGATGAAACAATAAAGGATATTAAATGTGTCAAGCTTTATTTTGCTCTCTTAACTCTTTTTATTTTTATTTCTTCTTTTTATTTATGTATCCACTCCATTTCAACTTATACAGGGTTTATTATCTTACAATGTGATGTGGATCCACAAAAAAGTATAGCTGGATTACGGTTATATGTTAATTCAGGGCCGAGTCAGGAATTTAAGGTTGGGGGATTGAATTTGAACTATGTAACAAAAAAAAAAAAATTTTAAAAGAAACATTTATAAATCAATTGTAATTTAATTTATTTTTAAATACTGGTCATAGTATATATATCTTGAGAAAATGAAAAAAAAAAAAAAATACAACTTAATAATAAAAAATTGATGTTAAAAGAAAATTATGGAGAAGAAATGTAAAGAAATAAGCATTATTAGAAAAACAAATTTCCTTTGTCAATTGTTTTAATTTTTCAAATATATAATTTTTGAAAGAAGAAAATTAAGTAGATTCCACAATTCAACAACATAATGAATTTTAACTCAATTTTTAACAAAAAAAAATTAACAAGATTATTATTGAGTTATTAAACAAGATACAAATAGTTATAAAATTTGTTATTTAGAAAGTAATAACTAAAAGTATATAAATGATATTATTATTGTTATTGAGAGTTTCATAATACTGTACTTTTTCTTCTTTCCAAATATTTTTAGGACTTGCCAATAAAGATTGTTATAAAATCTTAGATATTTTTCTTGTAAATACCATTATACAAAAAATACTTCATGCATTCTTACCAAACATGAGGGAACATTAATTATTTTATTCCTTTTTCTCTCTCTTCAATTAATATTATAGATATTGTACGTGTATATATAAATAAAATAACAATGTGTTGAGATAACAACTATAATAATTATTTACCAAAAAAAAATGACTATAATAATAATGAGCTTAAATTTTTGTTTCATAAAATTTGACATTTTAAAAGTATAATTAAAAGAGTGCAAGTTGAAAAACATCTAAATTTCAAAAAAACACAAATTAAATTTATTTTCACATTCTTTATTTTGGATCAATATATGTGTCTTGAAAAAGATTGGGGGCCAATTGAAAATTTTAATTAATCTTAGAGACAAAATCTATAAATTAATTAATATTTAGGGGCTATTAATAGAATTTTCAAAAAGATTGACTGGTCAATATATTTATTAAAAATATTTGGGGGGGAATTAAAAATTTTAATAGATTTAGAGGCAAAATTTATAAATTAATTAACAATTAAGAGGTAATAAAAAAAATTTCCATATATGAAAAAAAAAATAAAAAAAAATTCCAAAATTTTGGGAAATTCAGTAAATGTCGGGGATAAAATATTATTTGAGAAATTTTCTCAAATGTTAAGACTTTTCAATCTGAGTCATTATAATTTGTGACGGTAACTTATTAATTTTTTGGTATTTATTTTTAAAATTTACCAATTAATGAAAGAGAGCTCCAAGGGACCAATACAACAACAAACAAGCCATACTTTGTCTTTGGATCAAACCATTTGATTTTTAAAATTGAAAATCAAACCATTTATGACCATGACTAGCTACTTACATGAACTCTTGCATATTTTTTCTTTCTCGTCATTCTTCTCTTTATTCTGTTTTATCCTAAAGAAAGTTGGCCTACAGATTCTTCCTCAACCCATCAAATATGATATCCATTACTGATCTCCTGAATAGCCTGCAACCTCTCTATAAAGAGGTTAAATTCTTCATCCTTGCTCACCATACTAACCCTAACATGCTTTGTTACAACCCCAAATCGCACCCCGCTTCTTGTTAGAATCTTCTGTCCTCGAAAAAACTCTGCGCAATATTATCCTCTGCAAGCCTATTGCACTTCATCCATGCAAAGGCTGCAAGAAGAAACAGAAAACCAAGATATTAACTAGTTATATTTGCACTATATATAAAACTTTAGATCAAAGTCTGAGTGTATAAGCATCATTACCGGGATTCGATTTTGTGAACTTTCCCATGAAATTACAATATTCTTTTGGGTCCCTAGGCAGACTGAAAAATGTCACTTTGTCCTACCAAATCTCTTCACTTCTTCCATCTCTCAGACAATATAAGTTTACCATATTCAAACACATCATCTGAGTCAAAAGAGTCACAGTATAGGCAACCATCTGCAATAACACCGAGAACCTTTGCAGCTCGCAGTTGGGATTCTTTAGACACACCAATTGTGTTGAGCTCTATGAACTTTGTCATCTTTTCCGCCACATCTTTATCCTTAACAAGTGCCCAACTTTTTAAGAAAAAAATAAAAAATAAAAAAAATCATCAAGGGTTCAATTTAAATTGGTATAAGATTAAGTAAACCATAATGTCGGTGTTCGTCACAAAATGTATAAATATTTGTTGATGAAAATTAAAAAAATTACCCAATGCGTGATCCTGCATGGCCGGTACATTTGGCGGCGGTAAACAGCATAATATCATGATCGGCTGGTTTGGTAATGGGAGTAAAATTTGGCCAATAGTAGGCAAGGTCATGGATAAGCTTCCCTTCACCTTCTCCTGCCTCGACAATGGGCTTCTCTAGTGGTGCCATCCGGGTTGTTTGGGGAAGTGACTAACTCAATGTAAGCACCATCCTTATCGAAGCCATGCGCATCACCTCCCCACTTGTACAGTCCTGAACGCAAGAAGTCCGTCACTTCGGCATATGACTGCATACAACCAAAACAAATACATTGATTTACCCAAATAAATAAATGGTAAGAAATGGAAGAAGAGAAAATAATTGGAGTCTTTGCGTGTGTGTGATGGGCATTGGTGTTTGTTTCGAAGTGTAATTTGATTGTCGAATCCAAATTAGGTGTGACTATGTACCTGCCATAATGATGTGTTTTCGCAATGCAAGACCAGGATTTTTTCAAAATTTAATAAATGCAGGCATATGCAATCTTGACAATGAGATGGCTACAAATGTATACTATGTCTGTATGTGGCTATGAATGTATACGATGTCTGTATGTGGCTATGTTTTTGTAATGTCTAGAAGGCCACAATATAGTACTGTTTGTATGCATAAACACACGAACCTGCATGTGCGTGTTGTCATTCTTGTTCTTCCTATTCAAACAGAAGCTGTTTTTCTAAATTTATTTTCTTATGCAATGATTGTTCCTAATCCTCTGATTCATCCTCTAACTTATAGTAGCTACTGCATAAACCTAAGTCACGTATAGCATGAGCTGGAGTGAGAAATCTATATATTTGTTACAGATTCTTAATGAGTCTATATATTTGTTATAGATTCTTAATGAGATATTGTTTAAATAACACATCGTTATGAATTCGAGAATTGATAAAATTGAATTTATAAATTGGAGAAGAATTTTGTCTAACAATACCGATTCACACGGAAAGCATGAGAGTGATAACCCTTAGAATGATTGTGTGTGTGACTTGGACACAAACGTGAGAAAATTATTAACAAAGTGTCACCTAGAGGCACACGAAACACCATGTCCTTGTTTTAAGTGACTTAAAGACATAAATCAAGATTTATTTTTTAAACTTTTTTGTTCAGATCAAGAAGTCAACATGTATAAATCAATTAAATGAACTTCCTCAATCTCATGAAGTGTCACGCTCTGAATTTTTTAAATAAAATCCTCAATTATTTCAAATTTAAATACATCAGTATTACATCCAGGATCTCAAAAGAAATACACTTTATTTATTTATACAAAATTAATTTCCTCAAATAAAAATACAACATCTCTAAAATAAATTAAATAAATCTTCAACACCAACTCTTCTACCTAAGCCCCAATTAGAAATCCTCCGGCATCCTCAGTACCTGAAACTGGAAGGGAGTGAGACAGGAAAAGTCCAGTACAAAAGACCATAACAAAGATTTCAAGAAATTTCATGCAAAAATAATTTCACAAAAATATACATATACATTTAAACAAAATATATATACGCAATTTTAACAAAATAATAATTAATAAAATAATTAAAACAAAATCATGCAGGTCATTCAAAATATGAAAAATAATACACTATAAAACAATTTTCTCCTCATCGAAACATCAAATTTCAAAGTCTGGCCTCCTCCGTAACTCTCGACTCTCTCACCGTATGGCTCGTCTCCCTCCATCTTTAATCCCTAATTTATTTCTCTTTCGTTGCATAGTCACCAAGTGCACAACACCCTGTAAATAAAGCAAATTCACAAACACAAAATCTCAATCTGCTCACCACACAAGGCCACGTGCATGAACCAAGGCAGCCACCTATCATCATCAAGACAACATATATACATATATGTATATAAAGCAACAAAACCAAATTTGCTTACTTAAATATCATCTTGTGGGTCCCACGAACTCATCAATTCTTCTTTCTTTCCCTATTTCACCGCTCCCTAATCTTCGTCATTCAAACACAGCACACAATACATATATATATATATATATATATATATATGTATAATATGCAATAAACATCAAACCCATTAATATCATCAAATGGGACCCGCACCAAAATCACTACACAGTTCTTTCTTCCCTTCCTCTTTAATTTCGATTGCTTCCTTCCATTTCCTTTCTAAATCCATCATAAATTAAATGAACTAATTAATCTTCAACAAAAATAATATGTGCAACAAAATTTTATTCAACCCATTATGAGGAGGCCCCGGACGACATGGGCCGGATCCGACTTGCAAACATTACATTCAGTCTGTACAGCTGGGTCAGCCCATATAAAGACACTGCCATATGGGCCGAACGCGAGTAAGCCCATCAAAGGTGACCAGGACTTATGGAGGAATAGGCCCAGATCCAGCAATCAGTAAATATCTTGTAAATATCTTGTAAATATCTATAAATAGGAGAAGGAATAAAAAGGAAGGGGATCTTTTTGGGTTGAGGTGTAAGAATTCTAGAGAGAGAAAGAGAGGAACGAATTTCTTGCATCTTCAATTGGCGCCGTCTGTGGGAAACGCATGGAAGTTTGGTTGATCAATGAAGTGGATTCAAACCAATTCGGTTGATCGAGACTCGATCTTTGGGATTTGGATCCAGATCTGAGCGATTGTGACCTACTCTGGAGGAATTACAATTCTTGAAGCTTTGGCAGGAGTGGCTTCAGATCTACGCAACAACGAGTTGTTCGATTGTGGCAGGATCTGACGGATTTAGCGTTCAGACAATTCAGATCTCGTAAACAGTGAGCATAATTCGGAGAATTAGAAGCCAGATCTAAAAATTCCTACTCACGAAGCTCGGATCTACTCGCGAACTTGAGATTAATGCCTTTACTCCGTTCAGGAATAATGATAGGTGAAAGCTCCAATCCGATGGAGGCTGTCCAGCAAACAAAGCTTGAGGAGTTGATGAACTTGATTGAAGCTCTCAAAAAAGAGAATGCAGAATTGAAAGCTGGAATGCAACATCGGCAAATACCTGCGGTTTCGCATCCACTTCCGGTCGGAGAAGGAGGTGTTCAATCTAATATCGCGCGTCAAGGCGAACAGGACAAGAACAATCAGTCAGCTCACCACCGTGATGAAAGGATGATGGACAATTTGCCGCCAAATGTTCGTCGAATTGAAGATCACGAAGGATCGACTCACGTTGATCCGCATCGGGAAAGGTTCGACCGAGAGGAAGTGATAGAGGTTGATCGCCGTCGAGTAGCGTCGCCTTGGCAAAGAGAGTTTATAGAGGAACGGTCGTTCGATCCGTCTTACCGGCCCTCCATGGTTACTATCACTCATCACGGTTCGGAGGGCAGAACCGTAACTCACAGAGCTACCGCTGGACTCCAGAGAGAGAATGAAGCTCTCCGATCCGCAGCTCGGACGGTGGATTCACCATTCACCGACGAGATCTTGAATGCCCCGCATCCAAGGAAGTTTGCTATGCCAGTCTTTATTCTGTTCGACGGAACGACCGATCCGATCGATCATGTGTATCATATCCAGTTGAAAATGGCCCTGAATACGGAAAACGACTCTTTAATGTGCAAATGTTTCCCTACAAGCCTAGCCGGACCGGCGCTCAGCTGGTTCAAAAACTTGCCTAGGAGCTCCATTGGTAGTTTCAGAAACCTGTGCGATCGGTTCATAAGCCAGTACTATGGGAACAAGCGCCCGCCGAAGGACATCTTGAGCCTATTCACGATGAGGCAGCACAAGGATGAACGTCTCCAGGCTTTTCTCACCAGGTTTAATCTCACTAAGAGTATGGTGATCGAATGCCACCCTTCAACAGCAGTTCAAGCCTTCAAGCTAGCCATGACACGCGGAACTCCGTTTCACACCAGTCTGGTAGTGAACACGCCGACTACTATGGATGAACTCAATGAAAGAGCCGATGGCTTTGTGCGCCTAGAAGAAGAAGAGGCAGCTAATGCTCGGACAACGTCGCTCGTGTCGACCGAGGAAAAGTCCAAGGCAAAGATCAGACAGAAGCAGGCTCAGCCGCAACGTCAGACCTCTTGGAAGGCAGAAAAAAGGTCCAGGGAGGAAGAGCTAATTACTCCGCTGAAGGTCACTCTGGCGAGGCTGTATCAGGAGAACAAAGATAAGTTTCATCCACCACTGCCAATCAGGCAACCCCTCGAACAGAGGGATCAAACTAAACATTGTGCTTTTCATTATGATTTCGGTCATCAGACTAACGAATGCAGGAACCTGAGGAGGCAAGTGGAGATGTTGATAGCTAGAGGGGAGTTCGCGAGTTATGTTCAAGGTTCAGCGATGGAGCAGAATCGATCGGTGGAACAAATAAAAAGGAGTCATAAACAAAGCTCCCACAATTCACAACCAGTTCGTATAATCAATGCTATCCATGGTCGACCCGAGCCTAGTGAAGAGTCAGATGAGCTGCTTCAGGTGCGCCTGCGGCAGGCGCAGATGAAGAAAAGGGTCGGCAGTGTGAATACTCTACACCAGCAGAGCCCGTCGATGCAGATAAAGTTCGACTGGACAGACCTGCAGCGTGTTCAACTGCCTCATGACGACCCGTTGGTAGTCAGTTTGACAGTGGCCGATTGCTTGGTGCGCAGAGTTCTGATCGATCCTGGGAGCAGTGCGAATGTTATGCCGAGGGACACATTTGACAGGCTCGAGATTAAACCAGAGAGGCTCAAGCCCACTGGAAATCCTTTGTTAGGGTTCGATGGGAAGAGGGTGGAGCCCGTCGGGATGGTGGAAGTGGAAGTTCAAGCTGCAGAACGAGCTCTTATGGAAACTTTTGTGGTTGTGGAAATTCACCCCTCGTATAATCTCCTGATGGGAAGAGGATGGATTCACAGAGTCCAAGGTGTACCCTCAACTATGCATCAGGTCATGAGGTGCCTCGGACCCGATGGAGATAAAGTGATAGACATTCGGGGGGATCAGGTTGCAGCCAAAGAGTGTTATTCCGTCACACTAAAGCATGCTGGGAAAGGAAAGGCGTCCGTTCGTTCGGCAAGCCCCAGATAGCAATTACAGGAACCTCCGCTCGAGTATAATAGGGTGGAGGAGTCAGCCGACTTGACCGAGGAGCCCCTTCTGGATGTGCAGATCGATCAGTCCAGGCCAGAACGAACTACCAGAGTAGGTATAAGACTGACCAGAGAAGAGCAGCAAGAGCTAGTGGATTTCTTGTCCCACAATGCCGACGTATTTGCATGGAGTCACCTAGACATGCCTGGAATTAGTCCCTCCGTATCCTGTCATTCCCTGAATGTCAATCCCAATTTCAAACCAGTGAAACAGAAGCAGCGAAGATTTGCTCTAGAACGTAATCAGATCATAGCGGAAGAAGTCGATAGGCTGCTTGATGCGGGATTTATCAGAGAGGTGCACTACCCTGATTGGTTGTCCAACGTCGTTGTTGTGCAGAAGAAGAATGGGAAATGGCGAGTATGCATTGATTTCACCAATTTGAACAAAGCCTGTCCGAAGGACAGCTTCCCGTTGCCTAAGATTGATCAAATGGTGGATGCCACCACTGGGTATGAGTGTTTAACCTTTCTGGACGCTTATTCAGGTTATAATCAGATTCCTATGGACCCCGCAGATGAAGAAAAAACTTCTTTTGTCACCGAGCGAGGAACATACTGCTACAAAGTTATGCCTTTCGGACTAAAGAATGCGGGAGCAACTTATCAAAGACTTGTTAGCAAAGTTTTTAAGAATCAAATGGGTAAGATTGTGGAAGCCTATATTGATGATATGGTGGTAAAGAGTAGGAAGAAGGATGATCATCTGAAGCATCTGCAAGATGTATTTGATGTACTAAAGCGATATGGGATGAGGCTCAATCCAACCAAGTGCTCGTTCGGTGTGAGTTCCGGACAGTTTCTGGGACACGTGGTCAACCGCAGAGGCATCGAAGTTAGCCCCGCTCAAGCAGAGGCTTTGATTAAGAATGCCGAGCCAAAGACGATCAGAGAGGTGCAAGCCCTCACAGGACGAATAGCTGCATTAAGTCGATTTATTTCAAAATTGTCAGATCACTGCAAACCGTTCTTTGACACGATTCGGAGCCATGGAAGGCAGGTCTGGGGGGATGAGCAACGACAAGCATTGACTCATTTGAAGGAATATATGCAGAATCCACCAGTCCTGTCAGCCCCAGAACCGGAAGAAAAGTTATTTCTATATCTTGGAGTATCTGGTGTCGCGACGAGTGCCGTTCTGATTCGTTGCAAGGAAGGGGTGCAATACCCGGTATTTTATGTAAGCAAAACACTGACGGAGGCAGAAAAAAGATACTCAAAGGCCGAACGGGTGGTACTTGCACTTGTAAATGCAAAAAGAAAGTTGAGGCATTATTTCGAATCCCACCCCATAGCTGTTCTAACAACTTTCCCAATCAGAACGCTTATGCACAAGCCAGAGCTCTCGGGCAGAATGACAAAGTGGGCCATAGAGTTGAGTTCATTTGACATAACGTATGAGCCGAGAACAGCTGTTAAAGGGCAAGCGGTGGCCGATTTCCTACTAGAATGTGACGCCGAAGATACGGAAGAAGACCTAAGATGCGGCTCTTGGAAACTTTTTGTGGATGGCTCCTCTAACCAGATGGGGGCTGGGATTGGGATCAAACTGCAAACCCCAGAAGGTACTTCCTTGAGCCAAGCACTCAGACTTGAGTTCCGAACCACCAATAATGAAGCGGAATACGAGGCGTTGCTAAATGGATTAAAGTTGGCCAGAGAGCTGCAGATCAAAAGTTTGACAGTGTATAGTGACTCGCAACTGATTGTTCGGCAGATAAATGGTGAGTACGCGACCAAGGATGACACGATGGGGGCATATTGTTCTGCCGTTCTGCATAAAGCCAAGGACTTTGCAAAGATTGAATTCATACAGCTGCCGAGGGAACAGAATGCAGATGCAGACCGTTTAGCATGTAGTGCTTCGAGTTGCGGTGAGACATTGGCGAGGGTGATTCCAGTAGGAATAGTGACCCAGCCATCTATTTTCGAAGAACCGTTGGACTCTGACCCTTGGCAAGTCAACGTCATACCGTATGAGCCGAGTTGGATTGACCCCATCATTACCTATATTCGAGATGGCGTTTTGCCTATGCAAAGGGATAAAGCTAGGAAACTCAAAAAGAATGCTGCAAAGTACGCCATCGTGCGTAACCAGCTGTACAGAAGGTCCTACTCTGGCCCATACTTGAAATGTGTCACCCCCGCGGAGTCGCAGCAGGTATTGCGAGCTATTCATGAGGGTGTGTGTGGCAATCATTCTGGGGGCGATCGTTAGCGCATAAAGCAATGACACAAGGGTATTTCTGGCCAAACATGTCAAGAGATGCGGAGGAGTTCTCTCGAAGGTGCGATAAATGCCAACGATATGGACCATTGATCCACCAACCACCTGAGGAATTGCACGTAATGGCCTCGCCATGGCCTTTCGCGCAATGGGGGATGGATGTGGTCGGTCCTCTGCCAACTGCAAGAGCTCAGAACAAGTATGTGTTACTGGCCACGGATTACTTCACTAAATGGGTGGAAGCAGAACCATATCCTAGCGTGACTCAGACTCATGTGAGACGATTTATTTGGAACAATATTATCTGCCGTTTCGGTGTTCCCAGATCAATAGTCATGGACAATGGCACAAACCTCGACAACAGGCAAGTAAGAAAGCTGCTGGAGGAGTATGGAATCAACCAGAAGTTGGCTGCAGTAAGTCATCCTCAGGCCAACGGACAAGCAGAAATCACAAACAGAACCATTTTCGCCTGCATTAAGAAGAAGCTGGAAGATCATAAGGGGAAGTGGTTGGATGAACTCCCGAACGTTCTATGGGCTTACAGAACCACCCCAAGGCGTCCGACTGGGGAGAGCCCGTTCGCAATGGCGTATGGTACCGAGGCAGTTATACCGGTTGAGCATTTAGTCCCCACTATCAGAAGCTTAGCATGGAGTCGAGATCAGAACGACAAGATGTTAAGATTGAACCTCGATATGATAGACGAAAGGAGGGACGCAGCGGCTATAAGGTTAGCATCGTATCAGCAAGTGTTGGCGAATAGTCACAACAAGAGAGTAAAACATAGGGATTTTGCCCCTGGCGATCTGGTTCTGAAAAGAAAGGTGGGGATGGTCAAAAAAATGATGCCACCCTGGGAAGGCCCATACAGAATTGCAGAAGTCATTGGCAAGGGGGCATATACGTTGGAAACCATGGCGGGAAGGTTGGTCAGCAAGCCCTGGAACGCCACGTCTCTGAAGAGGTACTACCAATAAAAGCTAAGTTCCGGCTTTAATTGGATGTTGTTTGTTGTCAATCAAATACGTATGAATGAGCAAGTTACTGAAATTTACAAAAAATAACTTTCTTTTCCAACCGCCTACTATAAAAATTTAAAGCCAAGTGGCAAGTGGCATTCTAGCCGAGCGCCAGGCACTTAAGCAAGATAAGTGGCAGCTGGCACTATAAGCCGAACGCCAGACACTTGCTAAAAATTTAAAGCCAAGTGGCAAGTGGCATTCTAGCCGAGCGCCAGGCACTTAAGCAAGATAAGTGGCAGCTGGCACTATAAGCCGAACGCCAGACACTTGCTAAAAATTTAAAGCCAAGTGGCAAGTGGCATTCTAGCTGAGCGCCAGGCACTTAAGCAAGATAAGTGGCAGCTGGCACTATAAGCCGAACGCCAGACACTTGCTAAAAATTTAAAGCCAAGTGGCAAGTGGCATTCTAGCCGAGCGCCAGGCACTTAAGCAAGATAAGTGGCAGCTGGCACTATAAGCCGAACGCCAGACACTTGCTAAAAATTTAAAGCCAAGTGGCAAGTGGCATTCTAGCCGAGCGCCAGGCACTTAAGCAAGATAAGTGGCAGCTGGCACTATAAGCCGAACGCCAGACACTTGCTAAAAATTTAAAGCCAAGTGGCAAGTGGCATTCTAGCCGAGCGCCAGGCACTTAAGCAAGACAAGTGGCAGCTGGCACCAAGAGCCGAACGCCAGACACTTGCTAAAAATTTAAAGCCAAGTGGCAAGTGGCATTCTAGCCGAGCGCCAGGCACTTGCCATAAACAAACACACGGCAAAGCTAATATAAAAGAAAAAGAGAGAAAAGATATGTATGTATTGAAAATAAGTTGAATAAAGCACAACACATAGGGAAAAAGAGTTCTGTCGTTTTATTGATATTGGGCATTGAGTTTACAAAAGAGAGATGTCCATCATTACAAAAAGATATGGAATGGAAGAGTCCAAAGGAGCCTTAGCTAGATGCCTCAGTACCAACCGCATCCTGATCGTGCCGACTCGCCTCCTCGGCCCCATCAGCCGTCTCACCTTCACGAGGTGGGGAATCAAGGTGAATGACTGAATCGTTCGGCTGGGGCTCAGCATCAGCAGTGGCTATGGAAGGAACCACGGTAGACGATTGAGGAGCGGTCAATGGCAGAGCGGTAGGAGGAGCTGTGATGATCCTCGAGGAAGCAATGTCCTGGCACTCATCGAATATGCGCTCCGCTTCGGTGGGTTCTGGGTCGACATAGACCCCCAGAGGTTCGATTCCCAGATCCTTGTCTACCTCATCCGGAGTGGAGCTGGTCTGTCCCTCATCCGGAACCCGGTCGGCGAAACCTTCCCGGAATCCTTGAGCATACCTAAGAGCACCGACCCTTGAGAACCGAGCGTGAAGAGCCAGCATCCCACCACCCACTCTGCTGATCGCATCGATCAGAGCAGTACGCTCGTCCAGAGCTCTTTTCTCGAAAGCCATCCGAGCAGACTGTTCGTCAGCCAGAAGGCGCTGGAGTTCTGCCTTTTCTTCTTTAATTGATTCACGCTCAGTCTGCCAGACGCTCTTTTCAAGCTGGAGGGCGTCCTTCTCATCCTGAAGGGAATCATTCTCCTTCTTCAGGACATCTCTCTCTTGTTCGGTTTTGTCAAGCCGGGCCAGTACCTCGGTGTTCTTCATGGCGAGGAGGTCGTTTTCTTTATTAGCCACCTCCAGGCTGTCAGAAAACTTACGGGCCCTGGCGTTCCCCATCTCCACCTGCTTCTGCATGGCCATCATTCCGAACAATGTCTGCATAGGTGCACATTAAAAACGGTTAAGCCAATAGTCAGGTCGGGCGAGGGCAAGACCAAATAATATAAGAGAATTCATGAGTTGGAAAATAAAAGTCACCTCCATAGCAGATTGGGGGAAGCGGCTGAACACATCCTTCTGGGAAAGGCCCTTTGCCGCCTCAAGGTCCTTTGGAGTCCACATGCTCCTGTAGTAGGCCATAGCGGTCTGGCCATCCTTCAGCATGGTCTCGTTCGGTTTCACGAACGTCCCATCCGTTCGGGTGTACCAAGGGGCCCATGGCGGTAAGGTGGGGATAGAAGGGGGGCCAGAAGCAGAAGCGGAGCCACCAGCTGCAGCAGGCCCAGAGGGAGCAGGAGTTCTGATCGCTCGGTGCAAGAGAGCACCCAGCCCGGAGACCCGGGTCCTTCTAATGAGAGGCTCCTCCTCAGGATCGACTTCACTGTCAGGATGAGGCCTTTTGCCTCGTTCTTTGTCCCGAACGCCCCCCGCAGCAGCAGGAGCTATGGTAGCTTGGGGAGACGCGCTCTGGTTGGCAGCAGGGGCGCTGGCGACAGCGTTAATAGCCACTGTGCTCGGGACAGTGTCAGAGATGGTGGCTGAGGAAAAAGCTGACGCTGGAGAGGAGGTCGCCCCAGCAGCAGGAGTGGCTAGGGGAGTATTTTTCTTCCTGCCAAAAGAAGGAATCTGAAGTCTGCTCATGTTGTAGCCGAGTGATGAGAGCGCTAAGAGGTTGTCTGAAGTGAGGAGATCTGAGCAGGAAGGAATATCGTTCAGAACGTATTTCTTCAAGTAGTTACTCCTATCCCTGCAAACACTATAGCTCAAGTCATCACAAGGTATTCCTAAGGAACGGCATAAGAAAGTGCAAAAACGAGGAACGCATGTTTCGCAGGGGCAGTCATGTTTATGAGATTTGAATTTCTTATAGGAGGAGACAGAACAGACACCAAAGGCGCTCGGGATTGGGTAATCCTCTGCAGCCGGCGAAGACCAAGCCCCACTAATGCCCACGATGCTATCCCTCCAACCCTTCTCAGATTTTATTGTATCCGTACATATGGACATCTTCTCGAACGGGTAGAGGTGGTAGAAGGGTTCGTTAGTACGGATCTTACTGACCTTATAGCACAGAAGGAGGTCTATGAGGTCAAGGTCCAGATTTCTGTCACGCATCAACAAGAGCATAACAGATATGATTCTAAAGAAGTTGGGGTTGACCTGCAGAGGGGATATCCCCAATCTATTGAAGACATAACTAAAGAAAGGGTGCAGAGGGAACCTAACTACATTCAATTGAAGGTTCGTGAATAAGACTTCGCCGGGCAGGAGGCCGGCGCCGGTCATAATGTTAACGTCCTGGGGGCAAACCCTAACTTCGATGTTGTCAGGAAGTCTAAGTCTCATACGAAGAACATCCAGATCTACAACCATGGTGGAAGTGCTTGAAGAATCTAAAAGAGGTAAATGGAAGCCTGCCGAAAGTAAAAAAGAACGAAACTAACCTCGGAGGACTGCAAGATCGCTGGAAGAATGACTCTTGAAGGATTTCACCAGAAAAAGCTTAGCACTGTTCTAGAAAGAGAGAGACTTGACTGATGATGGAGACGGTAAAAGGAAGTGAAGTGGAATTCTAGAGCATTATAAAGGCGAGGGGGCCCGAGGGCCAAAGCGTCGGGAAGGCGAGAAATTCCTCGAGCCCCGGAACATTGATTCTGGATCTGACCGTCCGCTCCCCCCCGTGGTTATCTCGAGCCGTCAACATCATGATGAGACGCCATCAATAATTACCCCTTATTAAATAAGGGGCAATTATGGGGGCAGTTGAGGAGGCCCCGGACGACATGGGCCGGATCCGACTTGCAAACACTACATTCAGTCTGTACAGCTGGGTCGGCCCATATAAAGACACTGCCATATGGGCCGAACGCGAGTAAGCCCATCAAAGGTGACCAGGACTTATGGAGGAATAGGTCCAGATCCAGCAATCAGTAAATATCTTGTAAATATCTTGTAAATATCTATAAATAGGAGAAGGAATAAAAAGGAAGGGGATCTTTTTGGGTTGGGGTGTAAGAATTCTAGAGAGAGAAAGAGGAACGAATTTCTTGCATCTTCACATTAAAAATCACAAATGAGTAAATCACCATTTCAATTTTCCATCTTTTTCTTTCCACTTTCGGCCAGCCCACTTGTTCCTTCTCCTTCTGCCAGCCGCTCATTTGATTCTACCTTCAAGAGATGCTACAAATATATATTTATATATATATGCAGATGAAACAAAAACTAATCACCCAAAATTTAATTTTTATAAACTGTAATATCAAAACCGAAACTCCAAAGTAAATCTACAAATTTAAAATTAAACAGTCAATCTTGACACCTAAAAAAAATCTTGACATAATTAAATTTAAAATCTTAAAAATCCAAATTGCCACATGAAGTGTTTCCGATTGAGGCTCACCGAGTAGTAAGGAACGGCACAGACCACACTAGCAGGTTCTGGTGCATCAGAAGGGCAGATTGCGTACAATGCAGCCTGAAAGAGCTGGGTGGAACCCGTCCCAACCACCACATGATAATCTTTCGTCACTACATTTCCAACCACATGATGCAATCGCTTGATCGATTCCTCTAATTCTGGCTGCAAAAACCAACCTAAGTTCATCATATTGACAAAATAGCTCAGTGACTGAGTGCCCGAGATCACCACCGTACCCTTGTCACCCATCCGCTGCCAGTAAATCTCACACATGGTTGGATCGCCGCTGTCCAAAAAAAAAATTCATATTAGCACTATTAATTAATCACCATACCAGGAGTTAAATTAAATAAAGTAAAATGAATTAATTTGATGTAGTGTATCACAACAAATAGATTTTTCTTTCTTTTTTCATTGGTTCAAACTGAAATTTGATCCATTGTCTTCCGGCTTTTATAAATGGGAGATTCAACAGATATCAACAAGTTATAATGCATATTTTTAATGAAATAATAATTAGGCTTATATGTCATAGTCTCACCAAAGTAATAACTACCGTAAGATGTCTTAAAGTGGGTCATACTAAAAACCTAACTTTAATGTATCAGAAGATTATAAATAATTCTGTCGGACAATTACGCATTAGTATTCAATTTGAAAATCATTTTTCTTTAATCATACCATCAGTGACTTTAGTTTATATAAATAGAACTTATGCTATGTCGGGCTACTTATGAAATTTGTGTCTTGAAAATAGAATTGAAAAAAATTCGTTCAAATTATAAACTAGATTTTCTGCAATTGTAATTCCATGCAGCACTACAAATTTGATTTTGGTACCAACAGTATAACTAACATTCAAACAGGGTTTTAAGTCTAACCGATCAACATATGTTCGTTATCTAATTGAATCCATTCCAAAAAAATGGATGGATATAGATTGAGATATGGATTTACTGGTCAAGGTTAATGACGATAGACACTAAAATTTTAGTGGGCTTTGGTTTTGACAAATGGACCCATTAAATATGGGCCTAATGTTTAATTAAGTTATTTAACTGTCCAATCTTGATCCACTTAAATTATTTAATTAGCCCAGTCCAGATGATTAAATAGAAAGATAATTATTCCTAATAAAATATATTTGGAATAATTATTTTTAAGGATAATTATCATAATATAACCGGCCTGGCCCGGCCCAATTATGATTTTTTCCTTATCAGGAGATGACACATGTCATCATCCTATTAATCCAACAAGTCTATAAATAGAGGCCTGGAGGAAGGAGGAAGGGAGACACAAATTCAGAGTCCAGAAATCCAGAGACTCATAAGTCTAGAAGGTCCAGAAATTAAGAGAATCAGAAATCTAGAGGGCCAGAAATCCCGAGGGCAAACCTGAAGGTGAAGAACACCAAGCACATCCAAAGTCATGTCGTTCTTCACCAAATTTAACAAATTATCTTCTTTCTGAAGACGAAGAACAACAAGTACATCCAAAAGACGTGTCGTTCTTCCTCAAATTCAACAAATGATACAAATTCAAAATTCAGAAGTCCAGAAATCCAGAGACTTAGAAATCTAGAAACTCAAATTCAGAATCCAAACCCAAAAGCGATGAACATCAAGCACATCTAAAGACGTGCCGTTCTTCATCAAATTCCACGGTGATCAACAACAAGTACATCCAAAGACGTGCCGTTCTTCATCCAAATTCAACGGTGATTCAAGATCAAGCTCGTGCAGCTTTTGGATTCAACCAACCAAAAAGGAGATCGAATCAGAGGACCTTATTCCTTGGAATATTATTACAAAGGATTGTACTCCAAATTCACAAATTAATAAAAGTTTTATTTTGCCCATATTTTGTTTCTTATTATTCAGATTACAAAATTTATTTGTACAAATTTCTGGCACGCCCGGTGGGACATCCTCTACCTCTCATCTCTTTCTCCTACATCAAATCCTCAACAAATTCATCGTCAGATTCTATAACTTCCAATAAGATTCAGACGAAGAGCAAGAATACTACCAAAGACATCACGATCATGACGGACAACATCAATACCATCACAAAATTTGGCAAGAAGATTGCAACTTCGTCAAGTGGTACCAACACCTCTGCAAGTTCAATGATGTGGAGCATGGTCAAATCATCAGTTCCTGGCAAAAGACAGCATGATGCGATGAGAGTCAATTCTGCCAAATCTGTCAAAGTAACAACTCAAACTCATACCATCTTCACCTCACTGGGGGCAAGAAGGAAGGTTTCTATAATCTCAAAGGTTGCTCTAGTCACAAGTTCAAGTTCCACCTCGCTGGGGGCAAGGAGAAAGGTTCCTATAACCTCAAAGGTTGCTCCAGTCACAAGTTCAAGTTCCACCTCGCTGGGGGCAAGAAGGAAGGTTTCTACAATCTCAAAGGTTGCTCCAGTCACAAGTTCAAGTTCCACCTCGCTAGGGGCAAGGAGGAAGGTTCCTACAACCTCAAAGGTTGCTCCAGTCACAAGTTCAAGGCTAGTCCACCCAAGGCCAAAGATTTTTTCTGACTCCATCACTATGCCAGTCATGATGATGAGTATTACCTCGTACGAAGAGCAATTGATGACTATAGCCTGTGCAATTGAAAGATTACAACACTCTCTCAAGGAGCAAGATCTAAAAATTGTCTCGCTGACAGAAAAGTTAAAATTGTGTGATGACAATGCTGAGTCAAGCAAAGGCCGAATTCCTCATTCTAATTGCATACTAGAGAACACTCCAATTGATGATCAAAATGACGTGTCCGCCAATCCAACAATTAATGCTGCCTCTGTTACCTCACTTTCTGTCCAACAACTTCAAGACATAATAGTGAATTGCATAAGAGAACAATACAATGGCGTCCCTCAAAGTGCTCGCATGTACTCAAAGCCTTACATAGAAAGAATTGACATTTTAAAAATGCCGGTTGGGTATCAACCTCCAAAGCTTCAACAGCTGACGAAAAAGGCAATCCTAAGCAACATGTCGCACACTTTGTAGAGACTTTCGGCAATGCTGGTACAGAAGGAGATCTTCTTGTCAACCAATTCATTTGTTCCCTCAAAGGGAATGCATTTGATTGGTACACAGACCTCAAAGCTGGAGGTATTGATAATTGGGAGCAGATGGAACGAGAATTTCTCAACCGTTTCTATAGCACTCGTCGTACTGTTAGTATACTGGAGCTTACAAATACAAAACAAATGAAGAGTGAACCCGTGGTTAACTACATCAACCGTTGGCGAACTCTAAGTCTTTACTGCAAGGATCGTTTGTCTGAAATTTCTACAGTTGAAGCATGTATGCAAGGCATGCGCTGGGAGCTTCTTTACATCCTACAAGGGATTAAGCCTCGTACATTTGAAGAGCTTGTTACTCGAACCTACGACATGGAGCTTAGCATGGAAAATCATGGTGCTAGAGAAGATGTTCTTGATATATCCGACAACCTTCAAGAAGATGAGAGAAGTGAGTCCGAAGAAGAAGACAATATACTTCCTAACTCGGATGACGAACTAACTTCATCTATCATTATAAGCATCATCTCAAAAGACTTGCATCAAGAAACGCACCATGTTACAACAATGACTTCAACTGAAAGTGCAAAATCACAAGGGGCATTAAGTCAAGGAAACCAAGAAAAAAATCCTCAAAGTGACGCCGAGATAGTCCATACCCTTCAGCATAAGCTTGGATTGTCGTTTGACTCTTGCAAAGTTGAAGAAAGTTATTAAAGTCGATGATGCTCCCAGATACGAGCCTAAACTGTCGATGATGCTCCCAGATACGAGCCTAAACTGTCGATGATACTCCCAGATACGAGCCTAAACTGTCGATGATGCTCGCAGATACGAGCCTAAACTGTCGATGATACTCCTAGATACGAGCCTAAACTGTCGAAGTGCTCCCAGATACGAGCCTAAACTGTCGATGACACTCCTTGACACGAGTTTAAACTGTCTACTGGAAAAAAAAAAAAAAAAAAAAAAAAAAAATCAAAAACTCCTTGATACGAGTTTAAACTGTCTCCCAAATAAAAAAATGACACTTCTTGACACGAGCTTAAACTGTCTATCTGAAAAAAAAAAAATTAACACTCCCTGATATAAGTATAAACTATCTATCTGAAGAAGAAAAAACAACACTCCTTGACACGAGCTTAAACTATCTACCTAGAAAAAAAGTAACACTCCCTAATATCTGTATAAACTGTCTATCTGAAGAAGAAAAAACAACACTCCTTGACACGAGTTTAAACTGTTTACCTGGAAAAAAAATTAACACTCTCTAATATGAGCATAAACTGTCTATCTGAAGAAGACAAAAAAAAAAAAAAAAAAAAAAAAAAAAAAAAAACAACACTCCTTGGCACGAGTATAAATTGTCCGCCTAAAGAAAAAAAAATATCAAAAACTCCTTGATACGAGTTTAAACTGTCTCCCTAAAAGAAAAAAAAATGTTTCTATTGAACTACGTGATGACTTGTTCCCTCTTTTGAGGGTACGTAGACAGCTTAGAATTTTATTCTAAGTTCAGTATGATGCTAAAAAAAAAAAAAAAAAAAAACTCCTTAGAGTTGCAAAATAGCAAAGTGTGCTCGTCACATGATATCAAAAGGGCAAGTCGCAATTTGTCATCTTCACTTGTTGTCAAGATATTATTGTCACTCATTATGCAATATCAAAAGTGCTCGTCGCACCCTGTCAACTTAGCACGCCACCGAATTGTAGCTGTAAAAGAAATTTTGGTTTGTCGCCAAACTGTAGCTACCTAGAAAAATTTTGCTCACCGCCAAGGTATTTCTGAAAGAGAAATTTGGCTATCCACTGAGGTGTCATTGAAGAAAACAATTCTGCTCACCGTCGAGGTATTGCTAAAAGAGAAATTTTGCTTTCCTCTGAGGCGTCGTTGAAGAAAAAAATTCTCCTCGCTGCCGAGGTATTTCTGAAAGAGAAATTTGGCTATCCACTGAGGTGTCATTGAAGAAAACAATTCTGCTTACCGTCGAGGTATTGCTAAAAGAGAAATTTTGCTTTCCTCTGAGGCGTCATTGAAGAAAAAAATTCTCCTCGCCGCCGAGGTATTTCTAAAAGAGAAATTTGGCTATCCGCTGAGGTGTCATTAAAAAAACATTCTGCTCGCCATTGAGGTGTTGTTGAAAGACAATTTTAACTTGCTGCGAAGGCGTCGCTGAAGAATCCGGGTCATTACCAAAGTGTTGCTGCAATAAAGTTTTGACTCATCGTCGAGGTGTCGCTAAAAAAATTTGCTTGCCGCCGAGGTGTTGCTGAAAGAGAAATTTGGTTTTCTATTGAGGTATTGCGTCAAGAAAAATTCACGGCATTGTCAAGATATTGCTGAAGTAAAAACAAATCACTACACGGAGGCATAGGCGTGTAAGCTTTGTCTGTCATATCCTTACAACATCTGCAACAGAGCTCTATCTTCAAGATAGATATGCACAAGCACACTTACGTAACTCAGTAACTTTATGTTAAGTGACTACTGGTGTCTGGTGCATAAGTAAACTTATACACTGAGTCAGATCTTTTGGTAGAGCTTCGACTTGAAATCATCATCAAAACTGATAATGGCTAATGATGCTGGTGTTATGAACTCTCAGAGTATAGTCTCGCTCTATCAATGACTACTAGATGATCCATGGCTGATGATGACGTTTTGGCGATGGCTAACAATGCTAGTGGTATAACCTCTTAGAGTTTGTTCTTACTCTCTGAATGGTTGTTGTCTGATCTGTGGCTAATGACGACTACATCTGTCGTTGCTCTCTGGATTGATTTATGACTGTTGACGACACTTTCTGTGCTGGTCGCATGACCTCTCTGAGTATGTTCTCGCTCTATCAATGGTTTTTGGATGATCCATGACTAATGAAGACGCTCTGGCAATGGGTGTTGATAACATTGTCTGGGCTGTTGGTAAAGCTTCCCTGCGTCTACATATCTCGTTGCTCTCCGAGTGGATTCGTGGTTGCTGACGACATTGTCTGTGCTGGTGGCATGACCTCTCAGAGTCTGTTCTCGCTCCAACACGGTGATAGTATGGGGTTTGAAACTCTTGAAAAACACCATGGTTAACTAGCACCCCCTGGAAAATAAATAAATAAATAAAATTAAAAGTGTGGAATGGCATGCATGGAAGATTTTGGTTCCGAAGAACAATGGGTCCTTACGGTAACATTATCGATTTTTCCTATTTTCTGATTTCTGAATTTATTTGATTTTTTTGGATTAGTTTAATCCTTGCCTCGTTTTGCGTGCCATGCCGGCCCCGAGGGGCGTTATATGCATTTCACACGTGTATATGTATTTGTATTTAATGGTATTATATGGAGGGTGGTATTTATTGGCAAGGTTGATGATAAAAAGAAATTCAAAGGGGCATTTTTGTCATTTTAGCTCCATGGAATAGTCTAGAGAATTCTAGAGACATGAGTATGGCTTTAATTTTTAACCCATTCTTTTCTTGTTTCAATTTTCGGACCACACCCACCCTACAAGCTCTCTTCCTCCATTTTCTTCTTTCTCTCTCTATCTCTCTCTTCCCTCTCTCTAAAATTTGTTCATGCTAGAGAGGATTTGGTTTAAGCCATTGATTGGTTGCTATCTTGAGGTAAGGGAAGTCTAACGTACAAATTTCCTATGGTTTTAGTGAGTTTCTATATGTCTCATTGCATGATAATTTTAAGGTTGTGAAGCATGCTTAGTTTGTTAAAATTTTGGTGGTGATGTTGAGCATGAATTGTGATGATTTAATTGTTGAAGAATGAGAAAATTATGGTTTCTTGTATTTGTACCAAGCATGCTACTTTTCTATGAGAAAATGTAAAAGTATGATTTATGTTATCAAATTCTATGTTTGGATGTTTGATATCATAACTTAAAGGTAAAATATAACTTGTATAATGATGATTGGTTGTATGACATGCATATTCATGGCATGAGGGTGAGTTGAGAAGATGAAGGTTAATGCGGAAAAGAGGGTTAGAGAATGAGACGGGAGTTTGTGTGGTAAGCCAAGGTGATGGTTAGGAAGGTGGTAGTGAGGTTGGGTTGGAAAGAAAGAAGGAGACATTGCATTTCATATTTGATGGTACAATCTGTGAAATTGTGAATTTCATGAATGTTGAAATGATTTAATCCCATGATCCCTTTTCTTGAATCCCATTCTTTGGTTATGGCTCACAGGATTTTTAGGAATGTGATTTAGGCTATACTCTACTGAGCAGTTGAGCTCGCCCCATTAACATTAACATTTTTCAGGGACTTGGAGATGAGCCGGTAGTTGATGTGCATCCATGGACATTGATGTAGTTAGGAAATTCACTTCCATCTTGTTTATATTAAAGTTTTGTGAATATTGGCTATGGAGGCCCCAACCTTGTATTTAATCCTTGGATATTGTATAAAATGAAACTTATGTAATTCGGTCATGTATTGGAACTTGTTATGTATCCTACAAAATTTTTGTTATCAATATGTATTTTTTTTGCAACATGCAAAATGGTTAGATTCATTTTGTATATGACCCTTGGAGTAATGTAATTAAATTTGATTTACACTAAATCCTTTAATAGGTTTTAAGTAACGTGTTACGATTTATGTTTTTAATGGTTGTTGTATTTTTATTTGATGTTAAAATGTGAATAAAATTTCATGTAAGTGTAGTGACGTGGGTGGTTGAATTACCAATGTTGGTGTATTTGGGTTATCACTGGGAAAAGAAGTGAGAGTTTCCAGAACCGGTCGACGTGTGGCTTCCTATACGTCGACCGGTATTTTCACAGTGTGGGTCATTGTGGCTCACGTTGCAAACTAGTTGACGTATGGCTTTCGTCGACCGGTATCCATTGTAACTTACGTTCGAAACCAGTCGACGTATGGCTTCCCATACGTCGACCGGTATCTCGGCAGTGGGTATCACTACTGTTCACATCTCAAAACAGTTGACGTACGAAGGTCGACCAGTTTCTGTTTTGCATGTAATTGCTATTTTTAATTATTAAATTACACTTTGGTACCCAAGTGAGGTTACACATAATTATTTTATGACCCAAATAAATGCAATAATTATGTTTTGACCACCGAAAGGACTATATTGCCCCGAACCTCGAACCTCTTTTTATATATATTATGTGATGCAAGTAAATGACTGTTTTACCCCTTTGAGTCTCAATTTATTGAATTATAGCAAATTACCATCTTGCCCTTTTTGGACTTTGATATTTAAATTTAGCACGAAATGACCGTATTACCCTCGGACGTTTTTGGGTCGGGTAAGGAACCGTTTAATGATCCAGATCCATGAGGAGCTGGGTCGTTACACTTACGGACTAGTTGTGTTCCGAAGGAACAATGGGTCCCTACGGACTAGATGCGTTCCGAAAGAACAATGGTCCCTACGGACTAATTGCGTTCCGAAGGAACAATGGGTCCTTACGGACTAAATGCATTTCGAAGCAACAATGGACCCTTACAAACAAGTTGTGTTCCGAAGGAAGGAACAATGGGTCTTTACGGACTAGATGCGTTCCGAAGGAACAATGGGTCTTTACGGACTAGTTGCGTTCCGAAAGAACAATGGGTCCTTACGGACTAGATGCGTTCCGAAGAAATAATAGGTCCTTACGGACTAGTTGCGTTCCGAAGGATCAATGGGTCCTTACGGACTAGATGCGTTCCGAAGGAATAATGGGTCCTTATAGACTAGTTGCGTTCTGAATGAACAATGGGTCCTTACGGAACACCTTACAGATAAGTAAAAAAAAGTTTGTGAAAAAAAAGAGAGAGAAAAAAAAAAAAAAAAAAACGTGAAAAGGAGAAGAAAAAAAAAAGATCGCATGAAAAAAAACAAAAGAGAAGGAAGAAAAAGAGAGAGAGAGAGAGAGCAAAAAAAAGGAAAAAAAAAAAGAAAAGAAAAAAACCCGTGAAAAGGAGGAAAAACAAAAAGTAAAAAAAAAAAGGAAAAATAAAAAAGTAAGGACAAAAAAAGGGAAGAAAAAAAAGTGCGTGGAAAAAAAAACCGCATGGAGAAAAAAAAAAGAAAAAAAAAAGGCGGAAAAAAAGGAAAGAAAAAAAAAAAGAAGGAAGAAAAAAAAAGTGCGTGGAAAAAAAAACGCATGGAAAAAAAAAGGAAAGGAAAAAAAAAAAAAAAGGAAGAAAAAAAAAAATTTGTGAAAAAAAAGCAATGCAGAAAAAGAAAGAAAAAAAAAAGTTTGTTAATCCTTTATTCTAGTTTGGCGCGCACAGTGGTTATGCATTATACATGGTTATATTGTATATGGATTTGATAGCTTCGCATGTGAATAAAGTGAATGGAAAAAAGACGAAATAGCAAAATTTCCTTGAAGACCATAAAGAAGTTGATTTTGTTAACATTGTAATGTTACAAGTCAAACCCACGAGTAGCAGCATGAGAGAGAAGCAAATATGTTGGATGCAATCTTTACTCAAATCCCATTATTCTTTATAGACGCATTCAGTGATTACTTGGCAGCAAAAGGATATATACATGATAATTGTTTACTTAGTTTTATTTATTCAAGTAAACAAGTACCATGTGCATGTCATGTATGTCCAAATAAATTTACATGCCAAGTTATAAGCGGAAGAAAAAAATTGCAGAGTTTGTCATGACTGCACAAGACAAACTTTCCGATATACACGACAGAAGAAGAGATTAACCAAAAAAAAAAAAAAAAATTGCATTACATACCAATTATTTACTTGGGCTGAGTTTGCGATCTAACTAGTTTTCAGAGATGGCTTTAACTTCACAAATCTTCAATAATATTGGAATTAATGTCAAACAATATGACATAGGTGGTATATATAGGCAACCAAATATCTCCTATTTGTACTGGGATTTGTATAATTCAGTTCAAATGAGAAAGTAAAATTCCAATTCAAAGTTGGAAAGAAAAGCGAAAGAAGAAACCTTTCAATCTTATTTTACAATCTAAAGTTGGATGGAAAAGCAAAAGCGGAAATCTTACAATCCAAAGTTGGATAGGAAATTGGAAAAAAAAAAAGAAAAAAAAAGAAAAAGAAAGGAAAGTTGGATATTTCAAGTCCCACTTGAAAAAGGAGATAAATTCTGTCAATCTTGAGACTCGAAGTGGGAGCAATTTGTAGACACTAAAATTTTAGTAGGCTTTGGTTTTGACAAATGGACCCATTAAATATGGGCCTAATGTTTAATTAAGTTATTTAATTGGCCCAATCTTGATCCACTTAAATTATTTAATTAGCCCAACCCAGATGATTAAATGGAAAGATAATTATTCCTAATAAAATATATTTGGAATAATTATTTTTAAGGATAATTATCATAATATAACCGGTCCGGCCCGGCCCAGTTATGATTTTTTTCTTATCAGGAGAGGATACGTGTCATCATCCTATTAATCCAACAAGTTTATAAATAGAGGCCTGGAGGAAGGAGGAAGTGGGACACAAATTCAGAGTCCATAAATCCAGAGACTCAGAAGTCCAGAAGGTCCATAAATTAAGAGAATTAGAAATTCAGAGGGCCGAAAATCCCGAGGGCAAAACTGAAGGCGAAGAATACCAAGCACATCCAAAGTCGTGCCGTTCTTTACCAAATTCAACAAATTCTCTTCTCTCTGAAGACGAAGAACAACAAGCACATCCAAAAACGTGCCGTTATTCCTTAAATTCAACAAATGACACAAATTCAGAATTCAGAAGTTCAAAAATTCAGACACAAATCACGAATTCAGAAGTCCAGAAATTCAGACACATATTCAGAAGTTCAGAAATTCAGACACGAATTCAAAAGTCCAGAAATTCAGACACACAAATTCAGAATTCAGAAGTCCAGAAATCCAGAGACTTAGAAATCCAGAAATTCAAATTCAGAATCCAAACCCAAAAGCGAAGAATATCAAGCACATCTAAAGACGTGTCGTTCTTCATCATCAACAACAAGTACATCCAAAGACGTGCCGTTCTTCATCCAAATTCTACGATGATTCAAGATCAAGCTCGTGCAGCCATTGGATTCAACTAACCAAAAAGGAGATCGAATCAGAGGACCTTATTTCTTGCAATATTATTACAAAGGATTGTACTCTAAATTTACAAATTAATAAAAATTTTATTTTGCCTATATTTTGTTTCTTATTATTCAGATTACAAAATTTGTGTGTACAATGACAATGAGATGAAAGGGTTATGCCATTCTCTCTTAGTTCAGAGTGAACAAGACCAGGAGATGACAAGAAGCTTTTCACCACACGAGCCTTCTCTGTGCCACACATTCTCTCTCTCTCCTCTCTCTCCCTAGGTATTTTTGTTAAGGAAAAGAAAACCTCTTGGTTTTCTGTGTGATCACATTTCTGCACACCTATGCTTCTATATACATACCAGAAGATGGGAGGGTCTTGACTCGTGAGTCTTTCTTTTTTATTTTTCAAATAATATCTACATGCATATTTTTAGGGTATTAAATGATGAAAGAACAAAGGGTATTAAATGGGTCAAGCATTTGTTTGCACACTTAACCTTTTTATTTTTTATTTTTTATTTCTTATTTCTTATTATTATTATTTATGTATCTACTCCATTTAAACTTATACGGGGTTTACTATCTTACTATGTGATGTGGATGCATAAAAAAGTAGAGTTGGATTGCGGTTATATGTTAATTAGAGAAAGCGTAAATGTTGGGAATAAAATATTATTTGAGAAATTTTCTTAAGTGTTAAGACATTTCAATCTGATTTATTAGAATTTAGATGAGAATCTTCACTTCATAGGAGAATGAGGTTAGAATAGCCGTAGATTTGTGACGGTTCAAAGTTCGGTTACCTATTAATTTTTTATATTTATTTTTTAAATTTGTCAATTAATGAAAGAGAGCTCCATGGTCATTGGAAAAATTCAAGAAAATCCTTAGAATGAAGAGAGAAAATCAGTAGTATACAACACTTACCATGTTTGATGCTATTAATAATTTAATATATTGCTCTTGCTTGCCCAGCTTGGTAATAAATAAATAAAAATACCTACCACTAACCTTATTTACCAAAAATACGAAATCAGTAGAATAAGAATAAGAAGTACAAAAGATGTTAGAGACAGTATTATTTTTAAAAATTATGAATTAATTAAAGAGATGTTAATTAGAAGTGGATAATACTTCTAATGTGGTTATGCATTGTCCTCACTTTTAATGTGGACTAATAATAAATGAATGTGTCATTTTTAATTGTCAAATCAAATGTGACCTGGGTACATACTCACCTACAAAATCATAAATGGTGGGGAAGTATACATATATCATCTCTAATATAATAATGAAATAAGATGTGTACATTTGTTATTGTTCCACATCAATTGTTTGGATGGAGTACATTTGTTGAAGACATAAGTATTGTAAAAGTCATAAAAATCCTGGAAATGAGAAAAAGTCAGCAGGCTACTACCACTTACCTTATTTTCCAAAATAAAAAACAAAAAAATCAGTATAATAAGAAAGACAATAAATGTTAGAGACATAGTAATTATTTTTTAAATTTATTTAAATGATAAAGACGAAGTAATTATTTTTTAAATTTTGTGTTACAAATTTATTTTTGAAATCACTTTTGAGTTTTATTTATTTGTTTATGTGTTAAAATCATTAAAAAAAATTAAAACCTATGCTATCATCCCAAAACAATTATATAAACCCAAAAAATTGAATTACTAAAAACTTTGTTAGTTTTCAAAAATCTATCAAATTACCACACTCCGTTTAGTTGCCATAATAAAGGAGCATGTGTTTATCATGTGCCAACTTATTAATTTTTATATGACTAAAATGCCGTTTTCACCACGTAATAATAACCATTATACCCTTTTAAACTCCAAAGGAAGTCCATTGTTGTGATACTCTCCAATTTTCGAATACGGATTGATCAGGTCTGCACCCGAAGATTGGAGGATATCAAAACAATTAATAATAAACGAATACAGAATACAAGAGAATAAATAAAATAAATAAATATACGTTGAAAGAAAAACTAAATAATAAATAAATAATAACTCCTCAGCTAATAATCTCTATAAATATCCATCAATAAGATTCTTCATAATACAACTTAGGAATATATAAATACAGGACCCTTAAATAAATCAAAAAACTAAAATACTAATAAAGTATAAACAATAAATGAAATCGATCTAAAGTAATGTCCTACATCGACAATCCGTAAGAGTGAATATGAATGCTCTCTGATTAGTACGAACGAACTCAAAGTCTAGAACTGATGTGGACCTGAAAAATAAATAGTGGGTCAGACCCACAAACGAGTTCTTTCTACTACAACTGAATCAGAGAACCGATAAACGATACGCCACTAGCCAAACTCATGCCATAGCTACGTATTCGATACATATATATATATATATATATATATATATATATACATACTAAAGACTCTCACTGGACTATATATGGCAGACTCAACCGAATAGTGTGTATCTCAAGAAAAATAGCAGACAAGCTGGTCTAGAGTCCCCCTCTACCAGGGCACACACATTTCCTATATCCACTTACCCATTTCAACTAATAATATATGCCTCAGTCCTACCCACCAATCTCGAGATCTTAAACTCGTATCGAGCATTTACATAAATATATAGTATAACCATATCCCAACAATGACACACCAAACATATAAAATATCGTAGCCATATCCTGACAATGGCACAACAATCATATAAAATATTATAGCCATATCCAGACAATGGCAAAATATATAAAACGTCGTAGCCATGTCATGACAATGGCATAACACAGAGTGAAAACTTATTAACCAGCTCACCCACACATCATATATCACACAGCTATATCTTGACAATGGCATAAAATAGAATAGATCTAACTTATTAGGTAGTCCACCTATACATCAATATAACATATCCATATCCTGATAATGGCTCCAACAGAAAAATCAATCAAACCAGATAATAAAAGCAAGTCTTTTTTTATTAATCAACCCACGTGTTCTCTATAATGCACACGACTCATATATGAATAATTATTATCATTTACAACTTATAAGTCAAATAAGTTCGTCCTTGTGCAGAGTACAAATCATTAATATGATAATTATTATTTAAAAATAGAAAGACATGATTAACATCATCTATTACAATATCCCATAGTAATCTGATATGATTAGTATCATAAACACAATTATAATCTCATTACGATTAATCATCATAAGTAACATAATTAATATCATAAATACCTTTAAACCCGATTATGATAAATATCACTTATAATATAATTAATATCATAAATTACATTATAACTAACATCATTTAAAATATGATCAATATTTTTTTATCAAAATATCAAATAATAACAATAATATAATAAGTATCATTTATCAACGAGAATGAATAATTACACTTAATAACGCTTCTCACATTATACCATATTCTCTAACTATGATTATTATCTTCTAATACAATACCTGGTATATTTTCAATATGATTAATATTATTTATTAAACATACACGCTATATTTAACTCAACATTTAAAATTTATCGAGTTTAGTGCGATGAACGCAATTCTAAAAATAAGTATAAAAATAAATTTTCTCTAAAAATTCTGGAAAAGAAGAATAAGAAACATAATCAACAAAAATAATCAAATTTAAAATATAAGGACAATCGGACTTTGTGTTAGCCTCTAACAAAAATCACAAAATATTTTGATGTCTCCTAACAATTACAAAATGCGATTTCGGAACCCTAAACGATAGTTTTTGGCCTTAAACTAACATGGCCCATAAGCAAAATGTAGTGGATTTTTCTCAATCGATTTTTTTCACCCAAAAAATACTATTATCTGGTCAAAAATGAACTTATCGAACTGCTGTTCAAAATTTTGCCCAAACATAATTATATTCTGCCTTACATCGCCTGAAGATTATTTCTTAATAATTGTACAGAACAATTTAATCACTTAATTAAAGTTAATCAAAACATAAACAAGGTTTAAATTCATCCAACAATAACAATTAATCAAATTAGGGTTTTCAAAACTAAGTTAATAATTTTAGAGAAACAAAGACAAATATATATACATATATATACATGCATATACAATTTAATATATATCACTTTAAAACATGTAATCGTATACATTTTCCTCTAAATTAAACTCTAAAGTCAAGCATAAGGTGTATAATTTATAAGAACTATGGGGATGAGTAGAACATAGAACTTGCCTCTTTGATTTTCTATGTTCTACTCCCTCCCCATAGTTCTTATAAATTATACACCTTATGCTTCTTCTTCGGTCATCTTCCTTAACTTCGGCAATGATTCCGATCACCTTCTTCATTCTCTTCTTATGCCAAGCCCCCTTTTCTTCTTCTCTCAAAACTCACGTAGAAACTGAAAACCCTATTATCTAACTATTACACATATATATAAGCTACCCACAAATCATAACCTAAATCCAACTAATATAATAATAATAATAATAATATATACACACAAATATACAAACATATATATATCATGACATATATAATAATTTAATGTAAATAAAACAATAATTAAATAATATATATATATATATATATATCATAAGAATCTCTTTCTCTTTGTCTCTCTCTATATATAACACTAAAACATTCCCCAGTACTCCACCACTTGATGAGTATGAACTCCATAATCTCATCAATGCAATGAAAGATTAATGACAGTCACTTCTTACTGACCGACTGCACAACAATCCAACACATGACAAGAAGCGATGTCAACATCTACTATTCATCAACAGTGAAAGTTGCCGACAACACTTTTCCTGAATAGTACAAAGCAAGATTCCACCTTATCTGCTCAATTGTTCATATCGTTTCTTTTCTATTTAAACCGAGGCCAACCCAAGCATTCGGCATCTGAAGTTTTAAGTTTCTCTCTTGTTTTCTCTCTCTCCCCCTTATAAACATTCTTAGTTTTTATATTTAAGCATTTGTCTGTAATTGGTATAAGAGCCTGAACACCGAGCTTGGATTCCATAGTAAGTTTAAATACAGTTCTACTACAGTTTTATATTGTGCTTTGTTTACTATTATAAATCTCATACATTTGATTACTGTTTAAAGCCCATATTTTCCTATTTTAGCTTATGTTATCTAAATGACTTTTTAAAAGCTTTTAAAAGGAATCTCTGGTTTTAGGCACCTTAACAGAAATCAAAAGGTCTTAAGAACCCTTAACTGTTTCTCATTGCACAATCTACCTCTGTAGGATGTATCTGTAATATAGTAGGTAAAAACCCCGATCACTATACTCATATACCTCATTATGCAACTTCAGATCCGCTCAATCTAAACATGATTGGTGCTGGTATGAACTTTCTGATTGATATGGTTAATGATTGGAAAACCCAGTTTCAAATTAACCTTGATTCAACAAACTCTCAGATGGAAACATCATTTGAAGATTTACAACAAGGTTTACATCATTTTAATGATAAGTTGGATATGATTACACAGCTTACTCAACAAACTGAAGCACAGGATCTAAAGGATCAGATACATAAAATGACTGTTGGTTTAGAAAAATTAAAGAAATCAAAGTTATCTGACATTTATCCTCCTGATAATCCTCCTAGTAAAGTAGATAACAAATCTATACCCACCTCCACAATAAGGGTAAAACCCCTTTATTATGGACATGAGGATATAAAAGTAATTCATGATAAACCATCATCGAGTTACAACAAAGATGAGTTTAACAACATCGTCGATTTTATAAATTGTCTACGACATATGTATGTTAATCCTCAACTATCTATTGATGAAAGTAATCACATCATCAATCAGATATTAGAAACTTCTCTACAAAATGAAGTTCTCCTTACACACTTCGGATATCAACTAAATATCTTCGAAAGTGATACTGAATCAGACAAACAAATAAAGTTCTCTCTAATCAATTTGACTTAGAAGAATTTAACAATTCTGATGACTCAGAATCTGTTGATGAAGAAATTCAAGCTGAACCACAGCCAGAATCTTTTTATCATAACAGAAATAAAAGAGTATCTGAGTATCTGACACTGTTTTAGATTAATCATTTTACGGTGTTTTCCCTTTAACAGAAGAAATGCATCCTATGGAAGAAACCAATCTACCGCCCAACACCACTCCTGCCGAAAGTTCTTTTTCATAAATTATGTAATTTTATTCATTTGGTTTAAATTTTCCAGAATTATAACCACAAATCAATTCTTCCTTTTGAAGCTTTTTTGATATAGGAGTTTTTCGGTCTCTTATCTGGTGATTTGTGAAAATAGTTTCATTCCATTTTTCTTGTGGAATGACTTTTAAAACACAACCCCAACAAAAATCTAAGGCATCAGTTTCAAGAATAAGTTTATCATCGTTTTGGGGAAAATAAACTTCAGGGATATGGACAAGATTGCGTTTGATCTGCTTGACAACTTTTTTGTCCTCTTCAGTCTATTCAAAGATTTTATCTTTTTGTAATTTTTTTTATTAAAGGGAGCTCCTTTAGAGACAAACCTTTAATAAAATTGCGGCCATAATTCAAGATACCGAGAAAATTTTGATTGAATGACAGTATGCAGTGCTTCCGCATCAATACCTTGTACACCAATGGGGTGTTTCATTTGACGCCATTTGTCTGCTGGTATAGCATTGCATCTGCAGCAGCTGGTGGTTGCTCCGGTGTCAATTAGAACACAAAGACTATATGGTTTATAGCCTTTGAAATTGAGGATACCGTTGACATAGGTATATTTTCTTTTCTTTCCTTGTGAAGGAGCAATAAGGATTTCATCTTTTCCATGTTGGAAATGAAAAAATCATGCGGATTTCATCGAATGATTAGATCAGGGAAGGAAAGGTGCATCATTGGTATTGATAACGCCTTTTCCTTTTTCTGCCCAAGTAAATCTTCGTTTTAGAAGATGTGAAGTTTGAGCATTAGATGATCTTGGAGGAAGTAGTTTATCCCATCCAGACTTTTCACCTGTTAGTCTTGCTGAGGCTGATTTTTGCAACTGAGGCTTCTTTTTATTTGTTAAATAGAGATTTGAACCAAAAGCTTGAATAGTGGTAACCGTGGGTTCCTCTATTCGTGGGTTAGGTTCATTATTGATACCTTCAAATAGCCAATTTCTTGGTATTTCAAGATCTGTCCATCGCAACAATTTTGGTTCAATTACTGAATTAATGGGACAAGGTTCGAATAAAGTGACTAGTTTAGAGTCAACTAGAAGTGTAGAGGTTTCTGGTTCACGGGTGAGTTCATAAAGATCTTTCCACTGAATTCCTAAACCTGGAGAATCTTGATCCATTTTGGGATTTGAAAGTTGGATTTTGACTTTCAATACCTTTTCAATATTTGGATCAGTAATAGAAACAAAGTAGTTTGGTGTGGGTTTGAACCAAATAACATTGTTAACTAAATTCGATTGAATTCCTCCGATTAAGGCATCAATGGGGTTATAGAATCGATTGTCCATAACAAGAACAAGAATGGGTTGGTTAGTTCCTTTGTGAAAAAAGGGAAGTGATTTTAATTTGAACCATTCCTATATGAATGTAACGGGCTAGAGGATTCTATTGCCTCCATCTGTCTATTTTATCTTTATTAAAGATATTAAAACCAGTAGAACCACTAGATGTGTAATCAAGGTTGGTATTACCACTGTATTATTCAAAAATCCTTTCTGAAAAGATTGAAAACTTAGAAGTCTTGTAGATGTCTTCTTTTTTCAGCTTCTGAAGTTTAGCGAATTGAGTGAGTTATTCATTCGTAAACTGGACTTCTTCTACAATAACACTACTAAGCTTGATGTTAGAGGATTATTCTTCAGGATGAGAAATGAAGTTAAACATGTGTACTTCTTCATTACTATCACTAGAATAATCTGATTCACTAGATATTTCATAAAGAATATTATCTGAATTAGAGAGATCACTTCCTTATATGGCATAGAGGTCTTATGAATCTATTCTTTTGATCATCTTGGAAGTGCCTTTGCCTTTGTTTGGGCAATTGAGAGCGATGTGTCCGGGTTTATTACAGATGTAGCATTTACAATCTTTCTGTTTAGAAGATGTCTTGCCCTTCTTTGATTTGGAAGTAGAAGTATTAGGTTTAATATACTTCTTTTTCTTTTGAATAGGCTTTTTGCCTTTCTTCCATTTTCGCCATTTAAAGTATTTCTTACGAGAGGAACCTTTTGGGGACGATCTACTTGGTGCGCATCCGATCTTCCAAGTCTCTTGTAGAATCTTATCGCAACATCGTTGTCTGGCGGGAGTGTTGCTGATTTGATTCTTAACTTGTTTTTTTGGCTTTGGCTTCTAAACATTTATCGTTTATAAGCTGATAAATAAAATTGGTACGAAAGCCGAGGTTATTAGTTCGCTTAATACGTTCGAGGAAGTTTGGGTAGCCTTTGATAGCTAATTCATCCCAAGGACTTGGAAGTTTAACAAAAAATTGGGGTAGCCAATGTGCTGTACTGGTGATTGCATTGATGAGATTATGGAGTTCTTACTCATCAAGTGGTGGAGTACTGACTGGGCTTTGGGCATGAGTTGCATCCCAATCAATATTCATTTGTTCTGCTCCCAAATGGATCTCATCTGGAGCATCCAATGTGTTACACTGAATTTCTTTTAAAAATTCATTAGTAAATGTAAGATGCTCTGCTGAATATGTTGGGTAGTCCATAATTAGTGATGTGACGAAAAGTCTTCTTCCTTCACAAACTTTTTTAAAAGGTGGCTCGAGTGAATTATCTTTAATAACTCTAAGAGCTTTATCCTGGAGATGGAGAAGGCTGTAGATGGCGAGATCAAAGGGGTTTATCCCTTTGGCGATCTGTTGTGAATTCAGAAGCTGGTGGTGTTCGAATTCGCTGTCTTCTGTAAGCTTGAGGAGCCAGATTTGATATGGTTGAAAGAATTTTGTTTTTTCATGGCATCTAATAGTACTAGAGATCTAGAATGTCATGTTTCGACTAAATTTCCAGTGAGCTGTTGTTTTGTATATCATCGCTTTGATCATTGCAGGAAAAGCACTCCATGATACACAATCATGTGAGGAGAAAGTAATTTTGTTAATTACTCCCCAATCAACAGGTTCCATTGACTAGTCAAACCCGGGTATAATGAAAAGAGTCATTTTTGGGACTTTCTTCCCGTTGTAAATCATGTCAAAATGGTTTATTTCTTCATGATTTTCAATATAAAAGTTTTTAATGGTTATAGGATGGTCCACTATTTTAGAGAAGACTATTCTAAACAATTCACGAGGAAATATGTTTCTTGCTTTTTCAAGAAGACATATATGATTGATTTTAGTAAAAGTATTTTTTGGAAAATCATACTCTCCGACTAACTGGGAAAGTTTAAGAAAACAATTTATATGAGTTAAAGAAAAATCTTTGTCCCAGTCAATTGTGAGGCAGATTTGGATGCAAAGCTTTTTCAGCTCTTCAGTCATAGCTGTTTGTTCAGCAATGAGAGAAGCAAGAGCACTCAGGTGTTGCCTAAATTTCTTATTGCAGTAAAGTTGATGCATTTTCCAAACACCATTAATTTCATCATAAATGGTGCTTGGAAGTCCAGGATTGTAAAAGTCTTTTACTCCTACAGTTTCCTGTTGTTTTACAAAATTAGCAAAAACATTTCGTGAAGCTTTACCCACATTGTAGAGAGCTGTTTGAGCTTCATCAAGTGTGTCATAAGCTTTAAAGCATGACCCATGAAAATTTTTTAGCTGGGCATAACAGTTGTACCATTCTGCATAGATTCTTGGTTGGAATCCTACAAAGACCACGAACCATTTTTGTTGTTGTGATGATGTCTGGGATAATAATGATGTAGGTGGTTTCGCTTTTTTAGCGATTGTAACCCATCCATCTTTTTGAGGTGTTTTACCTCGGTCGCTCATCTATGGAGAAAGAAATATCCTGGTTAGATACTTCAATATAACTTCTACTTAAAAAATCTGCAAGAAAATGGTTAGTGCATTTAATATGTTCAATAGCAAAAGAATATTGGGTAATAACATTATACCATTTTAATCTTTTTCCTTCTAAACAGTTCTTTTTATTTATAAGGAAGTCTTTAACTGCTTGGTTATCGGTTCGAATAATAAAATCTTCTGGGGCAAGATAAATATGAAATCGTTTTATAGCTAATTTAATTGCCAGAAGTTCTTTTTCATAAATAATGTAATTCTGGTCATTTTGTTTAAATTTTCCAGAATTATAACCACAAATCAATTCTTCCTTTTGAAGCTTTTTTGAGATAGAAGTTTTTCGGGCTCTTATCTGGTGATTTGTGAAAACAGTTTCATTCCATTTTTCTTGTGGAATGGCTTTTAAAACATAACCCCAACATAAATCTGAGGCATCAGTTTCAACAATAAGTTTATCACCGTTTTGGGGAAAATAAACTTCAGGGATATGGATAAGACCACGTTTGATCTGCTTGACAACTTTTTTGTCCTCTTCAGTCTATTCAAAGATTTTATCTTTTTGTAATTTCTTTATTAAAGGGAGTTCCTTTTGAGACAAACCTTTAATAAAATTGCGGCCATAATTCAAGATACCGAGAAAACTTTGAAGCTGCTTTTTATCTTGAATGTCATCAGGAAAATCACGAATTTTGATAATGATGTGATCATGTAGTTTTATCCCTTTTTGGGTTAAAACTAGACCTAGGAAATCAATAGATTCCTGTTCAACATCTATTTTTGTTGGGGATAAAATAATCCCATGCTTTTTCAGTTTTTTTGAAAGGCATTTTAGATGCTTTTTATGGTCATCTCTTGTTTTAGAGAAAACCAAAATATCGTCCATGTATACGACAACAAAATCTTCAAGGTCATTAAAGATCTTATCCATCCATCGTTGATATATTTGAGGTGCAGTATTGAGATCGAATGGCATTACAGTCCACTGATAATGACCTCGTGGAGTACTGAAAGCAGTTAATGGTTGAGATTTTTTTCTCAATTTTATCTGCCAGAAACCTGCTTTACAATCAAACTTGCTGAAGATTTTTGCTGCTCAAGTTTGATTTATAAGAACATCTTTTTGGGGAATAAAATAACCATAAAAAATTAAATGTTCATTAAGCCTCTTATAGTTGATTACCATTCGGGCTTTTTCTCTTTTTACTTCACTATGGTTTCTTACCATGAAAGCAGGGCTACTATGAGGGCTTTTAGTTCTTTCAATAAGCTTCTTTTCGAGAAGGTCTTGAAGTTGATCATCAAACTCATCTATATCTTTTTTGAGATAGATCATGGGTTTTACTCGGATGATGATATGAGAATCTTTAAGCTGTAACCTGCAAAAACGAGGACTACGTTTCCAGAGATTTAAAGGATTCTTAGAAAAGTTTTGTCTTAAAACAGAGTATAGCCAATGTTTTTCATTTAAGACAAAAATGTCGGTATTTTCTCTTTTGGGTGGAAAGCAGAGTAATTTTGGAATAATAAATTTTCTGTCATTTAGCCAGATAGCAATATCTTTGGCTTTGAATTGAATGATAGTATGCGGTGCTTCCGCATCAATACCTTGTACATCAATGGGGTGTTTTATTTGACGCCATTTATCTACTGGTATAGCATTGTATCTGGAGCAGCTGGTGGTTGCTCCGGTGTTGATTAGAACACAAAGACTATATGGTTTATAACCTTTCAAATTAAGGATACTGTTGAAATAGGTATATTTTCTTTTCTTTCATTGTGAAGGAGCAATAAGGATTTCATCTTTTCCATGTTGGAAATGAAAAAATCGTGCAGATTTCATCGAATGGTTAGATCCGGGATGGAAAGGTGCATCATTGGTATTGATAACGCCTTTTCCTTTTTCTGCCCAAGTAAATCTTCGTCTTAGAAGATCTGAAGTTTGAGCATTAGATGATCTTGGAGGAAGTAGTTTATCCTATCCAGACTTTTCGCCAGTCAGTCTTGCTGAGGCTGATTTTTGCAGCTGAGGCTTCTCTTTATTTATTATATAGAGATTTGAACTAGAAGCTTGAATAGTGGTAACCATGGGTTCCTCTATTCATGGGTTAGGTTCATTATTGATACCTTCAAATTGCCAATTTCTTGGTATTTCAATAATTGTCCATCGCAACAATTTTGATTCAATTATTGAATCAAAGGGACGAGGTTCGAATAAAGTAACTAGTTTAGAGTCAATTGGAAGTGTAGAGGTTTCAGGTTCATGGGTAAGTTCATAAAGAAATTTCCATTGAATTCCTAAACCTGGAGAATTTTGATCCATTTTTGAGATTTGAAAGTTGGATTTTGACTTTTAATACCTTTTCAATATTTAGATCAGTAATAGAAACAAAGTAGTTTGGTGTGAGTTTGAACCAAATAACATTGTTAACTAAATTTGATTGAATACCTCCGATTAAGGTATCAATGGGGTATGGAATCGATTGTCTATAACAAGAACAAGAATGGGTTGGTCAGTTCCTTTGCGAAAAAGGGAAGTGATTTTAATTTGAACCATTCCTATATGAATGTAATGGGCTAGAGGATTTTGTTGCCTCCATCTGTCTATTTTATCTTTCTTGAAGATATTGAAACCAGTAGTACCACTAGATGTGTAATCAAGTTGGTATTACCGCTGTATTGTTCAAAAATCCTTTTCGAAAAGATTGAGAACTTAGAAGTCTTGTAGATGTCTTCTTTTTTCAGCTTCTGAAGTTTAGCGAATTGAGTGAGTTGTTCATTCGTAAACTGGACTTCTTCTCCAATAATACTGCTAAGCTTGATGTTAGAGGATTCTTTTTCAGGATGAGAAATGAAGTTAAACATGTGTACTTCTTCATTACTATCACTGGAATAATCTGATTCACTAGATATTTCATAAAGAATATTATTTGAATCAGAGAGATCACTACCATATATGACATAGAGGTCTTCTGCATCTATTCTTTTGATCATCTTGGAAGCGCATTTGCCTTTGTTTGGGCAATTGGGAGCGATGTGTCCGGGTTCATTGCAGATGTAACATTTACAATCTTTCTTTTTAGAAGATGGCTTGCCCTTCTTTGATTTAGAAGTAAAAGTATTGTGTTTAATATACATCTTTTTCTTTTGAATAGGCTTTTTGCCTTTCTTCCATTTTCGCCATTTAAAGCGTTTCTTACGAGAGGAACCTTTTGGGGACGATCTGCTTGGTGCGCATCCAATCTTCCAGGTTTCTTGTAGAATCTTATCACAACATCGTTGTCCGGCGGGAGTGTTGCTGATTTGATTCTTGACTTGTTTTTTGGCTTTGGCTTCTAAACATTTATTGTTTATAAGCCGATCTCAACACACCTAGGCCTCCTCCAACTAACCCAAACCCACTACTTTGGATTCTACTAACTCTAATCCCAATCCATACTAAATTAAAATAAAATAAATAATTAAATAAACCAAGTAATTACACCTTAAACAGTTAAACACATATGCATAATTTAAATTAAACAAATAATAAAACAATTTAAATTAACCAATTAAATCAAATAACGCAAACAGGACAAATAATTAAATTAAATCAAATCAAATAAGCCTTTAAAATATAGGGTATTACAATTGTACCTCTTCCATTACATCCAAACATAAGTCTCTCCATCTCCCTCCTCCATTCTGGCTTTTTCTCCAGTAGTGACCCTGCTTCATCAACAATGCCTAAAAATAACATCGTTCCGGCTTCCTTTTTGGTGGTGACGATACTTCGTCAACGATGCCCAAAAATGATATTGTTCCTACAAATATGAAACTACACTATACCACCATTACATACATATATAATCTATGCGCGTGTGCACAGACACACACATATGGGACTTAGAAATCATGTTTTAGGACTCGAATCATGGATTTACAGGCCAAAAAACGGATCTGCAAATTCTGCACAATGACTTTGTGCTCGAACACAAGCCTGTTCCGACGCACAGTGCTCGAGCACTAGGGTTGTGCTCGACACAGGGCTGTGCTCGAGCACAGGGAGATTGTGCTCGAGTTCTGGAGACTGTTTTCACTAAAATTGTTCTGAATGACCTCGTTTTTAGTGTAATTAATCCCAAACATATTTGTAAGTATTGGGAACATTGATATAGGTCTAAAATATATATTTTGGTAATAGACCCTCATGTTTTGATGTTAGATGGAAATGATTAAATTAATTAATTAAATATGAATTAATATTTTGTAGTATTTAATTTATAATTCAATATAGTTGTTGAATACATTATGTTAATCATTGTTGTTGATATAGTTATGATCTATGAGCATGATACATCGCCGGCAACTCGTTTTTTGGGTGACCGCGAACTGGCTGTGATGTGATCATTGAGATAACTAATAAGTTAGGTTCCTTGATATTTTATATTATTGTTAGATATGGTATTGTTGAATTGATGCGTAGGTAGGCTGGCTAATAAGTCATGACACTCTACTAGTCCCATTGTTAGATATGACTTTATTTATTGTTGTTGTATATATATGTATATTTATGTGTGTGTATGTGTGTGAGAGCCATGATACGAGCTTGAGGTCTCGGGATCTATGGTTAGGACTGATCGAGGTGTATATTATCGGATTAGATGGGTAACTGGAATAGGAGATGTGTGTACCCTAGTAGAAGGTGGACTATGGACCACCTCGTGTTCGATTTTTTTCAAGAGATACCCACTACACGGTTGAGGCTGCCCTATTGTCCAGTGAGAGTCGTAGTGTGTGTGTCTATATATATATATATATATGTATCGACTATATAGATATAGTATGAGTTTAGTTAGGGATGTATTAATTGTCGATTCTTTGATCGGGTCATAGTAGGGGGGACTTATTTGTGGGTCTGACTCACTAATTATTTTTCAGTTCCTCGGCCGTACCAGTCTTAGAGTTGTTTGTGCAGATCAGAGATCATTCAGTTTCACTCTTCTGTATCATCAATGTATGATATTATTTCAGATATTTTGTTATTTATCAGATTTAGTAGTTATTTATTATTTGAGTAGATGTTGTTTCTATTATGGGATTTTATTAGGGGTCCTCGATATATGGATTCTTGAGTTGTATTTTGGAGATTTATAATCTATTGGATTTATTTGGAGTATTAGTATCAGAGGATTTATTAATTATTAATTATTTAGTTTCCCTTTCAGCTTTATTATTTATTTTATTATATTCCTTTTGTATTCTGTGTTCGTTTATTACCTAATTGTTTCTGATATCCTTTGGTCCTTGGGCGGCAAACCCACACTTGAAAATTCAGAGGTATAACACTTGTGTTAGGGTTTCACACATAATTGGCAATTATAACAAATAAAAAAAAATACACACACAAGCAAAATAAGATTTTCGTGGTTTTGAAAATTGCCTAGACAACGGGCAAAGAACAACTAACTTTACTTCAAAAACTTGATTACACACTATTTTCCTTCTCACAATCTCAACTCTCGTTTTTTCTCTCTTTCTCTAAACCTCTCATACCTATCTCTATTTATAGAATCTTCAAACTCAATTCCTTATTGGGCTAGTATTTCCCAACTTCCCTACAAAGAGTTACAATATCAGTCTTCAACTCTAAAATAGCATAGAACTTCTTCCCAAACCTTTAGCCTTTTCCCTAAGTTTTCTGGTTTCCATGCAAAATCGATTAGGAAACAGTTTCTCACAACTTCTAATAACTTACGATCCAAGTTGAACCGGATCAACCCTATTTGACTGTTTCAACTTTGGCAATAGCCAAAAGTTGATGCCCACTTGAACCTGTTCAAAGCCCACTGAACCGGTTCAACTTTGGCAATAACCAAAGTGCACTCCAAAATCAGTAACCTTGACCCTTCCAAATATTCCACGTAATTAATACGTGACCAGACTATGCATGTCTTCAGATGCTCTACCATAGCTCCACCTCAAACAAGGATCTTTTTATAGTTCTACCTTAACTAAATATTTCTACAGCTCAAATAAAACACAATAATGAATTAATTAAGAAATAATCTAACAACTTGTTCACCACTCACCTACTAACAACCTTCTCCAATATATAAGACCTTATTGTATCATTTACAAATAATGTAATACAATATACTCTCTCCGTTCCAAAATAGTTGGGCACTTTGGGAACTGTGACTCAAGTGCCCAACTATTTTGGGACGGAGGGAGTAATATTTTTTCATTCTCAATATTTATAACATGGTATTAGAGTTTTTTGATCTCTAGTAAAAAGTTATATCAGTTTATCATAATTAACGTCGGGGATGGGGCTGATGGTGCCATTCTCGGCAACGATCAAGTTTCAAACTTATACTTCTGTACCCCAACCTTCAAACTTACAAAGTTTCACAATAATAAAGTTATAATTCCGCCTCATTAGTTAACGCTTCATCTTCAGAAATAGTTAACAACGGTGCCAGCAGTAGTGGCACGTCAGCTACCATGTTAGACAGAGCTAGCAGTGGTGCCAATAGTAGTGCCACATCACTTGCCACGACAATTGCCAAGTCAAACATAACTTGCAGTGGTGCAAGTTGTAGTGCCACGCCTGTTGTTAATCGTGCCTCCATTTATATCATGGGTGAAAACTCATCGACATCAAATTTCCGCCGGGCTGCTTTTATGATCTTGCCTTCAATCTCAAGTTGGGTTCATACTTACCTTGAGTTTAAGAAGGGCTATTGGATTACATGTTTAACCATTTACCTACCACCTAGGTTTCATACATACTACACCTTAAGTACCATGCTTAAAAGAGAGCAAAATTTTGGGCAACACGTAGGTAGCTTATTGTTGAATTTTAAAAGAAATTCTACTCAGCAAATGACCCTAGTATAATAGTGTGGCTTCCCTTCATCGTTTCCTAGGTAGGTTTTTTGTACTAGAATTTTTAGATGAAAGAAAATTTATTTTATTGATAGTAGGAGTTGATATTTCTAGAGTTACAAAATCTAGCATTTTTCCTTTTTTTTTAAAGATATTTTTTACATATATTTTTCACACATCATCGCTTTATACAATTAGTTACTAGTTTCGTCAAACAAAATTTTAGATTAACACTTTCAGCATTTAAAATTTAGTACTAGAAATCTAATGCTTTTAACTTTTAGTTTTATCAATCACCGCCAAAACATGGACTGAGACTTACCCAAACCTAAACCCAAACTAGTCCTAAGATGTACTTCGGCCCGCAGTCATGTTGACATGTCAAAAGGAACAAAAACTTAAAACAAAAAAGATGTGAACCAACTTCTTTCTATATAGCTGTCCATTTGATCGGCATGTTTGATGTATATACTTATCGCACTAAATTATTTTATCATCTTTAATAATTTTGGCCTCAAATACATAAATTAGAGGAGTATTACGTTATTCTCTTGATTGTTCTCATACTTTGTATTTAAAAAATGAATTTATTCCTTGGCAAAGAGAATCTCCATGATGAATCCATAATTAACAATACATAAAGAAATACTGTCACGGAGGTCGATTTTGAATATAAATCTCCTGACTAATGACGGAACTAAGCCAAAAAAAAAAAAAAATTACTTTCCTTTGTTTAAGTTTACAAGAATGTAAGAAATGAACACCCACAAATTTACAGAAGCCTCTAAGATTTCAAGCCTTTACTATTATTCACAACAATACAAGAAAAAGGCATCATCCCATAGAAACATACAAAAAAGAAGAAAAACATACAAGAAAGCAGAAATAATACAAGAGTCTCCTATGAGATATAAATTTTATAATTGGCTAATTTTGTTATCAAAACAAGTCCGATCGAATTATAATTTTTCGGTTTAAAATTTCAAAGATTGAAGATCGGATGCGGATTTGAAGAAGTTCAAGTGTTCATGGGTTGCTACACTCCGAGATTATAAGAACATTACTTTAAGAAGGTATGTGAGTGAGTGAGAACACTTTGAGAGTTTTAGAAGGTAAAAGGAAATAAAGAATACGTACATTTTTGTCTAGTGGGAACCGGTAGGAGAATCCTTGAACTGGTAGCAAACCTTGGTCCATAATAGGTTTGTTCACTGCAAACCTTTAACCGATACTATAGTTGAGAACCGGTAGCCAAAGTGCGTCGAAAAGGTTTCTGACCTTTTTGAACCGGTACCAATATCTGGGAACCGGTTCCAGAAGTCCTTGCAGCATTAGAACTTTCAGTTTCTTCTTCTGATTGTTTCCTTTTTGATCCCAACTTCCTTCCAAGTTCTATGCAGGAAATTTTTCATATTTTTAGAGGGATTATGACATTTTAAACTCTATATAAACCTTGGTAGTTATCTAGGTTTATTTATGGCTTTAGGGAACATCAATTATATATTTTGAGAAAGCCTTTTAGAGAGAAAAAATTCAGAAAATCAAATCTGATTATTTTGAATTTATTTATGAGAGCACACACATATATTCATGAGTAATTTAGTGGTGTTGTTCTCTATCTCATCGGAATTGGAACTATATTGAACATTTAAAGATTCTGAATGAAGAGCAAGATTTAATTCTTCTACATCAAGTTTAGATTTTGAAGAACAGAAGTAAAAGCGATCACACTTTGAAAGGGTTGGAGCATTCGAGGAGTGTTGTCTGATCTACCTGCTACCACTACAAGAAATGGAGATAGTAGGGACGAACTTTTAAGGACAGTTTAAAACCCATCCCAAAAGTTAGGGTTAATTGGGACAATTTAAATTCGTCCCAAAAGCAAGGGTTAATTGGGATAAAAAATGCCTCTGTCCTAATTAACTCAAAAAATTATACGCGGGGATTTTTTTGGAGGGAAGAATTCAAGGAAATTTTGGTAGGACTGTCCCAAATTCTTTTAGGGATGGAATTTTGTCTGTCCCCATAATCTTATTTCCATGTTTCACTCTCTACATTAGTTTAACAATATAAGGAAATTGCTCTTGTGTCCCCAAATTACGGAAAAGTAAAACCCTACTACGTCGTTTTGTATATTAAAACAACCCTTTAGATCCTTACCCCTCTTTGCCCTCATTCATTATTGATCTCTTTTCTCTTGGAACAATGGAACCCTACACGATCTGCCTCTCTCCTCTCTGAAACCTAAACGTCAAAAGTTACAGTGATCTTCTTCTCTCCTCGATCTCATTCTAAACTACAACTAGGTCCGGCGAGGATATAATAATTCGGAACTCAGTGATCAGGCGTTACCGATAGGTATTTTTTTAACTCTAGCTCTTTTACTCAATATATATTTATATATTTTTTTGTATTCTACAGTTTTTTCCTAATAGATCGACACTCAAATTACAAGACAAAATAAGAGAGAAAAGTTTCATTTAGAGAGATTGCAAAACCCCTCTATTTCTTTCCTTTACACTTTTAATTGAAGGTAATCAGCCTATTCTCCAACTTTTTGAAGGTAATTTTTCCAATAAATTGAAGGATTTGTGGGGTGTATTTTTATTTATATGCCTCTGTTTGTATATTTTTCTTCTATTCTATGTGTAAAACCTTTGAAGGATTTGTATGTGTCTTTATAAGTACATCCAAATGAGGATAAAACATGTGAAGGAAATTTAAAAAAGTAGAACATTTGTTGCTTCTGAAACGTATATGAAAAACAAGAACATGTGAAGGTATAGTAGGGGGTGTTTTAGCTTTTTCAAACTAATATGCTTATGTATATAAACGTATATGGATAGTGTATATGCACATGGTATTGCGGCTACTGGGCCTCTTTGAAAGACCTCGCACTTTTTCTCCCTTAATCGAAACATAAATGTAAAATCAACACATAAAAAACAGTCTTTCTATCACTGACATAGACATTGAAACCAAGAAACTTTCCTAGTAACATTGGTTCAACCTCTATAACCAAAAAATCATTTGACTCTGTTTGTGGTTTTTTCTTCTTCTATTATGTGCGTGTAAGAATTAAATATATAACCACAAGAAAAAAAAAAAGAAAAAAAAAAAATTATGTTCTGATACTAAGTTGGATGGGTCTGAATTCTGATTATTTTCATTGAGTGAATGATCTTGTATTCATTCTAGTTTGAGATCCATTCTAGTTAATCATGATTGCATAAAATCTATATGTAATAACGGTACTTCTATATGTTTATTTATTTATTTTTTGGTTCTTCCCAAGTAATTCTATATTAACTATTAATTCTGGATTCTTAATTGTTTGGAATGTATTGATTGATTGTGTGTTTTGTTTTTTGGAGTCCTTAGAAGTTATTTGTGTTGGAACATAAGATTGTGGGATCAGGGATGGGATTTTTTTTTTATTTTTTTTTTATTTTTATTTTTTTATGTTGGGTTAGAATTAGCTGATCTATTACTATAATTTTGTTATTCACTACAAGAAAATGTAAAAGTAATGACAAAAGTTTACTTTTTCAAAATGATTAATAATTCTAAAATTTGCAAGTGATAGTGGTGTTTTGAAAATGAGTAAAAGATTATATGTCTTTTATCTTTTAAGTGATAAAAATGCTAGCCACCTTATTTCTTCTCCTGAATACAAAATGCAGCCATGCCTGATTTCTAGCTAAGAGTGCACTAATGTGTCATTCTTTATTACTTGCTGGAGTAGTTTTCATTTAATAATTTTGTTTTAACTCGTTTATAACTTAAAAAATATCATGTTGCAGTCTTTCAAAATAACACACACAAAAGGAACAAAAAAAGAACCTTAATGGGATAGGACCATGGATGAGGAAATTGAAAGAGTTATACATACACATATATATATTCAACATGCATCAATTCTAGTGTAACCATAATTGATTTTGTTTTTACTGAACCAGTTACGTGGATAAGTCTTGGATTCATCGTCATGCTAGGGGTAGTTAGGAGGATAACAAAGGCATAAGAAACTTCATAAAGCTGGCTAACAGACATAAAGATGGGCAGGGTAGGACCAGATGTTCGTGTCGTCTATGCAAAAATACTGTGTATAAGCCAATTAAAGAGGTTGAAAATCATCTATTTCAATGTGGGATGTACAAGGCGTATACTAATTGGATATGGCATAGGGAGGGTAGTGTTAACATCACTAGTAAAGTTAATACATAATCTGATGTTAGTACCGAACATGGGGATAATGCCGACGAGGGACATGGAAACGAAGACAATGTATTTAAACTACTGGATAATGTACGAATGGAAACATTCACTAATGCAGAACAAGCAGAAGATCCGCCTGAAGTTGATGTGGGAGATAAAAGATTCAATAAATTGCTAAATGACGCACAATGTGAATTGTGGCTAGGTTGTCAGAAAAGCTCAAAGTTGTCAGCAATATTAAAGTTATTCCATGTGAAAGTTGTAAGCCGAATGACTAACAAATGTTTTGATATGTTGCTGAAGCTACTAAAAGAGGAGTTGCTTCCTGACGACAACATATTGCCAAAGTCATATTACGAGACTAAAAGCTTGTTACGTGACTTGGGTCTCGGATACAATTCCATCCATGCATGTAAAAATGATTGTGCTCTATTCTAGAAGGAGAATGAAGGTAAATAATGTTGTCCACAGTGTGGCGAGTCAAGGTATAAATCTCGCGAAGGTAAAGAAGATTCCTCAAAAAGTTCTACGATACTTTCCTTTAAAACACAGGCTTCAACGGTTGTTTATGTCAAGGGATACAGTCGTAGACATGCGGTGGCATAAGAAGAAACACGTTAAAGAGACAAATGTGTTGAGACATCTAGCTGATTCAAAAGCTTGGGAGGATTTTGACAATAAGCGTAGTTGGTTTGCTGCCGATCCTCGTAATGTTCGTCTCGGGTTGGCATGTGATGGTTTTAATCTATTTGGTAACATGGGCAATGCTTATAGTATGTAGCCTGTAATTATTGTGCCTTACAATTTGTCACCTTGGATATATATGAAGGTACCATATATTTTTATGTCATTGCTTATTCCTAGTCCTAAATCACTAGGTAATGACATTAATGTGTACTTGCGATCGTTGATTGATGAGTTGAAAGAATTGTGGATGGATGGTGTGATGACATATGATGCCTATAGCAAATTTCACTTTAACATTCATACGGGGTTGATTTGGACCATTTATGATTTTCCCGCCTATGCGATGACATCCAGATGGATGACAAAGGGTTATCTGGCATGTCCAAATTGTAATAGACACACATGTTCTTGTTATTTGAGTCATGGAAAGAAGATATGTTATTTGGTAGCTCGTATTTTTTTGTCATCCGAACACGCTTACAGGAAGCGTTATAAGCAATTTAATGGTGAGAAGGAAAGACAACCACCAAAGCAGTTGACTGGTGATGATATTCTGGAACAACTTAATCTCATACTTGAGGTTAGATTTGGAAAAGGACTAAACAATAAGAAGCGGACTCGTGGGAAGGAGGAATATAATTGGACAAAGAAGAATATATTGGTGTTTGTAAAGATCAAAAGGAAGGCTGAGGGTTTGAGTCCTAATAGAGCAAAACATGTGCACTACTGTTGTTTTCATGTCTAGCATTTTGGCAACACAAAACAGAATAGAAACATTTGTTAATGCCCTTAGTATCCAGGAAACAGTTCTGAGGTGTGAAGCTTCCCTACATCACTCTATAAATATCTTATAATGAAACAAGAGGCTTTTGACGGGACAGTTGAGGTGGATGCAAAAACTAACAGCTCTATCATTTATTGATTCATGTTTCTTCATTTTTTGCTTCGAATGTTCTCATTGAAGTTTTCTTTTGGAACTTGTGTGTTGCTATGAAGTTGGACTCACTTCAAGCCTCTTTTAATGCTCCGAATGTCGTCCGATTGAATCGGTGGTCTGTTTGCAAATTTTCAGGGTTTCAGCGCGCTTCTAGTTCTGAGCAATTTTTTCCTCCTTGTTTGTTTATTTACTTTGTGCTACAATGTGTACTTGTTTAAAGATCTATCATGACTTCATTCACTTAGGTTTACATAAAAGTTTAAGTAGAGTATGCAAAAATTAGTGCTTTTGATCTCCAGCTTCCACTTCTCATTCTAGGGACTCTTCTCTAGTACTTCCATTTCTAATTTTGGCAAAATTAATCATATATTAATTTCACTTTCGGGTTTTGAAGAGTTTAAGAATTTTGTTTTGCTTGTAGATTTTGAATCTATTTGATCAACTAATTGAAGAAATTCGATCCTTAAAAGCATAGCACAGCCTTAGTAGTTTAATACTAGAATAATAGTTCTGTATTTGAAAATTATTAATAATTTGAGCTTGATCTTTGACCTATTTTTTGGTTCAAGTTTTAGTTTTGGAGGGGCTAATTGGGCACAATTTTCCTTTTTTTTCTTACAACATTCAAGGTTAAAACTGTCAAAGTGCTATTGAATTGGTGTTTTGCATTTAATAACAATGTGTTTGAACTTCTTAGTAGTGCATAAGCTAAATTTGTCTTGCATGATCATCTAAATCTTCTAACATGACCCCAAACAATTACAACATGATACACACACACACACATATGTTGCTTCTCCTGTTATCATGCCTTCATGAAGTGAATGTAGTTTGTTTTCCATCTAATAATCATATTTTTTAGATGATTTGAGTTACTCTTTTGTTTTGATTACAATAACTAACTCTTTAATTTGGTTATACTATCAAATTGTCTGAGACTAATGAACTAACTTCAACTTCCCAGGAAAATTTAAGGAACATTGAGTTTGAAATTTCTCTGAATAATATATTATTTTTGCCAAATAACTCTGTTTTGTTGTGCAGGCTTATGTTGCTCAATGGCATAGGCATGACATAACAAATTACTAGATAATTAGAAAGCATGAACGAGTCTTGGAACTGTTTTCATTCTCTAGCATAGCTTACACTTCTTTTGAGTTACTTCAACAAATGGTAGAGAATAAGTTGAAAAAATGAAGATATTATAAGATTGATTTACAATCACATAATGGAGGAATGCAATAGAGTTCCTCATTAGATACCTCCTCTCCTTTTTAGACTTAACATCAATATCCAAGAGAATTTCTACAAGTTCAGTACCTAATCTAACCAATGTAGAGTTGCAACCCTACCAAGTAACCCCACAAGTTGTGCATTGCTTGCCTGAAAACTATGTAATTAACTCCTGTGTGTGGCTCCTAATTAGAATTAGCATCTTTTCATCCATAGTGCACTAACCAAGTAGAAGGAATATATGAATATATGCTGATAGGATCTCAGAACACAAATACACACACATAATGAAATAAAAGAAAAAGGAGGAAAAATGGAACAATAAGAAGTGGATAGCTAAAAAAAATGTAAAAGAAATTTGGACATGTTGACTGTAAGGATGAATACCATTTTTGGGATTACCAATAGCAAAACATTCCTCTTTTGGTATTATGCCACCAAGTAATTAAGCCAAATAGAATACATATCCTGTGAAAATAGTATATATCTTTTCATCTTGATTTTGTTTGAGCAATTTACATAATTCTTCTTGCTATATATTGTGTAAAGTACTTGTGATTACTATTGTGCTCATTCAAGTTGTATATGCAATTATTTGAAATAATGAATACCATGTAAAAAATAAGGAATCTATTAAATTACTTCATTGACATTTCAAAATGCAGGATAATATGGTGGCCCAATCAAAGGAATCTATTAATGTGTATGCTAGTAGTTCAATTCCAGTGGATGAACAAATACTAGAGAATTTTCTTGGAAAAGGAAAGAGCACTTATTTTCGCGGGTTTGGTCATGCAAAGAAAGCTCATCCACAAGGACACAAGAGGGATGCCAATATTGTAGAATTGGTGGCAGAATTAGAAGCTAAGAGGAGGAGGGCTAATAGAGCTGAAGAAAAATGTGATGGAATGATGGAGTCCATAAATGATTTGAAGGCAACTGTTGCTAGTCTTGCGGAGAATCAAAACAGAATGTTTTCTCAGCTTATGCTCACACAATTTGGCGTTCATCGACCTCTGTTTGGTAGCCCACAATAGCAACAACAACCGTCAACTTGTGGACTATTTGGCTGTCTATTAAATAGTCCCCAACCACCTATGTTTGGGGCATTTGGTTATCCGTACCAACCATTTCAATCCGAGCCTGCAATAGATGATCAATGATTACTGATTTCAGACACTGATGTTTAGAAACTAAGTTTTTGATAGCATTTCCTAATAGCTAGGCACACAAATGGGTGGTAGCTGCTGCACCTCTCTGCCATGTTTCTAAACAAAAACTTTCAAGGCCGAGAAAGTTTTTGATTAGAAATTAAGTTTTTGATGAATATATATGATATTTTTTGGTACTGTTTTGAGAAATGCTGGAAGTGTGATTAGAACTACTTATATTTATTTTCATTAATGGTTATTATTAGTGTTGACATTAAATTTAGTTTGTGTAGAAGTAGATTATAAATGGATATATATAGTAGGTAGATTATGAATGGATATATATAGCAGCAGATTATGAATGGATGTCCATGAATGATGTATGAAGCAAGCTATATATGAATCGCATATGCAAATAATAATACTAATAAAAATAAAACAATAAATGCCTGTCCGTCTCGAATAAGTATTTGAGACAGAATAAATCTCCATCCCAAATGCTCATTTGAGACGAAATAAAAATCCGTCCCAATTGAGTATTCGGGACAAAGTTTCATTTAGTCCCAAATGCTCATTTGGGACGGAATAAAAATCCGTCCCAATTGAGTATTTAGGACAGAGTGTTATTCCATCCTAAATGCTCAATTGGGATGGAATAAAAGTCCGTCCCAATTAAGTATTTGGGACGGAAGATAATTATTCCGTCCCAATTAAGTATTGGGGACGGAGTTTTATTCCATCCCTATAGACCTTTTAGGACGCTACATATGGGGATGGTTGCATCAACCGTCCCAAAAAGACATTAGGGATGGTTTGGGCACCTATGGGGACAGTTTTTTTTTGTCCCTATTGCCCTCAATTCTTGTAATATACTCTTCTACAAATATCAAGCATAAGCCTAAGGTTAAGTTGTTGCTGGACGGGGAGTCGCAAAGCAAAATGATTGTTAGCAATTGGTATTTGGTAGAACGATAGGGTGTGAGTTAGAGTCAAAGTTCGGTGTACTTTGTTTCAAACATAGTGGATAGGTTTACTTTGTATTGAACAGTCCACGAGGTTTTTCCCATGCAAACAGTTAACGTATTTTATCAAATGGGGTTTCCTCGCTAAAATTCCTAGTGCAATCTCTTTAAACTTAACTTACTTTACTTTTTAGTATTTATGTTTATTATTGTGGATGTTTAATTGATCATACAATTTAATCAATCATAAATTGAAGAAGTTGACCTAATAATCAGATCTAGGTCATTAAAGGAGTTAATTACAATTAAAATCAACTAATAGCTTCTGTACCCCGCGTTAACTCTATTTTCACAATTGGTGTCACAATTTGACAATTCATCTTTTGTTGATGCTTTACCTCCTGTTTTTTATTCTGTCACAAGCATGCAAATTGAGTGGTCTCAGTTTAAAAAGGATTTTGAAAATCTATTAGAGAAATTGAATCTTGCGGAACTTGATAAATATATTTATAAGTTAGAAGTTTCTATCTCTAATAAGAATTTGGAAGAAATTGGTCATAAGAATTTGAATCTTCTTCATAAGATTGATTTTCTAGAAAAGGAACTTTAAGAAGGTAAATTTGTTTAATAAATCACTGGAACTTAAAATTGATAATTTGAGTAGTGAATTTGTTAAATCAAAACAGTCTTTTCAGAAAGTTGATATTGACACTAGCAAAATTAATAAGTTAAAAGGAGAGGTTGAGAATATTAAGAGTAACAAAGATTTGGTATCAACTTCAAATGATTTGTATTTTTAGAAATTTAAAGATATTTCTGTGAAAGTTGAAACCAAACCATGTGTTATTTCTAATTCTCCTAAACTCATTTCAACATATCATTTTTGTGGTGAAAAAGGCATATCAAGTATAAGTTTCAGAAAAGAAAAATTGAACTAGGAAAGAAATTGAAAAACTTTGAGAGTTCAAATTTGAGAAAGAAGAGGATTAGGACTGTTGAGCCTTGTGATACTTTGCCTAGAACAATAGGGAAATCATTGCATAATGACTCTAAAATTGTTTAGGTAAAGAAAGAGAATTTTAAATGCCTTGCCATGCACACAGCACTTAGAGCACTTGGTCTATGTGGTTGGTATTTTGATAGTGGTTGCTCTAGGCATATGACAGGGGATAGAACATTGTTTACCACTTTTAAGGAATGCTCAGCTGGTACTGTTACTTTTGGTGATGGTAATGCTTCTACTGTAAGTGGTAAAGGTAAGGACTTGGGGAGTTAAAAAATGTTTTATATGTTAAAGGTTTAGCTGGTAATCTGTTGAGTATTAGTCAAATTTGTGATGAGGAGTTTTAAGTCAATTTTACTCAACAAGGGTGTTTTGTAACTAATGAAAAAGGTGAATGCATCTTGAAAGGAACTAGAACTTCTGATAATTTCTATGTTGTGTTTTCAGATCCTTCACTAATATGTTTTACTGCAGTTACTGATGAAACAGTTTTATGGCATAAAAGACTTGGACATGTGAATTTTAATGATTTAGTGAATTTGTCTAACAATGATCTTGTTCGAGATTTGCCTAAATTGAAGATGCCTAAGAATGAAATATGTGGTCCATGTCAATTAGGAAAACAAACTAGAGTGTCACATAAGAGACTTATTCATAAAGTCAATTATCGACCGTTAAAATTGATTTATATGGATTTGATGGGTCGCATAACACCTGATAGCATTGGAGAAAAAAGATATATATTTGTTATGGTTGATGATTTTTCTAGATTTACTTTTGTTACATATTTGAGAGAAAAATCTAATGTTTTTTTGAATTTCAGTTCTATTTGCCAACTTATTCAAAATGAGAAAGGATATCGGATTAGGAGCGACAATGGAAGTGAATTCGAACCTAAGGAATTTTTTGAATGATGTGATAAGTATGGCATTAAGCCTGAATTTTTTGCACCTAAAACACCACAACAGAATGGTGTAGTGGAAAGGAAAACTAGGACAATTATAAGTATAGCTCATATTATGCTTCATGATAATAAAATAGCTAGTCACTTTTGGGCTGAATCAGTACGTACTGCTTGTCATATCCTAAATAGAGTTTATCTTAGGCCTAAAAGTAAAAAGACTTCATATGAATTATGGCATGATAGAAAGCCCACTGTTAAATACTTTAGAGTCTTTGGAAGTAAATGTTATATCCTTAGAGATAGGGATCACTTGGGAAAATTTGACTCTAGATGTGATGAAGGTGTGTTTTTGGATTATTCACAAACAAGTCGGGCTTATAGGGTTTTTAATCTTAGAACCAAAGTGATTATGGAATCTATAGATGTTATATTTGATGATACAAAATCTAAGATAACCTTCTCTCAACTTGATGAAGAAGAAACTAATTTTGAAATTGTAGGAGAAAGGATAGAACCTACAATTCATAAGGAAAAAAGAGTTGAGAATATATATATATGGAGAAGGTGAAGAGGTTGAAGAAGATGATGATGAGGAATTAGAGGTCACTACTGATGAACTTATATGATTTCTTGCACCATCTTTAGATATTCCCATATCTAGCAGTTCTAGGATTCGATCAAGTCATCCAGTTGACAATGTGATAGGTCTATGGGATCAGCATGGTACTAGGAGTACAGTCTGTGATCATTTAGGACACTAATGCATTGTAGATGACATAGGACATTCATGTCACATGGCTCAGTTTGAACCTAAGAATGTTGATGAAGCTCTTCAAAGTTCTGATTGGCTTATGGCTATGCAAGAAGAATTACTTCAATTTGTCAAAAATGATGTTTGGGAATTACTGCCATGACTTAGTAATGTTAATATCATAGGGACCAAATGGATATTTATAAATAAACTCGATGAATATGGTATTGTGATAAGAAATAAAGCTAGATTAGTTGCACAAGGATACACTCAAGTTGAAGAAATTGCTTTTGATGAGACTTTTGCACCTGATACTAAACTTGAGTCTATTCGACTTCTTTTTGTTCTTGCATGTCACTTTAAATTTAAATTGTTTCAAATGGATGTTAAAAGTGCTTTTCTCAATGGAATTTTACAAAAAGAAGTTTATATAGCCCAACCAAAAGGTTTTATTAATCCACATAATCCTGATTTTGTTTTTCATCTTAAAAAAACTTTTTATGGTTTAAAGTAAGCACCTAGAGCATGGTATGAGAAGTTAACTTTTTATTTAATGCACAAGGGCTTCAGAAGAGGAGGAGCTAATAAAACATTGTTTATTTTCAGGAAAGGAAAAGATTTTTTTGTTGCTCAAATATATGTAGATGATATTGTTTTTGCTGCTACATATGATAACCTTGGTCATAATTTTTCTAAAGATATGAGTAATACTTTCGAAATGAGCATGGTTGGTAAACTGAATTTCTTTCTAGCTCTCCAAGGGAAACAACTTGATGCGATTTTCATATCTCAATCAAAATATGCATAGGAGCTAGTTAAGAAGTTTGGTATGAAAGATTCAAAGCTGTTCAAACTCCTATTAGTACTTCGTCCAAATTGTATAGAGACTCTGATTCTAACAAGGTTAATCATTTTTGTATAGAAGTATGATTGGTAACTTGTTGTATTTGGCAACAACTAGGCCAGATATTTCTTTTATTATAGGTGTTTGTGCTAGGTATCAAGCTGATCCTAGAGAACAACACGTTCTTGCAGTCAAGCGCATTATTCGTTATGTCAATAGTACATTGAATTATGGATTGTGTTATTCTTCTGAGTCTAAGATTGCAGGCTATACTGATACTAATTCGGCTGGTAAAAAGGATGATAGAAAGAGTACTTCAGGTGGTTGTTTCTATGTTGGTACTAATCTTGTTTCATGGTACAACAAGAAGTAAAATTGCATATCGTTATCATTTTGTGAGGCTGAATACATTACTGCTGGAACTTGTTGTGCGCAATTGCTTTGGATGAAACAGATGACTCTGGATTAGGGAGTTGATCAAGGTACTATTGCTATATTTTGTGATAATACTAGTACAATTAGTATTTCAAAGAATCCAATTTTGTATTCTAGGACTAAGCACATTGACATTCGAAATCACTTTCTTAGGGAACTTGTTGAACAAAATGTCGTGTTTTTGGAAAAAAGTGCATACTAATCAGAATTTGGCTAATATTTTCACTAAACCATTAGATGCTCCTAAGTTTTCTCATTTTAGGAAATCTATTGGTGTCAGTTGCCTTGATTAAGTGCATTGCAAAGACATAGTTTAGAAAGGATTTTCATGCATATTTTGAGTGTCTAGATTATGTTTTGGGGAAGTTAAGCAAACCATATTGATAGAGTATGTTGAACACAAGGAGTTTCATGACACATGGATTATAAGTGTAAAACATACTATGGTTTTGAATCAATGAAAATTGGTTTTACTTACTTATTTCATATAGTAAATGAATCATTGATAGTACATTTACTTGTGTGATGTCATTATGTGTTTTAGACCAAAAGAGTGAAAAGAAAAGAAATTGAAAAACAGCTTGGAATGAAAAGTTTTTGAAAAAGAATGAAAAACATTTGCTGTTTTAAAAGAAAGAAAAAGGTGAGATGGAAAAGGCTACTTTTGGGATTTGTCCGAAAGCTACCTTAACTCGAAACAAATGGGAATAAGAGAAAAAGCTGGCTGCCCATAAACGTGAAAACCACTAATGTGCAAAAAGAAAAATAGAGCACAAAGAGAGATATAAAAAATTGTCTTTTGTACATGTTGATTGTTTGATTTCTAAGGATATATGATAACATTGATTTATTATCTAAAATATGAATAATTGACAGATCATATGTTTTTGAAACTTGGTGGTGATTTTACTACACTTACTAAGTTTGTAGAACTTTATTGAATTGATCTTGGTTATTTGTGTTGAAACATATAGTCTCGTGGAATCTACATTCTCATTGGTTTCAATTTATAAGATTTATATGGTTAGTTGCTTCCTACTTGTAGGATATTTCTTCCTTTAGACCCTTATTAATTTGTGACCGAAAAGGGGAAGAGAGTTGAGAGACTTATCATTCAAGGGGACATATACTTTTGCATTAAGGGGGATAAACTTTTTGCTTTAAGGGGGAGAACCATTGTTCATTGCATTGTATTGCATTGCTATTCAGGCATTATTAGCTTTGCTATTTTATGCTTGTGTTTATTTTCTTGATTAAGCTTCACGGATAGTTGTATTTGAGCTAATGTGCAGATTACAGGTTGCTACATGTGTTGAAGCTTTATGAGGTTCAAGAAATTTTCCGCGTTTTATTTCCTTTAACAATCATTGTAATTTACTTTCTTGCTTAGGTAGATTGTTTAATTGTTTTTAGGATTTTGTCACGAAATTGCCAAAGGGGGAGATTGTGAGATATAAATTTTATAATTGGCTAATTTTGTTATCAAAACAAGTCCGATCGAGTTGAAATTTTTTTGTTCAAAATTTCAAATATTGAAGATCAGATGCAGATTTGAAGAAGTTCAAGTATTCATAGGTTGCTACAATTTGTGATGATGAGAACAATGCTTTAAGAAGATATATGAGTGAGTGAGAACACTTTGAGAGTTTAAGAAGGTCGAAGGAAACAGAGAATACCTTTCTGTCTAGTGGGAACCGGTAGGAGAATCCTTGAACCGAAAGCAAATCTTGGTCCACAACAGGTTTGTTCACTGCCAACCTTGAACAGGTACCACAGTTGGGAATCGGTAGCCAAAGTGCGTCGGAAAGGTTTCTGACCTTCTTGAACCGATACCAATATCTGGGAACCGGTTTTAGAAGTCCTGGCAGCATTAGAACTTTCAATTTCTTCTTCTAATTATTTCCTTTTTGAGCCTAACTTCCTTCCTAGTCTTATGCAGGAAATTTTTTATATTTTCAGAGGGATTAGAACATTCTAAACTCTATATAAACCTTGGTAGTCATTTAGGTTTATTCATGGCTTTAGGGAACATCAATTATATATTTTGAGAAAGCCTTTTAGAGAGAGAAAATTCAGAAAATCAAATCTGATTATTCTGAATTCATTTATGAGAGCATATACATATATTCATGAGTGATTTAGTGGTATTGTTCTCTATCTCATCGGAATTGGAGCTATATTGAAGATTCAGAGATTCCGAATGAAGAGCAGGATTTAATTCTTCTACATCGAGTTCAGATCTTGAAGAACAGAAGTAAAAGCGATCACACTTTGAAAGGGTTGGAGCATTCGAGGAGTATTGTCTAATCCACCTACTACTCTTCTATAAATATCAAGCATAAGCCTAAGATCAAGTTGCTATTGGATAGGGTGTTGCAAAGCCAAAGGATTGCCAGTAATTGGTGTTTGGTAGAACGATAGGGTGTGAGCCAGAGTTAAAGTTCAGTGTACTTTGTTTCAAACATAGTGGATCAGTTTACTTTGAACTGAACAGTCCATAAGGTTTTTCCTGTGATGACCCTGGATTTTACAAACTTAGTGTGTCCTGTGATGAACCGAAACGGATCCAAAATGCGAAAACAAAACATAAACAAGTCTATAAAGATGTACTTCATCCCTAAGACGCTAGAGTGACCTTCTGAGGAGTCCCGTAACTCAACGGAAGTAAGACCGGAGTTTGGGTTTTAAAACCCTCCAAGGAATGGACCAAGGGCAAAATGGTCATTTTAAACTAAAATGGATGCTACCAAGCATACCATTGGAAAGATAATGAAAAATGAATAAAGTTAGACTCAAGAATCGCCTGATTCAGAGTCCGGACAGAAAAGATATGAAAATAGGACAAAACGGTGTCCTTCGATTTAGAGATACCATGACCCTATCTGACTAAAACTACCATAACTCTCATTACGGTTGGAGTTTTTGTATGTGGTTGGTACCATTTGAAAGATAACTTCAAGCTCTTTAATTTAGGCTTAAGAATCACTCAATTTGATTCAGAAATGAAGGATATATAGCCCTTTGAAGTTGGCACAACAAAGCCATCCAAAGAAAACTGAAAAGGAAAGGCTCCAGGGAGGATCAGCTGACCGACGGCAAGGACTAGCCGGCTGAAATTCCATCATCTGCCGACCGAACCCCAATCATTAGTAGCTGAAATGACTCTTTTCACTAAAAAGTCTACTGGAATTGGTCTCAAGGAACCATTAGCCGACCGATGTAGCAGACAGCAGCAAAAGCTGCTGCTGCTATGTGTGGGGAAGGTGCTCGGTCCAAAACTAATGCTATGCATGCATCCCATATGATCCAAAACAAGTTTAAAAACATTCTATGGACTCAAATAAGCATCTACAATATGATAAACCAAAAGAGAAGCTTGAATCCAAATCCAATGTATGAATTTTGCATAAAAACTCATAAATCGCTCCTATGAAGTTCCAAAGTTAAAATTTAAGAGTTTTGTGAAGTGGGAACATGCACACGAATGTAAAAAGACATATAAGACACATCCCAATGGTCCGCTGCCTCGAAATATCCCCAATGCAAAATATGACCTCTCAAACCTCAATTTTGGCATAAAATGTCATTTAAAGAGAAAACTTGAAACAAATGGACCTAAATGCTTTCAAAAGATCATTTGGTCTTTAACCACACGTCATACATAATAAATGAGCCTTAGTAGAAGTGCTCGTGCCCACTTTGTACCACCCAATTTGGAAATAGACCCTTAAAGGCTCGAATTTTCCTATTTTAGCCCAAAAATGCAATATATGGAACTATAATGCAAAACCTAAAACAAAATGGTGTTTGGCCCTTGGCCACACCTCATACGTGGTAAATGAATGCCAAAGAACAATATTCATACACAATGCACACTCCGATGCAAAAATGACATATTAAAACCCTAGTTTTTCATAATATTTCCATTTGAGACAAATTTAAACATCTATGAATATACATGGATTTCAATTGATGTGTGCCCTTGGCCACACATCATATACATAAAATAAGTGTTAAAAAGTGTGCTTAGGCACACATTACAAGTTTCAAGGCAAAAATGACATTTTGGCCTAACTATACAATACAACTTTAAAAGTAAAAATCAAACGTGCTAACATTTGCATGTGAACAAGAATACATTTAAAGAACTTCAATTCATCGAAACAACCTAGGGATGTTGAGCATCCCAAACCAAGGCATCCGTACCTAAAAGCAACTCGATAACTTTGGGGTGAGTAAACAAGTTACTCGTAGGGAATGAGTACGCATAGACCTAATTTTTTACAAAGTTATTACATTTACATGAAACAATTCAAAAGGATTATGCTACCTAACGTCTATATCATAAGTGAGACTCAGGGATCATCCTAAGCTACTTATGTAATTGAAATGAACTACGACATACAAACATACATGCCCAAGTACACTAAACCGTATTAAAACATGATACACTAGATATAAACATCATTTTCAAGTACCTTAAATCATGTTAAACAAGATAAGAAATATCTAACATACCTACACAAGTGTTCGATATATATAGAGTACTCATAAATCAAGTATACAAGTACAAGTATACTAAGCTAAACGAAATATACATAAAACAAGTATACACGGCACAAGTATACTAAATGAAATTTAAACTCACGGAGCAAGTATACAAGTTCAAGTATACTAAATAGGATTCAAATACCCAAAGCAAGCATCAATTTTCAAGCTACAAGTAATTCCATGATTAATAACTTGAGATTAAATGCGAAATCAAATAGTGGAAAGACTAGGACATGTGATCCCTAGACCAAACAAGTATTTTCGGGTAATTACGACCCACAAGGGACCATCTAGTGCGCACTTATGATTTAGAAGACTCTTATCTCCATACTAGAGCCAAACCCTAACCATCACATAAACTATGTCCTCACAAGCTTTCTAAAATCAATAAGTTCAAAACTTATACAAAATCAAATGCAAGTTACCACATTCCATGCACAAGTAAAGTTGAATCCACATAAATCATGTCCTAAAATTCAAGTCTAAATAGCATATGACATGTCATGTCCTTAATATGCAATTTATACACAAAGCAAGAATATTTTACAACAATTGAGCCACATTACCATCCTGAGCCATAAGTACTAAATAAGCTTCAATTTAGTAACTAGCTTTCAAGGTAAACAGTTGTAATATTTTAAACAAACTATATACCTACACAATATATATTTAAATGAGTTATGCAAGTCAATGATATTCTATATCACACTAAGTCTAATTACCATTTTAAGAGGCCACAAGTACTAATTCTACATCTAATTAGTAATATGTTCACAAGGTAATTAAGCATACGAAGTTTCAAGAGGTTATCAACCTAACATGAAAAGTCTCTAGATTTCAAATTAATTTCAATTATACTCAAATTAATATATGTTAAAGGACATAACACGGTCTTCACATATATTACACCGAATATCAATTTAAGTGACTACAACACTTAAAATAAAATTAATTAAACTAATTAATTAATTTTCTCTAGATTTTCAAACAACTCCAAATGTCTTCAAATTAACATAGATTAAGGAACATACCAAGGCCTATTTTAATATCACATTACAAGTTGATTTTATGCTTGTTAGCACTATGCGAATTAAACTTTCACAAAAGATAATTATTAAATAAAATTTGCAACTCTTATTCAAATAATCCCAATTTAATATATGTTAATAAACATACCAAGGCCAAATTTACTAGCATGTCACAATTTAATTCTAAGGTACTTACCATCATGGGAATTAAATCTTAAACATAGAAAATAATTAAATTAAATTCTAAAACTTGAACAAAGGCATGCTCATAAGTTATATATACTTATAAAACAATCAATACAACTCAAATATAAACCTATGACATCCCCTACCTCAATTTGAGATGAAAATCTCAAATCCTCACCAAAATGAAACCGCTCCGAATCCTTTGAAACTTCGAGGTTTTGTCGGGCACAAAAAGGTGATCATTAAACCCCAAGGAGGTCACACCAAAATCCTAACTTAGCTTCAAACCCGAACTAAAAAAATGGCCAAAACGGGATTCCAATCGGTTGGAATCGAAGACCTCGTCAAGGCGAACAATAAACACCAAGGCATCACCACTTTTTACTAAAGGGAGGAGGTTCAAAAGAGGAGAGAGAAAGTGGCAGCCCTTGGGCTTCCATGGCTGCTGGCCAAGAGAGGGAGAAGATGAAGAAAATATCTCACTCTCATCTTATTTATAAAAAAACCTTAAAAGTGCTCCGAACGGGTCCCGCTAGGTCTGGAAAAGTGAAATTTGAGCAGAAACGCTCAAACGGCAAAACTTCGTGAACAAAAAAGAACTAAAAGGAGAAAAAATGAATAACGAAAGAAATGGCGTCAAAAATTGAGTCACGAGCAGAGAGATATGGCCCAAACAAGTTTGGCGCTAACTAGGTCAAAAACCCGAAAACTGTAGAGATTGATCGGAAGATAATTCTAAGAGTACGTAACTCAACAAAATGTGAAAATAAATCCCGTACAAGAATTCAAGCCCCAAGGAGATACTTAGCAATTAATTTTTATTAATTGCAGAAAGGCCCCTACATAAAAGGATAACTGCTTAAGTGACCCCAAATGAAAATATATTCCAAAAGATATTTTCTTAGAAACCCCTAAATTAAAATATCTTCAAAAGATATTTATGAAAAATACCCCAAGAAACAAAAATATTTTAGAAGAATCTCTTCATTCACGCCCCTATGGGAAAAAGAAACAGTCGGCGAGCTTTTCTCTAAAAGTAAAGTTACGCCTTTTAAGGAAACCAACAAGAATGCAAGTACGTGAAGTCAAAAACCAACTCCGAGCACGAAGAATGAGATTACGCGAAAGGAAATTTCAATGAAAAAAAAAAATTTAACCCGAAAAAATGGAGGAAAAGGAAAGGAAGGAAAATAACCGGGTCATTACATTTCCCATGCAAACAGTTGACGTATTTTATCAACTGGGATATATTTCTTCGCTAAAAATCTTGGTGCAATCTCTCTAAACTTAGCTTGCTTTACTTTTCAGTACTTATATTTATGATTGTGGATATTTAATTGATTATACAATATAATCAATCATAAATTGAGTAAGTTGACCTAATAATCAGATCTAAGTCATTAAAGGAGTTAATCACAATTAAAATCAACTAATAGCTTCTGCACCCCGCGTTAACTCTATTTTCACATCTCCTAACGCAGAAATATTTACTTTTTTTTTTTTTTTTCTTTCTTTTGATCCATGAGATAAAAAAAAGTACCCTCGGCATAAGGTCACTCTTAAGAGTAAATCCAACTACTTGAAAATCAAAGAAATCTAAATAATACAAAACAAGCTAAACTTATTTAATTTTTTTTTTGGGAAGGTAACATTTAAAAATCTTTGAAAGCAGAAGATTTGGTAACTGCCAAGAAGATATGTTCAGCCAGAGGTTATTGGATTCTTGAAAAAGGACAAGGTTACAACTCATTACTTCCTTATATTGATATATATATATATATATATATATATATATATATATATATATATATATATATATATATATACTGTTTCCTTTTTCCTTTCTTTCCTCCTTGATTTATTTCTTTTTTCTTTTTTCTTCCTTGATTTACTCCTTGATTTATTTCTTTCATCTGCAACTTTATTCCTAGATAGTGTGTATCAATACAATGTAAACATATCAAAAAATATAAGAAACAAGATAAATTTAGCCTCAATGGCTCTTGATCTATGGATGTAGGCCTTAGTACCGAATCATTTATATGCCGTGTTCGCCATCTTTCTCTCTTCCATCTTCCTATTTTACATCTTATATTTCTGCATCATAAGTTTAATATGGTATTAGAACAACGATCCTAAATCGTTTGCACCAATTTTTACTCTATGGCTCTATTTCGAGCTCTGCCATTTTTATTTCCCTTTCCTTTATTGATTGCGAACAGCAGTGAAGGAGAAAACCAGTAAAATATTATCCGTTTCTGGTTCACATATCTCTTTGTTTTCCCTTTTCGATCAACCACGCTCGTCCAATCGACGTCTCGCACCATCATGCGCTGACGCTCCTGCGAAGTAGATCTGACTCACGCATCACTGCCCACAAATTTGAATCACATTACACTCGCCGCACGCTCCTACAAGTAGATCTCACCCGCGCTATATGCGCCCACACGCTCCTCTTTCACCGACGGTAGTCAACCCTCCGGAGCGGTGACTGACTCACAATCATTTCAGTTCCTGGTCAGAGAGAGGTTGTTTGTGTACTAGCCGTTACGAGGTGTGTTATCACCGGCCGAATCCTTCGTTGCCATCTTCGAATTCGCCATTGGTTGTAGAGGTTTCTTTTGCTTTACTTACCTCTCATGCTGGCGACCTCTTTCTTCCACCACACCGACTATTTTCTCCTTCCTTGGTTGATTTCCACCACCTGTAGAATTTTGGGGCAGTGTTTGCTTTATTTTACTAGATTTGTTTTTGGTGGGGTTTCTTTTTGAGTTTGTGATTTATTGAAAAAAAAAGGGGCCCATTTTCTCGGTTTTGTTCCGACCCATTTCCCGACGTTGTTCCTGCCTTTCGGATGCTTTTCGCTCCATCACCGTTTTTAAGATTTCATTTGCAAACTCAAGTTGGCTTCGAGAAACCCATCTTGAGTTTACAGGAGAATATTAAAATATATATTATACATATGTATTATATTCTGTTTCTTTTTTTCCTTCTTTCCTCCTTGATTTCCTCCTTTTGTCTGCAACTTTAATCCTATATAGTGTGTATCAATACAATGTAAACATATCAAAAAATACAAGTAACAAGATAAATGTAGCTTTAGTGGCTCTTGATGCATGGATGTAGGCCCTAGTACCGAACCATGTATATGTTTTGTTCTTCATCTTTCTCTCTTCCATCTTCCTATTTTACATCTTATATTTTCGCATCATAAGTTTAACACCTTATATTGTTGATGTGAATTATGATGAAAGCCTTCTGTTATGGCACATTGTAACTGAACTCTGCTACAATGACGACCATATTGCTGAAGGAATTGTCGGTAGCAATACTGGTCACAATGATTTTTTTGGTGGGAAAATATATATATATATATATATATACACTACAAGTTCTTTTTGTGTTTAAGAAAAAACATGGACTTGTGGGTTTTTATTGAGAACTAATGTTGAAGGATTGTGAAGATTTGGTAAGACAAATGTGAGTTTGATGAGATTGGTTGACCCAAGATTTGGTAGGAAAAACATTGACTCGTAGCAAAATCAGAAGGCTTAAACACAAAATTAGTTGCTTATGGCTTATGGTAGTTATGCCTTTTTAATAGGCACTTGGGGGGAATTGAACAAAATTTAGGGAGATTTAGTGGATGCCCATCAAATCAAGTTTAGTGCGATAATAGGTGGTTGTACATATTCGAAATTTATTTTGCAGTCTCATTACCTAAAGTTAGTAGGTTGGAAAGGCTCCTCGATTTGTGAATCCTACTTAATAAATTGCAATTTTGTTTGTCTCCTTGTTGGATAAATGAGAGCAATAATATATCTACATACAGTTTCAGTCAAATGGCACAACTTTATGATGTTATGAACAAAAAAATTGGCTGCAGAAATTTTTTGAATCAAATGGAGAGAAAATAAAGAAATAAAAAATAATAATAATAATAATAAAAAGAAAAAACATGTGTGGATTGAACTAATTTAGATAGTGTTCACTCCGTTGAAATTATGAGTTAATGGATCCGGACTTGAGCCGAAATAAAATTCAAGCCACAACTCTACAAGTTCTTTCTATATGGTAAGAAACAAGTCACACAACCACTTGAACTATTATTGGCCGAATATAAGGAAAAAAAGAGTAAATCATCATATTATTGGCCCAATCATATAATTTTTAATTGTCATTTGGTATGGTTATTTGTGGATAGTTGAGTGATTTAGAACCTGAACCGAAAAAGAGGATTTTAAAAGTAGGACTTGTGGACTAATGAAAAAATTCTAGATCTTATTTGCCATTTCTGGAGAACAGCAGGATTTAGTGGTAATTTTTAATTTTTTTCAATAAGCTTTATGCTTGATTGGAGAATGTTTTAACTAATCTTTTTCACCAATTTCAGTTTTAAAGTAAATGATTTTTCATCGAATAAAATATTAGACCACATTTTTCATCGAATAAAAAATACTATAGATAATCTTAGTTGACTAATTTCTGAATCAATTTTCAGCAAAAAAAAAAATAATTTACTTACTTTCTTGAACTTAAATTTGTTCAACCACACATACTTGTATATATTTATTTGAAGCTAAAGCCCCTAAAATAGGTAAAAAATAATTTTCCTAGACGCATTCATCAATGGGCTTAACATTTTTAACTCTAAAAACATGTCCTGATTGCAATTGCTAGTATTCATATATTGTCCAGCCTTTTCATCAATGTTTGCACCACTGTTGTCATGAATATGTTTACATTATATATACACACTTCGCAGACTAGAAATCTGAACTGTGAAGAAATTCATGTAGACGTAATCTGGAAAAATTATTTCTTGGAAAAAGTACCATTGTTGTATCACTCTCGCTGTAGGATTATGTTTGATATGTCCCTTATACAAGAATTTTCTGTTCATTTTCCTTAAATTTTTTGTTATTCCTGAATAGAATAGAATTATATATTGATCTTTAATTTTTTTTATTTTTTATTTTCATGGTAAGAATGTTAGGTGTTAGTTATTAGAAGGGAGAGGGAGGGTACAAGGCTCGAACACAGGCTCTCGAGAAGCGACCCAACCACTCGAATAACACGGCACCAGCAGATTTAGGTCTTCATAGATTAATATTAAACAACAGAACAATGAATTGCATTCATAACGAAGAACAATAAACAATAATTTTAAGGACAATACAACAATACAAAAATAACTCCACGCATCAATAAAAGAGAAACCTCACCCATGAAGACAACAAATACATATATGGACACACTCACTACCAAAATGTAAGGTGTCACATGCTCTAATTGGGAGAAAAATGAACAGAATGGTAGCATATCACGGGCTAGTAGTGGATGGAGGTGGTGAGAAGAACGGAATTGTTGGCATTGTAGTAGGGATGGTTGGGATTGAAGGAATTGTCGTCGGAATGGTTGGGAGACTGGGCAGTGAAGTAGCTGGCAATGGAGGCAGTGACACCTTAGGAACAGTGGGCATGGTAGGCAAGGTTGGTAGCGCGTTACTTGGTAATGGTGGCAATGTGGTCTTGGGCAGTGTAGGCATAGTTGGTAGCGGAGTACTTGGTAACGGTGGCAATGTGGCTTTAGGCAGTGTTGGCATCGCGGGCAATGGAGGCAAGGTAGCTTTGGGCAGAGGAGGTATTGTTGGCATTGTAGGCAGTGCAGGTGTTGCAGTTGGAGAGCTTTGCAAGAGGTTGCGAGCTGCGAAGCTCATATGGACGTTTGAAAGTGATAATGTCACAATGAAACATAGAATAAAAGAATGCTTAGAAGTAGCCATTGTTTGATAGTAGTTGAAGGTCACCCTGGTTTTTTTTGGGGAAAAAACTATACTTCAAGTTCTTTTTTTATTTAAGAAAAACATGGACTTGTGGGTATTTATAGACAACTAATCTTGAAGGATTGTGATAATATGGTTGGACAAATGTGAGTTTGATGAGATGTGGTTGGCCGAAGTGTGGAGAAACTCTCGTTCGTTTACCTTCCAAGCTTTGAACAAAATAATAATAATAATAATAATAATAAATAAATAAAAAGTACTAACTCATTCAAGCCCCCTAAGATAAAAAATTAGTTGTTTATGACTCATCAATAGGCCAGTGGGGGACTTGAACAAACTTTAAATGAGTGAGCTGTTTTGGTTTCATGGTGGTGTATAATTACAGTAAAATGATTAGTTACTATATTTTGATTTCTGAAAATTTTGATGGATGGGAATGCTTGAAGGTACAGAGAATAGACTCTGTAGGTCAGTATAATTTGACTGTAGGATAGGTATGAAATTTTCAAAGTGTGGACCTTTTGGTGGCAATCATCTATGCATTATGATGACATGAACTATATAAATTTCGGGTTGGTCCTTAGTTGCACTATATTAATCAGTTAGACTACCCATTACACTTGGTGAACGAACTAGAACAATTTTGGTAATTTCTTCTTCAATTGAGGAGAAAATTAATAATTATTTTATTATTATATAAACAAATATATTACAATATGAAAAGAATCTACAAGACTTGATTTACAAGTATTTTTTTTCAATAAGAATTCTTGTTCTACAAGAATTCAACAAGAAATGAAATAATTCTATCTAAAATAAATCTTACAATGAAAGTCTACATATATGGTAATATGTTAACACTCCCCCTGAAGGTAAAGCATGTATGGAAAAAACGCCCAGTTTATCAAAGCATGAAACGGATCTTTCCCCAGTGGTTTGGTGAAGATATCCACAAGTTGACCAGTATAACAGATGTATCTAGGAACAAGAAGCTTGGATTATATATTTTCTCGAACATAGTGGCAATCAAATTCAATATGCTTCGTGTGTTCATAAAAAATAGGATTGCTGGCAATATGTAGTGCAACTTGATTGTTACAAAATAAAGTGATAGGAGAAGAATGAGAAATACCAAGATCGCCTAACAAGTATTTCAACCACTGAAGTTCACATGTTAAAGTAGCCATAGTACGATATTCGACTTTAACAAAAGAATGAGAAATCGTAGCTTGTTTCTTGGTTTTCCAAGAAATGAGGTAGGAACCAAGAAAAGTGCAATACCAGTGGTCAATCGTCGAGGGATAGGACCACCTTCCCAATCTGAATCACAATAACCTCGCAAATGAAGACTGCTAGATGATAATAAGAGAATTCCTTTACCAATAGAACCCTTCAAATATCGAACCACACGGTGCACTGCATCCATATGAGCATTACGAGGAGAGTACATAAATTGGCTTAAAACATGCACTAAATAATTAATATCGGGTCTTTAACAATAAGATATATAATGTGAGTTGTGTAGCGGAATATATTGAGGAAAGTTAGAGTTTTTATTGAGAGAGGATTTTACATGTTTCTCTATTCAAGTAACTCTACTAAAATTACTGATTAATTAAACAATCACATGCAAAATAAAATCAAGTAAAGTTTAGTGTGAAACCGGATTTTAGTGAAGAAACTAATTGAAAAATCTCGATGTTTTGTGCGTTATCCTAAGCATAAAAAGATCCACTATGTATGAAGAAAAGTACACCAAACTTTGACTCAGACTGAAACCTCTTCGCTCTACCAAGACTCAATCTGCTGAATGCCTTTGATTTTGTGACTTCCCGTCCAACAGTTCTTGACTTCAGACTTATGTCTCACACCTTATAGAAGGATTGCTGGTATATCAACAACACTCTACAAGTGTCTTGATCCCTTCAAAGTGTGATATAAAATTCTTCTTATTTGAATCTGAATCTGATGTACAAGAAATAGATCTACTTTCTTTGATCATTGTAGATGCAATATTCAAGAGACTTGAACACAATCAGGATTTGAATAACACTCTAAATTCACTTATGTGTATATAGTGTGTATGCTCTTAAAAATTTAACAACAAGGATTTTAATAGAAATCAGAAGTTTAATACAAAAAGCCACATAAACATAGATGAGAAAATATGTTTATATAGACTTTCAAAAACCTAATTGTACTTGGAAAATAAGTTAATTTCGTGCACAGGTTTTTGGAAAGAAGTCTATACCAAATAGGAAGTTAAAATAGGTTAGGAAACTAAGTTACCAAGAAATGTCTGAAGATCTTGAACCGGTTTAGAGTGGTTGAACTGGTTCAAGTTGGCAGTGCTGATTTTGTTATAAGAAAATTGAAGCTATGCATCTTGAACTGGTTCAACTGGAATTGGTTCAAGTTAGCTAGACTTGAACAGAAGGGTTAAACAATTAGAAAAATTTCGGCAATTAATATGCAGTTTTGAAAGTCATATAATGTATGCAATTTTCCTAACCTTCTAACTCAATCTTCCAAAAGTGTAGTTCTTACATTTTCATAGACTTCAGGCTATCAAACACAAACAACTCTTCAATTCTGCAACCAATCTCGATCTTGAATGTTAAACTTACAACTCGATCGGACTTGTTTTGACACCAAAATTAGACAATTACAAAATATATATCTCACAATTTACCCCTTGGGCAATTTCGTGACAAAACCCTACAAACAAATGTATAATCTACCCAAACAGAAAAGAATATTACAATTTGTCAATGAAATAAAACATGTAAGCACACATCATGATCATTTTCTTTCTTAAATATCTTCTATTGATCATTACTTGTTTGAATTTGCACCTTATTTTCTACACAATGACCAAGCAAAACTACCCGTGAAAGTTTAATATAAAGTAAAAAAATTAAAAATTAAAAAAAAAAAAAACATTGTTAGATTAAACTCGCCCTAAATTTAACATATCATTTCTCCCCCTTTTTTGAACAAATTGACAAAGATAAAGAAGAGGAAAGAATAGTGCAACAAAGTGAAACATGTCACTAATATAAAAAAGAAGTTCCAGAATAATGACAATATCACCCTAAAAACAAAACATGATGCATATGACTATATAGGAACATGTAAGCACACATCATGAGCAAAATAATATCCAAAAGAGAACTGATAGTCAACATAGAAAATCAATCATCAAGATCATCCCATCAAAAGGAACAGTGGTCATCACATCATTATCATCATCACCATCACCATCATCACTCCCTTTTTCCTCATCTTCTTCTATGAGATATAAATTTTATAATTGGCTAATTTCGTTGTCAAAATAAGTTCGATCGAGTTGTAATTTTTCAGTTAAAAAATTCAAAGATTGAAGATCGGATGCGGATTTGAAGAAGTTCAAATGTTCATGGTTGCTATACTCCGGGTTGATGAGAATAATGCTTTAGGAAGGTATGTGAGTGAGTGAGAACACTTAAAGAGTTTAGATGGCTGAAGAAAACCAAAATAGTCTATTCTGCCTAGTGGGAACCGGTAGGAGAATCTTTGAACCGGTAGGAAACATTGGTTCACAAAAGATTTGGTCACTGTCAATCTTGAACCGGTAGGAGAAATAGGAACCAGTACCCAAAGACGTCGGAAAGGTTTCTGACATTCTTGAACCCGTAGCTGATTTGGGAACCTGTAGCACTTGAACCGGTAGCCAATTTGGGAACCGGTAGCAAGAGTCCTGATAGCATTCAAACTTTTAGTTTCCTATTCTGATTGTTTCCTTTTTGATCCCAACTTATTTCTAAGTCCTGTGCACGAAATTTTTCATATTTTTAGAGGGACTAGGGTATTCTAAACTCCATATAAACCTTGGTAGACTTCTAGGTTTATTAATGGCTTTAGGGAAAATCAATTCTATATTTTGAGAAAGCCTTCTAGAGAGAGAAAATTCAGAAAATCAAATCTGATTATTCTGAAATGATTTATGAGAGCATACACATATATTCATGAGTGATTTAGTGGTGTTGTTCTCTATCTCATTGGAATTGAAGCTATACTGAAGATTCAGATATTCCAGATGAGAGGCAGGATTTAATTCTTCTATAATCGAGTTCAGATCTTGAAGAAGAGAAGTAAACGTAATCACACTTTGAAAGGGTTGGAGTATTCGTGGAGTGTTGTCTAATCTACCTCCTGCTCTTCTACAAATATTAAGTGTCAGTCTGAGATCAAGTTGCTGTTGGACGGGGAGTCACAAAGCCAGACGATAGTGTGTAAGCCAGAGTCAAGGTTCAGTATACTTTGTTTCAAGCATAGTGGATTGGTTTACTTTGGACTGCATAGTCCATGAGGTTTTTTCCATAACAGTTGACGTATTTTATCAACTGGGGTTTCCTCGCAAAAATCCTAGTGCAATCTCTCTAACTCTAACTTGCTTTACTTTTCATATATTTATGATTGGGGATGTTTAAATTGATCATATAATTTAATCGATCATAAATTAAGCAAGTTGACCTAATAATTAGATTTAGGTCATTAAAGGAGTTAATCACAATTAAAATCAACTGTTTCCGCACCCCGCGTAACTCTTGTTTCACAATTTGGTATCAGAGCGGGTTACTCGATATACAGAGTAGATTATATTTGTTAATTAAATGTTGATTTTTGCATCATGTCAGAAAATTCATCTGTTGATATGTTATCTTTACCTCCTATTTTTGATTCTGTCACAAGCATGCAAATTGAGTGGTCAGAGTTTAAAAAGGATTTTGAAAAATTGTTAGAGAAATTGGAACTTGGGGAACTCAACAGAGATATTTATAAGTTAGAAGTTTTTGTCTCTAATAAGAATTTGGAAGAAATTGGCCATAAGAACTTGAATCTTCTTTATAAAATTGATTTTCTGGAAAAGGAGCTTAAGCAGGTAAATTTGTTTAATAAATCACTGGAACTTAAAATTGATAATTTGAGTAGTGAATTTGTGAAATCAATACAATCTGTTCAGAAGATTGATGTTGACACTTGCAAAATTAATAAGTTGAAAGGAGTGGTTGAAAATAAGAGTTTTGGATCAAGTAGAAGTATTATTATCTTTAATTATCCTTATCTTGAGAGAGATGAAGAAGGAGATATATCATTATATTTTCCAACTACTGTGAATTTGTGGAGAAGGCTTATACATTAAATAAATTTGGTAATCAATTGTAATTCAGTAGCTTATATTTAGGAAGTTATTCATTTTAGGACTCTTTATGATTTCTGTAAATAATTGTAGAAGTATTCGTTGTAAGGGTCAGTTGAATCTTTATTTTAATGTTATTACTTTTTCAAGCTCTCCCTTTCTAATTCTACTTTCCCCATATAGCAATCTTGCTATTTATATCTATTTCTTTCTCTCGATCTCTTTCTCTCAATCTCTTTTTCTCAATCTTTTCTCTCTATCTCTTTCTATATCTATTTCTCTTCCCCTTTCTATTCTCACAATTGTTACTATTTCATTCACGTACATTCTTAAAGTCCTTTTAATTAAGGCACACTGAAGTCACGAAGGATTTTTACATTCTCTTTCTCCTGTAATCTCCTCATAGTTAATTTCCCAAAGAGACTACCGTTGACTACACACACTTGAACCACATTGTTGATTCTGGCACGCCCGCACACATCAAATTCAAAATCGGCTTTAGCCAGCTGATTTTAGGGTCAACATTCTTGGCACGCCCGGTGGGACCCCACTAGGTGAGTAAGTTATAGTAATTATGCCTCCCAGACAAATGGGAGAATTTAATCAGAAGGCATTTGCCTAAATGGGGGAGATTAATCAAAAGATTAAAGCAATGATAGCTCAAATATCGACCATCCAAAGTCCCCATGATCAAGTCGAAATCTCGGCAGCTCATAAATCAATTCTTCAACATATTTCCTTGCTGTTGACATACATTCCTTAGGTGCAACAGACAACAACGGCAGGCCTAGCCAGCCGAGTGTAATTGTTAGTTTACCCTGTGGCAATCCGCCGATAATACCGAAAATACCATTGATGCCGACTATTCCAATATATCAACCACCAATACTATGTCAGCAAAATTAGAATTAGCAACACTCGTAAGCATTGCCAATTTTGCCTCATAGAGAATCCCAAGAGCCGGGGGCAATCAGAATAAATGGAGAAATAACCAACCTGCACTACCAGTGGCTACTGGGGGGCATGTGATCACTAATCCCCAACAAAAGTTAGTTGATCCATATGTTCCACTTCAGCGTATCGGCGGATTATGATTGAGGTCATGCTTACCGATCAATGGACTTTTGGGAATGATGCAGTCCTACCGATGGAGCTGAATGTAAAATCGGCAAAGGTTATTTTACAACATATCTCTACTCTTGTCGATTATAATAAGGTCATGATTACTGATCAAAGGACTTTTGGGCATAATGCAGTCCTACCGATGGAGCTAAATGTAAAATAGGCTGAAGCAAAATTGGCTGAAAGACAATCGGCTGAAAGAAAATCAGTAAAGAAAACTCCTTTCGTGGCACAATTTCATTCATCTAGTACAACTAATAACTTAATTCCATTTGATCGTGATCACATATTGCTAACGGAGTTTGAAAATACGTGGGAGTCAAGTCATTCATGGGTTTATGAGCAACCGATATCGGCTGACCTTATGAAAAGCTAGGAAGAACCAAGATCGGTAAATCTAGCTGGTGTGAAATAAATATCATCTTAGGGGTGATCCAGATTGAATAAATAAAGTTTTGGAGCTCATTGATTTGACATCTTATTCCAAGTGATTAGCTCAGCCATTAATTTCCTTCCAATATATTTTAAATTTCAAATATTTTATCAGTTTCGATGGCCAATAGCCGTTAAGACATTTAAAATTGGGGGCTTTGTTGACACCCATTTTGGTAAATTACGTGGTAATGAGGTGGCATGTATTTGAATGATGATGTGGCAGCTACATAAGTGATGATATAATAGGGTAATTGTATTGCGCTGAAACCATACGTGATTTGGGTTATGAAGGGATAATTGGAATTGTTAAAGGGGATAATTAAGGATTTATTATGTGGAGATTTAAGAGTTTTGGATCAAGTAGAAGTGTTATTATATTTAATTATCCTTATCTTGTGGGAGATGAATGAGGAGATATATCATCATATTTTTCAACTATAGTGAATTTATGGAAAATGAGGCTTATACATGGAATAAATTTGGTAATTAATTATAATCCAATAGCTTATATTTAGGAAGTTATTCATTTTAGGACTCTTTATGATTTCTATAAATAATTGTAAAAGTATTCGTTGTAAAGGTTCAACACCCTCAGAATTTTTATTTTAATGTTATTACCAATTCCCTGTAATCTACACACATGCGAAGTGAGCCGTAATACCCCTAGTTTTCAAAAGGATATAATTGGAATTTAAATTTTTATTTCTTGTGTATTTTAGTTGTTTACGTGGCTATGTGGTTAGATGCGTTCATGATATATGTGTAATTGAATTAATTGTTTAATTTTGTGTGTGCTTAAGTGTTTTGTTTACATTAAGTGTTGAATGAAATTATTTGTTATTTGATTTTGATGTGTATTTTATTTGATTTTATTTTTAGTTTAAAATGATTTATTTGGATAGTAATAATGGACCAACAGTAGGTCTCATGGACTACTTGAATAGAGGTTGCTAAGGGGTACGAATAATTCTCATATATGGTTGGTGGTATATATATATACTCGAGTATATATATTGGAGAAAATAGATTGTTATTATTGTTTGCTATATATTTTAATGGTGATAATAATAATAATATTATGTTACTAGGTTATATATATATATATATATATATATATATATATATTGACGAGAAATTATATGTATATAATTGGTTAATACGTAAAGGGCAGTATATGTATATGTAATTGTATTTTTATTTTATTTTCTTTTCTTTTAGAATTAGCTGACTTAGTATTGGGTTGGGATTAGCATTGGTTTAAACATATATATATTTGTAGTGTTGTCTGCCTTAGAGTTCATAAAACCCTATTCACGCCACCTTATAGACGAGAGTGGTAACAGAGAATTAAGAGAAAGAACAGAGAGGAGAGAAGAGAAACCCTAAGACCGGAGAGAGGGTTTGGGCAAATTAATTAGGCCGGACCAATGAGGAAGGTCGAGGGCTGTTCAAGGGTTAGAACCGAAGCAGTAGGAAGCTTGGACGGTGGCCAAGGATAGCCAGATTGAAACTAGGAAGAAGAAGTTAAAGGATTCAATTCGAAACCTAGAGACAAGTTTTATTCTTGCTCTCTCTCCTTGATCTGTGTTCTATGCATGCCTAGATAGGCTTCAGGAATCTAACGGACATTAAAATTGACTATGTATGCATGATAAATTTGATTTTAAATTGTATTCTATGTGTTGATTGTTTTAAATTTAATCGTTGAATAAATTGTTTCATGTACGGTTTTAAATCTGGTAAAGACGCATACTGTGTTTTAAATATTTTCTGGGTAACTTTGGGACATAGACGGATTTCTAGGAACATAAATAAGACATTACAGAGTGTTTATAGCATTAACAGAGGTGAGGACAATGACAGAAAGCAGGGGCAGAGCCGGCTCTCAAAGGAATGGAGCCGGCTGCATAGGATTTTTGGACTACGGCTCTTTGTGAGAGAGGGAGCCGGCTCCATGGAATTTGGCAGCCAACGCCCTAGGTCATAGAGCCTGCTCCCAAGGTTAGGGAGCCAGCTCCCTTGTGTGGGAGCTTGCTCTCACACTTTGAGAGCAAGCTCTCGTGCATAGTAACTTTTTGGAGTATTTTTTTTTTTTTAAAAGCACAGGTTTGTTTTTAGATTTCTGGACTGGTTTGGGATATCAATGGGGGTTCTAAATATTAATTTTCATGGTATATTAAAACCCTAGAATGCACAATCTTCAATTATATGCTAATAATAGTTTGCGCAACATGAAAGGTTAAACAACTTTGCCTGATGTTAACGGATATAAGGGATTTAAATTGCTTCACTTTATTTTAGCAATTTAATGGACTATAATATAAGTTTTAAATCTGTATTAGATGCATAGTAGGGTTATATACTTCTTAGATTTTATTATGCTTATTTTAGATTTTAATTGATGAACCATTTAAATTCTGTTCTATCAATTACATGAATATTGTTCGGGATTTTAATTGATGAACCAATAAATTCTATTCTATCAATTACATGGATATTGGTCTGGATTTTAATTAATAAACCATTAAATTCTGTTTCTATCAATTATATAGATTTTGGGGATTTATTTGATATACTGTTTTAAATGTTGCATCATTTATGGATCATGTGCATTATATGCACTGGTATGGGAGGGTGGCATATTGGGGATGGATTAGATCAAAATGCTAATTCCTACCTATTCGTACATACAGAATGGATTAACTAAAATAGTTAAATCCTACATAGATTCATGTCTTGTCAACTAAAACAGTTGAACGACATACTAGATGTTTGTTTATTTGTATTTTGTATTAGGGAGGATATTATATATATATATATATATATATATATATATATATATATATATATGTTTATGATGCCGTGATATGAGCTTGAGTCTCAGGATCATGGTTAGAGTGTGTATATTGCCTAGGATGAGTAACTAGACATAGTTGATGTTCCCTGGTAGGTCTAGGTATACATGGCACTGTAAAGTGCGATATACATGTTACCTTCTATTCAGGTTGAGAGAGACCTATGGACTAGTGAGCGTCCTATAGTGTGTATTTATACATATAAGGACTACTTAGCTATTGTTGAGTTATTTAGGATATATCTGCATATCGGGTCTCTGCTTGGACTATAGTAGAGTAGAACTTGCATGTGGGTTTGACCCACCATCATTTTTTCAGGTATTCATCAGGAGCAGGGATTGTTCATGCCAAGCAGGGATCGTCTACATCACTCTTTCGGATTATTTACATATAAGTTTCTTTATGTTTTCAGTATTCTGATGTAGTCACTTGTTAGTTGGGATTTTCTAGGCGTCCACATAGTATGGATTCCCGAGTTGTATTAGTAGTGGAGGATTGGAAGTACCAGAATATTTTCTTATTTATAAAGATTTATTCTGAGGTTTTCATTAATGGATTATAGTTTTAGTTTTCTTTCAGCAAATTTTATCTATTCCTAGTTATCATATTTGTATTCTGTGTTCGATTATTGCCTTTTGTTTTGATATCCTCGGGTATTCGGGCGTGGGCCTGGCCAACCTGCATCTGGAAATCCGGGGGTATCACAATTGGTATCAGAGCACTCCAGGTTCAAGTGTCCTTAGGAGTATCTTTCGTTATATGACTTCGCCTCTATTAGGATTCGTTGTACTCTATCTACGGTTCATTAGAGGGAGCTAGTAACAATTATATTCTGTAGTCACAGTATGGTTGACACTAGGAAGATGATAGGGTCCAAGGTGAAAGCGATAGAGACCCAAAGGAGTAAAGGAGTACGTCATCGAGTTCTTTACCAGAAGCAAAACTTGGGATCGAAGGTTTAGTTCTGGGGTTGGCATCACTTAAAAAGTATAAACCAAGGAAGGATTAAGGTGTATGTGTTAGGTCACCGCATATCGGGGCCACACAACTTCAGGTGATCTCAAAAAGGAGACAATCGAGGAGTAGGGTCCGAAGAGGATCCTAATAGAGGAGATTTCAACGTATCCAAGAATGAGGATACTAAATCTTGAAGATGAAGGATCGTACGAGGGTAATCTTATTTGTTAGTAGTATAGTGAATAATATTAGTAGAGTTGGTGTAGATCAATCTACATATAGTTAAGTTTTCTTATTGTCTCTAAAATAGGTGTATAAGAAGTATTCTTCAGGAGTTTGGGGATTTGATGGAGTTCTTATTAGAACGAAATACATGATTTTATATCATGTTCAGGAAAGTATGGGGATTATGTTGTAACGTTCTAAGTTGCTTTATTAAGCCACGTTAGACGGTTTGCATTCCGCGTATAAGAAGGATGTGGGTTAAGCCTTTGGTATTTGCTTAGGCAAATGGATGTTACTTTTAAGCTATGTTTAAAGTTTTTTGTTTCGAGGTTGGATGATTACCTACAAACCTATAAAAGGAGATTTTGTGAAACAATTTTTGTAAGTTGATTTCTGAGGAGATTTTCTTTTCTAGAAAGAAAGATATTTCAGTAGGATTCTATTTTGTTTTATTGTGTGTATCATACATGTTTTATTTTTGTTAATTTTTTTTTAGGATTGGGGATATGGTTTCGTTGGGGACACAAGTAGGTGATCAGCCAACTACTGTTTTAATAACATGGAGTAATAGCACTATTTACGCTAGGATTGTGAGCATGGGGTCATAGGATTTGGGAGATATACATAATTCTAGCGAATCTATTTGACCTCGACATGCGTCATTGTGGTATGTTATTTGGGATGGGATAATTAAACTGTCACTACAAGTCAACTAATCTCGTACGATTAGTTTGATATACTTTAACGCCACAATGATTTGTCGGAGGTGCTGACTTTGCTGAACATTTTCTTGGAAATTTCAAAAGTTATTCTCAAGTCGAAAGAAAGATTTAGTACTGGATTAGGTACTTATTGGAATGACACCAAATAAGGATAATAGATTAAATAAATCTTTATCAGTCTATTCTTAACCAGGGCACTACTCATGAGTGTGTCATTAGGAGGAGTTGTCAGGGTTGCATATCGAGTATGAAGTAAAGTCTCTTCATTTGCACAACTAATATGGAAATTTTTTTTTTAGGTCACAGTTTGCAACAAATAGTTGTTACTAGGAAATTGATGACTATTTAGAGGATGGAAAGATTCCATAGTCTTTTGATGTTAGACAGGAAGTCTAATAGACACTTACTTATGTTAAAGAAGTAGGGTGTATCTAGGACAGGATAGGGAGACCGATCACCTATATAATAGAAGGAGGTGCATGGTGTATATGGAAAAGATGTAGCTAGTTGATTTTTGATAAATGGAATTACCAATTGACTTTCCATATTGGTAAGTTTATCACGGATCGGTGTGCCAGAATTTAGTTGTAGAGTTAGCTTTTGAAGGTGCTCCAATTTAAACAATGGGTGCAGACAAAGGCTGATGGTAGCCAATTAGTGGTACTTTCTGTAGACAAATTGGAAAGAAGATGCAAGGACTGAGGTTCACAACTCTTAGGTTTTTATTCGTCTGCATGAACGTATGATGCTTCACAATATGGAGCAGATGGTTGGAGGACAGGTAGGAGGAGGGACAAAGTGATTTTGTCTCCAATTCTAATATTTATTAGATAATCTAGATGGACCATCAGAGATCACTAGATCCTTGTAGCCATTTCCTCTACTGAAGTGAAAATGATAGAGCATTTTCATGGATTTAGTTGAGAGATTGCTGATTTTAAACAAGGGTCAGGATTCTGGTTGGGATATTGGATGACTAATAAATTAAATCAGTTTCATTTGGTCTATTTAGAACTGGTAAGATATCAGTTCATACAAATAGAATGGATCACGAGACAGCTTATATGGATAGAAGTGGTGATTCACACTTTGCATTAAGTTCTGTCTGGTGGGCGGAAATATGGAAGTAGACGCTCTCAATAACCGATTTGATATTTAAATCTTTCGGTTAGTTATTGAGTTACCAGTTGAATTTTTTTTTTCAGCTTGTGTAATACTAACACTTGCTATTACCAAGGAAATTAAGGAGGTCAACTTCAAATATCGGAGCTGACCCTGGAGGTAGTGTTACCTTACTCAGATAGAGTTTAAGGTACTAGAGAAGGATTAGTAGATTCTGTGAATGACGTCGGAGTGACTGCGATGTAAAATTTGTAAATTTCTCATGGTGTACTCAGATGGTTATGCGTTACATTGAGACATCTAATATTAGTTTTGTTGTACCGGTATGGATAGGGATATGTACATAACTATTTTTAAATGAAACACTTGTTAGAAAGATGGAAAATTGATAATCGGATATCATTGGTGGTTTTGCCATTACCTATTTCAAATTGGGAGTGGGACTAATCAGGACTAGAAGGTCGGTATAACTTTTCAACATTGGTTTGAAATTTTTATTCCGTATGGGATTAGAGTGATGGATCGAGTAAGTTCGCTTATAAACATTAATTAGAATAATGTTCACTTTGGAGCTCTATATCAGTTCTATATCGCACTGATAGAAGTGTTATAGCATGTGGATATCCATTATACTGGATGAAAAGTGCTATTTAGAAGGAGCTTTATGAGGATTTTGGAGCAGCAGTTTTACTTCACATCTCTAGACGGAGGATTTGATCGAGAATGTAAATTTGATCATAGAGGAGATACTTGGGATATATATCCTAGGTTTCATGGATAATTGGACGTGTTTACTTCACTTTTCAGAGTATTGGTTTGTCATATAGTTGGCGCAAAGAGGTTGGTGTAACAATGATTGAGGGTTTGTAAATTATTTTGTAAAGACCTCTCATTTGTTGGTTTGAAATGAAAGCAAGGGTAGCATAATCTGACCTTGACTTCATTAAAGAATACATTAGAGAGATATACTTTCCTTTGTAATGGATTGCGCGCGGTTTGGCGGCAGTAGTACGATTTTGTAAATAGTTGAACTTATACACCAGAGTTTTCCTATTAGGAAATGGTTGTTTGGGATGTCTTCCATATAGGAAGCAATGTTTTTGGAGGAAGGTCAGTTTTCCGTGTTAAATTGACTTTTCACGGATTGTGTTTATTAATTAAGGCAGTCGTCTATAGATTAGCGTTATCGACTAGTTAGCACTGGATGCATAGGAATTTTGTGTGTTTATCCTATGAAACTTGGAGGAATATGGATATACACTATATAAAAATTGGGTAAGGATGAGTAGTGGTTAAATACAACCTACGTGTGGAATAATTTTTGTGTTTCCGAAGTATCCAACCCATAAATTTTCTTTGAGGATTTGGAATTCAGTGGAGCCCATACACAGAGGCAGAATCCACAACGGAAGGGAAGGAAATTTTGAAAAAAAGTAATAATAATAATTCAGAGTTTCGCAAATTTCGAGGACGAAATTCCTTTTGTTAGGGGGAAGAATGTAATACCCTTAGTGTTCAAAAGGATATAATTGGAATTTAAATTTTATTTCTTATGCGTTTTAGTTGCTTACGTGGCTATGTGGTTTGATGCTTCCATGATATATGTGTTATTAAATTAATTGCTTAATTTTGTGTGTGCTTAAGTGTTGTGTTTACATTAAGTGTTGAATGAAATTATTTGTTATTTAATTTTGATATTTATTTTATTTTATTTTATTTTTAGTTTAAAATGATGGACTTGGACAGTAGTAATGGACCAACAGTAGGTCTCATGGACTACTTGAATAGAGGTTGTTGATGGGTATGAATAAATCCCATATATGGTTGGTGGTATATATATATACTCGCGTATATATATTGGAGAAAATAGATTGTTATTATTGTTTGTTATTTATTTTAATGGTGATAATAATAATATTATGTTACTAGGTTATATATATATATATATATATATATATATATATATATATATATATTAATGAGAAATTATATGTATATAATTGGTTAATCCGATAGGGCAGTATATGTATATGTAATTGTATTTTTATTTTATTTTATTTTCTTTTAGAATTAGCCGACTTAGTATTGGGTTGGGATTAGGGTTGGTTTAAACCTATATATATTTGTAGTGTTGTCTGGCTTACCCTATTCACGCCACCTTATAGACGAGAGTGGTAACAGAGAATTAAGAGAAAGAACAAAGAGGAAAGAAGAGAAACCCTAAGACCGGAGAGAGGGTTTGGGCAAATTAATTAGGCCGGACCAAAGAGGAAGGTTAAGGGCTATTCGAGGGTTAGAACCAAAACAATAGGAGGCTTGGATGTCGGCCAAGGATCTCCGGAAAGAAACTAGGAAGAAGAAGGTAAAGGTTTCAATTCGAAACCTAGAGGCAAGTTTTATTCTTACTCTCTCTCCTTGATTTGTATTCTGTGCATGCCTAGATAGGCTCCAGGAATCTAACGGACAGTAAAATTGACTATGTATGCATGATAAATTCGATTTTAAATTGTATTCTATGTGTTGATTGTTTTAAATTTAATCGTTGAATAAATTGTTTCATGTACGGTTTTAAATCTGGTAAAGATGCATATTGTGTTTTAAATATTTTCTGGGTAACTTTGGGACATAGATGGATTTCTAGGAACTTAAATAAGACATTACAGAGTGTTTATAGTATTGACGGAGGAGAGGACGATGACAAAAAGTTGGGGCAGAGCCGGCTTTCAAAGGAATGGAGTCGGCTGCATAGGATTTTTGGACCACGGCTCTTTGTGAGAGAGGGAGCCGACTCCATGGAATTTGGGAGCCAGCTGCCTAGGTCATAGAACAGGCTCCCAAGGTTAGGGAGCCAGCTCCCTTGTGTGGGAGCTTGCTCTCACACTTTGAGAGCAAGCTCTCGTGCATAGTAACTTTTTGGAGTATTTTTTTTTTTTAAAGCACAGGTTTGTTTTTAGATTTCTGGACTGGTTTGGGATATCAATGGGGGTTCTAAATATTAATTTTCATGGTATATTAAAACCCTAGAATGCATAATCTTCAATTGTATGCTAATGGTTTGCGCAGTATGAAAGGTTAAACAACTTTGCATGTTGTTAACGGATATAAGGGATTTAAATTGCTTCACTTTATTTTACCAATTTAATGGACTATAATATAAGTTTTAAATCTATATTAGATGCATAATAGGGTTATCTATTTCTTAGATTTTATTATGCTTATTTTGGATTTTAATTAATGAACCATTTAAATTCTGTTCTATCAATTACATGAATATTGTTCACGATTTTAATTGATGAACCAATAAATTATGTTCTATCAATTACATGGATATTATTCTGGATTTTAATTGATGAACCATTAAATTCTGTTTCTATCAATTATATGGATTTTGGTGATTTATTTGATGTACTGCTTTAAATGTTGCATCATTTATGGATCATGTGCATTATATGCACCGGTATGGGACGATGGCATATTAGGGATGGATTAGATCAAAATGTTAATTCCTACCTATTCATACATTCAGAATGGATTAAGTAAAATAGTTAAATCCTACATGGATTCATGTCTTGTCAACTAAAACAGTTGAACGACATACTAGACGTTTGTTTAGTTATATTCTGTATTATGATGGATATTATATATATATATGTTTATGATGCCGTGATATGAGCTTGAGTCTCAGGATCATGGTTAGGGTGCGTATATTGCCTAGGATGAGTAACTAGACATAGTTGATGTTCCCTGGTCGATGTAGGTATACATGGCACTGTAAAGTGCGATTTATATGTTACTTTCTATTCAGGTTGAGATCGACCTATGGACTAGTTAGCGTCCTATAATGTGTATTTATACATAGATGGACTACTTAGCTATTGTTGAGTTATCTAGGATGTATCTGCATATCAGGTCTTTGCTTAGACTGTAGTAGAGTAGAACTTGCATGTGGGCTTAACCCACCATCATTTTTTCAGGTATTCATCGGGAGTAAGGATTGTTCGTGCCGAGCAGGGATCGTCTACTTCACTCTTCTGGATTATTTATATAGGAGTTTTCTTTATGTTTTCAGTATTCTGATATAGTCATTTGTTTAGATGGGATTTTATTGGGGTCCACATAGTATGGATTCCTGAGTTGTATTAGTAGTGGATTATTGGATGTACCAGAATATTTGCTTATTTAAAAAGATTTATTTTGAGGTTTTCATTAATGGATTATAGTTTTAGTTTTCTTTCCGCAAATTTTATTTATTCCTAGTTATCTTATTTGTATTCTGTGTTCGATTATTGCCTTTTGTTTTGATATCCTTAGGTATTCGGGCGTGGGTCTGGCCAACTTGCATCTGGAAATCTGGGGGTATCATATGAGCTATGTTTCTTCTTAACAAATAATACTAGTGCTCCCCAAGGTGAAGTACTTCTACGAATGAAACCCTGGCTGAGAAGTTGCTAAATTTGATCCTTCAACTTTCGCATTTCCATTGGTGCCATCCTGTATGGTGCCCTAGCAATAAGTGTAGTGCCTGGAGCTAGATCAATCACGAAGTCTATCTCTCGACTCAGTGGCAACCCTGGAATCTCTTGAAATATGTTTGGAAATTCCTGTACAATCGGTATATTATCCAATGCTATAGTAATCTCCTCCCTAGACTCCTCCTCAATATACAATAAATAAGTGCTCGATCCCCCATTAGAACGTGGCATAGCAATAATATACATATCCTGATCCGATATCACAAACACAATAGTTACTGTGTATAGGAAACATACCCTCAATAGCCTGAGGAGTCTGAATGTCTTGTGGCATGTAGTTATACACCCTGCCATAATGCAACTGCTGCGGTGCCTGTCCCCGTGGTGGCGGTGGCGCTGGTAAAGCCAGGAACACCTGTCCCTAAATGCGTGGCACCTGTGGAGCAGGTAAGGGAAATGGTGGTCGCTGCCCCTACTGCACATGATGTCCCTACATAGCCCTAGGATACCTCTTGGCTATGTGCCCAAGCTCTCCACAACCATAGCAAAAACCTCTAAAAATGCTAAATTGTTTCTTCTGCTAGTTACCTAAAGGTTGACCGTGTACTGTCTGTGGTGTCCCATTCTGCTGCCTCTGCATAGGTACACCATCTCTCTGAGTATTTGAACCATTCTTGTGTTTCTTCCAAGGCTGCTGTCCTTAGAATCTACCCTTATCATTCTGTCGGTGCCATTGCCATTCCCTTTCTCAGTTGGCTAATTAGCACAGTCTCTGTCACCCCGTTTCTCACCCCTAGTCTATCTAAAGTTCACATTCAGCTGATAAAGCTATAAAACAGCGTCCACCACCTAAGCATAAGTAGTGTAGGCTGGACTACCTATAATAACTCACTTAATAGACTAGGTTAGCCCCTTAACAAAGCTAGTACGTTTATTCATCTCGGTATCCACCTCCTCTGGAGCAAATAGAGATAAGCGTGTAAACTGCTGCTCATACTCGTCATGTTCCTCTGTTCTAAGTTAAGGAACTCTTTCTTCATAGTTGTTCTGATCGCATATGGAAAGTACTTCTTATCAAAGTGAGCACTGAACTAATCATAGGTCAATTAAGTCATCTCATCTGCGGAAGTAACTGGGTTCCACCACCAGAGTACATCTCCGACAAGCTTGAAAGTGGCAAGCATCTGCTTCTGAACCTCTGTGCACTGAACCATGCGAAGATGTCACTCGATGTCCTTCTTCCACTAGTGAGCCACTTTCGTATCGGTGGAGACTGAGAACTCGGGCGGGCTCCCCTTTGTGAAAGAAATCCTAGCCTTCTCCCAAGGATCTGTCTGAACCACTAGTGCTGGTATAGGTGCCTGCTGAACCTGTGGCTGATTCCGAAGTGCAGTTGCTACACCTTCTTCTATAGCCCGAGCAATAAGGTCATTTATCTGAGGAGGATACTCTGGATTCCTGCCCCAATTATAGCCCCGATCCTGAGACTCCTGAGTCTGCTGTACTTCCTCCTACTCGATGTGCAACTGACCAACCTCTTCCTGAAACCTACGCAGTTGTTGTTCTTCCTCAATTTGCTGACGTCTTAGGAAATCCTGCTACCTACATGCCGTTCCTGTTCGTTACCTGTTCCTCTGATTGTCTCATCTTCTTCTTGCGTTAACCATTTTATTAACACAATAAGATGGAAATCAGTATACAATTTAACGGACTGTAAAAGAATACAACGAACCCTAATACTTAGGCTCTAAATAAAAGAAGATGCTACGCGGAAGTCTTATAATGAGCGAAACCCTAGAGACATTTGAACTTGGAGTGCCCTAATACCAACTGTGATACCCCCTAATTTTGAAACTCGGGTTGATCAGGTCTGTGCACAAAATCAAGGGATAACAGTCAATCAATAATAAATAAGCACATAATACAAGAGGAAAAAAATAAAATAAGTAAATAGTGCTAAAAGGAAAATCTAAATCAATAATTAAATAACAAATCCTCTGATATAATAATCTCCAATAAATTCCCATACTAAAAATAAATCTTCAGAGAACAACTCGGGAATCCATACCATGTGGACCCCTAATAAAAATCCCAAATTACTAAATAAATAGTGAATGTTTATCTAATAAAGAAATAAAACATAATGTAGAGTCCTATGTTGAGGACACTAGAAGAGTTAAGAAGACCGGCCTCTGCTTTGCACGAATTGACTCTACACCTGGAACTGACGAAAACCTGAAAAGATAACAACAAAGGTGGGTCAAAACCCACTAACAAGCCCTTTCTACTACATCCCAAATAGAGACTCGATAACAATCGATCCTAGTCTGACTCATGCAATAGCTATGTAGGTCAATGAACATAAGCATACATACTATATATAGACTCTCACTGGATCATAAAACAGCCACAACTGGATAGTAAGTCTCATGCAAGCGCACACAAGGTGGTCACGAGTACCTCTTCTACCAGGGCACACACATCCCTAGATCTAACTACCTATCTCATCTGGCAATATACTCTAATCCTAACCATCGATCACGAGATCTCAAGCTCGTACCATGGTACCCAATAAAAATATATTTATGTAAGTAATTGTAGCCATATCCTGACAATGGCACAATTTAAGGTCATAACCATATCCTGACAATAGTATGACCAAAACGTATGGGTTTAGACTTATTAGTCAGCCCAAACATATACCAGCAAGCCATATCCTAACAATGGTGCTGCTAAGACCATATCTTGACAATAGTCCTCCATTATACACGTATATAGAAATATGTATACTTAAAATTCACATACATTATTAGTAGAATTTATCTTAGTATTTTATAGGGTGGTATAGGCTTCTATACCTATCATGCAATTAACTCATAATGCAAGTAAAATCATTAACATTAACACATGCATGATTAATTACCATATTACCATCAAAATATATAAAAATAAAATTTCTAGCTATTAAAAGTCCCATGCTAATGACTTAAAATACAAACAAAGCCATTTATCGTTTCTTGAACAATTAGCATATCATTATCCTCTACAATAATTTTTTTCATGAGAAGGTAAGCCTTTTTAAATAGGCATTAAAATTAATGATGTGAAATTTTTATAAAAAAATCATTATATTAATTTAATAACATTACAGTACTTACTTACAAGTGAGAGCTAATAGTCAACATGCAATTAACTCCAAATCAAGTAATAACTATCATGTATAGATTATAACTTAAAATAATAATTCAAAGTAACCACCTGCTAGGAACAAAAACTACGCTGCTTGCACTGTGCCAAACTGACCCAAGATGGGTCCCTACTAAACACTTTGCAAAGCCCAAACATAATCAAAATATAACACAACCTTGATAACAAATCAGCAGAACCGACTGCCGCCAACTACTTACCATACATCTCATCCTTCCATCAACAGCCGTGTAATCTCTTCTGAAAGCCTATAGCCAAATCCCTAAGACCTAGAACTAAATCCCAAAGTGCCTGAACAATCCATGAATAGAACAACCAAATTCAAGAAACATGCAAGAACAACAACTAAATTCATGGAATAAAATTAAAGAAAAATATGTCGTAATGACCCGATTAATTCATACAATCAAACTAATTTCTTTTTTTTGTAATTTATACCCTAAAATCCTTCTAGAGATGAATCGAACACGAAGTCAAAGAGGATGAATAGAACAAAGACTTGTCTCAAGAGTTTTGGGTTGAAACTCTGCACCGTTCTTTTCAAAATTTCCTTTGACGTCGGAGGCTTTCAGGTCTCCGTCGTCTACATCTGCGCTCCGAATATCACCCACAACAGCCGGCCTCACCACTCTCCTCCTTCCTTTTAATTTTTTTTTTGGTCGCTGCTTTCTGTTATTTTTCTCTTTGTTTCATGCACAACCTCACCCACATACCACAACACATGAATATAAATATACAATCTATCCTTTAACCTAATCATATACTAACTTACCTACTTCCGACCACACTATATCACACCCATATCTATAATACGCTAATCAACCACACACTGTCATGTTTAGCATTGAAAAGCTATTAAATGCACTTAACATTATAATATAAATAAAAATTAAATATTAACAATACCAACTATCAGGTTAGTGAAATATATATATATATATATATATATATATATATATTCGTACTACATCTTTATATTAACGTAATACGTATATATAAATATCTACATCTTTATATTAACGTAATACGTATATATAAATATACAGATATAAAATATATATATATATATATATATATTCGTATATATATATCCATAAAAACATATAAATATAGATATATATATATATACACACATTAATATAGTATATGTATACATAATTATATATATATTTGCCCTACCATACCACTATGGGCTAAAATATCAGCCCATCCAAGCTTCTTCCCTATTACCCAACACCATTTAGTTGGCCCACACTACAAGCTTAGAACCTCCTTTAATATTATTAAAAAAATCAAACTAAAATAAAGTAATTAATTTAACACCCTAAAAATCTAACTAAACAGAAATAATTAAACAAAATAATTAAATAATTGCAACTCAATGACAATTAATTACACATTAGATAAATAATATTTAAATAACATAGATAATAAAATAAAAAATAATAAATAAATAATAGTTCACATAGCCACGAATATAATAACACTGAAATAAAATAAATAAATAAAATCGTAAAAAGTTTAGGAGTATTAAAGTGCAATATTATAATGAGTCGATTGAGGTGCAGATAAGAACTGGCTGACAAGATGCACATCATAGGCGATGTCAGGTCGAGTAATAGTAAGATATACAAAACTACCAACCAACTGTCGATATAATGTAGTATCATTGAGGAGTGTACTATCTAGAGGAGTAAGTTTGACATTGGTCTCAATAGGAGTGGGAGCTGTCTTGTAATCTATGAGTCCAACACGAGTAAGAATGTCAGAGGAATACTTGGCTTATAAGAGATAATAGCCGTCGAATCAGATAGAATCTCCAAGCCTAGAAAATAACTGAGGCACCTAAGATCCTTCATATTAAAGTGATGACTAAGAAAAGTTTTGAGTGTAGAGATACTTGCAAGATCATTTTCAGTAATTATCAAGTTATCAACATAAAGTAAAAGAAGAGTAATGCGATAGTTATTCTTGTGGATAAAAAGACTGGAATCATATGAGCTTGAAGTAAATCCAAAAATCCAATTTTAGAACTAAATTTTGCAAACCAAGCCCTTAGAGCTTGTTTAAGACTATATAGTGCTTGACGGAGTTTACAAACTTGGTGTGGAGAATGGTCATATCTTGCAGGAGGTTTCATTTATACTTCTTTAATGAGATTCCCATTGAAAAGGCATTTTTCACATTCATTTAAAACAATGTCCACTTATAAGCTGCTATAACAACCAGTAGGATACGGATAGAGGTAAGTCGAGCAACAGGGGCAAATGTTTCCTTATAGTCAATGCCATATTCTTGGGTGAAACCCTTTGCAACTAGATGAGCTTTATATCATTCTACTAAACCATCAAAATGAGTTTTTATTTTGTAAACCCATTTATAGCCAACAACAGTTTTGTCAGAAGGAAGAGCTACCATGTCCAAGGTTTGAGCTTGTTCGAGAGCCTATAACTCTTCTGCCATAGCTTGCTGTCGAAAGGGGTTATAACTAGCCTCGTGGTATGATTGAGGCTCTTGATGAGACATGATAGTAAAGAAATACTGAAAATCACGTAAATGGCTAGGAGGTTTTTTTACCCGATTAGATTGGCGAGAAGGTTGAGCAATGGTGATGATATCTGATGGAGAAGATCCAATAGCAGGACCATCAGATGAAGTAGATTCGTCAGGTAAGGCCATTTGTGGGAGCTTAGATGGAGACGTTGTATCTAGAATGATGCTTGGGATCTTAGATGGAAACATTGTATCTGGAGTAGTGCTTGGGATCTTAGATGAGGATATTATATATGTGTCGGCTGGGAAGAGTTCAACTGAAGAATCAATAAAAGGAAGGGAGTAGAAGATGAAGATAAATGAAATTTGGGGAAAGAACAGAACATTTTATGTTCCCAAAAGGTGACATGATGAAAGATACGAAAACGTTTGGAAATGGGATCCAATAACAGGCATGGGAACACGGTTGATGGTGTATACAATAGTGAGAGTTGTTTCCCCTTAAAAATGCTCAGGATAGGAACTAGATATTAGGAGAGAACGAACAATGTCTAAAATATGTCTATGCTTACGTTCAGCCCGCCCATTTTGTTGAGATGTGCCAGGATAAGAGGAATGAGAAATCGCGCCATGTTGTCGAAGAAATTTTTAAAAATTTGTTTCATTGTACTCCATAGCATTATCAACGTAGAAGATTTTAATGGATTGTGAAAATTGGGTTTTGACCATGTTTGCAAAATCATAATAAAGTTGGGGTAGTTCAGAGCAATTTTTTATGAGATATAACCAGGTAAATCGTGAGCAATCATCAATGAAGATAACAAAGTATTTGGATCCCCCCATTGTAATGTGAGGAGAAGGTCCCTATACATCACTATGTACTAGGTCAAAAGGAGCAGAAGTAATAGATGTGCTTTTATTGAAAGGTAAATCAGGTTGTTTTGCAAGTTGACAAGGTAAGCAAGTTACATCATCATTTTTAACTGAACCTAATTGACCGGTTAACACTAAAGAACGTAAATGCCCAATAGACACATGACTTAATCGAGAATGCCAGAGGCCAAGTGACAGAGTAGAGGTTACTGAAGTAACAGTGGAAACTGTAGAGAGCTGATGAGAAGGAATGCGGAGATGGATAAGCTCAAAAAGACGTCCCACTTTACAGCCTATCCCAAGGGTCTTCCCCGTCTGTGGATCCTGTACTTGACAACCAGAAGAAGAAAAAATGATATTAAGTACAAGTTCACATATCTGACCAACAGAGATAAGATTAATTGCGAGTTTTGGTATATGAAAGGTATTTGAGAGTGAGACATTGGGGGTGGAAATTGACCGATGTGATTGACACATAGTGTGATCCATCTACTGTATGAATTGTAGGTGTATTGGTGGAGGGATGTTGAGAAGAAAACATTGTAGAATCAGAGGTCATGTGATTACAGTGGCCAGAATATAAAAAAAAATAAAAATAAAACAAAAAATAAAATAAAAAACAAGAATTACCTGAGGTAACTGACATAACAGTGGAAGAAGGAGTACCATTATTATAGAGAATCTGCTTAAGGAGAACCTTGATATCATTGGTGGACATTGTTGCCACCGTAGAAAGCTGGAGGACAGGACCCCACAGCGGTGACAATAGTGATGGAAGAAGATGGATGACTATAGCTGGATGAAGAACCTTTTGAAAAACTTGTGCGAGATTACTTGTAAGAATTGCTGGGAAAGTCATTCTGGTAGTGACCTAGACCTTTCTTGTGACAAAACTTGCATATTTTGTGGTAGTAGGTGTAACCTTATGGAGATGGAAGTGATGAAGTCGGTTTCTATTTGCACCCTAAAAATAAATTTTACTTAGCCATGTGTCAGTTGCTCAATGGCTTGTGTTGTATTAGATTATTATTTCATTGCCAGTATAAGAATTTGTGCAATATGATGATAATTTATATATGACACGTATGATAATTATTTTGAAGCATGTGGTTGAAATAAAATGGGATAAGGGTAAAAAAAATTGGTTTAGGCTTAAATTCAAATATGCAGAATTTGAATTTAAATAGGAAGTTCATTCCTAACTATTAGGTGACTTTTACTAACTGTCGGAAGATGGATATAAAAGGTGCTATAGAAGACGATGGAAAAGGTCCCCGACCAACACAAATTCTACATTACTTTTCTTACAATGTAGTCTTTTATTTTCATTCAACTTGTATTTTAGTTTCCTTCATAGGAGTAGTTTTAGTAGATTCAAATACTATTTATTGTACTCTTGTATAAGATTACTACTTATAGAATAAAGTGGATGCTTAGACTTTGTTGTCTCCTCCATTATTGTTTTATAAGTTGTTCTTGGAGTAAATGGACGCCTGGACAGTTCGTTTTGTCTCCTCCATTTGTTCCAAAATCTAGAATTGAATAACGCCTGGACAATTTTCTTTTTTCCCTTCTTTAATTTCCGTCCTTATTTTATTTTATCAAAAATCCTCTTAATTAAGGTGCTGAAGAACCTAAAGGAAGGGGTCATCCTTGCCTTCTAACAGTTACCTGATTCACTAAGGGCCGATTTCATATTCGGACAGCACCAAGGATAGTTTGGCTATCCAACCCCTTGGGTCGAAAGACTCTAGCATGCCTCTAAAAAAAAAGAACTAAACAATTTGGCACGCCCGGTGGGACCCCGGAAGTGTCTAAATTCAACCTATGTCTATGCCATTTACTCGGTCTCAGTCGTAAATTGCCTGAGAAACAGCCTTAACATTAGGAATAAGGGACTGAAACCAAAGTAAATCAACAACCAAGTAATCAGATGTTGGTTGAGAATATTAACAATTTAGTACAACGGATGGAAATTTCCAGCCGTACCTTTCATGGAGCACTAGAGCCAATTCATAACACATTGGCTAATTTGAGTAACTCTTTGACCGTCCTATCAGCAAGGTTTGATCAACACCTTATGGCACGTTCAAATACTACAGATACTTTGTTGCATAAATAGTAATAAGTTCCAGTGCCTGTTAGGGTTCAACATAATTACTACCAACAATAGCGGCAAGGGTTTCAACCCCTTCTACAGCCGTTGCATGGACAGTATCAACTGCAGGCTAATCAATCGCAGGCTAATCAGCCGGAACATCAGATACCAATGAAATATCAACTAATCAGAGGGGCCAATCAGAATGTGAATTGGCGACCACTTAATTCGATTTATCAACACCAACCGCAGGTATGTCAGCCCAAAGAAGGGCGAGATAATTTTTATGCTAGTTTTAATTTTCCAGCGCCTCAGCCTCAGGCGTCGTATGTGCCTCAGCCTTAGGTGTCGAACGTATTTCAGCCTCAGGCGTCGTATGTGCCTCAGCCTTAGGTGTCGAATGTATTTCAGCCTCAGGTGTCATATGTGCCTCATCCTCAGGCACCTTATATGCATCAGCCTCAAGCACAACAGTCAAACCATCAACCCCTTATAGTTGATAGAGATCAATTGGCTAATTTAATTCAAGAAACTTATGGACTATCCCCAAGAAGAGTTGGTCGCCTTACATATAGGTAGCTCTATTGGGACTATATTGATCGATATGAGTTTCCAAGAGGCTATAAAGTTTCCGATTTCATTACTTTTTCTAGAGAAGATTTCAATTCGACCATAGAGTATATTGGTCGATTCATTGTTCAATGTGGACAAGCTGGAGGGGATGAATTTTTAAAGTCAAGATTGTTTGAAAATTCTCTCAAAGGAACAGCCTTTTCATGGTACAAAAGTTTATCAACAAATTCGATCTTTACTTGGCAGTAATTAGAAGAAAAGTTTCAAGCCTAATTTTATAGGGCTGAACCAAAAGTGTCAGTGGCTAATCTATCTAGGCTATCCCAAATGTCTAGAGAAATGGCTAAAACTTATATTGCTAGGTTTGAAAGGGCAAGATATAGGGGCCAGATAATGTTACAAAAGACTGAACGTATAAGTCTAGCCTTTGATGGTTTAGAATTAGAAGGGGCTGAAATTGGCATTGAAGTTGACACTAAAAATTTGATAAGTACCAAGCCTTGCATATGTCAAGCGTCGAAAAAGCCTTTAGAAAGGGTTAATGGTGTTCAAATGTTGAATTCAATAATCAAAAGGACACCAGAAGAGGCTGAAAAAAAATATAATTTTGAACCAAGGCTTACTTCGCCTTGGGGGGCAACTCATTCAACCTTAAGAAGCCCCAAGAGGCCGAAAGAATTTCCATTCGATCCTGGAGGACTAATTGGAATTTTCCAACACTTGAGGTATCAAAGAAAAAACGATTGTTAGACCGATTAAAATTATGGGTTGTTGATTGATAGCCTAACGTATAAGTTTTGGCTGAAATTATCAATTATTTGGTGTTGAAATTGGATATTAACTAGAGGCTGTAAACAATTAACCTCTACACAATTAAGTTTTGCACATAAACCACTTATTTGCTGCTTTAGTGGTGATGTGTTATCAACACCTTAATCGGTTAAGTGCTCAAAATGATCTTATGATGAATGTGGCGTAGCCAGAAAGTGGCTGGAAGAATGCCAACAAGCAAAATAGAGAGAGGCTGACGGCACCAAGGTGCTGATCAGAAAAACGGTCGAAGGATTGTTAAAAGATAAGGGGTTGATTAGCATTATGAAGGGTCAAATAAAGAGCAATCGATCACTATTTAAATTGTGATCCATCATATCAGCTCTTTAAAATTTCGGTTTGCCCTCATTTCAAAGAGCTAGGGGGCATTGTTTGCACCCTAAAAATAAATTTTACTTAGCCATGTGTCAATTGCTCAATGGCTTGTGTTATATTAGATTATTATTTTGTTGCCAGTATAAGAATTTGCGCAATATGATGATAAGTTATATATGGCACGTATGATAATTATTTTGAAGCATGTGGTTGAAATAAAGTGGGATAAGGATGAAACAATTTGGTTTAGGCTTAAATTCAAATATGCAGAATTTGAATTTAAATAGGAAGTTAATTCCTAACTATTAGGTGACTTTTACTAACTGTCTGAAGATGGATATAAAAGATGCTGTAGAAGACGATGAAAAAGGTCCCCGACCAACACAAATTCTACATTACTTTTCTTACAATGTAGTCTTTTATTTTCATTCAACTTGTATTTTACTTTCCTTCATAGGAGTAGTTCTAGTAGATTTAAATACTATTTCTTGTACTCTTGTATAAGATTACTACTTATAGAATAAAGTGGACGCTTGGACTTGGTTGTCTTTTCCATTATTGTTTTATAAGTTGTTCTTGGAGTAAATGGACGTCTGGACAGTTCGTTTTGTCTCCTCCATTTGTTCCAAAATCTGGAATTGAAGAACGCCTGGACAATTCGCTTTGTTCCCTTCTTTAATTTCTATCCTTATTTTATTTTATCAAAAATCCTCTTAATTGAGGTTCTGAAGAACCTAAAGGAAGGGGTCATCCTTGCCTTCCAGCAGTCGCCTGATTCACTAAGGGCCGATTTCATATTCGGTCAGCACCAAGGATAGTTTGGCTATCCAACCCGTTAGGTCAAAAGACTCTGGCACGCCCCTAAAAAAAAGAGCCAAATAGTTTTTTTCTGGGATAATGAGTAACAAAAACCGCATATGTAGCCTGGGGTTGAGATGTACTCAGTCGAGTTTCTTCTGAAATAAGTTCGGTGATAGCATTTTCTAAAGTAGGTAGAGGATGCCGATGAAGGAAAGAGGCTCGAATTGGTTTAAAGGAGGGCTGAAGAGCCATAAGAAACATGATGACACGTTGCCGATCTCAATAAGTAGTATACTTTGTAGTATCAGAAACACATGACCAAGTAGGTTCAGAGAAAGATAGTTGATCCCAAAGAAGATGCATTTCGGAGACAAATGTACTAATAGATTGACCATGCTGTTGAGTTTTGCTGTGAAGATTGGTTAAAAGTTGATACTGATGGGCGAGATCAGTATTGGTGTAGCGATGCTTCAAAAAGTCCCTGATGGATTTTGTAGAATCAAACCGACCAGATTCAATATTAATGGATGAGATAGAAGTGTTGCGAAACCAAATGATAATCTAATGATTTTTGTTATCCCATTCTTCAAGACGATCATTAAATTTTTCTTTAGATTCGGTTGCTTCCTACACGGGCTCAAGAATATCTCCAATGACAATGTGCCATAGTTTTTTGCCTTTGAGGAAACTGGTCATAACTTGGACCCAAATAATATAGTTTGAACAACCCGCTAAAATATTTGCAATAGGTTGAGAAATATCAAATTAGTCTAATCTCTTTAAAGCCTATACTTTTGATAATATCAAGCCCAAGATTTTTACATTACTTAACCCAATTTCTTCACAGTTCTTTAACCTAAAAGGATAGTACCGTTCGAGATGAGGGAGAAAGGGACGACAGTGGCAAGTAGCTCGTAATCAACAATCGTCATAGAGCAAAGCGGGACGGCAGTGAGTAAGGCTGGTTTGCCATGAGGAAGGATAAATGAGCAATCGCCGTCGACGGATGATGAGTTGCCGTTGAGCAAGAAAGACGGGATGGCAGTGACTAAAGGTGTGTGAGGGTTGACAATGAATTCCCAACGACTACAACAGAGATGATTCGCCGCCGATGGATGATGAGTCGCCGTTGAGCAAGAAGGACGGGACGGCAGTGACTGAAGGTGTGTGAAGGCCCGGCGGCAACAATGAATTCCAGCGGTTGCAACAGAGAGCGAACTTGACAGTGGATCAGGGGCGGCTTGACCCTTAGGTGAGTTAGGCGGCCGCCTAAGACCTCAACCAATAAAAGGCCCCAAAATATTATAATTGCCGTGTATATGATATATTGTAATTGTTTTTTTTTTTTTTCCTAGTTGGTACTCACACACACATGCCTCCACTGAGGCTCGAACCCTTGACCTTTCTTTGAGAAGTAGGAGCTTGGTACTGCTAGGCCACTGGCCTGTTGGTATTGTAATTTTTTCTTTATTGAACACTAATTCTAAAAATTTATCTCCTAAAATAACTCTTCTTTTTTTTGTTTTTCTCTCTCCTTATCATCATTCACGTCTTTCATTAAACTTTAACCAAAAGAGAAATTATTGATCTCCTAAATTATCTCATTTTTTATTTATTTATCTCCTAAAATATCTCATTAATATTTTATTTGTTTGTCTCCTAAAATATCTCATTAATATTTTATTTCTCTTTGTCTATCTTATACACGTTTTTTTTTTTTTTTTACATACACCAGCACTATAAATATTTAGCAGTTGTATAGGGAAGTAAAGAAACTTTCCATATTCTCTTTTTCTAGATTTTTATTTTTTATTTATTTATTTTTCTTATTGATCCTCATGTTCATTCTGAATTTTGATTTCTCTCCTCTCTCAGCAAACTCAACAAGTTACTTACAAGTTACAAGTCATCTCCCTTCTCAGTCTTATCTCATTACAACTTTACAATTTTTTTTCTTCTCCACTCAATATTCATTAGTCTCAAACCTCAATTTGAATGCCCTTTTTTTAATTGAATAATTTGCAGCAGCATTGAATTAGGGGCTTTCTTAATCAAGTTATATTGCATCTCAAAAACCAAGAAGGGTAATTTTTAATTAATTATTATATAATAATTAATATATTGTATATTATGGTATGAAAATGTCACTTTTTATTTTTCGCCTAAGGCCACGATTTACATCGAGCCGCCCTTGTAGTGGATAATAACGGCGATGACTAGGAACTGAAACGGCAGTGAGTCGGCCACCACAAAGGACGTCGTTGATTGGTTTTCTGATGGGGATGGCAGTGACTAAAGGTGCGTGAAGGCCCGACGACGACAACGAATTCCCGGCGACTACAACAGAATAATTAATGGTGTTGCCAGAGAGCGAATTTAATTATGGATAATAACGGTGATGACTGGGACTGAAACAACACCGAGTTGGCCACCATCAACGACGTCGTTGATTGGTTTTCTAATGAACTTGTTGAGCAACGGAAGTTATTTTTTACTACGTGAGTAGTAGGCAGTCCGTAGAAGATGTTGTAATAAAAGAGAAAATAGATGAACTTTGGAGGTGAACCTTAGTCCAGGCCATCAATCCATGGCTCTGATACCATGTTGAAGATCAGAGATGGAGAAATATACAACTGAATTATGTAGATTATGTATATTCAAGTGAATATGAATCATATACAAGGAGAGATATAAATGGGTTAAATATCACCAATGGCTTATAATATACTCTAATTATGTTAACAATCTATACAGCGACTATAATATATTCAAATTATGTTAACACCCCCAATTGCCTATTGATAAGTAATAACCACCATAAGCCATAAACAACTAATTTTGAGTTTAAGCTCTTCTGTTTTTGCTATGAGTCAATGTTTTTCCTACCAAATCTTGGGTCAACCATACCTCATTATACTCACATTTGTCTAACCAAATCTTCATAATCCTTCAACATTAGTTCTCTATAAATACCCATAATTCCATGTTTTTTCTTAAACACAAAAAGAACTTGAAATAGAGGTTTTTTTTTTATAAAAAATTTTTTTATATTTTTTTATAATTTTATTTTTAACAAAAAAAATCAGGATGACCTTCAACTATTATCAAACAATGGCTACTTCTAAGCATTATTTTGTTCTATGTATGATTGTAGCATTATCACTTTCAAGCATCCAAACGTGCCTTGTTGCGCGCCACCTATTGCAAACGTCTCCACTTGCAACACCAGCACTGCCTACCATGCCTACAATACCACCTATGCCTAAAATTACATTTCTTCCATTGCCCACGATGCCAACACTGTCTAAAGCCACAATGCCACCATTACCAAGCACCGCCCTACCGGTATTGCCATGCCCACACGTAATTCCTAAGGTGGCACTACCTCTATTGCCGGTTATTTCACTGCCCACTATCCAAACCATTCCGACCAAAATTCCTTCAATCCCGACCATCCCAACAACAGTGCCAACAATTCCATTCTTCTCACCACCTCTATCCACAACTTGCCAATGAGATGCTACCACTCCTTTCATCTTTCTCCCAATTAGAGGATGTGATGCCTTTTACTTTTACAATGAATGGACTTGGAAGCATACAATGAAGTCTACAAGGATGGGCCGACTAAGACGGAAAGAAATGTACGTCTTGAAAAACTTAGGGACAGTGCTAGGAAGTCACTTGTGGATTATATTGAGAAGAATATATCATTGGCTATTCTTCACACGGATAGAAAGAGGTTTATCTCCGGATATAGTTCATTATTTTTACTCCAATATCCGTAAAGTTTCTGATCTTTACTTTGTGGTGTCCATATTTGGGGTCGATTATGAAGTATATGATGAAAATATCCGAGACATTTTGGGGATACCTGATTGGGGTGGAAGCTTAAGACAAATCTTGCCTATTGAAGGTTCGGGTCCAAAATTGACAGAAATCCATGATACCCTTTGTGTTCCGGGATCTCCTTGGTATGATCACTTCATTCCATCCCATCATCTTACAGATGAAGCAACATTCTTTAATTTGTTTGCTATGGCGAATCTTGGGTACTTGGCAAAAAAGATGAAATCACTTTAGAGAGAGCCCAGATTCTATACTTTCTTGCTAAAAGGGAGAAAATTCATATTATACCATCCATTGTGCAATTGATGATAGGTTATTATAAGAAAAAATTTCATAGGAATTCTTCTCCATTTACAATGGTGACTATGGGGTTCTACAAGAATAATAGAATTTTGATTCATCCTCGAGCTTATTATCAAAACATCATAACTGAGTTAGATCTCTCTGCTTTAAATAAGTCTAAGACTACGAGGGAGAATGCAAGAAAGGCATAAAGAGGCTTAGCTAATACTTCATCTCAAGTTACGGACTCCAACAAGCGCTTTTCTTTGAAAGGAAATTTCTCAAATGATGACGCTAACTTGATGTTCTCTTCCCTTATTAAGAGTCAGAATGATTTGTTGCAGAGAATCATTGATGACATACGAGATCTCAAGGTAGAAGTGAAGATGTTACGCACACAGCAGTTAATTAGGTAGTTCTACAAAAGATGTTTAGAGACCCACACCTCTAGAGACATCCATGAGAGATGAGGAAGATGTGAAACAAAAGTTACGCGGGGTGCAGAAACAGTTGATTTTAATTATGATTAACTCCTTTAATGACCTAGATCTAATTATTAGGTCAACTTGCTTAATTATGATCGACTAAATTATATAATCAATTTAAACATCCCCAATCACAAATATATAAAAAGTAAAGCAAGTTAGAGTTAGAGAGATTGCTCTAGGATTTTAGCGACGAAACCCCAGTTGATAAAATACGTCAACTGTTATGGGAAAAATCTCGTGGACTATGCAGTCCAAAGTAAACCAATCCACTATACTTAAAAAAAGTATACTGAACTTTGACTCTGGCTCACACCCTATCGTTCTACACCACACCAACCGCTGACGATCCTCTGGCTTTGCGACTCCTCGTCCAACAGCAACTCGATCTTAGACTGACACTTGATATTTGTATAACAGTAGCAGGTAGATCAGACAACACTCCATGAATGATCTAACCCTTTCAAAGTGTGATTGCGTTTACTTCTCTTCTTCAAGATTTGAACTCAATTGTAGAAGAATTAAATCTGGCTTCTCATCTGGAATATCTGAATCTTTAGTATAGCTCCATTTCTAATGAGATAGAGAACAACACCACTAAATCACTGATGAATATATGTGTATGCTTTCATAAATCAATTCAGAATAATCAGATTTGATTTTATGAATTTTCTCTCTCTAGAAGTCTTTCTCAAAATATAGAATTGATTTTCCCTAAAGCCATTAATAAACCTAGAAGTCTACCAAGGTTTATATAGAGTTTAGAATACCCTAGTCCCTTTAAAAATATGAAAAATTTCGTGCATGGGACATGGAAAAAAGTTGGGATAAAAAAGGAAACAATCAGAACAGGAAACTGAAAGTTTGAATGCTATCAGGACTCCTGCTACTGGTTCCCAAATTGGCTACCAGTTCAAGTGCTACTGGTTCCCAAATCGGCAACCGGTTCAAGAAGGTCAGAAACCTTTCCGACGTCTTTGGCTACTGGTTTCCATTTCTCCTACCAGTTCAAGATTGGCAGTGACCAAATCTTTTGTGAACCAATGTTTCCTACCGGTTCAAAGATTCTCCTACCGGTTCCCACTAGGTAGAATAGACTATTTTGGTTTTCTTCAGCCTTCTAAACTCCTTAAGTGTTCTCACTCACTCATATACTTTCCTAAAGCATTGTTCTTATCAACCCGGAGTGTAGCAATCATGAACACTTGAACTTCTTCAAATCCGCATCCGATCTTCATTATTTGAATTTTTTAACTGAAAAATTACAACTGGATCAGACTTATTTTGACAACGAAAATAGCCAATTATAAAATTTATATCTCACAATCTCCCCCTTTGGCAATTTCGTGACAAAACCCTAAAACCAATTCAACAATCTACCCAAGTAGGAAAGTAAATTACAATGATTGTTACAGGAAATAAAATGAGAAAATTTTCTTGAACCTTATGAAGTTTCAACACATGTAGCAACCAGTAATCTGCACATTAGCTCAAACACAACTATCCGTGAAGCTTAATGAAGAAAATAAACACAAGCATAAAATAGCAAAGCTAATAACGCCTGAATGTCAATGCAATGTAATGCAATGAACAATGGTTCTCCCCCTCAATGCAAAAAGTCTCCCCCCTTAATGCGAAGTATCTCTCCCTAAATGATAAGTAACTCAACTCTCTCCCCCTTTTTGTCACAAATTAACAAGGGTCGTAAGGAAGAAAAATCCTAGAAGTAGGAAGAAACCAACCATATAAATCTTGGAAATTGAAACCAATGAGAATGTAGACTCCACAAGATTATATGTATCAATAGAAATAACCAAGATCAATTCTTTTAAGTTCCACAAACTTAGTAAGTGTAGAAAAATCACCACCAAGTTCCAAAAACATATGATCTGTCAATTGTTCAGATTTCAGATAACAAATCAATGATATTATATAGCCTTAGAAATCAAACAATCAACATGTGCAAAAGATTTTTTTTTTTTTCTTTCTTTGTGCTCCATTTTTATTTTTGCACATTAACGGCTTTCACGCTTATGGGCAGCCAGCTCTTTTCCTTATTCCCATTTGTTTCAAGTCAAGGTAGCTTTCGGACAAATCCCAAAGGTAGCCTTTTCCATCTCACCTTTTTTTTTTTCAAAACAGCAAATATTTTTCTTTCTTTTTCAAAAACTTTTTCATTCCAATCTATTTTTCAATTTTCTTTTCTTTCCACTCTTGTGGTCTTAAACTACATAAATCAAGTTTAAATTCCAAGACAATGATCAATTATATCAACATTATCTTTGACCAAAACAATGATATCTCAAGTAAATGTACTATCAATGATTCACTTACTATACGAAATAAGTAAGCAAAACAAATTTTCTCAATTCAAAGCCATTGTATGCTTTCCACAGATAATCCATGTGTCATTAAAATTTTTGTATTCAACATACTAAATCAATATGGTTTGCTTAACTTCTCAAAAACATAATCTAGACACTCAAGATATGTATGAAAATTCTTTCTACACTATGTCTTTGCAATGTATCTAATCAAGACAACAGACACCAATAGATTTCCTCAAATGAGAAAACGTAGGAGCATCTAATGGTTTAGTAAGAATATCGGCCAAATTCTGATCAGTATGCACTTTTTTCAAAGACACGACATTTTGTTCAACAAGTTCCCTAAGAAAGTGACGTCGAATGTCAATGTGTTTTGTCCTACAATGCAAAACTGGATTCTTTGAAATATTAATTGTACTAGTATTATCACAAAAGATAGAAATAATACCTTGATCAACTCCATAATCCAGAAGCATCTGTTTCATCCAAAGCAATTATGTACAATAATTTCCAGCAGCAATGTATTCAGACTTACAAGATGATAAAGATATGCAATTTTGCTTCTTACTATACCATGAAACAAGATTAGTACCAACATAGAAACAACCACCTGAAGTACTCTTTCTATTATCCTTGTTACTAGCCCAATCAGCATTAGTATTGCCAGCAATCTCAGTGTTAGACTCAGAAGAATAACACAATCCATAATTCAAAATGCTATTAACATAACGAATAATGCGCTTAATTGGAAGAATGTGTTGTTCTCTATGATTAGCTTGACACCTAGCACAAACACCTACACTAAATGAAATATCTGGCCTAGATCCTGCCAAATACAACAAGCTACCAATCATTCTCCTATACAAGAAATGATCAACCTTGTGAGGATCAGAGTCTCTATCCAATTTAGATGAATTACTCATAGGAGTTTAAATACGCTTTGAATCTTTCATACCAAACTTCTTAACTAGCTCCTTCGCATATTTTGATTGAGATATGAACAATCCCATCATCATGTTGTTTCACTTGGAGACCTAAAAAGAAAATCAGTTCACCAACCATGCTCATTTCAAAAGTTTTACTCATGTCTTTAGAAAAATTATGAACAAAGTTGTTACAAGTAGCACCAAAAACAATATCATCCACATATATTTGAGCAACAAGAAGATCTTTTCCTTTCCTGAAAATAAATAATGTTTTATCCACTCCTCCTCTTTTGAAGCCCTTGTGCAATAAATAAGAAGTTAACTTCTCATACCATTCTCTAGGAGCTTGCTTTAAACTTTAAAGAGCCTTTTTAAAATGAAAAACAAAATCAAGATTATGTGGATCAGTAAAACCTTTTAGTTGTGCTACATAAACTTCTTCCTGCAATATACCATTGAGAAAAGCACTTTTAACATCCATTTGAAACAATTTGAATTTAAAGTGACATGCAAGAGCAAAAAGAAGTCAAATAGACTCAAAGTCTAGCAACGGGTGCAAAAGTCTCATCAAAATCGATTCCTTCAACTTGAGTGTATCCTTGTGCAACTAATCTAACTTTATTTCTCATCACAAGACCATGTTCATCAAGTTTATTTTTAAAGATCCATTTAATCCCTATGATATTAGTATCACTAGGTCGAGGCACTAATTCCCAAACATCATTCTTCACAAATTGAAGCAATTCTTCTTGCAAAGCCATAAGCTAATCAGAATTTTGAAGAGCTTCATCAACATTCTTAGGTTCAAAGTGAGCCATGTGACATGAATAAACTATATCATCTACAATGCATGAGTGTCCTACATCATCATGGACTGTACTCCTTGTACCATGTTTAACCCATAGACCTATCACATTGTCAATTGGATGACTCAATCTAACTCTAGAACTGCTAGATGTGGGAATATCTAAAGATGGCGCAAGAATTCCTATAGGTTCATCAGCGATGTCCTAAAATTCCTCATCCTCATCTTCTTCAACCTCTTCACCTTCTCTACCTAAATCCTTAACTATTTCTTCTTCTTGAATTGTAGGTTTTTTCCTTTCTCTTGCAATTTCAAAATTAGTTTCTTCTTCATCAAGTTGAGAAGAGGTTATCTTAGATTTTGTGTCATCAAAAACCACAATTATCGACTCCATGACCACTTTGGTTCTAAGATTAAAAACCCTATATGCCCGACTTGTTTGTGAATAACTCAAAAATACACCTTCATCACTTCTAGAGTCAAATTTACCCAAGTGTTCCCTATCTCTAAGGATATAACATTTACTTCCAAAGACTCTAAAATATTTAACAGTGGGCTTTCTATCATAGCACAATTCATATGAAGTTTTGTTACTTCCAGGCTTAAGATAAACTCTATTTAGGATATGACAAGCAGTACGTGCCGATTCAGCCCAAAAATGACTAGTAATCTTATTTTCATGAGGCATAGTACGATTCATACTTGCGATTGTCGTATTTTTCCTTTCCACTACACCATTCTGTTGTGGTGTTTTAGGTGTTGAAAATTCATGCTTAATGCCATTCTTATCACAATATTTAATAAATTCATTAGGTTCGAATTCACTTCCATTGTCGCTTCTAATCCGATTAATTCGATATTCCTTCTCATTTTGAATAAATTGGCACATAGACCTGAAATTCACAAAAGTATCGGATTTTTCTCTCAAATATGCAACAAATGTAAATCTAGAAAAATCATCAACCATAACAAGCAAATATCTTTTTCCTCTAATGCTATCAGGAGTTATGTGACCCATCAAATCCATATGAATCAATTCTAAAGGTCGAGAAGTGACTTTATGAATAAGTCTCTTATGTGACACTCTAGTTTGTTTTCCTAGTTGACATGGACCACAAATTTCATTCTTAGGCATCTTCAATTTAGGCAAACCTCGAACAAGATCATTGTTAGACAAATTCACTAAATCATTATAATTCACATGTCCAAATCTTTTATGCCATAAAACAGCCTCATCAGTAACTGCAGAAAAATACATTAGTGAAGAATCTGAAAACACAACATAGCAATTATCAGAAGTTCTAGTTCCTTTCAAAATACATTCACCTTTTTCATTAGTTACAAAACACCCTTATTGAGTAAAATTGACTTGAAACTCCTTATCACATCTTTGACTAATACTGAACAGATTAGCAACTAAACCTTTAACAAATAGAACATTCTTTAACTCCCCAATTCCTGAAAATTTAATCTTACCTTTACCACTTACAGTAGAAGCATTACTATTACCAAAAGTAACAGTACCAGCTAAGCATTCCTTAAAAGTGGTAAACATTGTTCTATCCCCTGTCATATGCCTAGAGCAACCACTATCAAAATACCAACCATATGGACCAAGTGCTCTAAGTGCTGTGTGCATAGCAAGGCATTTAAAATTCTCTTTCTTTATCCAAACAATTTTAGGGTCATTATGCAATGATTTCACTATTGTTCTAAGCAAAGTATCACAAGGCTCAACAGTCCTAATCCTCTTCATTCTCAAATTTGAACTCTCAAAGTTTTTCAATTTCTTTCCTAGTTCAATTTTTTTTTTTCTGACACTTATACTTGATATGCCCTTTTTCACCACAAAAATGACATGTTGAAATAACTTTAGAAGAATTAGAAATAACACAAGGCTTGGTTTCAACTTTCACAAAAGCATCTTTAGATTTCTGAAAATATAAATCCTTTGAAGTTGAAGCAAATTCTCTATTATGACTACTATTTTCAACTACTCCTTTTAACTTATCAATTTTGCAAGTGTCAACATCAATCTTTTGAATAAATTGTATTGATTTCACAAATTCACTACTCAAATTATCAATTTTAAGTTCCAATGATTTATTAAACAAATTTACCTGCTTAAGCTCCTTTTCCAGAAAATCAATTTTATGAAGAAGATTTAAATTCTTATGGCCAATTTCTTCCAAATTCTTATTAGAGACAAAAACTTCTAACTTATAAATATCTTTGTCGAGTTCCGCAAGTTCCAATTTCTCTAACAATTTTTCAAAATCCTTTTTAAACTCTGACCACTCAATTTGCATGCTTGTGACAGAATCAAAAATAGGAGGTAAAGATAACACATCAACAGATGAATTTTCTGACATGATGCAAAAATAAACAATTAATCAAAAAAAATAATCTACTCTGTATATCGAGTAACCTGCTCTGATACCAAATTGTGAAACAAGAGTTACGCGGGGGGCGGAAACAATTAATTTTAATTGTAATTAACTCCTTTAATGACCTAGATCTAATTATTAGGTCAACTTGCTTCATTTATGATTAATTAAATTATACGATCAATTTAAACATCCCCAATCACAAATATATGAAAAGCAAAGCAAGTTAGAGTTAGATAGATTGCACTAGGATTTTAGCGAGGAAACCCCAGTTCATAAAATACGTCAACTGTTATGGGAAAAACCTCGTGGACTATGCAGTCCAAAGTAAACCAATCCACTATACTTGAAACAAAGTATACAAAACTTTGACTCTGGCTCACACCCTATCGTTCTACATTAAACGAACCGTTGACGATCCTCTGGCTTTGCGACTCCTTGTCTAACAGCAACTTGATCTCTAACTAACACTTGATATTTGTAGAAGAGTAGCAGGTAGATCAGACAACACTCTACGAATGCTCCAACCCTTTCAAAGTGTGATTGTGTTTACTTCTCTTCTTCAAGATCTGAACTCGATTGTAGAAGAATTAAATCTTGCTTCTTATCTGGAATATCTGAATCTTCAGTATAGCTCCAATTCCAATAAGATAGAGAACAACAGCACTAAATCACTCATGAATATATGTGTATGCTCTTATAAATCAATTCAGAATAATCAAATTTGATTTTCTGAATTTTCTCTCTCTAGAAGGCTTTCTCAAAATATAGAATTGATTTTCCTTAAAGCCATTAATAAACCTAGAAGTTTACCAAGGTTTATATAGAGTTTAGAATACCCTAGTCCCTCTAAAAATATGAAAATTTTTGTGCATAGAACTTAGAAAGAAGTTGGGATCAAAAAGGAAACAATCAGAACAGGAAACTGAAAGTTTGAATGCTGTCAGGACTCTGGCTACCGATTCCCAAATTGGCTACCAGTTTAAGTGCTACCGGTTCTCAAATCAGCTACCAGTTCAAGAAGGTCAGAAACCTTTCTGATGTCTTTGGCTACTGGTTCCCATTTCTCCTACCGGTTCAAGATTGGTAGTGACCAAATATTTTGTGAACCAATGTTTTCTACCGGTTCAAAGATTCTCCTACCGGTTCCCTCTAGGCAGAATAGACTATTTTGGTTTTCTTCAGCCTTCTAAACTCCTTAAGTGTTTTCACTCACTCACATACCTTCCTAAAGCATTGTTCGCATCAACCCGGAATGTAGCAACCTTGAACACTTGAACTTCTTCAAATCCGCATCCGATCTTCAATCTTTGAATTTTTTAATTGAAAAATTACAACTCGATCGGACTTATTTTGACAACGAAATTAGCCAATTATAAAATTTATATCTCACAATCTCCCCCTTTGGAAATTTCGTGACAAAACCCTAAAAACAATTCATCAATCTACCCAAGCAGGAAAGTAAATTACAATGATTGTTACAGGAAATAAAATGCGTAAATTTTCTTGAACCTTATGAAGCTTCAACACATGTAGCAACCTATAATCTGCACATTAGCTCAAACACAACTACCCGTGAAGCTTAATCAAGAAAATAAACACAAGCATAAAATAGCAAAGCTAATAATGTCTAAATGTCAATGCAATGTAATGCAATGAACAATGGTTCTCCCCCTCAATGCAAAAGTCTCCCCCTTAATGCAAAAATTAACAAGGGTCGTAAGGAAGAAAAATCCTAGAAGTAGGAAGCAACCAACCATATAAATCTTGAAAATTGAAACCAATGAGAATGTAGACTCCACAAGATTATATGTATCAACAAAAATAACCAAGATCAATTCTTTTAAGTTTCACAAACTTAGTAAGTGTAGAAAAATCACCACCAAGTTCCAAAAACATATGATCTGTCAATTGTTCAGATTTCAGATAACAAATAAATGATATCACATAGCCTTAGAAATCAAACAATCAACATGTGCAAAAGATTTTTTTTTTATCCCTCTTTATGCTCCATTTTTATTTTTGCACATTGACAGCTTTCACGCTTATTGGCAGCCAGCTTTTTCCCTTATTCCCATTTGTTTCGAGTCAAGGTAGCTTTCGAACAAAACCCAAAGGTAGCCTTTTCCATCTCACCTTTTTTTTTTTTTTTTTTCAAAACAGCAAATATTTTTGTTTCTTTTTCAAAAACTTTTTCATTCCAAGCTATTTTTCAATTTTCTTTTCTTTTCACTCTTGTGGTCTTAAACAATATAAATCAAGTTTAAATTCCAAGACAATGATCAATCATATCAACATTATCTTTGACCAAAACAATGATATCTCAAGTAAATGTACTATCAACGATTCATTTACTATACGAAATAAGTAAGCAAAACCAATTTTCTCAATTCAAAGCCATTGTATGCTTTCAAGAGATAATCCATGTGTCTTTAAACTACTTGTATTCAACATACTAAATCAATACGGTTTGATTAACTTCCCAAAAACATAATCTAGACACTCAAGATATGCATGAAAATTCTTTCTAGACTATGTTTTTGCAATACATCTAATCAAGACAACAGATACCAATAGATTTCCTAAAATGAGAAAACTTAGGAGCATCTAATGGTTTAGTTAGAATATCAGTCAAATTCTGATCAGTATGCACTTTTTCCAAAGACACGACATTTTGTTCAACAAGTTCCCTAAGAAAGTGATGTCGAATGTCAATGTGTTTTGTCCTAGAATGCAAAACTGGATTCTTTGAAATATTAATTGTACTAGTATTATCACAAAAGATAGAAATAATACCTTGATCAACTCCATAATCCAGAAGCATCTGTTTCATCCAAAGCAATTGTGTGCAACAATTTCCTGCAGCAATGTATTCAGCCTCACAAGATGAAAAAGATATGCAATTTTGCTTCTTGCTATACCATGAAACAAGATTAGTACCAACATAGAAATAACCACATGAAGTACTCTTTCTATTATCCTTGTTACCAGCCCAATCAGCATCAGTATAGCCTATATTTGTTGTTGGTTTCCTTGATGGAGTCGCCACAACCAACAAAGCTTGAAAGTTGTGTAAGAATTTAGGAGGTGGCCAAGTTTTACATTTATAGAAAGCCACTACTACCTTTCTCTATATAAAATATAGATAGGGCGAGTAGGGATCGTCCCAAGGGATTTGATGGTGTATCGAATTGTGAAACTATGGTAATTAGGGTTAGTAGGTCGAGTGGTCACACAATTGGTTGGTTGGTTGATTAAGTTAAATTGAATTCAACTAAAAAAAATAATATGAGGTAAACAAGAGAGAGAGAGGTCTTGGGGTGTAGAGATCACCACTAAGCAATACTTTTCTATACTACTAACAAGTGATCAATTGAGGGTAATGGATGTGTTGCAATATGATAAGGGTGTTTGTGCATTAGGTTGATTCAATTGGCAAGGATGACAAATCAAGCAAGTATTGTCTAAACATCATGTGAAAAGCACAATATATCTAAACAATAGAGCATATATTGTCTAGACAGCATGGGGATAGGACAATAGATCAAAACAAGTCATTAATCCTTTATTAAGCTCACAATCCACATGCAACACAATATTAGAGGAATATGCCATTTGGACTCACAAGCATGGAACATCAAACATCAAGAGTAGATTGTCCTCCCATCTAACATTACACTACCACTATACTAAATCTACACTACTAGCATGAAATTAAAGCTATCTAGACTAGGGGAGAGGCACAAACCATCAAGAATAGGCATAAACCATCAAATGAACCAAAATAGCATTCATTAAGCATATCATCTTGATAATCTCTAGATCTATAGCATCAATACACATAGACATGTATCAAAAACACTAAATCTAGAGATAAGCACATGAATATCCTACTTTAGCATACACAGACATATGGATAGAATAAAATAGTCAATTGGAAGCATTAAACCATACAAACCATGAAATAATCAAGATTTATATATACATGAATATCAAGATGTATCATACAACACTAATCCCTCAATAATACACAAGATTAGAGTATAGAAAGCATGCTTGGGGCTAACTCTAGCCCCAAGAAGATGTCTAGCCACTCATGGTAGTGATGATCCAACCCTCAAGGGCTAACTCCATGGCTGCTCCTTGTTGGTGAAGATCTCCTCCAATGGTTGCTCTAGCTTCCTCCCTTCTTCCTCTCCAAGAATAGCCTCCAAGATGATTTTCAATGTGTGACAAGAGACTCTAGAGCCCTCTCCAAAAAGTGTATCATATTCCTTATATAGGTAGGTCAAATACACCCTATGATGAGCTGTGGTCGTGCAAGGTATATTCTCCAATGATTGGATGAAGGACGGAATAAATGAGCTGGACTTTAACTTTTTCTCGCTGGAGGAAGTTCAATCGATCGAACCTTAACTTGGATCGATCGAAGATGGGTTCGATCGATTGAACTGCATCTTGGATCGATCGAAGTGGTCTGACTCCTCCGGATAAGGACAAGGCTGAGATATTTTGAAGATATTTATGGGGAAAAGGACAAAAGTGGTTGGTAGGCGTACAGCTGTGAATAAGATCAATCATTTGAATAGGACAAAATAGGGTTCGATCGATCGAAGGTGATGTTCGATCGATCGAACTTGGAGTTTCAGCAAAGGCTAAGGTTGGATCTATCGAGAAGTACTGTGATCGATCATAGATGTTCGATCGATTGAACTCTAAGTTGGATCGATCGAACTTTTCAGCTGCATAACTTTGATTCTTTTTTGCTCCTTTCTTTCTCCACTTTGCTCCCTCCTTTGGTTTATCCCAGGATTGCTTTAATTAAGCTCTTATTTGGCTGAGTTAGCTTAATTTTGGGATTAGTGCCTGAAAATATAAATAACACGCAATAAGTCTAAAACGGCAAAGTAAGATAGATAAAGGTACTAGAATGCTTAAGCTAAACGGGTTTAAATGCGTACTTTTCAGTGCTCATCACACCCCCAAACTTAAATATTGCTAGTCCCTAACAATGAACTAAGAAGTAAAGGAATGAAATGAACAACTAAACAAGTATAAACTGGAAAGCAAGTAAAATGATAACACCATTTTCATAGGGAACACGATTGCATTTAGCATATGCAACAAGCCTTTTAAACCCCTAGGTTACCCCTAGTGGACGAGTAAAGTCTCGTGAGGGTTTCCAGAAATGGTACCCACAAACATTAAGCTCATTCTTTCAAAAGAGGCACCAATATTACAAACAAGCATTGGGAGAAAACTACCTCAAGTATACAATTTTTCAACCATTTCCAAGCAATCTCCCAAAATCTCAACATCAAACAAGCAAGCATGGTCCTCCATACATCAAGAAAATGATCATGAAAATCGAAACAAGTTTAGAATCCATGTGAGAGGTCCGGCATCAAGTGTGTTGCTATCTTAGGCAACTAGAGAAGTAATCACATCCTTACCCTCAAACTAGCACACAAATCTAGTACCGATCATCAAGATAAGAGAGTGGACCTTTTATTAAAGCTTTATTTTTCTAGGTGCGCTTATTCTTTTCACTCTATTTTTTTTTTTTTTTTTTTTATTGAGGATCAAAGATGGAAATATTGTGCAATGTGTTGATCTCTTAAGCTTTCTAGAAGATTCATGTAGCGAGCGTTAGGTCAATGACTCCCAAACCAGATGGCTTTAGGGCATTAGGTGTTAAGACACCCCTATAGACTTACAAACTCAAATCAAATAGGCTACAAATCAAGACAACAACCATCTAATCATTTCCTACTTCTCACCTTTTGGGAGAAGTCCTCACTTTTATTACTTTTGCAACTTTTTTTTCTTTTTTTTTTTTTTTTAATAATCAATTATTAACCTAGAGTTTGGGCCCTCCACCTTTCGGCGCGAGAAGTTCACTGCTTAATGAGGCAAGAATCCCGGCTACTCAATGAAAAGGGGTTGTTATCCACCTTTATCAAGAATGAAAGCTTTCAATGCACTACTAGCCCAATTGGGATATAACCAATTCAATAATCAATAAAGCATGTACCCCACAAATGAATGCTAGTGTGCACCGGTGCTAGTGTAGAATCCTAGAATGAATCTCAAAACAATCACAAATTCAGGATGATGTGGACCACAAATGCAAGCAAGATATCAATCTTTTGAAAAATTTACTCCTAAATGGCATCCTCAAGGCATACAAGGAGTATTGGACTCTCAAGTCAAGCAATTTTTAAATTTTAAGCAATATAGTCCTCAAAAGATCAAAATCATAGCTAGAAATGGACCAAGTATAGAAATATCCCTCAAATACACAAGACATGCTCAAAATTTGAATTTTAAAGTAACACTGAAACATACACCAATACCCCCAAACTTAAGCTGCACATTGTCCTCAATGTGTGAAGAGAACAAAGGAAAGAGTATACCAGTGCTTTAGACATGAATGATCGGGATAGAAGTATCCAAAGTGGGTGGCATGGCCCCCCCAAACTTGGGATAAACTGTGGTCCTGAAAAGTTTGCACTCGGATAAACTCATTAGATAACAAGATAGGATAATCAGTGCACAGTGGACATGCAAGTGTTAAATGGGATAAATAGAGAATAGAGAGAGAGGTGTAAGAGTGGTCCTGAAAAATTGGGCAGCACTCTCTCACTGAAGTCACTGTGGTGTACCTGATGGAGTCAAACATACAAATATGAGATACTAAGAGACATCCATAATCAAAAAGCAATATATAGAGAATATAAAGTGTATGTACATCAATAAAATAATAAAGCCGACAGACCGGCCGCAAAGTATAATACAGTAACAGTGACAGTATAATACAGATCCAGAATAAAAGAAATGAAAGCATAGAACAACTGGAAGTGGAGTCTCAGGAGGCCTGATCATGAAGATCTGCAGTGGCTGGAGGTGCAGGTGCAGGGAGTCGGCTGGAGAGATCGGTAAAGCAAGCCATGACATCCGCCCTGAAAGAGGTGAACTCAGCTCGGTAGGCAGTGATATCGGCTCGCATGGCTGCTACGTCCTCCTCCAGTGTCTGCAAGCGTGCTCTGAATCTGGGAGTGGGAACTGGAGACTTAGGCAGAGATGCCTCTGAAGAAGACTCCCGAACTCGCTCCTGAGCAGTGGCTCGATCACTGGTATCATCGGCATCAGCATCATCTGTAGCATCGGCATACTCCTCCGCAGGTCGCTCGAGGTTAATGTCCATGCGATCGGTAGCCGGACCGACTGGTGTGTCGTTCGCTGCGATATCTGCTGCTGCTGGAGGTGCCGGCTGTGCCTGGGCTGCCTCCTCCTCTTCTAGTTCAGCTGCTGCCTCTACAGTTGGCTCCTGAAGACTCCGAATAAGAGCATTGTAGCTCTTATTCCAGTCGCTCCTCCTATAGAAGCTGGACAGTGCAAGGGGCTCCTCATCTGGTGGCACTCTGTAGCGCTGGTCAAGAAGGATCTGCGTAATGAGGTGTCCGAAGGGTAGGACCTTGGACCGCTTAGGGTCCTTCCTGGAAATGAAAGAATCATACAGTAACCTCATCACGCTCCAGATGAGGACTGGGATAGATACCCAGCAGCTCGTGTAAAAAGCGTAAAGAGCTGTCAAGTAGTCATGACGCCTCTGGATCTTGTGGCCCGCCATGTAAATGTTCTGGAAGAGAACTGTGTCGATGAACCAGAGGTCGTCAGGCAAGAAGGTCCTGGTGGCGAATGTCTGACCACCGGCATGATGGCCTGTCAAGGAGACAGCCATGTCAAAAAATGAAGGCCTATGCAGCCTCGGGTATGTCTCTGCAAGCTCAGGTGGACACCGGTGTGGGCACCGGCAAGCACGGGCCAGAGTGTCAACTGTGATGACAATCTCGTGGCCGTCCAGTGTAGTGATCATCTCCGCGGTAGATCGTGGCGAGGGCCGGAGATGCTGAAAGAATAGCCGCACTAGTCGTGGGTATACAAGGCCGGTGAATGGGGCAAGGATGGCTGAGAGGCCCCGCTGCATGATATCCTGATAGCCAGACCGGGTCAGGATAGACTCGGAGAAGTACTCAGTATCGAAGTACGACTCCTGAGCCACGGTCATGGCTGCATATCTCGGCAGCAACTGGTCACGGCGCTGAGCCGGTAGAGGTTGCTGCGGTGATGGCATGGCGGCTGCATCTGCCTGATGGCGCGAAGGAAAAGGTGATGGTGTGAAGGCTGGAGGAGCCTGGGATGTAGATGGCACGTGGTCAGCTCCCTCCTCAGCCTCGTGGGATGGGGACTGAGGGGGAGTAGCCTGTGCGGGCTCCTCCTGAGCATGAGATGGCTCTGCAACCATCTCTATCCTGGGCCGTATATGTCTGCGGGGTCGCTGTGGTCCCGAAGATCGCTTAGCTACTGTCTTGAACCGCGGAGGCATGATCTGTAAAAAGACAAGAAAATTTCAATATATAAGTCAGTGCCAAATATATAAGAATTTAAATGCATAATAGAAACATGTATGTCAAATAAGATAGACAAAATATGGATGACATGAATCTATGATAATGATGAAATGTGAGTCATGCTAAGCAATGTAGGTATAAAATGCATCCAATGTGGAATATCACAGGCATTGTGCATATAAAGATAGCATGAAGACGACACAAGATGAATGGAGTGTGTATGTGTGATCTTTGAAAGTTCGATCGATCGAACTTTAAGTTCGATCGATCACAGAAATTTTCGATCGGTCGAAGTGAAAAATGTTTAAAAGTTGGATCGATCGAAGTGAATTGGATCAATCCAACACTTGGATCGATCGAAGCATGAAAGTGCACAAGATTGGATCGATCGAAGGTAGTGAAATGAAGTTCACTACTTCGATCGATCGAAGCACAAGTTTGATCGATAGAACTGTGTGAATGCCGAATCTGAAAAGTCGCAGATCTATGAGATCTAGAGCACGGGGCCCACACAAACGTGTTTGTGGGCCCATCTACACACTAAACATCCAATCCTCAACACCCAAACACTCCCCAAATGCCAAATCAAATCAAAAATCCCCAATTTTGGTTCGGCCGAATGCATGTGTGTATATGTATATCATAATCATGAAATTGATGCTTCAAAATGGATGATTAATACACATAAAACATAAATCAATATAGAAAATCATGAATCATGCATCGATTAAACTTTTAAATCAAGAAATGGCTCGTGGTTTACCTCAAAACTGAGAGGGATGAGATGAGAGAGAGGGGGCGAAGCCGCGGTGAAAATAAGGCTTGAGTTGGCCAGAATTTGCTTGCCGGAGATGGGGAAGTTGATTTGGAATTGGGTTTTTGCCGGATTAGGATGAGATTGAGAGAAGAGGGAGACTAGGGTTCGGTTTCCTTTTGAAGTTGGATCGATCCAAAGTGATCGATCCAACTCGGTTATATTTTAAAAACACGATATGCAGAGTTCGATCGATCGAAGATGGAGTTCGATCGATCGAACTTAGGTCTCCACTCTTAATGGCATTTTTTTTGAAATTTTGGATTTTTTTTTTTTTTTTTTTTTTTTTTTGAATGAATTTTGAAAAATCAAAGGAAATTAAATTAATGAGATGCAAATTTCGATCAATCGAAGAAAGATTTCGATCGATCGAAGAGGATAAAGAATGTACAAGTTTAAGGGTTCAAGAGTTGACACGTGTTGGAACCTTGGATCGGTCAAACTTGGAATTCGATCGATCGAACATGAAAAATTTTGAAAAGTCCCGAGAGCATGCATTTTGGAATTTAGATGCAGGTCCAAAATTTTTCTAAGTGTTGGGACTCATGATCGATCGAACCACATGTTGGATCGATTGAAAGATAGTTCGATCGATCGAAATGGTTTACGATCGATCGAACTTTTGAAAATTTGGAGATCCCGAGAGCATGCATTTTGGAATTTGAATGCAGGTCCAAAATTTTTCTAAGTGTTGGGTGCAAAATGAGAGCTGGATCGATCGAGTCCATAGTTGGATCGATCGAATCAATGTTCGATCGATCGAACCAAAACTTGGATTGATCGAAATTATGCCTAAATGCTCAAAATGACTTGAATGCTCATGCAATCCCTTACTCAGTTCCTTCCAATCTATATGAACCACAAAAACAGTATCTAGACTTTGCAAGAATCAAAATGCAAGATAGAAATGAGGGAGGAATAGGGTTTTGACATCCTACGAATTTCGGTGCTAGTCTTTAACGTCTCTAGCAAGACCTAGGGTTTTTTTAACCCGGATCAAAGATCTTGCAATGCATCCCCTCCTTTTTGGGATGAGAGATGTTTTGAGTCACTCCCAACAAATGGTTCTTAGAAGAACTTGTTGGGGTAAACTCAAAAGACGTCTTAAGTTCCTTGTCAAAACTTTCCTTGGGCTTCCACGCCCTTTCACAACAAGAGTTCGAAATCACTTTTCTTGCATGCAATGCTGAAGATGAAGATGAAGGCTTTGAAACATTGTTCATGCACAAAAGCTCATTCCTTTCACAAGCAAGATTATGATATTCCTCTACCACATTAACCTCTTCCTCATATTTGTTAAATGGATTGGGTGTGGGGTTAAAGATGTTCAACTCCACTCTCATGTGCCCAAAAGAAATCTTCATTATCCCCGTCCTACAATTTATGTTGGCATTTGAGGTTGCCAAGAAAGGACGGCCAAGGATAACCGGAATTTGGTTCTTTGGATTGGGCACCGGTTCCATGTCAATGACGACAAAGTCAACTGGGAAGAAGAACTTATCAATCTTAATCAACACATCCTCAATTATCCCCCTAGGCTTCTTAATGGATCGGTCGGCAAGTTGTAAAACCACTGACGTCGGTTTCAATTCACTTAGGCCCAATTTGACATAAACCGAATAGGGAAGAAGGTTAACACTAGCCCCTAAGTCAAGAAGTGCCCGGTTGATGACATGTTCACCAATGACACAAGATGTTGTAGGTGCACCGGGGTCCTTAAACTTTAGCAAAGTGTTGTGTTGTAGAATGGAACTCACTTGTTCGGTTAAGACCACTTTTTTTTATGTTTGGCTCTTGTTCTTCCGCTTTTGGGTGCATAAGTCCTTCAAGAATTTGGCATAAGCCAGAATTTGCTTAATTGCATCCAAAAGTGGAAGATTGACTGTGACTTGCCTAAACATATCCATCATCTCATTGTTCTTGGTCTTTTGCCTTTATTTTGAAATGGACCCTTTCAAGGTGTCCGGAAATGGAGCTTTTTCAAAAACTCTTTCAGCATTTTCTTTCAAAGAATTTTCAGCATTGGACTTGTTCGATTCAATGGATTTCAAATCACTTTTCAAAGAAGAATCATGAATAACATTTTTCAAAGAACTTTTTTCAAACACATTTTTCAACACTGTTTTCAATGAATCTCTTTGGAAATCATCTTTCAACTCACAATTTGAGGGCTTCTCATTCTTAAGATCATGCACATGCAATGAAGGAGGAATAGTGTGTGGAACGGGACGGGTGACAACTTGAGGTTGTACCGGTTCACTCTCTTCATTAGGCATTCTAACTTGATTGTCTACTACCCTACCACTTCTCAAGGTTGTTACCGCCATGACATGCTCAACATTATGCCCTTCCAATGAGGATTTGGTTTCTACAGCACATTGTTGTTTGATTGGAGCATTCATGTGCATCTTTCCCTTCTCTCTAGCATTAAGTGTTTCAGCTATTTGCCCTACTTGGGTTTCTAGCTTGGCAATTGATTGAGAATGAGAATGCAACAATTGAGTATTTGCTTCTAGAGTGCCCAAAGCATTTAAAACCTTTTCCTCAAAAGCAGAACCTCTAGAATTTCCTTGAGAATATGATTGGTTAGGAAAAGGAGAACTAGCAAATTGATTTCCTTGTGAGTTATATGGTCTTGAACCTTGGGATCCTTGGTTTTGAAGTGCAGGTGGAATGTATTTTCCTTGAAAACCGCCTTGGGAAGAGTTCGAGCCCTCCCCTTGGTTTTTCCAAGAAAAATTAGGATGATTCCTCCAACCGGGATTGTAATGGTTACCATAAGGATTGTTCCCTTGGTTCATAATTGTTGCATTAACTTGCTCAATGGGTTCATTTTGAATTTGTCCATGAGGACAATTAGAAGTAGAATGAAGAACACTAGAACAAGTCATACATGATTCATTTTAAGCTCTAGGGGAATGGTTAGGAAAGGAAGACACTTGATTCGCCAAGTTTTGATTGATCAATTGATCAAACTTTTGAGATAAAGACTTCATCTCGGCGGTTATATCATTTGAGTGGTTAACTTGATGCAAGCCAACACTCTTCCTACCTTGAGAATTTCTACCATTCCTAGATGACAATGTTCAATGCAAAGAGTTTTCACTCATGCTCTCATAAAGACGCCACACGTCTTCCTCTTGCCGGTCTATATAAGAACCTCCCATTGAAGCATCAACCATGCCTTTATAATTGTCCGATAAGCTTTCAAAGAAGAATTGGACCAATTGTCATTTAGGCATGTCATGGTGAGGACACTTCCTAAGCAATTCATTGAAGCGTTCCCATACCTCGTGGAAAGTTTCTCCCTCCCCATGTGTGAATTCTCTAATGGCGGTTCTCATAGCATTGGTCTTCGAAACCGGATAGTACTTTTTCAAAAATTCTTGTTGCATTTCTGCCCAAGAAGTTATAGAAAAAGGCCTAAGGTTGCTAAACCAATACTTCGCCTTATCTTTAAGGGTGAACGGAAAAAGTTTCAGCCTTAAAACTTCTTCCAGCATGTCCGTGTATCGAACGGTAGAACAAACTTCAAGAAACTCATCCAAATGCTTGTAAGGTTCTTCACTAGGAAATCCATGAAAGTTAAGTAGCATTTGGATAGTTTGTGCTTTAATCTCATAATGGTGTGCTCTAAATGGTGGCAATTGAATGCATGTGGGTGCATTATACTCATTAGGCACATAGTGATCTCTCAATGCGAGTAGTGGATTAGCAACTTGAGGTGCAACATGGACACCTTAGTTATATTGAGCTTGATTAATGATGGGGGGTTGTGGTGCATACATTGGCCTTGGAATTCCCATTGGAATTTGGCCTTGTTGTTGAGGAGGTTGATGAATGTATGGCCTAGGCATGCCTAATGGAACTTGCATATTATCATTTTGCACATTAGGGTGAAGGATGCCTTGTTGGTCTATGTGACCAAGGTCTTCAACATGATCATCATTGAGAGCGTCCATTGGTAGATTGGTTCTATGTGAACTTCCTCTTCCCCTTGGATTCCTAATAGTGGATTCTAAATACAAATCAAGAGGGACAAGAGTAGGTCTCAATGAACGACGACCATGCATGCACAATGCAACACGAATAAGCAACTTTTTCAACAATGCAATTAAACTTCACAACCACAATTTTCAAATGCAATGTATGTCAAATAAATGCCTCCACGTGGGCCCCCGATTTAACTAAGGAGATTGAGTAAGAAGGTCTCACAATAGTCCTTTAGCACTTCAACTCCAAATTTAAAAGCTTAGCTTAGCAAAAAAAAAAAAAAATTATTTTTTATTTTTATTTTTTTTTTAGCAACTCTTCATTTTTAGCATTTTTTTTTTTCCTTTTTGCTTGCTTTGCTCCTTAGCTTTGAAGTTCTTTGCTAGCTCCTTGCTCAATGCACCTTGTTAATGAAGAACAAACTTAATAAGTAATCAAAAACAGAAAATAAAAAGAAAGTAAAGACACGATCAAAAGAGTACTAATCCTAATTGAATTTCACAATTCGACGTTGCCAATTTAAAATCCCCGGCAACGGCGCCAAAAACTTGTTGTTGGTTTCCTTGATGGAGTTGCCACAACCAACAAAGCTTGAAAGTTGTGTGAGAATTTAGGAGGTGGCCAAGTTTTACATTTATAGAAAGCCACTACTACCTTTCTCTATATAAAATATAGATAGGGCGAGTAGGGATCGTCCCAAGGGATTTGATGGTGTATCGAATTGTGAAACTATGGTAATTAGGGTTAGTAGGTCGAGTGATCACACAATTGGTTGGTTGGTTGATTAAGCTAAATTGAATTCAACTAAATAAAATAATATGAGGTAAACAAGAGAGAGAGAGGCCTTGGGGTGTAGAGATCACCACCAAGCAATACTTTTCTATACTACTAACAAGTGATCAATTGAGTGTAATGGATGTGTTGCAATATGATAAGGGTGTGTGTGCATTAGGTTGATTCAATTGGCAAGGATGACAAATCAAGCAAGTATTATCTAAACATCATGTGAAGAGCACAATATATCTAAACAATAGAGCGTATATTGTCTAGACAACATGGGGATAACACAATAGATCAAAACAAGTCATTAATCCTTCATTAAGCTTACAATCCACATGCAACACAATATTAGAGGAATATGCCATTTGGACTCACAAGCATGGAACATCAAACATCAAGAGTAGATTGTCCTCCCATCTAACATTACACTACCACTACACTAAATCTACACTACTAGCATGAAAATAAAGCTATCTAGACTAGGGGAGAGGCACAAACCATCAAGAATAGGCATAAACCATCAAATGAACCAAAATAGCATTCATTAAGCATATCATCTTGATAATCTCTAGATCTATAGCATCAATACGCATAGACATGTATCAAAAACACTAAATCTAGAGATAAGCACATGAATATCCTACTCTAGCATACATAGACATATGGATAGAATAGAATAGTCAATTGGAAGCATTAAACCATACAAACCATGAAATAATCAAGATTTATATATACATGAATATCAAGATGTATCATACAACACTAATCCCTCAATAATACACAAGATTAGAGTATAGAAAGCATGCTTGGGGCTAACTCTAGCCCCAAGAAGATGTCTAGCCACTCATGGTAGTGATGATCCAACCCTCAAGGGCTAACTCCATGGCTGCTCCTTGTTGGTGAAGATATCCTCCAATGGTTGCTCTAGCTTCCTCCCTTCTTCCTCTCCAAGAATAGCCTCCAAGATGATTTTCAATGTGTGACAAGAGACTCTAGAGCCCTCTCCAAAAAGTGTATCATATTCCTTATATAGGTATGTCAAATACACCCTATGATGAGCTGTGGTCGTGCAAGGCATATTCTCCAATGATTGGATGAATGACAGAATAAATGAGCTGGACTTTAACTTTTTCTCACTGGAGGAAGTTCGATCGATCGAACCTTAACTTGGATCGATCGAAGATGGGTTCGATCGATCGAACTGCATCTTGGATCGATCGAAGTGGTCTGACTCCTCCGGATAAGGACAAGGCTAAGATATTTTGAAGATATTTATGGGGAAAAGGACAAAAGTGGTTGGTAGGCGTACAGCTGTGGATAAGATCAATCATTTGAATAGGACAAAATAGGATTCGATCGATCGAAGGTGATGTTCGATCGATCGAACTTGGAGTTTCAGCAAAGGCCAAAGTTGGATCTATCGAGAAGTACTGTGATCGATCATAGATGTTCGATCGATCGAACTCTAAGTTGGATCGATCGAACTTTTCAGCTGCACAACTTTGATTCCTTTTTGCTCCTTTCTTTCTCCACTTTGCTCCCTCCTTTGGTTTGTCTCAGGATTGCTTCAATTAAGCTCTTATTTGGCTAAGTTAGCTCAATTTTGGGATTAGTGCCTGAAAATATAAATAACACGTAATAAGTCTAAAACGGCAAAGTAAGATAGATAAAGGTACTAGAATGCTTAAGCTTAACGGGTTTAAATGCGCACTTTTCAGTGCTCATCAGTATTCTTAGAGTTAGACTAAGAAGAATAAAGCAATCCATAATTCAATATGCTGTTGACATAACGAATAATGCGCTTGACTGCAAGAATGTGCTGTTCTCTAGGATCAGCTTGATACCTAGCACAAACACCTACACTAAATGAAATATCTGGCCTAGTTGCTGCCAAATACAACAAGCTACCAATCATGCTCCTATACAAGAAATGATCAACCTTTTTCGGATTAGAGTCTCTATCCAATTTGGATGAAGTACTCATAGGAGTTTGAATATGCTTTGAATCCTTCATACCAAACTTCTCAACTAGCTCCTTCGCATATTTTATTTGAGATATGAAAATCCCATCTTTAAGTTGTTTCACTTAGAGACCTAGAAAGAAAGTCAGTTCACCAACCATGCTCATTTCAAAAGTTTTACTCATATCTTTAGAAAAATTATGAACAGGGTTGTCACAAGTAGCACCAAAAACAATATCATCCACATATATTTGAGCAACAAGAAGATCTTTTCCTTTCTTGAAAATAAACAATGTTTTATCCGCTCCTCCTCTTCTGAAGCCTTGTGCAATAAATAAGAAGTTAACTTCTCATACCATGCTCTAGGAGCTTGCTTTAAACCACAAAGAGCCTTTTTAAGATGAAAAACAAAATCAGGATTATGTGGAACAGTAAAAACTTTTGGTTGTGCTATATAAACTTCTTCCTACAAAATACCATTAAGAAAAGCACTTTTAACATCCATTTGAAACAATTTGAATTTAAAGTGACTTGCAAGAGCAAAAAGAAGTCGAATAGACTCAAGTCTAGCAACGGGTGCGAAAGTCTCATCAAAATGGATTCCTTCAACTTGATTGTATCCTTGTGCAACTAATCTAGCTTTATTTCTCATCACAAGACCATGTTCATCAAGTTTATTTTTAAAGATCCATTTGGTCCCTATGATATTAGTATCACTAGGTCGAGGCACTAATTCCCAAACATCATTCTTCACAAATTGAAGCAATTCTTCTTGCATAGCCATAAGCTAATCAGAATTTTGAAGAGCTTCATCAACATTCTTAGGTTCAAAGTGAGTCATGTGACATGAATGAACTATATCATCTACAATGCATGAGTGTCCTACATCGTCACGGACTGTACTCCTTGTACCATGTTTATCCCATGGACCTATCACATTGTTAATTGAATGACTCAATCTAACTCTAGAACTGCTAGATGTGGGCATATCTAGAGATGGTGCAAGAATTCCTATAGTTTCATCAGTGGTGTCTCCAAATTCCTCATCCCCATCTTCTTCAACCTCTTCACATTCTCCACCTAAATCCTCAACCCTTTCTTCTTCTTGAATTGTAGGTTCTTTCCTTTCTCCTGCAATTTCAAAATTAGTTTCTTCTTCATTAAGTTGAGAAGAGGTTATTTTAGATTTTGTATCATCAAAAACCACATTTTTCGACTCCATAACCACTTTGGTTCTAAGATTAAAAACCCTATAAGCCCGACTTATTTGTGAATAACCCAAAAATACACCTTCTTCACTTCTAGAATCAAATTTATCCAAGTGTTCCCTATCTCTAAGGATATAACATTTACTTCCAAAGACTCTAAAATATTTAACAGTGGGCTTTCTATCATACCACAAGTCATATGTTGTCTTGTTAGTTCCAGGCCTAAGATAAACTCTATTTAGGATATGAAAAGCAGTACGTACCGATTCAGCCCAAAAGTGACTAGCAATCTTATTCACATGAAGTACAGTACGAGCCATACCTGTGATTGTCCTATTTTTCCTTTCCACTACACCATTCTGTTATAGTGTTTTAGGTACTGAAAATTCATACTTACTGCCATTCTTATCACAATATTTAATAAATTCCTTAGGTTCGAATTCACCTCCATTGTCTCTTTTAATCCTATTAATTCGATATCCCTTCTCTTTTTGAATAAATTGGCAAATAGACCTGAAATCACAAAAGTATCAGATTTTTCTTTCAAATATGCAACAAATGTAAATCTAGAAAAATCATCAACCATAACAAGCAAATATCTTTTTCCTCCAATGCTATCAGGTGTTATTCGATCCATTAAATCCATATGAATCAATTCTAAAGGTCGAGAAGTGACTTTATGAATAAGTCTCTTATGTGACACTCTAGTTTGTTTTCCTAGTTGACATGGACCACAAATTTCATTCTTAGGCATCTTCAATTAGGCAAATCTCTAACAAGATCATTGTTTCACAAATTCACTAAATTATTATAATTCACATGTCCAAGTCTTTTATGCCATAAAACAGCCTCATCAGTAACTGCAGAAAAACACATTAGTGAAGAATCTGAAAACACAACATAGCAATTATCAGAAGTTCTAGTTCCTTTCAAAATATATTCACCTTTTTCATTAGTTACAAAACACCCTTGTTAAGTAAAATTGACTTGAAACTCCTTATCACATATTTGACTAATACACAACAGATTAGCAACTAAACCTTTAACATATAGAACATTCTTTAACTCCCCAATTCCTGGAAATTTAATCTTACCTTTACTACTTACAGTAGAAGCATTACCATCACCAAAAGTAACAGTACCAGCTTAGTATTCCTTAAAAGTGGTAAACAATGTTCTATCCCTTGTCATATGCCTAGAGCAACCACTATCAAAATACCAACCACATAGACCAAGTGCTCTAAGTGCTGTGTGCATGGCAAGGCATTTAAAATTCTCTCTCTTTACCCAAACAATTTTAGAGTCATTATGCAATGATTTCCCTATTGTTCTAGGCAAAGTTTCACAAGGCTTAACAGTCCTAATCCTCTTCTTTCTCAAATTTGAACTCTCAAAGTTTTTCAATTTCTTTCCTAGTTCAATTTTTCTTTTCTGACACTTATACTTGATATGCCCTTTTTCACCACAAAAATGACATGTTGAAATAAGTTTAAAAGAATTAGAAATAACACAAGACTTGGTTTCAACTTTCACAAAAACATCTTTAGATTTCTGAAAATATAAATCCTTTGAAGTTGAAGCAAATTCTCTATTATGACTACTATATCTCTCCACATAATAAATCCTTAATTATCCCATTTAACAATTCCAATTATCCCTTCGATCATAACCCAAATCACGAATGGTTTGAGCATAATTCACAATACAATTACACTATTATATCATCACTTATGTAACTGCCACATCATCATTCAAATACATGCCACCTCACTGCCACCTAATTTACCAAAATAGGTGTCAACAATTTGAAAAACAACATGCACTTGTTGGTATTTGTAGATTGAATTCTGAAGATTGGTAAGACCAATATTTGTTTGTTGAGATACGGTTGACCAAAATGCGGAGAAACAAATAATTGATTTGTTGATGGGATACAAGTATGATCAAATCAATCACAATTCAAAGAGCAAGTGCATGTATGCTGTGTACTTGGTGATGTTAGATAATTGTCACGAATGTCTTCCCAAAAAATAATAATAACAATAATATCATTGCAATTGTGAATTGTACTTGGGACTAATCAATTCCAGAAAGTCCTTGGAGTAAACTACAAAAATATTTTCCTAAACACACATTCATCAAAGGGCTGAAACATTTTCAATTGTTTGTTCACTTCAAAAAAACTTACTTTTACTAATTGCAATTGTGAATTTTCATACTTATGATGAAAACAAAATGCATGAGAATGATGAGAAAATGAATTAAGTGCATCACTTAAATTTGAACTTCATGTCGACTAATTTGGAAAATTATTGATTGGAAATTTATCGTTGCTCTACATTTTACTTGTTTTGGGACCATGTTTTGTTTCATTATCCAAGCATTTCCTTTCCATTTTCCACATTTTATTTTTTGTTATTTTAGAGTGAAAATGAACTTCTGTTTCAGATAAAAAAATAATAATAAACGAGACAATAAGAGAAGAAATCTATTCATACAAACCAACAACAAATAATAATTTCAATAACATCAGAACCATACATAAATGACTACACAAATCAATAAAAGGGAAACCTCACACACATCAAGACAACAAAATACATAGATGGACTCACTACCAAACTAAAAATGCAATACAGGCACTAATTGGGAGAAAGATGGACAGAGTGTGGTAGCATCTCGATCACGGGCTAGTTGTGGATGGAGGTGGTGAAAAGAATGGAATTGTTGGCATTGTTGTTGGGATGGTCGGGATTGAAGGAATTGTGTTTGGAATGGTTGGGAGAGTGGGCAAAGAAATAGCAGGCAATGGTGGCAGTGTCACCTTTGGAACAGTGGGCATGGTTGGCAATGTTGGTAGCACGTTACTTGGTAACGGTGGCAATGTGGTTGTAGGGAGTGCAGGCATGGCCGGCAATGGAGGCAATGTAGCTTTAGGCAGAGGTGGTATTGTTGGCATTGTAGGCAGTGTGGGTGTTGCAGTTGGAGAGCTTTGCAAGAGTTTGCGAGCTCCGAGGCTCATTTGGATGCTTGAAAGCGATAATGCTACAATCAAATATAGAATAAAAGAATGCTTAGAAGTAGCCATTGTTTGATAGTAGTTGAAGGTCACCCTGGTTGTCTTTTACAAGAAACTCTTCTGCAAGTTCTTTTTGTTGTTTAAGAAAACACATGGACTTGTGGGTATTTATAGAGAATTAATGCTGAAGGATTGTGAATATAATGTGAGTTTGATGAGATGTGGTTGACCGAAGTGGGGGAGAAACTCTAGTTTGTTCACCTCCCAAGCCCAAGCTTTGACAAGAAAAACCAAAATTAGTTGTTTATAATATGTGGCTCATCAATAGGCCAGTGGGGGAATTGAACAAACATTAAAGAGGGAAATTTTGTAAAATGTGTGGCTAGCATAGAGAAAAGACAAAAATTAGTTATTATATTTTGATTTTCGTAATAAAATTCTTTTTTTAACTATTTATTTTCGTTTATATATATATATATATATTAATAACTTAATAAATGTTATACCTTGTGGGTATGACATGAAAAGTCATAAGTTGACTCATAACCACTTAAATTTGTGTCACCCTTGGGCTGCATTAAAAAAAATGGCAGCTTCCAACTATTGCAAACCTCTCCCCCTGCTGCACCACCAGTATTGCCTACATTACGGCGTCTGCCTAAGGCTACATTGCCGGCCATGCCAACACTGCCTAAAGCCACATTGCCACCGTTACCAAGCACTCCGCTACCAACCATGCCAACACTACCTAAAGCCACATTGCCACCATTACCAAGCACCCCAAGTTCCATATTTACCGAATCCAACATTGCCCACAATCCCGACAATTCCATTCCTCGATCTAACCACCTCCCTCCACAAGTACCAGCCCTTCAGTTCTATTACTCCGTTCACCTTTGTCGGAATAGAAAAAAGTATATTGTTGTAATGAATCCATATATATTTTCGTCTTTCGTTTTTTTTTTTGGTTGATTTGCGGAGTCATTTTTGTATTGTTTTATTGTGCTAAAAATTATTGCTTATTGTTTATTTTTTTTAATTAATGTAATTCATTATCGTCTTGAATTTTAAACCACTCTGTGAAGCGAAATTCATTTCTATTCAGATACAACAAAAAACAAAAGGAGGAAATTAATGAAAAGAAAATTAATTATTGGATATGATATTTTTCCAAGGAATAATAGTTCCTCATATATCAGTCTATATGAAGATCTTCAACACTTCGGCCACGTATTGTGATTCATTGTTCTTCTAATGTTTTTTTTTTTCTTTTTTTCTTCGAACTGTTAAACAATTTTCTTCCAATGTTTAACCTACATTAAAATATAAACCTGCAAAATATAATATATATTCATGAAAATGGTGGAGCTAATTTTGATTCAAAGGCCAAAATATGTATGAATATTCAGAATTGCAGTAGGGAAATATATATTTTTAGAGGTGTACGTACAAGCACTAAAAAATTGTTTGAACCTTTTCATATAGATTTAGAAGTTAGTCAAAGTAATAACTAATTTTTTATTTATTTTTTGCTCAAAATTGATTTAGAAGTTAGTCGACTAATATTTATTCGAATTAGACTTGCATTTTAATAATTTCGAGTCCTTGTCACAGAGATTTGTATGAGTATCTGTTGAGCTGAATAAACATTGTTTGATCAGGCATAAAGCTTATTACAAAGTTTTGCTTCATTTGCAACATTATTTTCTTCAAGATATGATGTATTCTATCAATTCCTTTGAGATATAGGTTTTTGTAATGACAAATTTCAGTGTCGATCATCGGAGCCGAATTGTTAGTGTCTCGTACCGTCAAATAGGATGAAACATCACTTAAAATAGGTATGTAAGTTGGGACAATTTATAAATCAAAATATATGAAAGATTTGGTTATAAAAATAAATTAAAAAAAAAAAAAAAAAACAGGAAAGCAAAAATTTTGTTTTGAACCTCAATGCCAACCCTCATATCATATTTTCTCAGCCAACAAATTTTTTTTTTTTTTAAATCATGAATTCTCTCACATTTCTTGTCAAAGTTCAAGCCTCTTCTTAATGAAATTGACATAGATCTACAATACAAAAAATTATATGGATCAAAATTTAATAAATAATATATTGACAAATTCAATTAAAGAGTAAAAAACATAAGAAATCAAACATTAATAGCATCAAAATACTCATTGAAGATGAAAGAACCTTGAGATCAGAACAATTTGAATGGACACCTATAGCGGATGAAAATGGGCTGCGAGTTTCACTCAATAACGTGTTTGCTCAATTTTTTTTTGTAATTGGGACTCACACACACTTCTTCCACCGAAATTCGAACCCCTAGCCTGTTGGTTGTTTATTTGTTTGCTCAATTTATTTCAATTAAAAAATAAAAAGTTATTTAATGACGTTAATAACTGTGATTAATAACAAAAAAAGATGTGATAAAAATATTATTTTATATCATTTCATACTCTATCATAAAATTTGGTTTTTAGCAAAGAAATCAATTTTTTACTCGGTTCAATATCTAAATGCGTTAAATAAAATGTAGTAAATGCGTATTTTTGTTTTAATGTACTATCTTCATTTAAGACAATTTGCATACACTTTCATATAATTACCAAAAGTGTTTTTTTTTAACCTTCAAATAATGTGACTATAGATGAAATACCTCATAAAAGGTTTTTAGATCCCACCATATGGATTGGATGGAAGATTTATTTTTGATACACACAAAGCTAAAAATGCTTTACGACAGACATACGACTTGGATCAAGTGTTTGTCTAACAAGTGAACATAAGTCCAAGAGAACGAACAATAGAAATAAGTATAAATGTTCAACTATGTATGTCAGTATGTTAAGTCTAATAATAATCAAGCTAGGATGATGGTTGGCATTAGGAATGGCAATTTCTTTTGACCCTTAATGGGGTGGATTTGGTGTTCCCCTAAATGGTTTGGGACGAATGTGGTAAAATAATTGAAAATTCGAAGTGGGTTTGGGGAGGGGTGGATTTAGTGATGAACCCGCCCCGACTCCGGCTTGATTATATATGTACCTTTTAATTTTATATATATATATATTTAATATTTTTAAGATTCTTGTTACTTTGCTAAAAGTGTCCGTAAATATATCAATATTTATTATTTAGTAATTTAAAAGTTGGTTCAACTTATTTATCAGCCAAATTTGAATACATTGGGCTAATATTTTTTACTACATAATAAAAGGGGCATAATTCGACCCACCCTCACTATGCCCCGCAATTAAAAGGAGTATATGGAGCGGAGTGGTACTTTATCTACCGAAGTAGGGGTGAGAACAGTATAACAGTTACAAACCCATTCTGGAATAGTGGCAGAGTTGGGACGACAAAGTTTCTAACAGGGTGGAGTAAGGTTTAGTCAAACCCGCTCCAACTCCGTCCCAACTCTGCCCCGTTGCCATCCCTAGTTGGCATTGAGGGTTCAAAACAAAAAATTGGTTTAATGACATGTTGTAACCATTAAAATTTTATTTATGCTTATTTTAATTGTACTCCAATCTGATTAGCACAAATTTGGGTCATTTTTCTTAGAAATTCACTCCCCTTTTAGAACAAAATTGATGCATGAGAAAACATATGACCAAACTCATCAAATTGATGACCAAAGTCTCTCACAGTGATTAGTTAGAGCAATTGATTAGGAATGAAGAGAGTTATATTCTGAAGAGGGATATAAATTGATTGCAGTGGTTGATTGGACCAATTGATTAATCAGTTTACAACTAATTTATTTAATAATTTGAACATCCTTCAAAAGTGATCATGCCATCAAACTACGCCTTGGACTTACCTTTTTTTAGTGGAGTGGAGCAAACTATTGCTCAGTCCATCCATAATTATCGAGCTTTTGCTGGTGACACGTACATGCACTAGAATGGAATTGTGCGAATTTCAGTTGCCATCACCTCCATTAGGATAGCTATTAAACGTTCCATCATGCAAGGACTAACACGTAAATTTTCAGCAACAGGCGTCGATGGATCCTCAGCACTCCCAATTTGAATCGTCATTTGTGAGAAGGTTGTAAATCATCCTTGGGAACTTATTAGATGATTTACAAAACCAAATCACTCTCATTAAATGATTTGCAAAATCAAATCACTCTTGTTGGACAATTTACAGAACCAAATAACTTTGAAAGAATTTTCAGTTTTGGCATTATACCAAATTGTATTTCGTTTGAATTTGTAGAATTGGGAGAATTTCCTCATTAGTGTTTGGATAGTCATTTCACTAAACCAAGAAGGAGGACGAGGAATAATAATAGGAAACAAGTAGCTTATGATGGAGGATGGACTAATAGGGAAAAGGAGCACACTTATATTTTGGCATTTGTGACCATCAACTAAATGATTAGACATTTCACTCGAATAAAGGAGTTATATAGGGATCAAGAAGGAGGATGAGAAGCGAATTTATGGAGATTTGAGAAGGTAATCCACTGGTAATGCACGTGATGTGTATCAAAAGTTTTGGGCGGCATATATATAGACTAGACTAAAAGTGCTTTATGTAGTCAAAATAATTCTAGATATTGATGAGAAAGATTGGATAAGGATGAAAGTGGGGTTAATTTAAGTGTGAATAAGGATGAAGGTAGGTCTGATCTAAGCGGGAGTGGAGTGCTAATTTGAGTCGAGTTATACCATTGGGGCACACAATAGCCACAATATAACAAGTGCAGAGGTGTGGCAAGTGTTGGGCGGCATGTGAACTAACATCAGGGTATGCCACTGGCTGTTGAGGAGTTATAATAAGTGCACAAGTAATGCACGTGATATATGCATAGGTAACGCATGTTGTGAGGGTGTGACAAGTGTTGGGCTGCATATGTAGCCATAGTTGTTAAAGGCGAGCCAGGCGCGCGCCAATGGCACTAGGCGCATCAAGGAGCACATACAGCGCCTTACATACACCTAGGCGAGTCTCCTTTAAACAGGTGCGCGCATATTAGTAATAGTCGATAGGCCACTATAATAAATTAAGGATTCACCAGAGTTTTTTTTTATTATTTTTTTTATAACCACTGGTGTTGGTTAATAATTACCAACGTTTATAAGAGAGCGCTGGTATAGCTCCATTTTTACCAGTGTTCTAAAAAGAGTGCAACGCTAGTATAATTCTATTTAAACCAGTGTTTTTATGATAAACCCTGGTATTTCCTTATATAAACCAACGTTCCTATGATGAATGCTGGTAATAGCCAATATTTTAAAATAGGGCCATACTAGCGCTCTATTAAGAATGCTGGTAATAGGCAATATTTCCCTTCCCTCCACTTTTTCCCTCTGCTAAAAATTTTTTAAATTAAATTTTTTGGGCTAAACTACGTCGTTTTTGTTTAGACTAAACCGTCATTTTGTAATTTCACTTTCCCATTTCGTGTTGCCCTAACCGAGTCCCCTTTCTTACACAGCTCTCTCATTCAGTGCCATTTTCCATCACCGATCATCGCCGATCAGAGAATTAGTTTTCGATTACCGGTCACCGCCGCCGATTTCTCACCTGCAACATCTCTCGCGCTCTCCATCACTGGTAAGAGCTTTGTCCTACTTTGCAATTTGTATTTCACTTTCCCATAGTCATTTTGCAATTTCACTTTCCAATTTCATTTTTCCTAACCGAGCCCTCTTTCTTATACAGCTCTCTTCTTTAGTGCCATTTTCCATCACCGGTCATCGCAAGTTTTTCTTCCAAACCCAATCCTTACATAGGTAATTTATTCCCTTAGGGCTTATATATATATATATATATATATATATATTTATGTACATATGGTTTTTTTTTTTGGGTGATTCTGATTAAACTCTCAAGTGGATTTGTAGAATTGAGAGAATTTCCTAATAAGTGTTTGGATGGGCATTTCACTAAACCAAGAAGAAGGACGAGGACTAATAATAGGAAACGAGTAACTTATGATGGAGGATGGACTAATAGGGAAAGGAGCACACTTATATTTTGGCATTTGTGACCAGTAACTAAATGATTAGACATTTCATTCGACCAAAGGAGGAATACAGGGATCAAGAAGGAGGATGAGAAGCGAATTTATGGAGATTAATTTGAGAAAGTAATGCACTGATATTGCACGTGATGTGTATCACAAGTTTTGGATGGCATATATAGACTAGATTAAAAGTGCTTTATGTAGTTAGAATAATTCCAGATATTGATGAGACAGATTGGATAAGGATGAAAGTTGGGGCCATCTAAGTCATAATATATAAGGATGGAAGTGGGGATGATTTAAGTGTGGATAAGGATGAAGGTATGGTTGATCTAAGCGGGAGTAGAATGCTAATTTGAGTCAGGTTATAGCATTAAGGCACGTAATAGCCACAATGTAACATGTGCAGAGGTGCAATAAGTGTTAGGCGGCATGTGAGCTAAGATCAGGGTATGGCATAAACTATTGAGACATTATGATAAGTGCACAAGTAACGCACGTGATATGTGTACAGGTAACGCATGTTGTGAGGGTGTAACAAGTGTTGGGCTACATGTGTAGCCATAGTTGTTCAAGGAGAGCCAGGCGCATGCCTATGACACCAGGCGCATTAAATAGCACCTACAACGCCTTACATACACCAAGGTGAGTCTCCTTTAAATAGGTGCACGCCTATGAGTAATAGTTGGCAGGCCACTACAACAAATTAGGAATTCACCAGCATTTTTTTTATAATCGCTAGTGTTGGTTAATAATTACCAGAGTTCATAATAGAGCACTGGTATAGCTCCATTAGAATACTGGTATAGCTCTATTTAAACCAGCATTTCTATGATAAATGCTAGTATTTCCCTATTTAAACCAGCGTTCCTATGATGAATGCTGGTAATATCTAATATTTCCCTTCCTTCCACTTTTTTTCTCCGCTGAAAAGGTCTTCAAATAAAAATTTTGGGCTAAACTACGTTGTTTTTGTATGTACTAAACCGCCGTTTTGCAATTTCACTTTCCCATTTCGTTTTGCCCTAACTGAGCCCCCTTTCTTACACAACTTTCTCCTTCAGTGCCATTTTCCATCACCAGTCATCGCCGATCAAAGAATCAGTTTTTTATCACTTGTCACCGCCACCGATTTCTCACCTGCAACATCTCTCGCGCTCTCTATCACTATGAAAGCTTTGTCCTACTTTGTAATTTGTATTTCACTTTCCCATAGTCGTTTTGCAATTTCACTTTCCCATTTCGTTTTGTTTTAACCAATCCCCTTTTCTTACACAGCTCTCTCATTCAGTGCCATTTTCCATCACCAGTCATCGCAAGTATTTCTTTCAAACCCAATCCTTACATAGGTAATTTATTCCCTTAGGGCTTATATATATATATATGTTATATGGTTTTTTTTTTTTTAGTGATTCTGTTGAAACTCTTAAGTGGATTTGTAGAATTAAGAAAATTTCCTCATATGTGTTTGGATTGGCATTTCACTGAACTAAGAAGGAGGACGAGGATTAATAATAGGAAATAAGTAGCTTATGATTGAGGATGGACTAATAGGGATAGAATTACACTTATATTTTGGCATTTGTGACCGGTAACTAAATGATTAGATATTTCACTTGAATAAAGGAGTTATATAGGAATCAAGAAGGTGGAAGAGAAGCAAATTTATGGATATTTAAGAAGGTAATGCACTAGTAACGCACGTGATGTGTACCACAAGTTTTGTGCGGCATATATAGACTAGATTGAAAGTGCTTTATGTAGTCAGAATAATTCTAGATATCGATGATATAGATTAGATAAGGATGAAAGTGGAGCTGATTTAAGTGGGGATTAGGATGAAGGTAAGGTTGATCTAAGCGGGAGTGGAGTGCTAATTTGACTCAGGTTATAGCATTAAGGGATGCAATAGCCACAATGTAACAAGTGCAAAGGTGTGACAAGTGTTAGACGGCATGTGAGCTAACATCAGGGTATGCCACAGGTTGTTGAGGCATTATGATAATTGCACAAGTAATGCACGTGATGTGTGCATAGGTAATGCATGTTATGAGGGTGTGACAAGTGTTGGGCAGCATGTGTAACCATAGTTGTTGAAGGCGAGCCAGGCGCACGCCTATAGCACCAGGCGCATCAAGGAGCACCTACAACGCCTCTAAGTGACTAAAACAATTTATATCATAATGTTTAGATGGGGTCACATCCTCAACAATGCACCATATGGAGTTAGATGATGATTTGTTACAAAACTACCGTAATCCCAATGAATTTCTAAAATGGTGGTTAAACGAAAAATGAAGAAGAATGGAACAAGGTCATATAATCTTTTCTGGAATTTCCACAGCCGAGTTATGTCAAACATTATATGTTACATGTCTTTATTGAGTAGATGTTTTATCTATACATGAGATGACATGATGTGTACTTGAAGCCTGTTGAGTAAGCAATCAAATGGGGAGGTGGTATGCTTGATGCGCCTATGAACTAATTGATGAAATTAATTGTGAATTTTGTTTTTCTTTTCTTATTTACTTTTGAGCCATTCCTGATCTCTGAGTCTGTCCTTCGGCTAAAGTTCTCCATTGGGATTGCTCATTATTAGTTTTGCGACTATTTCAGTAGTTAAACGAGTTTTTGTTTTCAGTTATCACATTTGACTGTCTCTCTCTATTCTCTTATATTTGTCCAGCTTTTATGCTCTTCTTGGGTTTCTTGTTATCATGGATAAATAATACTTGATGTTTTTCTTCATCTATATATAATTGAAAAACATAATACTTAGAATAAAGCGAAGACTCTCACGTTGATTAATTATGGATGTAACATTATTTAATTAATCTATTCATCTATATACAAATAATATTTTGAACTAAAATTATTGGATTTTGCCAACAAGTAGTTGGATTATTGCACATAATCAAGAATTAGAAGTCCCTATTGAACAATTTTTACTGGTTTAATTTTCTTTTGAGCTTTAAGTACTATTAGCAAATGGAGGATTCTGGATCATTTTTGAGTGGGGTGTTTTATTTATTTATTTTTTATGACGTGGTTATGCATTGTGTATATTCTCTAGTTTGTGGTATTTCTCTTACTACCTCTTTTCTTGTTCACAAAATCAATCTTGGTGAATTTTGTGGCAATAACCATTCTAATCCGTTGGTGTTACCGTGTGATTACTCTGCTTGCTGTTACTTTATTGATTACAGTCCTTAAGAAACATAACTTAGAAAAGCACTAATTATTGGGGTGTGATTTTTGATGATTTGTCTAATGTTAAGCGAAGAGAAAACATTATGTTTCGGAATTCAATCTAGGCATATATTGCTATTTCTCCTTAGTGAAGGAATTTCCTGAGATTTTTTTTGGGTTTTTCCTTCTTTGTTGTTTCCACAATACAAGATGAATGGTATAAGAGTGTTTTGATGCAATGATATATTGTCGTTGTTGCATCTACCTCCATTTACATATTTCTCACACAATTATCTATAGTATAAGGTTTTCAATTATGTTGTACTTATAAAAAAAGAAAAAAGGTTTTCAATTATGTTGTAACGAGTTTTGATTATCTTTATCGAATTTTTTTGTTTATAAGGTATATCTTTATAAACTTAGTTTCTGATTCTTCCATTTATTTTCTCGAGTTGGTTAAGTTTATCCAGTTGTCCGTTTAATGCATTCTACTTCTTAGATCATTGTGTATATAGTTGATCTGCTACCAACCTTCTTCTAGTTGAGGCTTGCTTAAAGAGAATAGATTTTAATAATTTTTAAAAGTTGCACCACCTCAAATTAGAGCAGTTAATTGGCACCAATTTTGGGATGACCTTATTTATTTTTATAAAATGTTTAATTAGACCTTCAAACTTAGATGGTCTATACTCTGATGGCCTCTTAGTACTTTTTGTATGAAGTGATTTGTTGCGAGTCTATATGCTTCGTTCATAAAGATCCAACATCTTTAACTTGTTGGTACTCCCAGGAAGAACTGTAACATTTTCCTTTTACCTTTTTTTTTTTGTTCAAAATGATTAATTTTTTTTCCTTCTTTATATCTACTTATATAAAACATTTCCAATGAGGCTATAAGCATTAATGATTAAATTACACTAACCTCCTTAAGGTCTGGGTAAATTATATATAGATAAACCGTTTAATGTTTATTACTTTGACCTCCTTTAAATCTGTTTGTGGGCGGCTTTGAATGTGAAAAGTCAATAAACTTGTTTATTACCATTTTTTTTTTCCCTCTAAACCTGTTTATTACTTTGACCTCACATTCTTCGCTATAAATGTTACATCGCAAATGATCCATACTCTACAAGTTCCTCAAGTTTTAGGATGCAAACAATAGTATTCTTGTACCTTTAATTGGAAGCTATCTCTAAATTTTTCTCTCTAAATTTGCCTATCATATGTAAATAGTGATTCTTACGAGTATGACTTTTAGTTATAGCCTAGAAATATTATCATATATCCATTGTTTGGCAAGCCCACCCTTTATACCCACTCCCCTTGTTTAATAAAGATGAATACCACAACAGGCAAGTTTCATTATATTTCAATTTTGAATGCTTATTCCTTTTTTTCTCTTAAAGTGTTTAGTTTTTTAATTTTTCTAGTGGTAATGGGCTATTTCCTAAGTGGAATAGTAATTGTAGATTTAAGATATGGGTTATATACCTACTTAATTTTCAAAATTTAGTGCTTCTATGATGGTCGAAGTTTTACAAACTCGGTGCGTCAGCAAGTGACCCAAAACTGATCCAAAACTGACCGAAAGTTAACCCGGTAACGGATCTGGAATGCGGAAGCAAAAAAGGAAATAAGGTCTCTAGAAATGTACGCCATCCTTAAGACGCCAAAGTGACCTTCCGTGAAGTCATGGTGTTCAAAAGAGAACAAGCGCGGAAGCTAGGGTTTAAAAAGAACTAAGTGTGACACTAAGGGTAAAATAGTCTTTTACGTTGAAATGGGTGTTGCCATTCACACCATTGGATAGACAACGAAAATCAACAATGTTGGACTTAAGAATTACTTGATTCGGAGTCTGGACGAAAAAGTTAGAGCCAAAACAAAATTGTGGAACAAGGATGCCAAGACGCCAAGCATAAGAAACAGATGTATGCTAAAGAGGCTGTGGTGCTCGCCAAGCCAACACTGGCAGGCTGTCGCCAGAATCGGCAGGCGCTCGCCAACTTTCAAAGTTGCTGCCCATGGATTGAAAGTGAAGGCTCGGGTGGTTTTTAAAACACCTAAATTGAAAATGCAGTTTAAAAACACCCACAAGACTCTCGGAAGTCCCGAAATGGTCGGTCCGATTTTAAAAAAAAAAGTCGATGAATAGTAACCATGCCCTAAAGTTTAAAATATGGTTTTTAGTTTCGTTTTGAAAAACATCGGTCTTTAAGGCCATAAATGAGCTCATTTGGGATAAGTTTACAAATCAACCCCTTTTTAATTTGAGCCTTTTAAACAACCATGAATAAAAACCAAAAATAAAATTCGACATAGGATACCCAAAATGCCCTCAAGATGATATAGATCACTAAAGTAAATATGAGCTGAAATTAAGCATACATTGTATTCATCAAAAGGATTGGCCAGCCCTTAGCCTCATTTCATACATGTTGCAGTACATTTGAAATACGATATTTAAGTCCACGTTACATGCCCAAAAAGGGAAGTAAACTATACTTCCATCCAAGTTATATATAATACATCATTTAAGGAAAGTTTAACATGCTAACACTTGCATGTACACAAAAAAGCACATCAAATATCTAATGTAGCTCAAGCCGATCTTGGGATGTTGTGCAACCCAAAATAAGGTCCCTTTACCTGAAAATATCCCAAACAACTAGGGTGAGTAACCAAAATTACTCGTAGGAAGAAACATATGCATATTGTAAGGATCCACTCCACCACATGGTATGATATTGCCCACTTTGGGCCTGAGCCAGCCGGAAGTGTGCCGACGGGGACGTCGGGCCTCCAAGAGGGGTGGATTGTGATGACCCTGTGGGTGAGTGTGTCGTGGGCGGGTGCGAGAGACACTGTCAGGCTACCACACTGGTGAGCTACTGGTGCATAGTCCCACATCGTCTGGGTAGAGGAAAGGTGAAATGCTTATATGTAAATGTGTCATCTCCAATTGGTATAAGGCCTTTTGGGGTGAAACCCAAGAGCAAAACCGTGCAGGCTCAGGCCCAAAGCAGACAATATCATACCATATGGTGGAGTGGGTCGTTACAAATGGTATCAGAGCCTAACCCAGCCTGAAGTGTGCCGACGGGGACATCCGGCGTCCAAGGGGGGGTGGATTGTGTTGACCCTGTGGGTGGGTATGTCGTGGGCAGGTGCGAGAGACACTGTCAAGCTACCATACGGGCGAGCTACATGTGCATAGTCCCACATCGTCTGGGTAGAGGAAAGGTGAAGTGCTTATATGTAAGTGTGTCATCTCCAATTGGTATGAGGCCTTTTAAGGTAAAGCCCAAGAGCAAAACCGTGTGGGCTCAGGCCCAAAGTGGACAATATCATACTATGTGGTGGAGTAGGTTGTTACAAATGATATCAGAGCCTAACCTAGTCGGAAGTGTGCCGACGGCGACGTCGGGCCTCCAAGGGGGGTGGATTGTGATGACCTTGTGGGCGGGTGTGCCGTGGGCGGGTGTGAGAGACACTGTCAGGCTACCACACTGGCGAGCTACTGGTGCACAAGTCTTACATCGCCTGGGTAGAGGAAAGGTGAAGTGCTTATATGTAAGTGTGTCATCTCCAATTGGTACGAGGCATTTTGGGGTAAAGCCCAAGAGCAAAACTGTGTGGGCTTAGGCCTAAAGCTGACAATATCATACCATGTGGTAGAGTGGGTTGTTATAAATGGTATCAGAGCCTAACCCAGCCGGAAGTGTGCCGACAGGGACGTCAGGCCTCCAAGAGGGGTGGATTGTGATGACCCTGTGGGCGGGTGTGTCGTAGACAAGTGTGAGAGACACTGTCAGGCTACCACACTGGCGAGCTACGGATGCATAGTCCCACATCGTCTGGGTAGAGGAAAGGTGAAGTGCTTATATGTAAGTGTGTCATCTCCAATTGGTATGAGGCCTTTTGGGGTGAAGCCCAAGAGCAAAACCATGCCGGCTTAGTCCCAAAGCAAATTATATCATACCATGTGGTGGAGTGGGTCGTTACAAATGATATCAGAGCCTGACCCAGCCGGAAGTGTGCCGACGGGGACGTCGGGCCTCCAAATGGGGTGAATTGTGATGACCCTGTGGGCGGGCGGGTGTGTCGTAGGCAGGTGCGAGAAACACTGTCAAGCTACCATACTGGCGAGTTACGGGTGCATAGTCCTACATCGTCTGGGTAGAGGAAAGGTGAAGTGCTTATATGTAAGTGTGTCATCTCCAATTGGTATGAGGCCTTTTGGGGTAAAGCCCAAGAGTAAAACCGTGCGGGCTCAGCCCAAAGCGGACAATATCATACCATGTAGTGGTGTGGGTCGTTACACATATACCCTAAAGTTTCAATGATTCTTTGCGACGTAATATAAACCAATACATGTGGTTCATGCCTCCTAAACATCTATGTTCAATGGGAAAACTAAGGAATCATCCTAAGCTATAATCAAAACAATTTAAAAATAACTCACAATAGATAAACAATCTATCACAATGGTAATATTCCATAAGACACAACAAGTTACAACCCTAAGTTATATCGACTTGTAACACAGTTATATCGACTTGTAACATAATAAAAATGATTACATGTGGTGCATACCACCTAACGCCTATGTTCATAGTGGTGCTAAGGGAACATCTCAAGCTACAACAAGCGATTGAAAAGAAAAACACAATATACAAATATACAATACACAAGTATACTAAACAATATTAAAACCACAAACACCAAATCACAAGTCACAAGTAATCAACAATTAACAACTTGGAATTGAATTCGAAATCATACCAAGTGGAAAACTTAGAGGTGATGTCCGGTGTGAGCTCACAACACAAAACAAGGTTGGAGACTCATAACACAAGACAATACAAGTTGTTTTAGGGCATTAACCCTCAAGAAACTACCTAAGTGCCCATTATATTGTAAGGAGAGCTCATATCCCCCATAGTAAGGCCAAACTCTAGCCATATCACATTTCATTACCCCAAGTATTTCCAAAATAATCAAGTTGTCACATTAAGTACAAATGTTACAATACAAGTAAATAACTTCCATGCACAACCAAGAATGATAATCACACATTCCATGCACAACCAACAATGATAATCACACATAGTCATGCTCTAAGTCTCCAAGCTACAATGGCATGTGAATGTCAAGTATACAAAGTAATATTCACTACACTAATCAAAAGGTTGCTAGACAAGGAAATCCATTCACAACATAGCAAGCCTAAACCTCTACTTAGACAACAATATAGCATAGGTTTCTTAACAAAATCAAGGCAAGAATTATACTAGAATTTCATAAGCATATCACAAGAAATCTCTAGATTCCAATCTTACACAAAATGTAACTACAACATTATCAATATATGAGATCAATTCAAGCTAGCATGAAATGAGTTTCAATTCCATGAATTTAACAACTACATAGTGTTAATTACTCAATTAAATTATTAACAATAATTTAATAAAATCACCAAAGTTACATTAAGAAGATCATATGATTTCAAGTCATCACTAAGTGAAACAAGGTAAATACAATTACAAGGTAATCAAAATAGAGATTTTAGTCATGCTCACATGGTACTCATTAAATCCCTAAATTAACAATGACATAGTCAAATATCACAATACAAATAGGAACAATAATTATACAAGAATATCATAGTCACAACTATATGACTACACAAGAAATTCTAATTTCTACTATGTATAACAACAATAATACAAGTGAATAATCACATATAAGCCTTGTGTAAAATGACACCCAAGGTTAGATACAATAAAAATATATCTAATACAATCCTAGAATATCATTTTACATGCATACAATGTATATCAACAACAAAGGAAACAAGAAACCATAACAAGAGTATAAACATAGTACAACCCCTACTTCACTAGAGGATTGTTCCTCTACAATCCAAGGCAAACTAACTCAAAATGTAAAACTAAGAAAAGGTGTTCTAGATAAAGAAGATAGGAAGATATGATCTTCAAAATGGGAGATCAAATTCCCAAGGCAAGGGGTTCAAAATCCAAAAATAGCAAAGAGGGTTTCAGGATTCCTTTTACTACCAAACTCGAGATTCACCCCTCTGGAATCCTAGACAAACAAGATTAAAATGAAAAACTGGAAAAAGGTGTTTTAGATCAAGAAAAGAGGAAGATATGATCTTCAAAGTGGGAGATCAAATTCTCTAGGCAAGAGGATCAAAATCCGAAAATGGTAAAGAGGTTCCAGGTTGCCTGCAATGGGGTTAAGTGAAGAAGATCAAAAATTTTCACCTTTTTCCACTAACAATGGCTATGTTAGCCAAACACACACACACCAACACTACCTCTCTCACATACACACACATCCCCCCTCCACTTGTCACAATCCTAGAGCTCTTCACAAGGTCAAATCCAACACATACACTTGTCACCAATCTAGGCTTCTATGTGTTCCAATCAATGGACAACATGTAGGTGAATCTTCACCCTACACTTGTCACAATCCAATGCACTCTCATAAGACTTAATCTCAAGCCTATACTTGTCATCATCACATACCTCCAAGTGTCCCAACCAAAGGGTGATAAGTGGGTGAACCTACACCCAACACTTATCACAACAACAAGCTTCCAAATCACACCACCAAGGGGATGACAAGTGCCCCAAGGAAAAGTGACACATGTCACTAACTCCTAGAAATTGCAAAGAGGTCTCTCCTCTAAATATCCCAAGGAATATTCGCAATAAAGTCCCTAAAATATTTTCGAAGAAACATGCATCCAAACCCCTGAAAATTGCAAATAAGCGAGCATGTTTTTTAACAAAAAAAAAAAAATCATACACGAACTGTAAAAGATAATATAAGGCAATGCACATGGTGTCGAAAATCGTTTCCGAGCACCGAAATCTACTTCGGGTCAGACAAAACCCTTAGGTCAAAAGAAAAAGAATAAATCAAATAATTAAATAATTAAAAAATTAAAAAATTAAAATAATAATGACGAAAAGTTGAAAAAAAGTAAAAGAAAACATGGTCCTTACAACTTCCATTTCTATAGATGTGTTCTCAGCATTATTATTATTATTTTTATTTTTGTGCAGAAAAGTATAAAAGATCTTCAAGCAAGCCAATACTTTAACTCGCCTATTGGTAGTTTCGATGATTTGTACTCTGTTGTGAGGGGAGAAGAGAGAAGGGGTCATGCACGGATGCTTGGCTTAGGGCCTACACCGAGCAATATTTGGGGGCCCTCTTTTAGAAAAGTTGAACTCATTAAGAAAGCCAAACAATCTGATGAGGAAGCATGTGCTGCACATGTAGAGTTGCAGGATACAATTTCAAAAATGCAAGTTGACAATGACTAGAAATTAGAGACTACAGTTTCACTAATACGAACCGACTATGACGAGAAATTGGAAAATTTACAAACACAAGTGGCTATGTTAATGCAGATGCAACCAAGAAATTCTAGTGGATAGGTATATTTATTATTTGTTTTACTCTTTACTAAATATAAGTTTACTTATGCCAAGATTTCATGTATAATTTTGTTTTGTTATTTTGAGTGGTTCTGATTTGTCAAATGATCCTAGAGTATCCCCAAATTCAATTTCTAGTCGTGCCAATTGCATTAAGGTTATGACTTTAATTTCTTATATATTAAATTTCCATTATATTTTATTGTAATACCCCTAATTTCTTATATGTTAAATTTTCATTTATTATAATGTGCGCTTAATGAATTTATAAAAAACTTAGGGTAATTCAAATGAAAGGGGCAGGAGTTGTTGAAGTTAAAGTTGAAGTTAAAGCTAGAAAAAAGAAAGTTTGAAGATGAGGTCATGGTTGTGCTTTCTAAATTTCCTTGGCCGATGTGAAAACTTCTAGTACATTTTGATGGGTTCTTTTGAGGAAACTTGTGGTTGTGTTCACTACATTTGTGAAAAATTCTTTTGATTGTGTATACTTCTTTTGAAAAAACTTCTTTAGCAGCTTCATTGTGTTCGCTACTCTTAATTCTTTTTGGTCGACATTTAATTAACAGCTTTATCTATTAATAGACAATTTGGATGGTATTTTCATATTGGTAGGTTAACTTGTGGTTGCCTAAATTTATTGGTAGACATTTGGATGGTAATTGTTTTATATATAAATATGTTTTAAAAATGGTTTCTTTAGGGGAAAGAAAAAAACCAAAAGAAAAAAAAAAATTAAAACTAGGTAATCACCCGCATTCATTAAATGAGTGCTGGTAATGACTATTTACCAGCGTTCCATAATGAGTGCTAGTAATGAATAATACCAGCGCTCTCGGTAAAGGCTTAATAAATGAGCGCCGGTAAAGACTTAATACCAGTGTTCCTTAAAGAGCGCTGGTAGTGACTCAATACTAGCGCTCTCTAATGACTTAATGCCAGCGCTCTTTAAAGAGTGCTGGTAAAGGCCTAGCGACACAGGAATCACCAGCGGTCATCTATGAACGTTAGGAAACGCTGGTAATTGAATTACAAGTGTTTTTTTAGACTTTCATCAGCGTTTCTAAGAGCGGATGAAAAGCATAACTGTTGTAGTGGGCTCAGAGTGCATAAAAGGCACACCTGTTTGAAGATATAGCTTTTATGTTGTTAAAATGTTTTTAATATAGTTTTTAGATGATACATACTTAGTGGTGGCCCCTACAACTTTCTTATTTGATGATATTTTCTTTGTTGTGGACCCTAACACTTTTTAGAAAATCAAAAGGTAAAATAAGTTATGTAACCAAAGAAAAAACATCAGGTGGGGCTCAAAGCCTTAAAACCCACCAAGGGGATTACAACAGCTCTCTCAGCAGAAGACTCCCCTTTTCCACAACTCTCTCTCCCTCTCCGGTAAGGTCTCACTGGCAACTAGGTAAGCTCTCTTTCTCTTCATCTTTTGCTTTATTTTCTTTCTTCTTCTCTCTCTCCTCTATTGTTTTTCCTTCAGCTGTTCTTAGTTCTCATCCTCTATCTCTCGGTCTCTCCTCATTTTTGTCCTTATTTTTTTGTTCTTCTGCTGTATATTTCTCTCTTGTTATGTATTTTCTCTATTTCTCTCTCATATTCTTTTGGTCTAATTTCTTTTTTCCTCTCCAATGTTTTATCTCTCTTTCTGCTTTGTTTTTTTTCTTTTACTGGTCTACTTTGTTTGTCCTCTGCTCTGTATTTTTTTCTGCTGAGAAAAATGCTGCTATTTTTTAATGTTGCTAGCCACCCGTCAAAATACATGCCATTTTTGCTATGAAAATGCCTGCCATTTTGCTATGCCTGTGAAAATGCATGTTCTGCACTTTTGTTGTATGTGTGTTACAATGCACTTTTGTTGTATGTGTGTTACGATTTTTTTTAATATATATATATATATATATATATATATATATATATATATTTGGTATATGCTGTTATCTTAAATTTATTTTGTGCTATTGAATGTACTTGAAGTTTCTCTTGCCCTTTAAAAGATACCCAGTGAAGGTGCAAGAAAATGTTTCAACATGGAATTACACATATTTGGCGAATCCAAAAGATACATTTGCATTCACTAATAACTTTTGTGCAAAAGTTACAAAAGGAGATGTTTATTGGGCTAAGCAACACTTAGTTGGAGTGTATATGAATGTGATTTAGCTTGGTCATTGTGCAGAAAACAGGGTGCAAATTTAAACAAGTAATGATTAAGAGAAGATATTCAAGAAAGAAAATGATCATGATATGTGCTTACATATTTTATTTCTTTGACAAATTGTATTCTTCTTTCTTTGCCTAGGTAGATTATACATTTGTTTGTAGGGTTTTGTCAAGAAATTGCCAAAGAGGGAGATTGTGTGATATATATTTCGTAATTGGCTAAATTTGGTGTCAAAACAAGTTCGATAGAGTTGTAAGTTTAACATTGAAGATAGAGATCGGTTGCGGAATTGAAGAGTTATTCGTGTTTGATAGCTTGAAGTCTATGAAAAGGTAAGAACAACACTTTAGGAAGATGAGTTAGAAGGTTAGAAACTTGTATACATTATATGATTTTCAAAACCGCATATTGCTAAAAATTTTCTAAGTGTTTAACCCTTCAGTTAAAGTTTGGCCAACTTAAAACCGGTTTCAACTGAATCTGTAAATGCATAGCTTCGATTTTCTTATAACAAAATCAGTATTGGCTAACTTGAATCGGTTCAACCACTCTGAACCAGTTCAAGGTCTTCAGACAGTTTTTGGTAACTTAGTTTCCTAATCTGTTTTAACTTCCTATTTGGTGTAGACTTCTTTCTAAAAACCTGTGCATGAAATTATCTTATTTTCCATGTACAACTAGATTTTTGAAAGTCTATATAAATATATTTTCTCATCTAAGTTTGTGTGGCTTTTTGCATTAAACTTCTTATTTCTATTAAAAGTCTTTTTGTGAGATTTTTAAGAGCTGTATACACATGAGTGAATTTAGAGTGTTGTTCAAATCCTGATCGTGTTTAAGTCTATTGAATGTTACATGTACAATGATAAGAGAAAGCAGATATATTTCTTCTACATCAAATTCAGATTCAAATAAGAAGAATTTCAAATCACACTTTGAAGGGATCAACGCACTTATGGAGTGCTATTGATCTACCAGCAATCCTTTTACAGGGTTTGAGGCATAAGTCTAAAGTCAAGAACTGTTAGACGGGAAGTCATAAAATCAAAGGCATTCAGCAGATTAAGTCTTGGCAGAGCGAAAGGGTTTTAGTCTGAGTTAAAGTTCGGTGTACTTTGCTTCATACGTAGTGGATCTTTTTATACTTGGGATAACACACAAAACCTTGAGGTATTCTAATTGGTTTCCTTGCTAAAATCCGGTGTCACTCTAAACTTTACTTGCTTCTATTTTTCATCTAATTGTTAATTAATCGGTAATTTTAATAGAGTTAATTGAATAGAGAAACACGTGATTAAATCCTCTCTCAATAGAAACTCAAACTTTCCTCAATATATTCCGCTACGCAACTTACATTATATACCTTATTATTAAAGACCCGATATTAATTATTTAGTGCATGTTTTAAGCCAAGTTATGTACTCTTCTCGCAATGCTCATATGGATGCAGCGCACCGTATGGTTCACTATTTGAAGAGTTCTATTGGTAAAGGAATTCTCTTGTCATCGTCTAGCAGTATTCATTTGCGAGGTTATTGTGATTTAGATTGGGCAGCTGGTTGTTCCATCACTTGACGATCGACCACTGGTATTGCACTTTTCTTGGTTCCAAATTCATTTCTTGGAAAACCAAGAAACAAGCTACGATTTCTCGCTCTTCTATTGAAGTCGAATATTGTGCTATAGCTACTTTAACATGTGAACTTCAGGGTTTAATTCCTTGTTAGGCGATTTTAGTATTTCTCATTCTTCTCCTATCACTTTATTTTGTGACAATCAAGTTGCACTACATATTGCCAACAATCCTGTTTTTTATGAACACACAAAGCATACTGAACTTGATTGCCACTATGAATCCTACTTCTTGTCCCTATATACATCTCTTCTACGATCAACTTGTGGATATCTTCACTAAACCGCTGGGGAAAGATCCGTTTCATGGTTTGATAGGCAAACTGGGCTTTATTTCCATACATGATTCACCTGAGGGGGAGTGTTAACGTATTACCATATATGTAATATATTTGACTTTTTTTGTAGGATTTATTTTAGACAGAATTATTTCCTTTCTTGTTGAATTCTTGTAGAGCAAGAATTCTTGTTGAACAAGAATACGTGTAAATCAAATCTTGTAGATTCGATCTTTTCATATTATAATATATTTGTCTATATAATAATAAAATGATTATTGATTTTTTCCTCAATTGGAGAAGAAATCACCAAAATTATTCTTGTTCTTCACATATGTGATGCATGTTTTACGATTTTATACTGACTTACAGAGTCTACTCTCTATACCTTCAAGCATTCCCACCAATCCAAATTTTCAGAAATCAAAATATAGCAGCTATATATGCTAGTTAGCTATGTTATAAAATCTCTTACACATCATGCTATTTGAAATAATTACCAATCATTTTATTGTAATTATACACCACCTTGAAACCAAAACAGCTCACTCATTTGAAGTTTGTTCAATTCCCCCACTGGCCTATTGATGAGTCATAAACAACTAATTTTGTGTCTAAGGTGGCTTGAATGAGTTAGTACTCTTTATTTATTTATTTATTTATTATTATTATTATTATTTGGTCAAAGCTTGGAAGGTAAACGAACCAGAGTTTCTCCACACTTCGGCCAACCACATCTCATCAAACTCACATTTGTCCAACCATATTATCACAATCCTTCAAGATTAGTTCTATATAAATTCCCACAAGTCCATGTTTATATTAAACACAAAAAGAACTTGAACCAAAGTTTCTCCACACTTTGGAAAACCACATATCATCAAACTCACCTTCAACTACAATCAAACAATGGCTATGTCTAAGCATTCTTTTATTCGATGTTTCATTGTGGCATTATCACTTTCAAGCGTCCATATGAGCCTCGCAGCTCGCAACCTCTTGCAAAGCTCTCCAACTACAACACCTACACTGCCTACAATGCCAACAATACCACCTCTGCCTCCATTGCCGACCATGCCAACACTGCCTAAAACCACATTACCACCATTACCAAGTACTCCGCTACCAACCATGCCTACACTACCTAAGACCACATTGCCACCATTACCAAGTAACGCGCTACCAACCTTGCCTACCATGCCCACTGTTCCTAAGGTGTCACTGCCTCCATTGCCAGCTACTTCACTGCCCACTCTCCCAACCATTCCGACGACAATTCCTTCAATCCCAACCATCCCTACTACAATGCCAACAATTCCGTTCTTCTCACCACCTCCATCCACCAGTAGCCCATGATATGCTACCATTCTGTTCATTTTTCTCCTAATTAGAGCACGTGATACCTTTTATTTTGGTAGGAGTGAGTCCATATATGTATTTGTTGTCTTCATGTGTGAGGTTTCTCTTTTATTGATGTGTGGAGTTATTTTTGTATTATTGTATTGTCCTTCAAATTTTTGTTCATTGTTCTTCGCTATGAATGTAATTCATTGTTCGGTTGTTTAATATTAATTTAAGAAGACCTAAATATGATAGTCCGTGTTATTCGAGTGGTTGGGTTGTTCCCCGCGAGTCTGTGTTCGAGCCTTGCACCCTCCCTCTCCCCTCTAATTGTTAAAAACAGGATATACAAAACAGATACTTTGGATGAAATTTGGAGTAGATTCGGCTAATAGTTTTTTGCGAATCTATAGACAAACGCGTTCCTCTCTGCAAGGAGATGAACGTGATATATTTACTCTCTCAAATTCGTTTCCTGGTGAATGAGAAATTAGCTCCAAAGTGAGGAATTTAATAAGCCTAAATGAGTATGCAAAATGTGAAAAGTGCTCGTCCCACATGAAAAAAGTAGTGAAACCATTTGAAGTTTAAATAAGAGGGAGCAGACTTGAGCAGACTTAAACAAGTTTGGATTCAAACCATTTACAACACGCGCGCGCCCTGTCCTACTGTAAAATGTGGTTAAGTCCTTTGATGAATGTGTCTAGGAAAATATTTTAATTAGCTTTATATAAATATATGTGGTTGAACAAATTAAAATTTTTTTTTGCTCAAAATTGATGAAATTAGTCGACTAAGATTATCTATAGTTTTTCTTTATATATATATATATATATATATATATTTAAACTAGAACAATTTTTAGTCAACCAGCTAATCTCAAAGAGTTGTTATGTAGCTCTGTTGAGCTGAATACACACCGCTTGCTTAGGCCTAAAGCTTCTCAAAAAGTTATGCTTCATTTACAACATTATTTTTCTGTAAAATACGAAATATTTATTTGCAACATTTTTTTCTATAAGTTTTTTTTTTTTTTTTTATTTATTTTTTTTTTACAGGTAACTGCCATAGAAAATTTATTTTTCTATATGTTTTGCTCTGTTGAGTTTTGTCATTTGTCTACCATAAAAGAGGGATTGCAAAATGAATTCAGTGATCCAATTACCAATCACTTGAATTAGATTTACCAAAGGAATGTGAAGTATATTAATCATAATTGCAAACTGGAAATCTAAATATTTAAGCCTTTTGATATTTTCTAGTATATGCAATTGTGGTCTAATATTTAAGTCGATGAAAAATCATTTACTTTAAAACTGAAATTGGTGAAAAAGATTAGTTAAAACATTCTCCAATCAAGCATAAAGCTTATTGAAAAAAATTTCAAATTACCACTAAGTCCTACTGTTCTCCATAAATGACAAATAAGATCTATAATTTTTTCATAAGTCAATAAGTCCTACTTTGAAAATCCTCTTTTTCGGTTCAAGTTCTAAATCACTCAACTATCCACAAATAACCTTACCAATTGACAATAAAAAATTATATTATTGGGCCAATAATATGATAATTTACTCTTGTTTTCTCTTATATTCGGCCAATAATAATTCAAGTAGTTGTGCGACTTGTGCGTGTCTACCATATAGAAAGAACTTGTAGAGTTTTGGCTTTAATTTTGTTTCGGCTCGAGTCCCCCGACCCATTAACCCATATAATGTGAATCAAAAAATTACAACTCAACAGGGGGAGATAAATTTAGAGTCTTATCATTCAGGGGGAGAGATACTTTTTGCATTAAGGGGGAGAACTTTTTGCATTGAGGGGGAGAGCCATTGATCATTGTATGTTGATATTGCGTTTATATTCAGGCATTAAAATGTGTTATTTTATGCTTGTGTTTTCTTGATTAAGCTTTACGGGCAGTTGTGTTTGAGTTAATGTATAGATTATAGGTTGCTACATGTGTTGAAGCTTCATGAGGTTCAAGAAAATTTCGGCGTTTTATTTCCTTTTACAATCATTGTAATTTACTTTCCTGCTTGGGTAGATTACTGAATTGTCTTAAGGATTTTGTCACAAAATTGCCAAAGGGGGAGATTGTGAGATATATATTTTATAATTGGCTAATTTCGTTGTCAAAGCAAGTTCGATCGACTTGTAATTTTTCGGTTCACAATTTCAAAGATTGAAGATCGGATACGAATTTGAAAAAGTTCAAGTGTTCATGATATACTGCATTCCGAGATGATGAGGACAATACTTTAAGAAGATTGAGAGGTAGTGAGAACACATTGGGAGAGTTTAGAAAGTTTTTAAAGAAGATTTTACATTCTGTCCATCTTGAACTGGTTCCCAAAAGTACTGAATAGGTTCAAGACCAGCAGAATTGGAAAAATTTAAGATTGGCCATCTTGAACCGGTTCCCAAATTCCTGAACCGGCTCAAGAGTAAAAGAAAATGCACGAATTTATTTCTGGCCTTCTTGGACCAGTTCCCACTTTCTTGAACAGGTTCAAGACTCCTGACAGGTTATGGAATACCTTTCTTGCTCTGTTTGATTCATTTTTGGACTAGACTTCTTTCCAAGTCCTATGCATGAAATTTTTCATATTTTCTGAGGGATTAGGACTTTCTAAACTCTATATAAACCTTGTTAGTCTTCTAGGTTTATTCATGGCTTTAGGAAAATCAATTATATATTTTGAGAAAGCTTTTTAGAGAGAGAAAATTCAGAAAATCAAATCTGATTGTTCTGAATTTATTTATGAAAGCATGCACATATATTCATGAGTGATTTAGTAGTATTGTTCTCTATCTCATCAAAATTGGAACTATATTGAATACTCAGATATTCTGTATGAAGAACAGGATTTAATTCTTGTACATCGAGTTCAAATCTTGAAGAAGAAAAGAAAAACGATCACTGATAAGCGCCGAATATTGCATATTCAAGCGCCCTTAGCCGCATTAGTTAAGTCCATTATTCGATTATTCTATATAGATTATCTTCATTTGCATGTTTTTATATATTTTCAGGTTCATTGGCCAAAAAGGAGCAAAAATGATGTTTTGTGCAATCTTTGAATAACAATGTGCTCAAAGCTAAAGTTCTGGCAACAGTGGAGTCTGACTTTTCTTGCCATTTTTGACCTATCAAACTCAATAACTGGACTTCCATTAAAACACAGCGTATTTAGAGCTTTGAATTAGCTTTCCAAATCTTTAAACGGTTCGTCATTTGGAGTTTGGAGCAGAAAGTTATGGCTGTTTTTACCAAAGTAGTGCAAAGCAGGTCAAGAGAAAGGAGCATCCTGGTCCAACTTTGAGCGCTCGAAGTGCTTATTTAGAGCACTCAAACTTTGAGCAGAATGCTCTCCAGGATCCATCACTTCAGCCCACTTGCACCTTGATTCCCTCATTTCTGATTTTCATCTTTATAGGTTGGTTGGAGATGTCTTTTGGGTGGGAGTTAAGCCTTATTTGGTGGGATAGGATGTCTACAAAGGAGGAAAACCACATATCAAAAATCATATCTCATCTTTGTAAGATTTTTGGAGAGAGAAAGAGGAGGAGAAGATAGAGTTCTTGAAGCTATAACAAAGGAGCTCGAAAATGGGGATGGAGACCAAGCTTCTTCCTTCTTCTAAGGCTCCCATGGGTAACTAAATCTTCATCTAGGGAGGTGATGAGGCCCCTCCCTTGTAAGCATGTTTTAATTTAGGCTATATTTTGGGGATTACAATGTATATTTTATGGTCTTTTCATAACCAAGAGCACTTCATTTCTTGCAATGAATGTTGATATTTGTATGGATGATTTCTTTAAGTTGATTATCTTGTTTTAGATGATATCTTATATTAATCATATTGCTTAAGTTTTCATGGTGAGAATGGAGACAAGGTTATGAAATGGTTTAATGGCATGTTGATAAGTACTTTGATAAATTATTGCTTAGGGTTCCCCTTTGATGGTCTATGCTTGATTCTTACCTTCATGTACTTCATCATTTTATCTAGGGCTTGATAATCTTTCATTCAAGTAAATGTAGTTAAGCTACACCTTAGTTAGGTAGTCTAAACATGTTCACCTTTGATGGATCATGCTTGCTTGAGATTTAATGAACTTCTTGAGGATATTATAGCAACCAAGTGTGCTATGTATCATGACCATATATATATTGTTTTCCCCCAATTTAGCTCTAATCTAGCATGTGTATAGGGATGGAGGGGGATTCACTTCCCTAGTCCTCTTTACTTGTATTTCATCTCCCTTAAACTCTTGCAAACTTTTAATTTATGCACCTTAATTTCATAGCTTAAGTGACAACCAACAAATCCTCTATGAACACCCCTATCATTTTAAAAAGACTCTAGACACTTAGGTTGCCATAGATTAGCGCAGTCCCAGTGGTTCGACTTACCCGACCAATAGCCCTATTTTACAATGATTCGTGCTATTGTGAAGGTTGATTTATTATAGATCGAATTCTCAACCGATCAATCACACTTTGAAAAGGTTGGACCATTCGAGAAGTGTTATCTGATCTACCTGATACTCTTCTACAAATATCAAGCATAAGCCTGAGGTCAAGTTGCTGTTGGATGGGGAGTCGCAAAGCCAGAGGATTGTTAGCAATTAGTATTTGGTAGAATGATAGTGTGTGAGCAAGAGTCAAAGTTTAGTATATTTTGTTTCAAACATAGTGGATCGGTTTACTTTGGACTGAACAGTCCACGAGATTTTTCCCATGCAAACAGTTGACGTATTTTATCAACTGGGGTTTCCTCGCTAAAAATCCTGGTGCAATATCTCTAAACTTTTACTTGCTTTACTTTTAAGTATTTATATTTATGATTGTGAATGTTTAATTGATCATACAATTTAATCAATCATAAATTAAATAAGTTGACCTAATAATTAAATGTAGGTCATTAAAGGAGTTAATCACAATTAAAATCAACTAACAGTTTCCGCACCCCGCGTAACTCTATTTTTACATATAAGACTAGTTTCAACTGAGTGAACACTATGCTTTAGATGACATTAGTTCAATCCACACTTCTTTTTTCTTTTTTCTTTTTTATCTCATCTCATTTTCTCTCCATTTGATTCGAAAATTTTCTCCAGCCTATCCTTTTTAAGGGCAACCAGATTATAGAGGATATACTTAGACCATGTGTCATTGATTTTAAGGGCAATTGGGAAGATTACTTGCCACTTGCAAAGTTTGCTTATAATAATGGTTACCAGAAGACTATTGGTGACATTTTTTGAGGCATTATATGGTAAACTATGTAAATCTCCTATTTGTTAGTTAGAGGTTGGTGAGAGCAGATTTTTGGGTTCTGAATTCATTAAGGATATATCTGAGAAGATTGCTTTTATTCAAGATCGTATGCGCACTGCCCAGAGTAGGCAGAAGAGTTATGTTAATCGTCGTACTCGTTCACTAGAGTTTCAGGTTGGGGATCAGGTTTTACTCATAGGTTCTCCCATGAAGGGAGTAATGCGCTTTGGGAAAAAAAGGAAGTTGTTACCGCGTTTCGTAGGACTATTTATAATTACGGATCATGTAGGAGCTGTAACTTATCGATTAGTACTCCTGAACCATTTATATCGAGTTCATAATGTTTTCCATGTTTCTATGTTGCGAAATTTTTTACGAGATGAGGATCTTTATCAGTATATAGATGTTGGTGAGATAAAGTTACAACCGGATGCAACATACGTAGAGCCACCTTGTCGTATTCTTGATCGTAGGAATCAGGTGCTTTGTATCAAAGTTATTCCTTTTGTGCATGTTTAATGAGCTATCATAATGAGGCCGAGTTCACTTGGGAGTAGAAAGATGAGATCCGTTCAAAATTTTCAAAATTATTTAAATAAAGTATGTGGTGAATTCTGGGGATGGAATTCCTTTGCTAGCGAGGAATAATGTAATATCCCTAATTTTTAAAAGATTTAATTAGATTTATTTATTTATTTTATTTGCATTTTATTTGATTATGTGGCTATATGTTTATGTGATTAATTGATTTAAATTGTTTAAATGTGAATTATGTGATTTAATTGTGTGTGTAATTAATTGTTAAGTTTAGATGTTTTATTTATTTTATTTTATTTAATTTAAAGGAATAGATTTGGATAGTAGTATTGAACCAACCAAATGGGTTTCATGGACTACTTGAATAGAAAGCTTATATGGGTAAGGATTATGACATATTAGTGCATTTATATATATATATATATTCTTATTATTATTATTTTATTTTTATTTTCTAGTTAGTCTTAGGCAAGGATCTGGGTATTAGTATATATAGATGTAGTAATCAAAATAAGAAGGTTTTTACATATACGTGAGTTGCAAAAGAGGCATAGATCTAGAGAGAGAAAGAGAGAGAGAGAGAAAAAGAGAGAAGAGGAAGAAGAAGGTGACCTGAATAGTTTGGAGGTTGTCGGATTTAGAGAAGAAGACCGGAGAATTCATATAGTTGTTTTTCAATCCGAAAATCAGAAGATAAATTATTATTCTATCTCTTCCGCTTTGAATCTATGATCTCTCTATCACATGCTAGGCTTTAAGGATTAAATCAAAGAATTTAAATGGACAAATTAATTGCTATGTATGAATTAAACTAAAGGATTTCATGTTCTTATTTGTTTATTTTTCAACTTAATAGACTATTTAATTTAATGCATAAATCTTATTTTAAATTGTTGGATCTGATGTATATTCGTTGTATAAATCATTGATGATCATATGGGATTTAGAAAACAGGTGTTAGGATCCAAATTGTGGATTTATAAGCCAATAACAGACCTGCGAATTCTGCCCAGCGATTTTGTGCTCGAGCACAAAGATATCCGACGCGCAGTGCTCGAGCACTGGGGTTTGTGCTCGAGCACTGGGGTTTGTGCTCAAGCACAAGGGGCTTGTGCTCGAGCTTTAGGGACTATTTTTATAAAGATTATTTTAAATGACCTCGTTTTAAGTATAGTTAATCCCGAGCATGCTTATAAGTGTTCAGTAATGTAATAGATCCTAGAGATCTAAGATACATATTTTTTATTTAGATTCTCATATTTTGATGATTGAAAGGAATGGATTAAATTAATTAAATACTTATGATTTAATCTTCTGTGATATTTAATTTGTCTAATTAAATATAGATGTTGAATACATTTTCATAATCATTGTTGTTGATAAATTTATGAATTACTACCATGATACATAGCTATAATTCTTTGTTTAACATGATTAGTTATAAATGAATGATATTATAATTTTGAATCATACTTCTTATAATGACCCGGTCATATTTCTTCCTTTCCTTTTTCTTAGATTTTTACGGATATTTTTTTTCAGTTAATCTTTTCTTTTCTGAGTTCGGTTTCTCGTCACTTAGTGTCATCTCGAGTGCTCTGGAATGGTTTCCGAGACTCTTTTTCTTGGATTGACAACTTCCTTTGAGGACCGAGTCATTTTCACATTGTCACTTTTTGGACACTATTCACTTTTCGTATTTTTCCCGTTTATCGTTTTTCCTTATATAACCTCACTTTTTATGATCGGATTTGACTCCGGCTTTGCATGCATCCATCATATTTGATTTCTATGATAATTGTATTTTTATTTTCGTAGAAAATACATTCTAGTTACTGACTTTTTCGTAAAGGGTATGGATGCATACTTTCTTATAAATATTCTTGATTTTGGGATTTTAGTGTAATTATGTAAAATAATTATTTTTCGTCTTAGGAATCATTTTGCAATTTAATTTGGATGATATTTTCAAAAGGACCTTTTTGTAATTTTTGGAAAGTGTGACATCCCATGCTGCCACTTGTTGGCATTAGGGTGAAGTGATTTGGATGCATCATCTTGTGACATTTGGAGAGTGGAGATTCACCCACTTGTTGGCTTAGATGGTTGACAAGTGCAGGCTTAGGATTAAGTCTAGGAAGGAACCTTGGATTTGTGACAAGTATAGGCTCACAAATTAGTCTTGCATTGTGTGTGTGTGTGTGTGAGGTAGTGTAAGAGCACATAATGAGTGGAGGAATACTAGATCCTCCACTTACCATTTTTCACTTCATCTTTTTCATTTCACTTGTTCTCAAAACCCTAACCTAGCCACCATTGAAGGAAAAGCTTAGTTTAGAGCTTTGACTTCATTTTAGGCCTCCTTCCATTAACCTTAGACCATTAACCTGGAGACAAAAGTTTCCTCTCACTCCCCTCTTCAAAACTGTTGTTTTGTTTTCCATTTTTGAGCTTGGTTGCTTGGGATTATAGAGATTCAATTCTCTATTGAGGTAGGGGGTCTTATAGTTTATATTTTTGTTGTCTTGCATGCTATTGATGCTTATACAACTTGTATACATGCTTTTGTTCAAGTTCTAGAAATGAATTTAACTTGATTTAAATTCTACTTAATTGTATTTTGCTTGTATTCCATTTTAGACTTGATTTATGGTATGATCATGACTTAGTACTTGTTATATATTAATTTGGGATCATTTGTATAACTTTTGAAATCTAGAGATTTAATTAATTTAAATTAATTAAATTCTACATGATGATATCTTGCTCATTTTGCACTTTTGATTTGATATATGTAATGACTATGTTATGTTGTTTAACATATATGAATTTGAGGTTATTTGGAATTGATTTGAAATCTAGAGGATTTAATTATTTTTGTTTAATTAAATTTTATATGATTGTTTCATGGATTTAGTTATATCGTAGAAGTTGTTTCTATGATTAAATCATGGATGTTGGACTTGTGGTGTATTCACTTGATTGTGTTTTAAGCGTTGAGTAATATTATTGTTAAATTTATATTCATGAGAACTTGTTTCCAATATTGAATATATGATTGACTTGTGTAATGAATTTTACACTTTGTATTTGACATTATATATGCCATTTTAGAATTGAAACTCTAAGGCATGGATTGTGTGGTTTCAACTTACTTGTGCATGGAAGGTGATTTCGTGCATTATATAAATTATGTATAAATTGTAAACTTCTTTGGTTTATTTTGTAATCTTGGGACATTTTTACAAGTGATATGGCTAGAGTTTGGCTTTAATGCAGGAGGTATGAGTTCTCCCTAATTGAGATAGTACGCACTATGGTGGTCTTCCCAGCGGGTTAATGCCCGGAATAACCGTATTATTCTTAGTTCATTCTGAAACGTGATGTCCAAGTCTTTCACTATTTGATTTCGCATTCAATTCCAGGTTGACAATCATATTTAATTGTGACTTGTGGTTTTGGCTAATGGCGATTTAATGTTGTTAAGTACATTTGTGCATTATGATTTTTAAGGAATTATCGCATGTTTTTGATGTTGTTAAGTATATCTATGCTAAATTGTCGTATTTAGTTGTTTTCGCACTTTAGATTCTAAGTATATTCGCTTTTGTTGTTTTCACACTTTTAGATTTCAAGTTAATAACTTAGAGAATATATATCTTGATGTGTGGTATTAGAAATTCTAATTATACTAAATTGCTATATTTAGTTATTTTCACACTTCTAGATTTCAAATTGATAACTTTGAGAATCTATATCTTATTACTTTGTATAGCATGCTTTTATGTTGTTTGAATTGCATGAAGGATGTGATTTATGCTAGAAATGATCTAAGGTAGCTTAGGATGCTCCCTGAATCCCACCTTTGAGATAGACGTTAGGTAGCAGGACCCCTTTTTAATTGTTTTATGTTAATGTAAAAATCGGTAAGAAATCGAGTCTATGCGTGCTCATTCCAGACGAGTAAACTTATTTACTCACCCCGAAGTTACTGGGGGTATTGTTCAAGTACAGGATTCAAGATTTAGAGATTTGCACTTGCCTTGGGTGGTTTGGAGATTTGAAGTTCTTTTAAAGTATTCTTGTTCACATGCAAGTGTTAACATGTTTAAGTTTTACCTTTAAATGTTGTAATACTTAGTTAGGTTTAGTTATGTCATTTTTACCTTATGATATGTAAATTGTATTTGGATACACTATTTGGAACCTATTTAATATGTATGATTTGAGGCAGAAAGTCACAAACTTTAAAGTTTAAGTGTATACATTTAGATTCTAAGTTTTTCCTTGAAATGTAACTTTTATCAACTTTGGAGGTTTGACATGTCAAATTTTGTAAGTGAAATGTAATGAGGTCGTAGGCCATTGTAGCATGTTTAAAATTCCATTTTATACTTGCGTGTATGTTCACATGTTCAATCTCCCTTAAAAAGAATCAGTTTTTGACCTATACATGTGGGTGGAATGAATTCTATAGGTCCCCTTGCAAATCTCACATGTTTAGTAAAGCTTTCAGCAGGATTCGAGGAGTTTCCCAAAACTCCGTTTCGGTCTTCCGAAACTCCATTTCGGTCGACCGATGCCTTATTTCAATCTACCGAAACAACCTTCCCTCAAAAACCAGCATTCAGAAAAGTTTCTTTCTATTTCGGTCGTCCGAAACTCCAGTACGGTTGACCGAAATAGCTCTCATTCACCAGCCTATTCAGTTTTGTTTCAGCACTGATGTTCCGACTTCAAACGGTCATATCTCCTTCATTTCTAACCCAAATGGGGTGATTCTTGAGCCTAAATTCATGGATTTTAAGTCAAATTTCCAATGGTACCAATTTCATTCTCAGATTCAAATCAAAGTGGGAGTTATTCATATTTTAGTGAGATAGTGTCAGTTTTCGCTTAAACTGGGAAATGACATTTTTGTGGGATTCTTGGCAAAAGTTCTTAGAACCTCTTGAAATGTTGTGAAATGACTAGATTAGATTGTATTCACCTTGTTTGACTTGTTTAGAGTCAATTTTCTCTTTTTATTTGTGAATTGACCATTTTGCTCTTTTATTAACAGTTTTTACCCGTTTTGATTCTCATTTGCTCATTTGCCTTTTCTTGAGTTCCGTGACTTCATGGAATGTCACATTGATGTCTTAGAGATGATTTATATCTTAAAGGACTATGGTTTCATCTTTTGCTTCCACATTTCGGATCTGTTATCGAGTCAACTTTCAGGTTATCACTGACGCACCAGATTGAAAAACTTGGGCCGTCACATTTCTATTATATCTACTATTCTAGACTTAAACTACTGTGGATTATAATTGATATGCTATTTATATATGGTTAGGATGAGATTTATTCCTGTATGTGATATTGATCATTGCGATAGCTATTAAGGTAGGCTCCTTGATATTTTATACCATTGTTAGATATGGTATTGATTGATGTGTAAGTGTGCTTGCAATTAAGTCATGACACTCTACTTGTGCCGTTGTTAGATATGACACTTATTTTATTGATGTTATATATATATATGTGAGCAATGATACGAGTTTGAGGTCTCAGGATTTATGGGTAGGATTGAAGTGTATATTGCTGGATTATATGGGTAGCTGGAATAGGAGATATGTGTATCTTGGTAGAAGGGGGACTTTGGACCACCTCGTGTGTGATTTTTCCAAAAGATACCCACTTCACGATTGAGACTACCCTATTACTAGTGAGAGTCTTAGTGTGTATATATGTATATATTGACTATGTAGATATAGCATGAGTTTTGTTTGGGATGTATTGATTATTGGTTCTCTGATCGAGTCGTAGTATATGGAACTTGTTTGTGAGTTTGACCCACTATAAAATTTTCAGGTCCTCGGCAGTACCAGTCTTAGAGTCATTTGTGCAGATAAGAGATTGTTCATCTTCACTCTTCCAGATCATTGATATAAGACATTCTTCATATTATCTATTTATTTATCAAACTTAATATTTGTTATTTTTTCAGTTGAAATTTTATTAGGGGTCCACAGAGTATAGATTCCCAAATTGTATTTTGGATTATTATTAGTATCAAAGAAGTTTATTAATTATTGAATTTTATTCATTAAGGATTTAATTATTTAATTAGTATTTTAGTTTTTCTTTTAATTTTTATTTATTTATTCGTTTATTATCTTAATTGTTTTGATATCTCTGAATTTTATAGGCAACCTGAGAAATATAACATAAGGTCAAACCCCAAATTTATACAGTTCATGTCATCATAATGCATAGATGATTGCTATGAAAAGGTCCACGCTACCTGGAAAATTTCAAACCTCTCCTACACAATAGCTCGATCACAGTCAAATTATACTGACCTACATAGTCTACACTCTGTACCTTCAGGCATTCCCGATCAATCAAAATTTTCAGAAATAAAAATATAATGCTACATTTTATTGTAATTATACACCACCAACCAAAACAGCTCACTCATTTAAAGTTTGTTCAATTCCCCTCTGGCCTATTAATGAGTCATAGCCCCCACGAGTCACATAGAACTAATTTTGTGTCTAAGGTGGCTTGAATAAATTAGTACTTTTTATTTTTTATTATTATTATTTTTTTTTGGTCAAAGCTTGGAAGGTAAACGAACCAGAGTTTCTCCACACTTCGGCCAACCACATCTCATCGAACTCACATTTGTCCAACCATATTATCACAATCCTTCAAGATTAGTTCTCTATAAATACCCACAAGTCCATATTTCTCTTGAACACAAAAAGAACTTGAAGTATAGTTTTTTCACGAAAAAAAAAATCAGGTGACCTTCAACTACTATCAAACAATGGCGACTTCTAAGCATTCTTTTATTCTATGTTTCATTGTGGCATTGTCACTTTCAAGCGTCCATATGAGCCACGCAGCTCGCAACCTCTTGCAAGCCTCTCCAACTGCAACACCTACACTGCCTACAATGCCAACAATACCACCTCTGCCTAAAGCAACATTGCCTCCATTGCCTGCCATGCCAACACTGCCTAAAACCACATTACCACCGTTACCAAGTACTCCGCTACCAACCATGCCTACACTGCCTAAGACCACATTGCCACCATTACCAAGTAACGCGCTACCAACATTGCCGACCATGCCCACAGTTCCTAAGGTGTCACTGCCTCCATTGCCAGCTACTTCCCTGCCCACTCTCCCAACCTTTCCGAATACAATTCCTTCAATCCCAACCATCCCTACTACAATGCCAACAATTCCGTTCTTCTCACCACCTCCATCCACAACTAGCCCATGATATGCTACCATTCTGTTCATTTTTCTCCCAGTTAGAGCATGTGATACCTTTTATTTTGGTGGTGAGTGAGCCCAAATATGTATTTGTTGTCTTCATTTTGTTTGAGGTTTCTCTTTTATTGATGTGTGGAGTTATTTTTGTATTGTTGTATTGTCCTTAAAATAATTGTTTATTGTTCTTCACTATGAATGTAATTCATTGTTCTGTTATTTAATATTAATCCATGAAGACCTAAATATGATGGTGCCGTGTTATATATCCGAGTGGCTTGGTTGTTTCTCGAGAGCCTGTACTCGAGCCTTGCATCCTCCCTTTCCCCTCTAACCACTAACCCCTAACATTCTTACCATAAAGTAAAAAATAAAAAAAATGAAGACCTATATATAATTCTATTCTATTCAGGATAACAAAAAATTGAAGGACGAAAATGAAAAGAAAATTCTTGTATAATGGACATATCAAACATAATCCTACGACGAGAGTGATACAACAATGGTACTTCTTCCAAGAACTAATTTTTCCAGATAAGGTGTACATGAATTTCTTCACAGTTCAGATTTCCAGTCAAGCTTGATAATTCTGGTTTTTTTTTTTTTTTTTTTTTTTTTTTTTTTTTTTTTTTTTTTTTTTAAATGTTTAATCCACAAAAAACATATTTCTGCGAAGTGTGTATATATAATGCAAACATATTCATGACGACAGTGTTGCAAACATTGATGAAAAGGCTGGACAATATGTGAACGCTAACAATTGCAATCAGGACATGTTTTTAGACTTAAAAATGTTAAGCCCTTTGATGAATGTGTCTAGGAAATTTTTTTAGGGGTTTTAGCTTCAAATAAATATATGCATGTGTGGGGTTCATCAAATTTAAGTTCAAGAAAGTAAGAAAATTTATTTTTTTGCTCAAAATTGATTCAGAAATTAGTCAACTAAGATTATCTATAGTTTTTTATTTTATTTTATTTTTTTAGGCCCATTGAGATTTTCAAGTGTATGCAAATGTGGTCTACTATTTTAGTCGATGAAAAATCATTTACTTTAAAGCTGAAATTAGTGAAAAAGATTAGCTAAAACATTCTCTAATCAAGCATAAATCTTATTGAAAAAAATTAAAAATTACCACTAAGTCCTACTGTTCTCCATAAATGAAAAATAAGTTCTATAATTTTTTCTTAAGTCCATAAGTCCTAATTTTAAAATCCTCTTTTTCTGTTCAAGTTTTAAATCACTCAAGTGGATATGACCTTACCAATTGACAATTAAAAATTACATTATTGGGCCAATAATATGATGCTTTACTCTTGATTTCTCTTATATTCGGCCAATAATAATTCAAGTGGTTGTGTGCCATGTGCATGTCTATCATATAGAAAGAACTTGTAAAGTTGTGACTTGAATTTTGTTTCGGTTCGAGTCCAGATCCATTAACCCATATAAGATTAGTTTCAACTGAGTGAACACTATGCTTTAGATGACATTAGTTCAATCCGCACTACTACTTCTTCTTCTTCTTCTTCTTCTTCTTTATCTGTTCTCATTTTCTCTCCATTTGATTCGAAATTTTTCTCCAGCCATTTTTTTTTTTTGTTCATAACATCATAAAGTTGTACCATTTGACTGAAACTGTATCTAGATATATTATTGCTCTCATTTATTCAAAAAGGAGATAAACAAAATTGCAATTCTGTTTTATTAAGTTGGATTCGCAAGATTTTTATAAAAACGAGCCTTTCCAACCTACTAACCTTTGGTAGTGAGACTTCAAAGTAAATCTTGAATATTTGCGATCACCCTTTTATCGCATCTCGAACCTAAACTTGATTTGACGGGCATCCACTAAATCTCCCTAAATTTTGTTCAATTCCCCCAGTTGCCTATTGATAAGTCATAACCACCATAAGCCATAAGCAACTAATTTTGTGTTTAAGCTCTTCTGCTTTTGCTACGAGTCAATGTTTTTCCTACCAAATAATCTTGGGTCAACCACATCTCATTAAACTCACATTTGTCCAACCAAATCTTCACAATCCTTCAACATTAGTTCTCTATAAATATCCACAAGTCCATGTTTTTTCTTAAACACAAAAAGAAATTGAAATAGAGTTTTTTTTTTTTTTTTTTCACTAAAAAAATCAGGGTGACCTTCAACTACTATCAAACAATGGCTACTTCTAAGCATTCTTTTATTCTATGTATGATTGTAGCATTATCACTTTCAAGCATCCATACGAGCCTTGCTGTGCGCCGCTTATTGCAAACGTCTTCACTTGCAGCACCAACATTGCCTACCATGCCTACTATCAACCATTCCGACCACAATTCCTTCAATCCCAACCATCCCAACAACAATGCCAACAATTCCATTCTTCTCGCCACGTCCATCCACGACTAGCCCATGAGATGCTACCACTCCATTCATCTTTCTCCCAATTAGAGCATGTGATACCTTTTACTTTTACAATGAACGGGCTTGGAAAGCATACAATGAGGTCTACAAGGCTGGGCCGATTAAGACGGAAAGAAATGTACTTCATAAAAAACTTAGGGACAGTGCCGGGAAGTCAATTGTGGATTATATTGAGAAGAATCATAGGCTATTCTTTACACGGATGGAAGAAGGTTTCTCTCTGGATATGGTTCATTATTTTTACTCCAATATCCGCAAAGTTTCTGATCTTTACTTTGTGGAGTCCATATTTGGGGTCGATTATGAAGTATATGAAGAAAATATATGAGACATTTTGGGGATACCTAATAGGGGTGGAAGCTCAGGACAAATCTTGCCTATTGCACTCGACTGTGTTGACCACCCCAATCCTACGTAGCTTGTGAGCTTACTTGAGGTGTATCCTATAAAAATTTTCTAGCTGTTTGTCTTCTTCCGGACGGCCATGAATCATGCTAATGACTTGAACGAGCTGGTAGTCAATTGCTGCCTTCGAGGTTGGTCTGGCCCTCTCAGATGGTTTCTAATGGCCCAAGTCAGTTAGGTATTCAGCTCACTCGCTTTTGGCTATCAGGGCTTCTATTTGTCTCTTCAGACTCCTGCAATCATTGGTTCGGTGCCCAAAATCACTATGGAATGCATAGTGTTTACTTTGATCCCTTTGGTCCATTGGTTGCTTGATTGGTGGAGGAATTTGGAATATTTTCTTGCCCTTGGTTTCCTAATACAGTCTTGCCAGCGTGCTTTTGACTGGTGTGACCCTCTTTGTAGTTCGTGACCTCTTCTTAGGAGCCCTATCTTCGATACTTGGTGGCTCTCGCTTAGTCATTGAGGTGCTTGACCATTCCCTCGGTCGGCTTTCCACCGTGTCCAGCGTTGCCCTCTATTGCCTTGTTATCTCGTTCTCTTCAAGTTTGATGTAAATATGTGCCCTCGTGTTCGATTCTGACATATCTGATGGAGTGTTCTTCAATAATAAGGACTGGAACCGTGTGCCCTGGATCATGGCTATTTTAAATGCCTCTATATATGGCTGTAGCTTGATTGTAGTCTAGAATACCCGAAGATTCCATGTTGAATCAAGTGAGGAAGGTTTGGAGACCTTCTCCTTTCATCTTTCAAATTGTGAAGAGACTGGAGATGGTCTTCTTTTTCTTTTTATTTCCGCAACACTGGGCTAGAAAGATAGTACATAATGTCTTGAAGTTCGAGATAGATTTATGTCGTCGATTCTTGAACCATTCCAACGCCACTCCTGTTAGGCTGGACGGAAAGATTTTGCACATGAAGAGGTCGTTTCGTGCCTCTAGAGTCATTTCTTGGCTGTAATGGTCTAACTGCTGGAGGGGATCCCCTGTCCCATTGAACATGATGAATTTTAGCATGGTGAACTTCTTGGGTTTCTCAACTTGTTCTATTTCATCCGTGAAGGGAGTCTTGATTATAGAGGCAGTAAATTCTCATGCCATGTCCTCAGGCGTTTGGGCTTTCAACCCTTTGAACCGCTCGTCTACTTCCCTTCAAAACTTTGCTAGTACGTTACTTCCTGGCAATTGGTGATCCCCGCTTGGGACCCAAGTATTTCGTCTTCCTGATTCGATATGATCTTCCAAGGCTAGAGTTTGCATTGCTCGAGGTCCAGCCAATGCAGAGTCTGCCATGATGCGGGACTAACTTGTTGTCTCGTCTTTGTCGTTCCGGTCTAGAGTATCGTGGGGCATATTGAGTGGCTACTAAGGGCCCCTCGGCTATTAAGGAGGATTATTGAATCCTTGGGTATGTGGCGCTGGCGATGGATCTACCAGCTCGTTCTGATGTCTGGGCAGAGGACCGAGCGGTGTTGGTCGATGTTCCACTAGTGGGTGGATTGGCCTGCTGAGTGGTAGCCAGGAGTTCCTCATTCTCTTGCCGCAGAGCATTGATTTGCGCTATCTTAGACTCATTAGCTTGTTTTAACCCATTGATCTGCTCAGTGATGGCTTCATTGGCATGTCGTAAGATGTCAAACTATGTTTGCATCTCCTTGCGCATTTTCTGCTTGATTTCCAGTTGCTGTAACTGAACGGCATCTGATTCGGTCGCCATCCCATAGCGATATTGTATGTAAAGTGATAGTGAAAGGCTTTTTTATAAACCTTAATTCCCACAAACGGGGCCAAAGTGTAGGTGCAAAAATTTAATACCTGAACACTTAAAAATAAATACGAAAATTATAACAAAAGAACTGTGACTAAATAGAGGCAAGCTCAACAGAAAAATATGAGCAGGTAAAATCGATTTCCTTTCTCTTCTTATTGATCCCTTATTTATATATTTATACAGAGATTTTCTTGGTGCTGTTATTAGCGGTTTTGAATGTGGGTAATCATGGGCCTTAATTTTCTGCAATTTCCTAATCATGATAGGCATTATGGGATGTTTGAATGAAATTGGACTTGTGATGGTCGTGTCATCTTTGTCCTTTTTCTGGCGTTCAAGTTTTATTTATTTATTTAATTATTTATTTTATTTATCCTTTTTTTTCCGCGTTGCCTTAGAGTTTTGTATCGCCCGAGGTAGGCCTCGGTGCTCGGAACTGATTTTCGGCACCACATGCATTACGTTATTTATTCTTTTACAGCCCGTGTATGATTTAATTTCGTAGAAAAGCATGTTCATTTTATTTTATTTTCTGGGAATATGGATGCATAGTTTCTTCAGAAACATTTTTGTCTTTCGGTCGGGACTTTTGTGCAATTATTCTTGCTAGATATTTAGTGGAGGGACTATGTTGCAACTTGGGAAAAGAGTGACAAGTGGAACTCTCCTATTGGACCATTTGCTGACATTCCATTGGATACACTTGGAAGCCTAGAATGGTGACAAGTGTAGGGCTTGGATTAAGTCTAGTGAGGAGGCCTAGGATCATGACAAGTGAAGGGTGGGTATGTGTGTGTGAGAGAGAGGTAGTGTTGGTGTGTGTGTATTTCGCTAACAAAGCTTAGGGTTGGTTGATTTTCTTGTAAAAGGTTGCCTCCCTCACAAGACCACCATTGCTGCCACCATGAACCCTAGCCACCATTTTTAGATTTTGACCCCCTTGCCTTGGGAATTTAGCATTCCACCTTGAAGATCAAATCTTCCTCTCCTCCATATCTAGAGCAACTTTTCTCAGTTTCTCCATTTGATGTTGTTTACCTCAGATTCTAGAGGGATAATCCTCTAGTGAGGCAGTTTGAGAAAACCTAAAACCCTAGCCTCCATTTTTGAAATTCGACCTTATTCCTTGGGATTTTGGTCTTCCACCTTAAAGACAAAAGTTTCCTCTCTTCTTTATCTAGAACATCTTTGCCTAGTTTTTAAATTTGACTTCATTTGCCTTGGATTCTAGAGGAACAATCCTATAGTGAGCTAAGGGTTGTCCTATGTTTATCCTCTTGTAGTTTCTAGCTTTCCTTGTTGCTAATATACATTGTATGCGTGTTTTTCTTGATTTCTAGGATTGTATCTAGATGTATATAACATGAAATTTACTTAGGGTTTTGCATTATTGAAGGATTGTAGATGACCTTTGTGTTATATTAGTCATGTATCATTAGGTGTTAAATTGAAATCACATGATTTTGTTAGTGTAACTTTAGAGACTTTATTAAATTATTGTCAATGATTTAATTGTGTAATTAACACTATGTAGTTGTTAAATTCATCAAATTGGAAATCACTTCATACTAGCTTAAATTGATTTCATGTATTGATAATGTTGTAGTAACTTGAATTGATATTCATTGTGAACTTTAACTTGAGGACTTAAGGCATATCTTGTGTGAAATTCAAAATTTGGATGTGTGTGGAAGGTGACTACATGCATTATATAACTATGTTATAGTTGTAACATCTTTGATTGATTTTGGAAACACTTGGGGCATATAAAATATTGAAATGGATAGGGTAAGGCTCTAGTGTGGGAAGTACGAGTTCTCCCCAAATTAAGTGTGCACTTTGGTGGTTCCAAGAGGGTTAATAGCCCAAAATATCAATTGTCTTGCGTTGTGATGTTCACAACCGGATGTCGTGTCCAAGTTTTCCAGATTGTTTGATTTCGCATTCATTTACAAGTTGACATTACTTTTGAAGTTGTAGCTTGTTATTTCATTGAAGATTCTAATATGTTGTGCATTTTACCTTTGTGGATTGCTTTTAAATTATCTCAATTATAGCTTAGAATAATCCTTTAGTTCTCCCATTGAATATAGACGTTAGGTGGCATGAACCACATGTAGTCATTTATATTACGTTGCAAAGAACCGATGAAACTTTAGGGTATACTTATATGCATCACCCTAGTTGAAATGTGGTTTTTCAAGTAAAGAAGTTCTTTTCTTGGATGGACATAATCTTAGACTCTTGTGTAGCTTTGGTGTTGAGGACACTTTTAGTTTTACTAGCATGCATTTGTTTAGCATACCTTTTGATTCACATTTTGTATATCATGGATGTATGGTATTTAGAAGTTGTTTAGCTTCTTTGATTTGTGTAATATTCATCCAAACATATTCCTTTTGATATACTTTATTATGCTATGTAATGTGGCCAAGGGCCAAACATCTTTATATAATGGAATTTATGCAAACTTTTAGCTTGTTTTAACTTCTACGACATAGTTTTTGTTGGGGGAATTTTCGTCATTTTTCATTGTTTTCCAACTTTGGTTTAGACTGTGGTTGATTAGAAAACATGATTTTAGTGGGGGTTACTTCACAAACTTTTTCCAAAAAATCACATCTTGGCCCACAAAATAGTGTATTTTTCCAAAATTTCTTGGCCAAAAGTGTGTGCTGCGAGACCCATCTGATCAGTTAGATAAATCATCTAATCGGTTAAATGAGGTCATCTAATTGAGTAGATTGAGTATCTAACCGGTTAGATGGCCTCATGTGGTTTTTCGTCCTGTCTGTTTTGCCATCTAATCGGTTAGATAAATCGTCTAACCAGTTAGATGATCTTGTGTTGCTTTCCTTTGATCTTTTTCTTTCACTAGCCATAACTTCTTCATTCTAACTCCAAATCATGTGATTTTTTGGTCTAAATTTATAAATTTTTCATTGTCAATCTAATGGTATGCATGGTAGCAATCATTTCTGTTTAAAATGGCATTTTACCCCTAGTTCATTTTTTGTCGGGTTTTAAAACTCTAGCTTCTGCATTTGTTTCCGTTGAGTCTCGTGACTTTTCGGGAGGTCACTTCGGCGTCCTAGAGGTGATATATATCTATAGAGACTTCTTCTCTTTATTGCTTCCATATTTGGGATCTGTTATCGTGTTAGTTTTCGGGTTACGCAATGGCGCACCGGGTTTATAGAATTCAGGCTATCACAAGTGGTATCAGAGCTTGAGGTTCGAAAACCTCAGCACAATGGGCTTGGTTTCATTTCATACTTCTTACTGGCATACTTTGATGTGTTCACATGTTTACGTGCTTATGTGCCTATATGTTTAGAAACATCTGTTGTGTGACATGCATATTTACGTGCTTAAATGTTTAAAGTTTTTATTGTATGACTTGATATGATTCAGTTGTTTATGTGTTTTACCATGTGGGGTTTGTTGGTGCATTCATTTGGTAAGCTGCATGTGGTCACGAGTGCTTGGAAGTGACTGACCATCCTCCCTCGTCACTCATCGTGTCTTTGACTTAGATAGATTACTAGGGTATGAGAGAGGCATGTAAACTTCTTAATTTTTGGTTTTCATGCATTGTTAGGTGAATTTTGTAATAGAGCATGCTAATTGATACTTGTATGTGTGATGTATACTTACTATTTTTCCAGCATGATTTTATTTTAAGGTATTTGTAACGACCTGAGCCTGGGGTCCAAATTGTTTACCGGGTCCTTACCCAAACCCGAGGTCCTCGAAGGCATTACTGTCCTTTCCTATGTCAATGCATAAAATAAATACGTCATCCCAAGACTCATAGTACATCATATCACTAACATCATAGAAAACTCACAAATGCAGGTAGAATGTTAGCGGCTTCTGAGTCCATGGATACAAGTCATACCAATATACTCCTCCGATTTCCAAAAAATGTTAAGATAAGGGGAGAGCTCAACAGCTCAGTAAGTAATGCCTAAAACACTGGTATTGGACTCCCTTGAGCCAACAATCAAAGAATGGGAATAGAAAAGAGGCCGGGGTCATGCAATTAGAGTCCGTACAACATTTATAACCTAACAATCAATACACGCAATCATATATCACAATTCCTCAAAATCATGCACATGATATGAAATGTGATGCATCCCATCCCAAACTTGGTCTATAACGATCTAACACTCATTTTTTAAAAACTTGCTAACTGACTTTACCGAGGTGAGATTGATAGCTGTCCCCGGTTCCAATTCTGGCAAAGCCTAGCAACCGTTAAAGGGCCAAGTATCAACTTTTTCACGCCTTACACCGGGCCGCGCTCTTTCTAGGTTAAATTAGCCCCGGACTCGCGAAATTCGGTTCATTTCTAAATCATTTCCTCACAATCATTTCCAAACACATTCTGTAAAAAGAATCATTTCAACCTCACTTTTCCCAAACCATGCCCATGTCATGAATGCAATCATGCATGAATGAAAGCGATATAAACATGCTTGCACTTTAACAGTTTAGCCATACATACTCATTATCAGATATATGTAATCTCAAGAAATAAATTCAACACAAGGCATGTTCATTAAACAACTTTACAACTAAGCACATATATACGTACATAATGAAAATCATCTAGAGCATGTATGTCGCATAAGCATGTAAACATATAACCGGCATTTAATTTTTTTCCGTAATTTATCATTTTAAGCACGTTTATTAAGAATTCAAGTATACGAACTGAATTAAAGCCAAAACTTAATGGTTTAAACATCCCTACCTCAAAAGTAGCTAAAATCCATCCCCGACCGGAAAAGTCAACGCCGGTCACTGTAGTCAATAACGGTCAATGGAAGTCAACGCCGGTCAATGGCGGCGGATAGAAAATTGTTCTATGGGAACGTAGCTGACGACAAGGAGATTCTACTATTCCAAAGGCGTGCCTCCAAAATCCGACTCCAAGTGGCCTAAAACCCCCTCCGAAATCTTAGAACTAAAAACTTCAAAAATTCGTAAAATAATCACCGCTCCTCTTAAAATTAAATCATTTGACTATGTGATAGAGAACAACGAGAGGAACATTTTTCGTCAAGGAACCAAGACCGAAAACCTGACTGATTGGCCAAAAATAGAGGAGAAAAATGAGACATAAAAGAAAAAGAAAAAATAAAATAAAAGGGGGAGAGAGAAATTCACACAGAGGAGAGAGCTGATGGTCTGCATATGACCATTAGGACTTTTGTGATGGCCTAATGAAATGGTGGGTCTCACTTGCTTTGTTTCTTTTAAATATCTTTTAACTTTAATATATATAATGTACATACACTAAACCCACCACAATACATGTACAAGCATATAACCACATAAAATGCATCAAATAATGATGTGTGACATGCAATGAACCCGAAACATAGTTCCTGTACTCAACAATTCCGGAAACGTGTCCCGCCTAGGACCTCCTAGCCTGAAAAATGAAAAAATACCGAAACGGCAACCATTGCATTTCCAAGACTCCTGAACTCAATGAAACATCACAACTAGTACTCGGGCATATCTAGCATACCCCACAGCGTTCGGCATGCAAAACGAGACAGGGATGAAAATACCCTTGAAAAAATCAGGTGATTCCAGAAAATAAAAAATGACAAAAATCGAAAATATTACATTCTACCCTCCTTAAAAGATTTCGTCCCCGAAATCTATCCTCCTTAAAGAAGGAGACCCACAGCCATACACCCCCTCGAGAAATACCTCACAAGATCACAAAACTATGGGTCCGCCAACCTTATTGCCTTTAACACCGGATGTCAACATGCAATCACACACCACTACCACTAAAATGCAATGCTCATTACCTTATGAGGGTACTCATCACTCACAACATCAGAACATAAGACCAATTGGATTCTACATCTGACTCAAAATCGACACCAGTCCATTTAACACTGCTACGCAAGGCCTTGAAACCCAAAAGGAGAATAGTCACAAGACCACTGAACATGACAACATCCAATCTAGACCCACCCTTTAAAGGATACACAAAACGCTCGACAAGAAACCCTGTCCATCTCACACAATCAAGCTTAAACCTAAATCCACACATCCCCGTCAGACCAAGCACTCGCTAACTAACGAATAACCACACCAACACGTATCCACACCAGTGACTACTAGCCGCATTATACGGCAATCATCATACTTAAAAACCTCAAAATGACTAAGCGACAGATCTCCCAACGATCACATAATTATGAGTCACCCGATCAATAAAATGTACTATCCTATACCCTGGATACAAATCCTTAAAACAAGATCGTTAATAATCAAATGGTCACACCATAACCCTTCATCGAAAACTTGATCCTACCTAACACACCTCGTCACCTGAGATAAATCATCTGAATCCACACAGTCACATCAACACAACGTACAATACCATGCTCTCACTGTCCCTGACAAATCAAAACAATCATTGACTTTTGACTCGACATCGTGCTAAAGAGGGACTAATTTAAGAGAAATGGTTGGCCAAGCCATTCTCATCATTGATTCGGTCTCAACACAGATGTCATTCTTGTCCTTTGGTCCAAACCTCAAACACAATCTCACATAGTCCACAAGACAACCATGAGATCCACTCACTATCAATCTATTGCTCTACGTAACCTCAACAACAATACAATCACATATCTGCTCTAAAAATCCTAATCATACTTCAATCACACAACCATAACAAGCTAAAAGTAATACGACACCAAATACCACAATCATCGACTCGCATAAAACCTCTCCGATTTCTTCATAATACCCATACCATTTGAACAACTCCCTAATATCATTTGATTCAATTCTCACCTCATTAAAACACACAATACAACTATCTCATGCCTAAGATCTCAAAACCAAAATTAATCATTCCCATTATTCCTCAACGGAACCTCACATTCACATCTCTAGTTGCTTAGCACTCAAACAACACCAACACTTGTCCTCAAGACACAGCTTGAATCAAACGTCTATAAAAACATTCGAGTACATGACTCACATCACATTGCCTAATCATCCTCGAACTTACAGTTCACGACACATCCCCTATCCATCACCACTAGTACTAGACACCAGAAACACATAATCCATATTCGGCAACTCATGCCTCACACGCCACCGGTCAAGACCACTCTCAGAACAAGCACTATTAAAACCTAGGACTCCACCTCCCTCTGTGGGAGTGAGTTGACTAATACAACCAAACCTTTACCGGTGAACTCTAACCGCATAACAAACCGCAGATAGGTCTGTCCATCCACGAACGCGCATAACTCCTAAATAGAGAACAAGACTTACGACAAACGACGTCCTTATCAGGACTAGAACAAATGGAAAGGGTAACGAACCCCGCTCTCACAAGAGACTGACGACTTGCACCTGAATGCACCTGACACCTTGTCACACGCTGCTCACCAATTGTCCAACTCTGGATACCCAATCTCACCTGAGATGAATTAAACTCCTTACACACAAGGAGAATAACCAACTAGATACCCGTACGGAGCTATAAACTAAAATCTAGGCGATCTCGCCACTAATGGACCGTCATACACTATCAACACCAGAACCTCACATACGCTACACTGCGATACTTATGCTAGTCAAAACCAATCAGATCCATACCACCCATTCGTCAAGTACTAGGATACAGCTCGTAGCACAACCATTAGAAAAGAGCACCAATGCTCACAACATACTAACACTAGGGACAATCACAGTACGTTGACAACGCATCCCGTTCTACCTAGAATCAGTCACTCCCAATGATAACCTCTAAGCCATAAAATGACACTTTACCACTCATTCCATCTCTACCTTCCCAGACGATATTGCCTCGATCACCGTGTACACAAGGCCCATGATCTTAGTCACAATAACCCACTGACTCGCCAAAAGAAAAGGGTGCCTATCTGGCAACATCATTCTCACTGGCTCTAAAAGGCTAAACAGTCCACAATCGTCTCAATTAGCGTACAACCCTATCACCTACCTGACAACGCATAACAAATAACTCACAATCTCTAATCCATCCTCGGATCATACCTGAAACCATTCTGCTCTTTAGTACTAAACATCACGCCATAACACCTCTACTACCATCATCCTCGAATGACAACTCAAACTCACGTCTCACCGACTCAATAAGCTACCGCCAAGTGATCTCCCCTCAAGCATCCCTATGATAACACTATCACAACAAGAGAGTATGCCTCACTCTTAATACTCCCTACAACAACCACTACATACCATTAGGATAGAACCCTTACATGACAATGCTATGCCGACAGATCCTAAAGAAAAGGAATAAACACAAAAGACAGAATGTTTAACATCCAATTGTCTCCTTAAACCATCTACAACACAATCAGTCACCAACACTTAATCGACTACTCCAACCATTCTTCCCAAGATAATTTACGTACTCAACCAAAGAAACCTTACGCCATAGTATCAACATCATTATCTCTCTTCTTCATTGTTCCTCAGAACACCCTTGGCCCCAACAAAAGTCAAATGGGGCCACCAGCTACACCTACAGGATCACCCTCGTCCTAGTCATTCTTATCATCAGTATACCTTTTCTGATACTCAAACAACCAACACTATCTCCTGATACCCCAGACATAAATGAAATATAACCCCAGTCCATAGCTTCTAAATTCTAAAACACAATCCATTTGGTTACACAGTACCCATCATTTATCACTTCATTCGTAAACGACCAAGCACTTCAATGACCCCATACTACCTGTCTTATCGTGTAACCCTGCAAACAGACTCTTACAAGACCACAAAATGATCCACATCCCTCAATTGGTCAAACGTTACCCTAAACCTACAGAGTCCAACAAGTCCCCACGACAGTCAGAATCAACACACGTCTTTAGACCATACCAGAATACCCGAAATACACCTTTATAACCCAGAGATTACACTTATGACTCAAGCAACCTCTGTCACACCTACTACAACCAGTTCAAAAAAGAACCTCTGCACCAAACCGTGGCCCAAGTCACAATCACTAACCCCCTAAGGTCATACCTTTCTCCCATAAAACTCTCACTCGAACACCTGACCTCCACAGTCACAAGAACCCATACGCTGATGCATGAAATTCACATACAACATAGACATCGTACCATGAAATACAAACCCATTCTAGAGTCATGCTCGAAGCACCACACAAAATGCAATAAGAAGATCAAAATGACTACATACTGAATAGCTCAATCCACGAGTTAGAAGTCCAAGCCACTTGTTTAATAAGAACCGGTACCCAAACAACCTTGGAGCAATCGAGCTCCTTGCCTACTCAGGTTAAAACCCACACAACCATCTATGCCGCGACAAGTAATCTACTATACTAACAACCATTTTGTGTTCGATCATATACTCTTATACATGTAAACATATGTATATAATAACCGGAACATATACCTTGACATGACTGTGTCCTATCCCATCAATTTAAACAACGAGTCCATTAAATCATCATGTGAAAATAAACATCCCGTTCATCATTGTCATCTTTATATATATATATATATATAACATGTTGTATAATTACAAATATGAGATTTAAACCTCTAATAAAACAAAACAATAATGGACTAAATCAATTAACCTATCACAGTAAACAAAATTTAAACAGACTTCCAGCCCATTAAGAAGACTAATTGCTGCACTTGAAATTTCTTGTGACAAAGCATACTAGGAGCATAGATCTTGTCAATCCAATCCAAATAAACCGGCTAAACTGAACACATAACCAATTGCACAGCACTACAAATTGAGTTCCACTATAATGAAAAAATAGTTATCTGATCCTAATGTGTAACACTGAGATATGCAAGCACATCCTAAACTATAGCTTGAACCTCATATTCAGTATCATCCTTAGACACATTATACAGAGTTAAATTTCTCATAATCAAAATCTTCCATATTGTAGCAGCAAAAAGTGCACACATAAACTTATATTTGGTATTGTGTGCACTGGTTTGTACCACAAACCAATTTATAATGTCATCTAAAGTATTAACTCTCAGCCACTGTAACTGAAGCAGGTTGAACAATCTATTCCAAATTTCCTTGGCATGCACACACTTGCAGAACAGATGATCATTGGTGTCTGCATTATCAAAACAATTATGACAGATAGCTGTTAATGTAAGTCCTCTTTTCTGCAAATTCACAAAGGAGAAATTTTTATTATAAAGTATGATACTAACTCCCACTGAAACTCTTGGTCTGCAACCAGTCCAACACAATCGACTCCATTTAACTTTCTGCTTTTTGACTCTACACACATTCCATACAGATTTTAAAGAAAATCTTCCATACTGCCAAGATATTCTGTCACTACCAGTATTCAAAGAAATTCTGTGAATACCATTCCTCACCTCAGCATTGTAATGTGCAGGAATACACCAGTTTCCATCTGTAATAAAATTAGCCATAGTGTCTTCTCTATCAATTCGTCTGAACATTGTAGCACCAAACCTTTGAATCAATGCCTGATTATAACACCAAAGACCAGTTAATAACTTAAAATTCAAACCATTCCCCATTTTGAAATCATTGTTATCTAACACAATCTATCTTGCTTCAAGCATTTGCTTCCAAATTGGTGAATCTCCAACCCTTCCAATCACATTCCAAAATGAAGACCTTTTTAAATAAATAGCCTGAAGCCATTGTATCCACAATTTATCCTTTTTCTGTAGGAAATCCCAACATAAAGTGACTTTTGCAGCAAGATCAATGTCTTTGATTTTTCTGATATTGAAACCCCCTTCTGCCATAGGAACAGTAACTGAACTCCATTTTAATTGAGACATTTTCTTCAAATCTTATTTGCCACTTCAGAGAAATTTTTTAAACCTCTTCTCCAACTAGTTTTTTATCCCCCAAGGAACTTTGAAACCAAATAACCAATGATACAAGTAAGAGTAAAGGATTGATTTAATAAATTCCACCCTTCTAGCCAAAGATAGATTGAAAGTATTCCAATGATTTAATCTAGCATTTACTTTGTGCAGCAAACTACTGAAGTCTCCAGTCCTTAATTTATGATTTGACAGAGGAAGGCCAAGGTATTTGAAAAGAAAGTTTTCAATTTGAAATTGGAGAATAGCTGCTAATCTTCTTTTGCATCTCACTGTCTTAGAAAAGATAATAGAACTCTTCTTTTGACTAACATGTAGACCAGTTACTTCATTGAATTTTCTGAAAACTTCTGAAATTGCTTTTGCAGTTGGTAATTCAGCTTTGACCACCATTAAAAGGTCATCAACATAAAACACATAAGAAATTTGTAAGCCAGTACTAACCACTGATTTACGAAGCTTTATCCTCCCATTATCAATGCATTGATCCATTAATGTATTAAAGTATTCAGTAACAAAAACAAATAATAAAGAAGATAATGGGCAACCCAGTCTAATTCCTCTGGTAGCAGAAAAATAACCTGGTATACCATTGCTCATAATAGAAAATTTTGGAGTAGTAATGCAAGCTTGAATCCAATTGATCCACTAATTACTAAATCCATGAGCCTTCAATCTGCTTAAAATGAATACCCACTCAACTGAATCATAAGCCTTCTTTAAATCAACTTTCAAAGTCATGTTAGCTTCACCAAATTTCTTTCCAAAATCCTTCACTAAGTCAGAGACCAATAAGATATTGTCATGTAATCTCCTATTTTTAATGAAAGCAACCTGTTCTTGACCAATTAAATTGGGTAACACTTCACTTAATCTATTGGCCAGAATTTTGGCAATGATCTTATAAACCAAATTGCATAAAGCAATAGGTTTATAATTTATAATTTTATCACCATGATTCAACTTAGGAATCAGGGCAAGGAATGTGGAATTAATACCTTGAGGAAATTTTTATTGTTGAAAAAGAATAGCACAACTTTTAACACATTAGCCCCAACCACACTCCAATATTTTTGAAAGAACCTAGCTAGAAAACCAACTAGTCGTGGAGCTTTGTCTGAACTGAATCCCATGACCACTCCCTTGATTTCCTCAACTGAAATACCACTATCCAAAACATAACTTTCCTCTTGAGATAAGCTTTTCCTAGCAGGCATGTCCTCTTGCAATATGCCCCCTTATATGATTATAAAAATTAGAATAAAATTGGACCAACCATTCTTTAATGGTAGACGGATCAGAAGAAACTTCCCCATCCACATTCTCAACTTGAGTAATAGTATTTTGCCCCCTTCTTTGTTTGACAATGTTGTGGAAAAAAGCTGTACACCTGTCCCTTTCCTTGATCCATTTAACTCTTGATTTTTGAGCCCACATAATCTCTTCAATGTCAAGCACATGTTGTCGATGACTAGAAGCTTCCCTTTCTGAATTTATAGACTCTTGGTTAACTGGTTGAAGCAGCATTTCCATTTGAATTTTATATAAATTATCCTTTGCAACCTTGATTTGATCAGACATACATCCCATTTTCTTACTCCAATCTTTAATTGCAGTTTTGATAGACCTTAATTTCTATTAAAGAATATGAAATGGATTACCTTCCCGAGCAATCTCCCAAGCCTTCTCCACAATATTTCTCACCTCTTCTTGCATGCACCAGATTTTAATTAACATGTTTTCAGATCACGTATACACTTCATTTACATATACTGACATTTAAACCTCTAAGCACTTAGCAAATAGGCATGCCTTCAAAACCGTAAACATATAAGCAAGTAGTAAGTAAGTAAGCTTCATAAAATAGTAAGCACATAAACATAAACACGTAATCAACACAGGTTAACGTTCTACCCCTCTAGGCAAGCCACTACTCATCGTCCGAAAGGTATTCGAACTTAACGCTCAGATACCATATTTATAACAACCCGAGCTCGGGGGCCCGAATCGTTTACTGGGTCCTTACCCGAACCCGAGGTCATCGAAGGCATTACTATCCTTTCCTATGTCAATGCATAAAATATATACATCATCCCAAGACTCATAGTATATCATATCACTAACATCACAGAAAACTCACAAATACAAGTAGAATGGTAGCGACGTCTAAGTCCATGGATACAAGTCATACGTCCATTTTGGACTCATTTGAGCCAACAACCAAAGAACGAGAATAGAAAAGAAGCCGGGGTTATGTCATTGGAGTCCGTACAACATTTATAACATAACAATCAATACACGAAGTCACATATCACAATTCTTCAAAATCATACACATGATATGAAGTGTGATGCATTTCACCCAAAACTTGGTCTATACCGACCCAACACTCACTTTTCAAAAATCTGCTAACTGACATTACTGAAGCGAGATTGATAGCTATCCCGGTTTCAATTCTGGAAAAGCCTGGCAACTGTTAAAGGGCCTAGCATCAAATTTTTCATACCCTACACCGGGCCGCGCTCCCTCTAGATCAAGCTAGCCCCGGACTCACAAAATCTGGTTCATTTCTAAATCATTTCCTCACAATCCTTTCCAAACACATTTCTTTAAAAAGAATCATTTCAACCTCACTTTTCCCAAACCATGCCCATGCCATAAATGGAATCATGCACGAATGAAAGCGATATAAACATGCCTGCACTTTATCAGTTTAGCCATACATACTCATCATCATAGATATGTAATCTCAAGAAACAAATCCAATGCAAGGCATGTTCATTAAACAACTTTGCAACTAAGCACATATATACATACACAATTAATATCATCTAGAGTATATATAGTCGCATAAGCACGTCAGCACATAATTGGCATTCAATTTTTTTTCTGAAATTTATCGTTTTAAGCATGTTTATAAAGAATTCAAGTATACGAACTCAACTAAAGTCAAAACTTAGTGGTTTAGACATCCCTACCTCAAAAGTAGCCAAAATGCATCCCCGGTCGGAAAGGTCCACGCTGGTCAACGCAGTCAATGCCGGTCAACGGAAGTCAACGTCGGTTAATGGCGGCGGAACATAAATATGTTCTGTGGGAACATAACTGATGATGAGGAGATTCTACTGTTCCAAAGGCATGCCTCCAAAATCTGACTCCCAGTAGCCCAAAACTCCCTCCGAAATCTTAGAACTAAAAACTTCAAAAATTCGTTAAATAATCACCGCTCTTCTAAAAATTATATCATTTGACCGTCTGATAAAGAACAATGAGGGGAACATTTTTCGTCAAGGAACTAAGACCAAAATCCTAACCGATTGGCCAAAAATGGAAGAGAAAAATGAGGCATAAACGAAAAAAAATAAAATAAAATAAAATAAAAGGGAGAGAGAGAGAGATTCACGCAGAGAGAGATAGCTGATGGTCTGCATATAACCATTAGGCCTTTTGTGATGGCCTAATGAAATGGTGGGTCCCACTTGTTTTAAAAAAAAAAAATTATCTTTTAACTTTAATATATATAATGTACATACACTAAACCCACCATAATACATGTACAAGCATATTAATATATATAATGTACATACACTAAACCCACCACTATACATGTACAAGCACATAACCACATAAAATACATCAAATATTGATGTGTGAAATTCAATGGACCCGAAACATAGTCCCCGTACTCAACAACTCTCGAAACGTGTCCCACTTGGTACCTCCCGACCTGAAAAACGGAAAAATGCCGAAATGGCAACCATTGCATTTTCAAGAGTCCTAAACTCAAGAAAATGTCCCAACCAATACTCGAACATATCCAGCACAACCCACAAAGTCTGGCACACAAAACGAGACAAGGACGAAAATACCCTTGAAAAAAATCAGGAAATTCTAGAAAATAGAAAATGATAAAAATTGAAAACATTACAGTATTAAGCAAGATCTATGATGTATGCTAGCTGTTGTGCATGATTAAGTGTTAAGCGTATATGTCAACCTTATGTTAGGTTATGAGTATGCTAGTTACTACTTACGCATTTTGTTTTGATTTTTATCTACTTGCTAAGTGACTGAGCATGTGTCGTATGTGGATTGTTTGCTACTTGTATAAGTATGTAGTTCTGTTGCCAAGTTATAATCTGAATGTTTAGTGTGCCGATATGCATAAATGAATGTATTCTACGTGCTTAACCTGATTGTAGTGAGAACAGGAGATGTAGTTTAGTAAAGTGTATTGTCTTAAGAATTTTCTATGTGATGTGTATGATCTTAGTAGCCTTATACTTATTGCGTATCTCATTTTGATTTTGTGCATTGTTCATGCTCGGTTGGGTGAGATTAATGCTAAGGCATTGCCTCGTAGAGTCTATAGTATTCTTAGACACGTCTTTATCATTTAGGACTTCTTCCTTGGGTAAAAGGGATTTGTTTTGCAAGGTTTCCATGGCGAGGAGCCTCTCTGTCTGTTTTGACAGTTTAGTGGTTTTGGTGTCATGAAATGGTGTTGGTGTTTGAGTTGAGTAATTAATTCGATGTGTGTGATTAATCATTCGCTCTTGTGTTATTGTAGAGTGTAGACATGGCGAATGACGAGTACGAGTTGACGGGAGATGTTACTAAGGATAGTGTTTGTACTGTTTTGCTTGGCTTCATAGAGTTAAAGCCTCCTGTGTTTATGGGTGAATCAGATTCCTTGAAGGCGATCCAATGGGTAAATCAAATCTCGAGGACATTTAGGATGTTACAGGTTGAAGATGGGTACACGAAGATTAAACTTGCCATTTCACAGCTCCGAGGTGTAACAAGCATTTGGTAGGAGTCGATCGCCAGTACTCGTAAAATAAAATAAAATAAAAGGGAGAGAGAGAGAGATTCACGTAGAGAGAGATAGTTGATGGTCTGCATATGACCATTAGGCCTTTTGTGATGGCCTACTGAAATGGTGGGTCCCACTTGTTTTAAAAAAAAATTATCTTTTAACTTCAATATATATAATGTACATACACTAAACCCACCACAATATATGTACAAGCACATTAATATATATAATGTACATACACTAAACCCACCATAATACATGTACAAGCACATAAACATATAAAATGCATCAAATAATGATGTGTGAAATTCAATGGACCCGAAACATAGTCCCCGTACTCAACAACTCGGGAAACGTGTCCCACTTGGGACCTCCCGACCCGAAGAATGGGAAAATGCCGAAATGGCAACCATTGCATTTCCAAGAGTCATGAACTCAAGAAAATATCCCAACAAATACTCGGATATATCCAGCACACCCCACAGCATCTAGCACACAAAACAAAATAAGGACGAAAATACCCTTGAAAAAAATCAGGAAATTCCAGAAAATGGAAAATGATAAAAATCGAAAACATTACAGTATTAAGCATGATCTATGATGTATGCTAGCTGTTGTGCATGATTAAGTGTTAAGTGTGTATGTCAACCTTATGTTAGGTTATGAGCATGCTAGTTACTACTTACGCAGTTTGTTTTGATTTTTATTTACTTGCTAGGTGACTGAGCATGTGTCGTATGTGGATTGTTTGCTACTTGTATAAGTATGTAGTTCTGTTGCCATGTTATAAGCTGAATGTTTAGTGTGCCGATATGTATAAATGAATGTATTCTACATGCTTAACCTGATTGTAGTGAGAGCAGGAGATGTAGTTTAGTAAAGTGTATTGTCTTAAGAATTTTCTATGTGATGTGTATGATCTTATTATCCTTATACTTATTGCATATCTCATTTTGATTTTGTGCATTGTTCATGCTCGGTTGGGTGAGATTAATGCTACGGCATTGCCTCTTGGAGTCCATAGTATTCTTAGACACGTCTTTGTCATTTAGGACTTCTTCCTTGGGTAAAAGGGATTTGTTTTGCAAGGTTTGCATGGCGAAGAGCCTTTTTGTCTGTTTTGACAGTTTAGTGGTTTTGGTGTCATGGAATGGTGTTGGTGTTTGGGTTGAGTAATTAATTCAATGTGTGTGATTAATCATTCGCTCTTATGTTATTGTAGAATGTAGACATGGTGAATGACGAGTACGAGTTGACGGGAGATGTTACTAAGGATAGGGCTTGGACTATTTTGCTTGGCTTCATAGAGTCAAAGCCTCATTTTTTTATGGGTGAATCAGATTCCTTGAAGGCGATCCAATGGGTAAATCAAATCTCGAGGACATTTAGGATGTTACAGGTTGAAGATGGGTACACGAAGATTAGACTTGCCATTTCACATCTCCGAGGTGTAGCAGGTGTCTGGTGTGAGTCGATTGCCATTACTCGTGTCATTAAGGGAATGGATTGGGAAACTTTTCAAGAGTTATTTCTTAATAAGTTCTTTCCAGAAACAGTTAGCAAGGAGTTAAGGAGGAGGTTCATTGCACTGATTTAGGAAATGGTGAGCGTTACGGAGTATGAGACAGAGTTTACCTCTTTGTCTCGCTTTACGCCAGAGATGGTGCAGACGGAGGCCTTAAAAGTTAATAAGTTTGTGAGTGGTCTCAGATTGGACATAAGGAGAGAGATTGTGGCTTTGAAATTGCTTACTTACTTAGCGGTGGTTGAGAGGGCACTATTGATTGAAATTGAACATTTGACGACCAAATGGGTTAAACATACAAGGAATGCGAAAAAGGTAAAAGAAAAGAGAGTTGGCAATGCACCGTAGGGATGGGCGAGCGATATCCTTAGCATCGCTTGGGCATGTGCCTATGTGGTCCTTGCAGACCAATGTGGTTTTTTTCGATGTCAGCAGTTTGGGCACTATGTAGTTGACTGCCCACTTTTTCAGTCTTTATGAGTGGTTGGGGCGAAGAGGTGTCTTAGGTGTGGTCGGATGGGATACTTCATGCGAAGATGTCCCTTAAAGAAGGGTGGTCGTGGTACCTCTGGGTCATATTAGGACTTATAGAGTCTCGACTGGACTCATTCATGTTTTGGGGTACGTTTTCTTTTCGTGAGATGGTTCCTTTGAGAGGTATTCCATTTACTTGTGATTTTATGGCATTGTTTTGTATAGTCACCTTTACATGTCTATATGTATTATCGTTTGAGCATTCCTTAGAAACATGTTTAGGATATGTGGCTAAGTGTTGGTTTGTGTGATAATAAGGATGATACGTTTTTCTTATGCTATATTAGTTTAACATGCTAGTATCATTAGTAATGTATGGCGTGTCGTTGCTTATTTGTCCCTTATGTGATAGGTAGCTTATTTGATTGCCTTATATAGGCTATATGACATGTTTGTAGGATGTTAATTGGTTTATGTGATTTGATATTGTGAATATGTGCTATATGAGTGTCAAGTGTATACATGGGTACATTGTGTTGCATTAGAGTTGCATACATGGTGTATATTTGTTTTGAGATTGTGGCATGGTCACTATATATATGTTTGTCTTATTATTAGGGACATTGTCTGGATTTGACATTTTATGTTTGTATTTTGTTTCAGTGTTTCATTCACGAGTTTCAGCATTTCATGGTGTTCATGTTATATTATTGTTCTTGAATTGATGCGTGGGGATTTGTGACCTTGGTTGTCAGGATTTTTTTTTTTTTTTTTTTTTTGTGAGCTACGTGGTAGACTTAGGTTTTCGAGGATTAGGTTGTCCATGATAGGGACCTTGATTTACTGTTGTGACTTTTCTCATACGACCTTGTAGTAGGTATAGTTGAGGATAATATGGGTTTAGGTTTGAATCCTTGTAATGGAGCCTAGTTCGTAATCATCGTGACTTAGTAGATATTGATGTTTTAAGATTTTGTGGAGTTCGATCCATTGGCTTAAGGGCATAGACTTGTCAGGTTTTAGATTCGTGACTAGTGTTGTTGATAGTGGTGTTTTGAGGAGTTCTTGATTTGATTAGAGTGACTTGATTTAGAGATTCTATGATTTTGAGTCGTCAATTTTCTCGTATAGAGGATTTAAAGCCTTAAGTGTGACGGTGCCTTTAACAATATTGACAGAGTTTTGGGATTGGCCGAGGTGGTCCGGTCGGACGTCTTTGGACCATACCCCAACTCTCACAGAATGTCTAGTTACCATAATGCTTTTGGCAATGATTGTTCTATGGCATTAATGTAATTTGTATGGAGAGGTTTTACGGGTAGATTTAGTGAGGGCATGTTATGAACTAGGGCTATATACTGTCATGCTATCGTACGAAATTTTGTGCCGTCGACGGGTGCTAATTGCTGGCAATGCTACTTTATTGACGAGTATATGTGAGCGGGCTATAAACACTGTCAATGCTACCGTACATTTGAGTACGTTGTGGGCGGGTTCTAGTCACTATTCATTCTATCATCTTGCCTTTAGCAAGGTACATTGAATCGATGTGTAGTTGTTCTGGATTTGTACGTTGGTTCATTTCGAGATGTGTCTCACAGTTCGATGATTCCCCATTCTTTTGTCTGATCTTGAGGTTTTAGGAGTTGTCCTATAGAACTTGATGACGTGATTCTGGATGTGACCTGTGTCCGGTCTTTGTCTTGTTCCCCTTAGGTTATGTCTGATTCCGGGAACGAAATCTCTTATCTTTGTCTTTTTTCTGGCATTCAATTTTTTTTTTAATTTAATTGTTTGGTTATTTATTTAATTAATTATTTATTTGATTTATCCTTTTTTTTTTTTTCCCGCATTGCCTTAGGGTTTTGTTGTGCCTGAGGTAGGTTTCGGTGGTCGGAACTGATTTCCGGCACCACATGCATTACATTATTTATTCTTTTACAGCCCGTGCATAATTTAATTTCATAGAAAAGCATGCTCGTTTTATTTTATTTTCTGGAGGTATGGATGTATAGTTTCTTCGGTAACATTTTTGTTTTTCAGGGTTATTTGCGTAATTATGTTTTTGAGGTATTTTGCCTTAGGGACTTTTGTGCAATTATTCTTGCTAGATATTTAGTGGAGGGACTAAGTTGCAATTTGGGAAAAGAGTGACAAGTGGTACTCTCCCATTGGACAATTTGTTGACTTTCCATTAGATACACTTGGAAGCCTAGGATGGTGACAAGTGTAAGGCTTGAATTAAGCCTAGTGACAAGGCCTAGGATCATGAGAAGTGGAGGGTGGATATGTGTGTGTGTGAGAGAGATAGTGTTGGTGTGTGTGTGTTTGGCTAACAAAACTTAGGGTTAGTGGATTTTCTTGTAAAAAGGTAGCCTCCCTCATAAGACCACCATTGTTGCCACCATGAAGCCTAACCACAATTTTATGATTTCGACCCCTTTCCCTTGGGAATTTGGCCTTCCACCTTGAAGATCAAATCTTCCTCTCCTCCATATCTAGAACACTTTTTCTCAGTTTCTCCATTTGATGTTGTTTACATTGGATTCTAGAGGGACAATCTTCTAGTGAGGCAGTTTGAGAAAACCTGAAACCTTAGCCTTCATTTTTGACATTTGACCTCCTTCCCTTGGGATTTTGGTCTTCCATCTTGAAGACAAAAGTTTCCTCTCTTCTTTATATAGAACATCTTTACTCAGTTTTTCAATTTGACTTTGTTTGCCTTGGATTCTAGAGGAACAATCCTCTAGTGAGGTAGGGGTTATCCTATGTTTATCCTCTTGTAGTTTCTAGCTTTCCTTGTTGCTAATATACATTGTATGCATTTCTAGGATTGTATCTAAATGTATATAACATAAAATTGACATAGGGTTTTACATTATTGAAGGATTGTGGATGACCTTTGTGTTGTATTAGTCTTGTATCATTTGGTGTTGAATTGAAATCACATTATTTTGTTAGTGTAACTTTAGAGACTTTATTAAATTATTGTTAGTGATTTAATTGTGTATTTAACACTATGTTGTTTCATGGAATTGGAGCTCACTTCATACTAGCTTGACATGATTTCATATATTAATCATGTTGTAGTAGCTTGAATTGATATTTATTGTGAACTTGACATAGTGTATACCATCATAGTTTGAGGATTTAGAGCATATCTTGTGTGAAATCCAAAATTTGGATGTGTGTGGAAGGTGACTACATGCATTATATAACTATGTTGTAGTTATAACATACTTGATTGATTTTGGAAACACTTGGGACATAGAAAATATTGAAATGGCTAGGGTAAGGCTCTAGTGCAGGAGATACGAGTTCTCCCCAAATTATAATGTGCACTTTGGTGGTTCTATGAGGGTTAATAGCCCAAAATAACCAACTGTCTTGCGTTGTGATGTTCACAACCGGATGTCGTGTCCAAGTTTTCCACATTGTTTGATTTCGCATTCATTTACAAGTTTACATTACTTATGAATTCGTAGCTTGTTATTTCATTGAAGGTTCCAATATGTTGTACATTTTACCTTTGTGGATTGCTTTTAAATTGTCTCAATTATAACTTAAGATGATCCTTTAGCTCTCCTATTGAATATAGACTTTTTGTGGCATGAACCACATGTAGCCATTTATATTACGTTGCAAAGAACCGATGAAACTTTAGGGTATACACATATACATCTTCCTACGGAGTAACTTATTTACTCACCTTAGTTAAAATGTGGTTTTTCAGGTAAGGAAGTTCTTTTTCTTGGATGGACATTAATCTTAGACTCTTGTGTAACTTTGGTGTTGAGGACACTTTTAGTTTTACTACCACGCAATTGTTTAGTATGCCTTTTGATTCACATTTTGTATATCATGGTTTTATGGTATTTAGAAGTTATTTAGCTTCTTTGATTTGTGTGATATTCATCCAAACATATTCCTTTTGATGTACTTTATTATGCTATGTAATGTGGCCAAGGGCTAAACATCTTTATGTAATGGAATGTATGCAAACTTTCAGCTTGTTTTAACTTCTATGCCATAGTTTCTGTTGGGGGCATTTTTGTTATTTTTCATTATTTTTCAACTTTGGTTTAGATGATGGTTGATCAGAAAACATGATTTTAGGGAGGGTTACTTCACAAACTTTTTCCAAAATATCACATTTTGGCCCTCAAAACAGTACATTTTTCAAAAATTTCCTAGTAAAAAGTTTGTGCTGCGAGACCCATCTGATCAGTTAGATAAGTCATTTAACCAGTTAGATGGCCTCCTGTGGTTTTTTGTCCTTTCTGTTTTGCCATCTAATCGGTTAGATAAATCATTGAACTAGTTAGATGATCCTGTATTGCTTTCCTTTGATCTTTTTCTTCCATTAACCATATCTTTTTCGTTCAAACTCCAAATCATGTGATTTTTGAGTCTAAATTTATTAATTTTTTATTTTCTATCCAATGGTATGCATGGTAGTATCCATTTCTATTTGAAATAGCCATTTTACCCCAAGTCATTTCTTGTCGGGTTTTAAAACCCTAGCTTCCGAATTTGATTCCGTTGAGTCTCGTAACTTCTCAGGAAGTCACTTTAGCGTCCTAGAGGTGATACACATCTCTAGAGACCTATTCCTTTTTATTGCTTCCGCATTTGGGATCCGTTATCGGGTTAGTTTTCAGGTTACTCGCTGGCGCATCGGGTTCAGAGAATTTGGGCCATCACAAGACTGGGCCATATTCTTGGATCTGTTTAGGCCGGCTTGAATGTTTGGTGTCTCCTTTGATAGGCTCTTGACTGCATTGGGCTTCTGGGCTGGTCATTCCAATGATGGTCTTTCGTATTTTGTGGATGTGTGGTGTGTTGTGATTGGTGGAAAAATTTCCCTCCACATATACTGACCAGCATAGTCTACTCTCTGTACCTTCAAGCATTCTGACCAATCAAAATATAATAACTATATATGCTAGTTAGCTATGTTATAAAATCTCTTACACTGTTAAACAACATGCTATTTGAATTAATTTCTAATCATTTTATTGTAATTATCTATACATGCTCACTCATTTTTTAAGTTTGTTCAATTCCCCCACTGGCCTATGGATGAGTCATAAACAACTAATTTTGTGTCTAAGGTGGCTAATTGGATGAGTTAGTACTTTTTATTTATTTTTTATTATTATTATTATTTTTTTTGGTCAAATCTGGGAAGGTAAATGAACCAGAGTTTCTCTGCACTTTCGCCAACCACCTCTCATCAAACTCACATTTCTCGAACCATATTATCACAATCCTTTAAGACTAGTTCTCTATAAATACCCACAAGTCCATGTTTTTCTTAAACACAAAAAGAACTTGAACTAGAGTTTCTCCACACTTCAGAAAACCACATCTCTTCAAACACACCTTCAACTACTATCAAACAATGGCTACTTCTAAGCATTCTTTTATTCTATGTTTCACTGTGGCATTGTAGACACTAAAATTTTAGTGGGCTTTGGTGTTGACAAATGGACCCATTAAATATGGGCCTAATGTTTAATTAAGTTATTTAATTGGCCCAAGTTTGGTTCACTTAAATTATTTAATTAGCCCAACCCAGATGGTTAAATAAAAAGATTATTATTCCTAATAAAATATATTTGGAATAATTATTTTTAAGGATAATTATCATAATATAACTGGCCCGGCCCAGTTATAATCTATCCTTATCAGGAGATGACACGTGTCATCATCCTATCAACCCAAGAAGCCTATAAATAGAGGCCTGGAGGAAGGGAGAAGGGGACACAAATTCAAAGTCCAGAAATCCAGAAGATCCAGAAATTGAGAGAATCAGAAATCCAAAGGGCCAGAAATCCCGAGGGCAAACCTGAAGGAGAAGAATACCAAGCACATCCAAAGTCGTGCCGTTCTTCACCAAATTCAACAAATTCTCTCCTCTCTGAAGACGAAGAACAACAAGCACATCCAAAGACGTGCCCTTTTTCCTCAAATTCAACAAAGGACACAAATTCAGAGTTCAGAAGTTCAGAAATTCAGACACAAATTCAGAATTCAGAAGTCTAGAAACAAAAGACACAAATTCAGAAGTCCAGAAATCCAGAGACTCAGAAGTCAGAGACACAAATTCAGAATCCAAACCCAAAAGCGAAGAACATCAAGCACATCCAAAATCATGTCGTTCTTCATCAAATTCCACTGTGATCAACAACAAGCACATCCAACGACGTGCCGTTCTTCATCAAATTCTACAGTGATCAACAACAAGCACATCCAACGACGTGCCGTTCTTCATCAAATTCCACGGTGATTCAAGAACAAGCTCGTGCAGCCCTTGGATCCAACCAATAACAAAAAGGAGATCGAATCAGAGGACCATTCTTTTTGTAAAGAATATTATTACAGAGGATTGTACTCAAATTTTTCAAATTAATAAATTACTATTTGCTCCATATTTTGTTTCTATTTATAAACTTACAAAATTTGTGTGTACAAATTTCTAGCACGCCCAGTGGGACATCCTCTGCCTCTCATCTCTTTCTCCTACATCAAATCCTCAACAAATTCATCGTCAGATTCTATGACTTCCAGTAAGATTCAGACGAATAGCAAGAATACCACCAAAGACTTCGCGGTCATGACGGACAACATCAATACCATCACAAAAGGTGGCAAGAAGGTTGCAACTTCGTCAAGTGGTACAAACACCTCTGCAAGTTCAATGATGTGGAACATGGTCAAATCCTCCATTCCTGCCAAAAGACAGCACGATGCGGTGAGAGTCAATTCTGCCAAATCTGTCAAAGTAACAACTCAAACTCATACCATCTTCACCTCACTGGGGGCAAGAATGAAGGTTTCTATAACCTCAAAGGTTACTCCAGTCACAAGTTCAAGTTCCACCTCGCTGGGGGCAAGGAAGAAGGTTCCTACAACCTCAAAGGTTGCTCCAGTCACAAGTTCAAGGCTAGTCCACCCAAGGCCAAAGATTTTTTCTGACTCCATCACTGCGCCAGTCATGATGACGAGTACTACCTCGTATGAAGAGCAATTGACGACTATGGCTCGTGCAATTGAAAAATTACAACACTCTCTCAAGGACCAAGATCTGAAAATTACCTCGCTGATAGAAAAGTTAAAATTACGTGACGACAATGCTGAGTCAAGCAAAGGCCGAATTCCTCATTCTAATTCCATGCCAGAGAATACTCCAATTACAGAGGATTGTACAACAAAAAGGAGATCGAATCAGAGGACCATTCTTTTTGTAAAGAAATTAATTACAGAGGATTGTACTCAAATTTTCCAAATTAATAAATTACTATTTGCTCCATATTTTGTTTCTATTTGTAGACTTACAAAATTTGTGTGTACAGGCATTATCACTTTCAAATGTCCATACAGGCCTCGCGGGTCGCAACCTCTTGCAAAGCTCTCCAACTGCCTACAATGCCAACAATACCTCCTCTGCCCAAAGCTACCTTGCCTCCATTGCCCGCGATACCAACACTGCCTAAAACCACATTACCATTGTTACCAAGTACTCCGCTACTAACCATGCCAACACTGCCTAAGACCACATTGCCACCATTACCAAGTAACGCCCTACCAACACCTATCATGCCCACTGCTCCTAAGGTGTCATTGCCTCCATTGCCAGCTACTTCACTGCCCACTCTCCCAGTCCCAACCATTCCGACGACAATTCCTTCAATCCCAACCATCCCTACTATAATGCCAACAATTCCTTTCTTCTCACCACCTCCATCCACTACTAGCCCGTGATATGCTACCATTCTGTTCATTTTTCTCCCAATTAGAGCATGTGATACCTTTTATTTTGGTAATGAGTGAGTCCATATATGTATTTGCTGTCTTCATGTGTGAGGTTTCTCTTTTATTGATGTGTGGAGTTATTTTTGTATTGTTGTATTGTCCTTAAATATGTTCTATTATTTAATATTCATTGTTCTGTTATTTAATATTAATCCATGAAGACCTAAATTAAATATGATGGTGCGGTATTATCCGAGTTGTTGGGTTGCTCCCCTCCCACCCTCCCACCACTAAACCCTAACCCGTAACATTCTTGCCATGAAAAAAAATAAAAAAAAAAATAAAAAATAATAATAAAAAAAAAAAAGAAAAAAAGAAAAAAATTATATTTAATTCTTTTCTATTTAGGAATAACAAAAAATTCAAGGACGAAAATGAGAAGAAAGCTTCTTGTATAATGGACATATTGTAATAACCCTAATTTTAAAAGGATAGTCTCGGTATTTATTTATTTATTTTTATTATATTTTTTTAATTGTTTAATTGATTATTTGACTAATTGTTTATGTGTTTAATTGAATTAAGTGTTACTTGATTAATTGGCTACTTATCTATGTGTTATTTGTATTTTGTCTAGGTGTTATTTGTATTATTTGTTTAATTAGATTGCGCGCTTTAATGATGTATTTGATTAATTGTAATTAATTATAAATTAAATGATTAAATGTTTTATTTTATTTTATTTTATGGTTATGGTTAGTGGTAATGGGCTAACTAATTGGGTCACATGGACTACTTGAATAGGAGGTTGGATGGTTATGGATAATTACCCATGAATAGTTGTATATGTATATATATAGATATATATGTATATACATATATATAAAAAGGAAAGTAATTTATTAATATTATAGTAACTTTAGTATTAATAAATAATCTGATGTATATATTTTATATATTTATATAATAAGGATATACATATATTTTATATGTAACATGTTTTAAGTTACCTTTTTAATATTATGGTAACTTTAGTATAAATAAATAATCTGATGTATATATTTTATTTATTTAATAAGGATACAGATAGATTATATACATAATATGTTTTAAGTTACTTATTAATATTATGGTAACTTTAGTATAAATAAATAATCTGATGTATATATTTTATTTATTTAATGAGGATATAGATAGATTATATACGTAACATGTTTTAAGTTACCTTTTAATATTATGGTAACTTTAGTATTAATAAATAATCTAATGTATATATTTTATTTAATTAATAAGGATATATATAGATTATATACGTAACATATTTTAAGTTACCTTTTTAATATTTTCTTTTTTTATTTTTCTTTATTAAGTTGACTTAGATTGGGAAAAGGAATAGGATTATTATTTAGCCAATAAATACACAACTATAGGTTGAAAAAGGAGTGAAAATATATCACGTAATATATTCTAAAGAGAGAGAGTTAGAGAGAGAAGGAGAAAGAAGAAGGAATGAGGAAAAAACCCTTTAGAGAGAAGATCAAGGAAGAAGAAGTTTAACTTTCAATCCAAAAGTTTAAGGCAAGTTCTTCTTCTATCTCTTTCCCTTTGATTCGTGTTTCTATACATGCCTAGGAAATTTCAGGATTTATTAAACACATAAAATTAAATAATTATGCATGTTTAATTGGATTAGAGCATAGGTTTTATGAATTTGGTTCATATTTGTTCTTATGTTATGAATTGATAAATGCATGATTTTGATTTGATTTCCGGTTTGAATTTTTACATGTTTAAATTATGTATTTTTCATATCTGTGGAATGATGGAACGTAAAAACATGCCTAGGATTCCTGAACATTAAATAGGGACTAGGTTTGGGTTTAAATAAATTTAAATACACTAAATCATAACGATGATTGCTATTTGAATCTTTTAAACAAACGAATGGATTTAATCTTTTAAAATGCTTTAGCAATTGAGATTAAATGTGTAGGATGAATTGGATATAGAGAATGTTTATTTGACGATATAATAAAATATCATCATGTATAAGATTCAGTTTGTGTAGGACATATGATAGAGGAAGCTTAAATAAATAATAAGTCATTCATATTATGTGAAAACTTGATATCATATTATCATAGTTATTTCTGGAATATTTGATGTATTTCTTTAATTGTTATATCAATTGTTAGATTGTGTGGTTTAGTGCACCGGTATGGGACGGTGGCATTCTAGGGACGTACTAACTTATCAGTTAAGTCCTACCTACTTTATATAAGGGAATGAATTAACTAAAATGTTAAGTCCTACTTATATTCAAGTTAGGTCAGCTGAACAAATTGAATGACTTATGGATGATTAATTTATTATATAAGGGAATGGATTAACTAAAATGTTAAGTCCTACTTATATTCAAGTCAGGTCAGCTGAACAAGTTGAATGACTTATGGAGGATTAATTTATACTGGATAGGATGGTTACTAGATTATATATATATAAGTATGGTGCCATGATATGAGCTTGAGTCTCAGGATCAGTGGTTAGGGTGCGTATATCGCCAGGGATGTGTAGCTAGATATAGTGTAGTTGTGTACTCTGGTAGGTCTAGGTACTCATGCCCACTATATGTGCGTTTTGCATGTTGCCTACTATTCAGGTTGAGACAACCCTATAGTCTAGTGAGGTTCCTTTAGTGTGTATATATATATATACGGACTACTAGTTACTGTTGGATTGACTAGGATGTATACGTGTATCGGATCTCTGCTTGGATTGTAGTATAGTAAAACTTGTTTGTGGGCCTGACCCACCATTATTTTCAGGTGTTCGTCAGGAATAGAGGTTGTTCGTGCTGAGCTGGGATCAGTCTACTTCATTCCTCCGATGCTACATAGGAGTTCCTTTATGATTCAGTTTCTTGATTTAGACAGTTATTGTTGTTATTTGTTTAGTTTGGATTTTCTAGGGGTCCACACAGTATGGATTCCTGAGTTGTATTTTGAAAAATCAGTTGTATCAGAAGAGTTTATTAATTAATGGAAATATATTCTGAGGTTTATTATTAGATTATCATTTTAGTTTCTTGTCAGCATTTTATTTATTCTTCTTTATTCTTTTGTATTCTGTGTTCGTTTATTATCAATTTGTTTTGATATCCTCGGGTATTCGGGCGTGGGCCTGGCCAACCCGCATTCGGAAATCCGGGAGTATCACACATATCAAACATAACCCTACCACGAGAGTGATACAACAATGGTGCTTTTTCCAAGAAATAATTTTTTCAGATTACGCTACATGAATTTCTTCACACTTCAGATTTACAGACAAGCTTGATAATTTTTATTTATTTATTTTTTTTTTAAATGTTTAATCCACAAAAAGCATATAACTGCGAAGTGTGCATATATAATGTAAACAAATTCATGACAACAGTGGTGCAAACTTTGATCAAAAGGCTGGACAATATATGAATGCTAGCAATTGCAATCAGGACAAGTTTTTAGAGTTAAAAATGTTAAGCCCTTTGATGAATGCGTCTAGGAAAATATTTTAAGCCTATTTTAGGGCCTTTTTGCTTCAAATAAATATATATAAGTATGTGTTGTTGAACAAATTTAAGTTCAAGAAAGTAAGTAAATTTTATTTTTGCTCAAAATTGATTCAGAAATTAGTCAACTAAGATTTTTTATTTTTATTTTTATTTTTTAAACTATAAAAATTTTTAGTCAACCAGCTAGTCTCAAAGAGTTGTTATGTAGCTCTGTTGAGCTGAATACACACTGCTTGTTTAGGCCTAAAGCTTCTCAAAAAGTTATGCTTCATTTAAAACATTATTTTTTTTATAAAATATGAAATATTTATTTACAACATTATTTTTCTATAAGTTTTTTTTTTTTTTTTTTTGGAAGGGTAACTGCAATAGAAATTTTATTTTTCTATAAGTTTTGCTCTGTTGAGTTTTGTCATTTGTCTACCATAAAGAAGGATTGCAAAATGAATTCACTGATCCAATTACCAATCACTTGAATTAGATTTACCAAAGGAATGTGAAGTAATTGCAAACTCGAAATCTAAATTTTACAGGATGTATATGTTGGGATCATATGCGTTGTGCCTTCAGTATAAACCACCTGAAAATATTTAAGCCCTTTGAGATTTTCAACTATATGCAAATGTGGTCTAATATTTTAGTCGATGAAAAATCATTTACTTTAAAAGTGAAATTAGTGAAAAAGATTATTTAAAACATTCTCTAATCAAGCATAAAGCTTATTGAAAAAAATTAAAAATTACCACTAAGTCCTACTGTTCTCCATAAATGACAAATAAGTTCTATAATTTTTTCGTAAGTCCATAAGTCCTACTTTTGAAATCCTCTTTTTCGGTTCAAGTTTTAAATCACTCAACGATCCACTTACAACCTGCCAATTGACAATTAAAATTATACGATTATAACCTTGCCAATTGACAATTAAAAATTATATTATTGGGCCAATAATATGATGATTTACTCTTATTTTCTCTTATACTCGGCCGATAAAAGTTCACGTGGTTGTGTGACTTGTGCATGTCTACCATATAGAAAGAATTTGTAAAGTTGTGACTTGAGTTTTGTTTCGGCTCGAGTCCTAATGCATTAACCCATATAAGACTTAGTTTCAACTGAGTGAACACTATGCTTTAGATGACATTAGTTCAATCCACAATTCTTTTTTCTTTTATTATTATTATTATTATTATTATTATTATTATTATTTATCTCTTCTCATTTTCTCTCCATTTGATTCGAAATTTTTCTCCAACCAATTTTTTTGTTCATAACATCATACAGTTGTGCCATTTGACTGAAAATGTATCTAGATATATTATTGCTCTCATATATTCAAAAAGGAGAGAAACAAAATTGCAATTCTGTTTTATTAAGTTGGATTCGCAAGATTTTTATGAAAACGAGGAGCCTTTCCAACCTACTAACCTTCGGTAGTGAGACTGCAAAGTAAATCTCGAATATGTGCAATCACCTGTTATCGCATTCCCGAACCTAAACTTGATTTGAAGGGCATCCACTAAATCTCCCTAAATTTTGTTCAATTCCCCCTGTTGAAGATCAAAGATAGAGAAATATACAACTGACTTATGTAGAATTCTGAATATTCAAGTGAGTATGAATCATATACAAGGAGAGATATAAATAGGTTAGAGATCACCAATGGCTATACAACAATTACAGTAACAATTTATACAACGGCTATAATATAACCTAATTATGTTAACAATCTATACAACGGCTATAATATAATCTAATTATGTTAACATCCCCCCTCAAACTCAAGGTGGTAGAGCAGAAACCAACTTGAGTTTGGAAACTAATTCCCAAAATCTGCCTAACGGATGAGCTTTGGTCAAAATGTTAGCGATTTGATTAGTCGAAGTTACAGAATGAAGACGTACAGTGCCCCAAGCAACATGTTGACGCACAATATGACAATCAATTTTAATATGTTTGGTGCGTTCATGAAAGACATCATTATGAGCAATGTAAATAGCACTCTAATTATCACAATAGAGAACAACGCCAGTGAAGTGAGAAACACTCATATTTGTTAAGAGCCATCGAAGCCAAATAAGTTCTTGTGTGGAATCAGCAAGGGCATGGTATTCAACCTCTGTACTGGACCTGGAGACGATAGATTGTTTTTTGTTGCGCCAAGAAATGAGAGAGTTCCTAAGGAAGAAACAGTAACCAGTAGTGAAGGCTCTGAAACATAGTCCCTTTAATGTATCGAAGGATGCGTAGACTGTGATACGTCCTAATTTCAAAAGACGGGTTGATCAAGTCCACGTACAAAATCAAGGGATATCAGTCAATTAATAATAAATAAGCATAGAATACAAGAGGAAAAAAATAAAATAAGTAAATAACGCTGGAAAGGAAATCTAAATCAATAATTAAATAACAAATCCTCTGATACAATAATCTCCAATAAATTCCCATACTAAAAATAAATCTCCAGAGAACAACTCGAGAATCTATATCATGTGGACCCCTAATAAAAATCCCAAACTGCTAAATAAATAGTGAATGTTTATCTCATAAATAAATGAAACATAATGTAGAGTCTTACGTTGATGACAGTAGAAGAGTGAAGAAGACCGGCATCAGCTTTGCACAAACTAACTCTATGCCTGGAACTGACGAGGACCTGAAAAGGTAACAACAAAGGTGGGTCAAAACCCACGAACAAGCCATTTTTACTACATCCCAAACAAAGACCCGATAACAATCCATCCTAGTCCGACTCATACAATAGCTATGTAGGTCAATGCACATAAGTATACACACTATAGACTCTTACTGGATCATAAGATAGCCTCAACTGGACAGTAGGTCTCATGCAAGCGCACATAAAGTGGTCACGAGTACCACTTCTACCCGGGCAAACACATCCCTAGATCCAGCTACCCATCTCATCTGGCAATATACCCCAATCCTAACCATCGATCATGAGATCTCAAACTCGTATCATGGTACCCATTAAAAATATACTTGTGTAAGTAATTGTAGGCATATCCTGACAATAACACAATTTAAGGTTATAACTATATCCTGACAATAGTATGTGATGAGCGCTGAAAAGTGCGTATTTAAACCCCTTAAACTTAGGCATTCTAGCACCTTTATCTATCTTACTTTACCGTTTTAGATTGATTTCGTATTATTTCCATTTTCAGGCACTTATTCCGAAAATAAGCTAACTCAGCCGAATAAGAGCTTAATTGAAGCAATTCTGGGATTAAACAAAGAAAGGAGCAAAGTGGAGAAAGAAATAAGCAAATGAAGCCAAAGGTGAGAAGCAGCAAAGTTCGATCGATCCAAGTCCAAGGTTCGATCGATCGAACAATGATCGATCTCAGCACTTCAAGATAGATCTAAGCCTTGACCCAAAAGCATAAAGTCCAAAAGTTCGATCGATCCAACACCACCCTTCGATCGATCGAATACTTTTGTCCTTATTCAAATGATTGATCCTATCCACAGCTGCACCACCCATTAACCACTTTTGTCATTTTCCTATAAATATCTCCCAAAATATCTCGGATTTTCTTTTCCCAAAAAGCTCAACCAGTTGGATCGATCCAACCTAAGTTCGATGGATCTCAGTTAGTTCAATCGATCCAAGTCCAAGGTTTGATCGATCGAACTTGCTCCAGTGCGAAAAAATTAAATTTCCAGCTTGTGCAATTTGTCCTCTATCCAATCATTAGGGAATATTGTGTGCACGACCCCAGCTCATTTTGGGTGCCATTTTGACCTACCAATATAAGGATAAAGATTGTTTTTTACAAAAAAAAAAAAAAAAAAAAAAAAAAAAAAAAAAAAAAGGAAAAAAAAGAAAAAAAAAAAGAAGCCAATATCATTTTCATATCATCTCTTAGAGGGGAAGTTCTAGAGGAGGAGGAGGCTAGAGACACCATTGGAGGCTCTTCATCAACCAAGGAGCAGATTTCAACCATGGAGTTAGCCCTTGAGGGTTGGAGCAACATCACCATGAGTGGCTAGACATCCTCTTGGGGTTAGAGTTAGCCCCAAGCATGCTTTCTATATCTTAATCTTGTGAATTATTGAGGGATTAATGTTGTAATTGATGTTTTGACACTTTGATATATATAGATCTCGTTTATTCAATAATTTATGTGGTTTAATGCTTCCAATTGATCATTTCATCCTATCCATATGTCTATGTATGTTAAAATAGATGTTCATGTGCTTGTCTCTAGATTTAGTGTTATTGATGCATATCTATGTATATTGATGCTATAGATTTAGAGATTGTCAAAACATAGTGCTTAAAGGAATGCTCTTGTGATTCTCTTGATGGTTCATACTTATTCCTTAATGGATTGTGCCTCTCCCCTAGTTTATTTTCATGCCAGTAGTGTAGATGTAGTGTAGTTGTAGTGTAGTGTTAAATAGGAGGACTATCTATGCTTGTTGTTTGATGATCCAAGCTTTTGAATGCAAGTAACATATGTCTCTAACCTTGTGTTGTATTTGGATTGTGAGCTTAATGAAAGGATTAATGACTTGTTTTGATCTATTGTGCCTTTCACGTGTTGTTTAGACAATATATGCTTCATTGCTTAGATATATTGTGCCTTTCACATGATGTTTAGACAATACATGCTTAACTAGTCATCCTTGCTTGTTGAATCAACCAAACACACATACACACCAATATTGCAACACACCATTTTTCCTCATTAATCACTTGTCAATGGTATAGAAATGCATTGCTTGGTGGTGATCTCTAAACCCCAAGATCTCTCTCTCTCTTTACTTACTCTTAATTGCATTCTTTGTTATCACTTAGTTTAATTTAGTTGTTCTCTAATCAACCAACCAACCAATTGTTTGATCACTCGACCTACTAGCCCTAATAACAATTCCACGACATTGCTCGATCGTCATAATTCCTTGGGACGATCCCTACTCGCCCTAGCTATATTTATAGTGAAAGGTAGTAGTGGCTTCTGTAAATGTAAAACTCTTGGCCCTCGCCTAGGGGAAGAGGAAGTTCAAATAGAGCCAATCTATCAATGGATGACCATAATGATAATCATGTTGAGGACCTTGGTCACATAGACCAACAAGGTATCCTTCATCCCAATGTGCACAATGAGAACATACAAGTACCATTAGGCATGCCTAGGCCATTCATTCACTAACCACCACAACAATAAGGCCAAGTTCCATATGGAATGCCAAGGCCAATGTCCTCCACAACCTCCCATCATCAATCAAGGAATTCAAAACCAAGGTGTTTATGTTGTACTTCAAGTAGCTTGTAACGACCCGGATTTCTCAACCCGATGCGTTAGTGATGAACCGGAAGTTCACCCGATAACGGACCCGAAATGCGGAAGCGAAAGAAGCCAAATGACCTCAAGAGATGTACGTCATCCCTAAGGCCCCAAAATGACTCTCCATGAAGCCACGGAACTCAAATGACCCAAGCAAATGAAGCAAGAATGCCTAACCCGAAAAGAGATGAACTAAGGTCAAAATGGTCATTTCTCACTGAAAAGGGTGCCACCGTGCACACCATTGGAAGGACAACAAAAAATGAACAAAATTAGACTCCAGAATCGTCTGATTCTGAGTCCGGGCAGAAAAGATATGAAATTCCAATACCCGATGCGAAAGTTATGAAGTAATGACTTAACATTTTTCAATATTTTCATAATAAACTTTGAAAACAAAAGTGCATAGAAAACGAGATACATGTCATTGCCTCCGGCCTCATCTCATACATATTAAATACATTGAAAAGAGTGCACTTACGTATACTTTACATATACGAATCAACGAATACAAGTTTAAACAAATAGGGCTACAAAGAGGCATCTTATGCTAACACTTGCATAAAATAGAAACTTAGAAACTGTAAGCCATCCAAGGAGCAATGCAATCTTCAAATCCTGAGTCCTGTACCTGAAATATACCCCAGTATCGTAGGGGTGAGTAACATAAAGCTACTCGTAGGAGATGAGCATGCATCGACCTAGCATTTTACAATTTTATCACCTTATGGTGAAACATGTTAAAGGGGCTCATGCCACCTAACGTCTATGTCAAGATGAGATCCAGGGAGCATCCTAAGCTACCTAGATCATTTCTATCATAATCACATTATTCATGCAATTCAAACAACATGGAAACATGTTATACAAGGCAACAAGATATAGATTCTCAAAGTTTTCAACTTGAAATCCAAAATACAAAAAGAACAAGTGTAGGTCATGCCACCTAACGTGTATGTTCAAAATGAATCTATAAGGTCATTCCTAAACTACATTTGAACATCAAAACACAAATTATGATATCGATGCAATTTAACCAACAATGGAACTTCCAATACAACGCATGAAGCATGCTTACACAAAGCTACATCTTAAGCTCAAAATAGGAAATCAAATAAGGAACAACAAGTTACGATATCATCTAGTTATCAACTTGAAATGAAATACAAAATCAAACAAAGTGGATACTCAGATGTCACGCCGGATCAGACCGACAACATAGTTACTTTAGGGTTACTAGCCCATGGGTAACCTCCCTATGTGCGCACTAGACTGTATAGAGGGACAATCCCCCGTACTAGAACCAAGTCCTAACCGTAACCAAACAACGACATCCCCAAGTTTCCAAAATCAACAAATTATGCAACAACATATATATATCAACATGTATATACAAGATATCAACTATTTACCAAGCACAATCCAAATTTTGGAAACTTATACAATATATGCTCAAAATTCACAACTATTATAGCATGTAATATGTCAAATACAAAGTGTGCAATTCCTTACACATAGCAATAATATATTCAATAAGGAAAAACATATTCTCATGAATATAAAAGTAACAACTATGTTATCCAATGCTCAAAAGTAATCAAGTGAACATACATCAAATCCAAATCCATGATTTAAATATAGAAACAACTTCCAAAATGCAATTAAATCCATGGAGTAATAAAGTAGAATTTAATTAAACGTAAATAGTTAAGTTCTCTAAATTTCAAGTTAATCCAAATAACCTCAATTTAATATATATTGAAAGACATGTCATAGTCATCATATATATAACATCAAATGACAAGTTAAGTGATTAAAACACTTAAAACAAAATTAATCAAACTAATTAATTAATTTCCTCTAAATTTTTAAACAATTCCAAATGCCTTCAATTTAATCTATGTTAGAGAACATGCCAAGGCCTATTTAAATACCACATTACAACTTAATTTAATACTTGATACAACCATGTGAATTAAACTTTCACTAAAGATAAATATTAAATAAAAGTTGTAATTCTTAATTAAATGATCCAAATTTAATATATGTTACCAAACATATCTAAGCATAATTTCCTAGCATGTTATAATTCAAATCAAAGTTATACATCATCATAAATTTTAAATCGTATACAAAGAAATAAAAATTACTAACTTTCTAGATTTGATACAAGGCATACATATATGTTGTATAATCATGGCAAACATACAATACAATACACAAATAATCCTAAAACATTCCCTACCTCAATTGGAATGAAAATCCCAATTACCACCGACATGAAATCGCCCCAAATTTTCAGTCCGCAAAACAGATTTTTTAGCTTGCTACCTTCAACTTGTAAAATTCATAAAAAATTCATTTTTAACCCAAATTGAATGAATCCAAAGCCCAATGAAATCTTAAACACTGTAATTTGATAATATCAATTTAGTTTAACAAAATATTTTCCCAATTGAAACAGTTTTGACCCACAACTTTGAAACAAATTCTGCCCAGAAAACACATTTTCAGCCTGTAGCTTCCAACTTTGAAAATTCATGAAAAATTCATTTGACATCCAAATTGGGCAAACCTAATTTATTTTGGAAGTAAACATATGAGAGTGTAAAATTGAAAATTTAAGCCATGATCCAATGTCAAAAGGTTAGTGAAATAAATCATCTAAAAATATGTTTTTCAGCTGCAATAAAAACACGAATAGCAGATAGTTTTGGATTTGTAAAAAAATTTGGAAATGCTCTAAAATGGTGAAAAAATTCTTAGTAGTGTCAAACCCATGGGGGAAGTTCCAGTAAAAATTTCAAGGCAATTGAAGTACCACAGCTCTATAGAAAAATTCATTTCCGGACCGAAAAGGAAAAGCTTTAAATTTCCAGCAACTAGCTTGCAACTTCAAAAATTCATAACTAATTCATTTTAAATCCAAATTACATGAAACCAAAACTAAATGAAAGTTAATTGAGTATATTTTCATATTCTATATTTAATTTGACAAGATTAATTTCAAGTTAAAACAGTTTAAGGGAAAAATACTAGTCCTTCTCTTCCATGCATGTAAAACACTCAATAATGACATAAAAATACTTCAAAATAATAGATCAATACCTCACTAGAGAATTGAATCTCTAGATATCAAAGCAAAACTAGGAGTTAGGCTAGATCCTTCAAGGGTTTTGAAGAGGAGGATGAGGGGAACAAAAAGTATTCCAAGCTTTATGGTGTAAAGTAAATGGAAGGGCCTCAAAGATCAAGGTCAATGCCTAAGGCTTCAAGCTCCATCCATGGAGGTTAGGGTTTTCTTGTAAGGAAGAGAATGAAATAATGTGGTTAAGTGTGAGTGAAGGAAATAAAAATCCTCCACTCACTATGTGCTCTTACACCATGGTCAAAACACACATCTATAGTCAATTGCACAAAAACCCTCCTTTAAAACCATAATCCCAAAGTGGCCCAAAGATATTTGCAAGACTAAATTATGAACATACACTTGTCACCAATCCATGGCTCCTTCCTAGGCTTAATCCCACACCTACACTTGTCAACCATCCAAGCCAACAAGTGCACCAATCCTAGGCCAACAAGTGGGTGAATCCTCACCCTCCAAATGTCATCATCCAATGCATTAAAGTGTTTCCACACAAATGTCAATAAGTGGACCAATGAGATTGTGACACTTGTCAAACTTTTCAAAAATTTTAAAAAGGTCCTTTTTGAAAATATCTTCCAAATTTAATTACAAAATGGTCCCCAAGATAAAAAATAATTACTTTATTTAATTAAACTAAAACCCCACAAGTTAAGAATAATTACACTAAAGTATACATTAATACCCCTTTATGAAAGAAGTAAGCAATCAACGTGCTTTTCTAGAAAAGTAAAAATACCACTATCATGAAAATCAAATATCATGAATGCATGCAAAACCGGAATCAAATCTGAGCACAAAAAGTGAGGTTGTGCAAAGAAAAAGGTTAAACGAGAAAAAGACAAAATGTGAATAGTGTTCGGAAAAATAAAATATGGAAATGACACAATCCCTAAAGGAAGTTGTCAATCCAAGGAAAAGAGTCTCGGAAATCATTCCAGAGCACTCGAGACGACATCAAGTGATAAAAAACTGAACCCAAAAAGGAAAAGACAACGGAAAAAAAAATATCTGTTAAAATCTGAGAAAAAGAAAAGGAAGAAAAATGACCGGGTCATTACATAGCTAATCCACCTCTTGCTTTAAGAGACCATTATGTGCCTAACAAGTATAATGCACCTACATGCATCCAATTGCCTCCATTTAGAGCACATCATTATGAAATTAAGCCACAAACCATTCAAATGCTTCCTAACTATCATGGACTTCCAAGTGAAGAACCTTACAAGCATTTGGATGAGTTTCTTGAAGTATGCTCCACCGTAAAATATACGGACATGCCGGAAGAGGTTTTAAGACTCAAACTTTTCCTATTCACCTTAAAAGAGAAGGCAAAGTATTGGTTTAACAATCTTAGGCCTTTTTTAATAACTTCTTGGGCATAAATGCAACAAGAGTTCTTGAAGAAGTATTATCCGGTTTCTAAGACCAATGCCACGAGAACCTCAATTCGAGAATTTTCACATGGGGATGGAAAAACGTTTCATGAGGCATGGGAACGCTTCAATGAATTGCTTAGGAAGTGTCCACATCTCGACATGCCCAAATGGCAATTAGTTCAATACTTCTTTGAGAGCTTATCGGACAACTATAAGGGTATGGTTGATGCTTCCATGGGTGGCTCATACATTGATAGGCATGAGGATGACGTGTGGTGTCTCTATAAGAGCATGAGAAAAAATTCTTTGCATAGAACACTATCATCCAAGAATGGTATAAATTCACAAGGTAGGAAGAGTGTTGGCTTACATCAAGTCGACCATTCAAATGAAATAGCCGCCGAAATGAAGTCTTTATCTCAAAGGTTTGATTAATTTTTTATTAACCAAAACTCGGCGAACCAAGTATCTTCCTTCCCTAACCATTCTCATCGTGCATCAAATGAAATATGTATGACTTGTTCTAGTGTTCTTCATTCTACTTCTAGTTGTCCTCATGGACAAGTGCAAAATGAACCTAATGAACAAGTCAATGCAGCTTTTGTGAACCAAGAGAACAATCCTTATGGTACTCACTATAATCCAAGTTGGAGGAATCATCCGAATTTCTCTTGAAAAAATCAAGGAGAGGGTTCAAACCCTTCCCAAGACGGTTTTTAAGGGAAGTACATTCCACCTCTACTTTAAAACTAAGGATCTCAAGGTTATAGACCTTATCAATCACAAGGGAATCAATTTGCTAATTCTCATTTTCCCAACCAATCTTATTCCCAAGGTAATACTAGAAGTCCCACCTTTGAAGAAAAAGTTTTGAATGCTTTAGGCACTTTAGAGGCTAACACTCAATTGCTTCGTTCTCACTCTCAATCTATTGTGAAACTAGAAACCCAAGTAAAGCAAATAGCAAGCACTCTCAATGCAAGAGAGAAGGGAAAGATGCCCATTAATGCCCCACCTAAGCAATAATGTGTTGTGGAAACCCATTCCTCATCGGAAGGCCACACCATTGAACATGTTAATGCGGTGACTACCTTGCGGAGTGGTAGGATTGTGGACAATCAAGTTGAAATGTCCAATGAAGAGAGTGAACCGGTGCAACCTCAAGTTGTCACCCATCCCGTTTCACATCCCATTCCTCCTTCATTGCATATACATGATCTTATAAATGAGAAAGTTTTGAAAAATGTGTTTGAAAAAGAAATTTTGAAAAATGATGTTGAAAAGGTTTTGTTGAAAAATTATCTGGAACACAATGATTTGAAAATTTCTTGTGTTGAAGAGAGTTCAAAAGAAAAATGATATTTGAACTAAAAGTTTCATTTCCGGATGCCTTAAAAGGATTCATTTCAAAAGACAAGCAAAAGGCAAAAACCAATGAAATTATGGAAATGTTTAGGCAAGTGAAAGTTAATCTTCCATTATTGGATGCAATCAAGCAAATTCCAGCTTATGCCAAATTCTTGAAAGACTTGTGCACCCAAAAGCGGAAGACCAAGAGCCAAGCACCAAGAAAAGTGGTTTTAACCGAGCAAGTAAGGTCAATTTTGCAACATAACACTCTTCCAAAGTTTAAGGACCACGGTTTACCCACTACATCATGCATTATTGGTGATCATATCATTAATCGGGCGTTTCTTGACTTAGGAGCAAGTGTTAACCTTCTTCCATACTCGGTTTATGTCAAATTGGGCCTAGGTGAATTGAAACCGACGTCGGTAGTTTTGCAACTTGCCGACCGATCCATTAAGAAGCCTAAGGGTATAATTGAGGATGTTTTGATTAAGATTGATAAATTTTTCTTCCCAGTTGATTTCGTTGTCATCGACACGGAACCGGTCCCCAATCCTAATAGCCAAATTCCCGTTATCCTTGGTCGTCCTTTCTTAGCAACCGCTAATGCCAACATCAATTGTAGGACGGGGATAATGAAGATCTCATTTGGCCACATGAAGGTGAAGTTGAATATCTTTAATCCCACGCCCAATTCATTTGACAAATATGAAGGAGAGGTTAATATTGTAGATAAATGTCATGATCTGAATTCAATGTCAAGGAAATGAGCTTTTTGTGTAAGACCAAAACTTCCAAAGGATCATCTTCAACCTTACATTCTCAAAGTCTTGTTTCAAATTCTTGCTTTGAAAGGGCATGGAAGCCCAAAGGTTGTGATTCCATAGACAAAGGAATAAAAATTTCTTTTGAGCTTAATCCAACAAGTTCTTTAAAGAACCATTTGTTGGGTGGAGTTTAAAGCATCTATCACCCCAACAAAGAGGGGATGCATTATAAGATCTTTGATCCGGGCTAAAAGAGCCCAATGTCTTGCTAGAGACGTTAAAGACTAGCACCGACATTTCGTAGGGTGTCAAAACCCTATTCCTCCCCCATTTCTATTTTAAATTTCATTTTTTGCGAAGTCTAGATACTTGTTTTTGGTTCATATGCATTGAAAGGAACTTTGGTGAGGATTGGATGAGCTTTCATGTCATTATTGAGCATTCTGCATAGTTTGATCGATCTCAAACCTGAGTTCGATCGATCGAACTTCATTCTGCATCCAACACTTAGAAAAATTTTCAACCTGCAGAAACCTGCACCCAAATCACCTCTTTGTCCCATCATTCGAACTAACTCTTAGATCGATCAAGAGACCTTTGATCGATCCAACTTCTAAGTTCGATCGATCTCAAGATTCAACACTTAGAAAAAATTTGAGCCTGCATCAACCTGCATATTTCACCTCTCTGTCTCATTATTCGAAACATTCCAAGATCGATCAGAAAGTTCTTCGATCGATCCAACTTTCAAGTTCGATCGATCCAACTTTCAAGTTCGATCGATCTTCAAGTTCCAACACTTAGCCAATTTTCTGAGCCAAAAACCTGTATATTTTTGCTCTCTGTCTGATCAATCAAACTCTTGTTTCGATCGATCTCAGTTCTTCATTTCATTATTTTAACTTTGTTTTGACTTTTAAAATTTCAAAAATCCAAAATATTTTCATTTTTATTTTTATATTATTTTCATTTCATTTTACTTCATTATATTTTATTTTTCAAAAATTCAAAAATATTTTAATTAGTTTTTTATTATTATTGTTTATTCAATGATTAACAAAAAACAAAAAACCAAAAATATTTTATTCTACTTTTTTTTCCAGTTTTTAATTTTAATTCCAATTTTTAATTTTAATTTTGCAATTTTCAAAAATTTCAAAAATCCAAAAATATTTTGAAGAGAGTTCATCGAAGTTCGATCGATCTCAGTTGAAGTTCGATCAATCGAACTCTGTCGGGAATGTTTTTAAAAATAAAACCGAGGGTTTTCCAGATCGATACCTTAGATCGATCTCACCCTCTCTGCAAACCCTAACCCTCTTCTCCGTCACCATCATTCCATCACCTCTCCCACCTCCGGTGAACTTTTCGGCGAGCATCAAAGCATCAATCTCTCTCTCCCTTCTCAGATTCATCTCTACTCTTTGCATCCACTTCTCTCTCATCGTTTGAGGTAAGATCCAAGAATATCCCTCATGATTTAAGCTTCCATCTTGTGCATACATGCTTTATATGTTGAATTCATGCTATATACATGACAAAATCTACCATTATTGAAGCTTGAAGCATTTGTGTCTATATATATATGTGTGTGTGTGTGTATATGTGTGTATATATTTTTGATGATTTTATTCGATTTGGGAGTATGGGCAATGATTGGGTGATTGGATTGGATGATTTGTTGTGTTAAATGGCCCACGAACACGTTCGTGTGGGCCCCGTGCTTCCAAAGTCACAGATCTGTGACCTTTGAGTTTTCATCGTCGCACAGTTCGATCGATCGAACTTGTATCCCAGATCGATCTTGAGAGATCGATCGAACTCATGTCCCTGATCAATCGAAGTTGTGAGATCGATCTCACTTATTTTCGATCGATCCAACTTTTGTGATCGATCTCACTTCTTTTTATGATCGATCGAACTTCACAGATCTCACACACACACTTCATTCATTATATCTTATGTTCATGCTATCTCATATATGCCCAATGCCTGTGATATTCCACATTGGATACATTTTATACTTACATTGTTTAGCATGTTTCATATCCTGCCACTTGCATAGATTCATGTCATATTTGTTTTGTCTATTTTACTTGACATACATGTTTCTATATTGTGCTTAAAATTTCTAATTCTGGCACTAACTCCCATTACAAGTTTTTCTTTTCTTTTCACAGGCCATGGTTAAGAGGAAGACCGTTGCCAACAGGCAACACGAGCCCCACCGACATATTAGGCCACGAACGGAGGAGCCAGCAGAGCCCTCTTATGCACAGGAGGAGCCAACATAGGCTACCCCACCTCAGTCACCACCTCATGAGGTTGAGGATGACCACATACCATCCACCTCTGTGGCTCATCCTGCTTTCACTCCATCACCATCTCCACCACATACTAGAGCTGAGCATTCACCTATACCAGCTCAGCCTGCTCAGCTAGCTCATCTGGAGCGTGATAGGCCAGTACCTTAATATGCGCACATGACGATCGACCATGAGTCAAAGTTCGACACGGCCTTCTTCTCTAGATCGGTGCTGACCCGATCCGCCTACCATGACATTATACAGAGGGGTCTAGCCGCTATTCTTGCCCCTGTAACAGAGCCGGTCTACCCGCGGCTGGTACGGTTGTTCTACCAGAACCTCCGGCCATCCCTACGTACCATAGCCGAGATGGTCACTTCTGTCGATGGCCATCCGATCACCATCACAGTAGACTCTCTAGCCCGCTCTTGCCGCTGTCCACACAGATGTCCTCCAGAGCTTCAGGACACATATCTGAGGCTATTCTGGGCTGACATGACAGTTTTTCTCACAGGTCACCATGCCGGTGGCGAGACCTTCGCCACCCGGACATTCCTTCCAGATGACCTTTGGTTTACCAATTCCGTTCTCTATCGGAATATATACATGGTCGGGCACAAGATTCAGAGGAGGGGTGATTATCTGACAGCCCTCTACTCCTTCTACACCGGGCACTGGGTGTCCATTCCTGGAGCATGATGAGGAAGCTATACAATGAGTACATTAGCAAGGAGACGCCCGGCTGGGCTAAGTCTCTTCCTTTCAGCCACCTTATCACCTAGATTCTCATAGACCAGCGCTACCCCATCCATCCTCGGGAGCACCCCGAGAGAGGTTCCTGTCACTTCCTGAAGAAGGACTGGGACAAGAGCTACCGATCCATCATTACTCGCCTGCAGGACCACGCAGTAGTGGCTGCAGCGGAGTTAAAGGAGAAGGAGGCCCAGGCACCAGCAGAGGCAGCAGCAGCAGGTCCCGCAGCAAACGGTGCACCAGTCGATCCAGCTGCCGAGCATTTAGATATAGACTTAAAGCGCCCTGCAGACGACGCAGAGTAGGACTCTCCAGCCAGGTCGCCCATTCATGAGCAGGAGCAGATTCAGGAGCTTTCTTCTGATTCATCTATGCCTGAGGCTCCAGATTGGACCTTCGGCTTTGGAGTACGGCTGCAGATGCTTGAGGATACTGTTGTTGCCATCCGAGCTGATCTCACAGCCCACAGAGCTGATTTTACTGCCTTTCGCACGGATGTCGCGACCATATTCCGAGATCTATCCAGAGATATCCAAGGAGCCCAATCTGCCCGTCCTACCTCATCCTCATGAGCTCCCAGTCCCTTCTATTTCATGATCTCTCTCTCCTATTGATACTTTACTTTTGTCACTGTACATTTTTATTTTTACAGCCAGTCTGTCGGCTTTGATATTTTTGTTGTACCTGCACTTTATCTATTATATAAATCTGTTTTTATTATGAATGTCATATGATTATATTCTCATATCTGTATGTTTGACTCCATCAGGTGCATTACAGTGACTTCAGTGAGAGAGTGCTACCCAATTTTCAGGACCACCCTTATACCTTTCTCATTTCTTTATCTGTTTATCCCATTTACACTTGCATGTCCACTGTACACTAATTATCCCATTTTGTTATCTGATGAGTTTATCAAAGTGCCAATTTTCAAGACCACAGTTCATCCCAAGTTTAGGGGGGCCATGCCACCCACTTTGGATACTTCAGTCCCGATCATTCTATGCCTTAGTTGCACTGGTATACTCTTTCCCTTATTCTCTTTGCACATTGAGGACATTGTGCCATTTAAGTTTGGGGGGAATGGTGCTTTACAGTGTTAGTTTTAAATTCAAAATTTTGAGCATGACTTGTGTATTTGAGAGATATTTCTATGTTTGGTCCATATCTAGCTATGATTTTGATCTTTTGAAGACTATATTGCTTAAAATTTCAAAATTGTTTGACTTGAGAGTCCAATACTCCTTATATGCCTTGTGGATGCCATTTAGGAGTAAATTTTTCGAAAGATTGATTTCTTGCTTGCATTTGTGGTCCACATCATCCTTATTTTGTGATTGTTTTGAGATTCATTCTAGAATTCTACACTAGTATAGGCACACACTAGCATTCATTTGTGGGGTACATGTTTTGTTGATTATTGAATTAGTTATATCCCAATTGAGCTAGTAGTGCATTGAAAACTTTCATTCTTGATAAAGGTGAATAACAATCCATTTTCACTAAGCAGCCGGGATTCTAGCCTCATCAAGAACTGAACTTCTCGCGCCGAAAGGTAGAGGGCCTAAACTCTAGGTTAATAATTGAATTTGAATACAAAAAAAAAAAAAAAAAAAAAAAAAAAAAAAAAAAAAAAAAAGAAGAAGAAGAAGAAGTTGGAAAAGCAATAAAAAAGTGAGGACTTCTCCCAAAAGGTGAGAAGTGGAAAATGATTAGATGGTTGTTGTCTTGATTTGTAGCCTAATTGATTTGAGCTTGTAAGTCCGTAGGGGTGTTTGAACGCCTAGTGCCCTAAAGCCGTCTGGTTTGGGAGTCACTGACCTAACGCTCGACCTCATGAATCACTAGAAAGCTTAAGAGATCAACACAATGCACTATGCTTCCATCTTTGATCCTTAAAAAAAAAAAAAAAAAAAAAAAAAAAAAAAAAAAAAAAAAAAAAATTGAGTGCAAAGAATAAGCGCACCTAGAACAATAAAGCTTTAATAAAAGGTCCACTTTTTGTCTTGATGATCGGTACTAGATTTGTGTGCTAGTTTGAGGGTAAGGATGTGATTAACTCTTTAGTTGGCTAAGATAGCAACACATTTGATGCCGGTCCACTCAAAAGAATTCTAGAGTTGTTTCGATTTGCGTATGTGTGGAGGACCATACTTGCTTGCTTGATGTTGAGATTTTGGGAGATTGCTCAAAAAATGTTTGAAAAATTGCATACTTAAGGTAGTTTTCTCCCAATGATTGTTTGAAATATTGGTGCTGCTTTTGAAAGAATGAGCTTAATGTTTGTGGGTACCATTTCTGAAAACCCTCACGAGACTTCACTCGTCCACTAGGGGTAACCTAGGAGTTTAAAAGGCTTGTTGCATATGCTAAGTGCAATCGCGTTCCCTACGAAAGTGGCGTCATCCATTTATTGTTTTCTAGATTCATACTTGTATAGTTGTTCATTTCATTCCTTTACTTTCTAGTTCATTGCTAGGGACTAGCAATACTTAAGTTTGGGGTGTGATGAGCGCTGAAAAGTGCATATTTAAACCCCTTAAGCTTATATTCTAGCACATTTATCTATCATACTTTACCATTTTAGATTGATTTCGTATTATTTTCATTTTTAGGCACTTATCCCGAAAATAAGCTAACTCAGCCGAATAAGAGCTTAATTGAAGCAATTTTAGGATTAAACAAAGAAATGAGCAAAGTGGAGAAAGAAAGTAGCAAATCAAGCCAAAGGTGAGAAGCAGCAAAGTTCGATCGATCCAAGTCGAAGGTACGATCGATCAAACAATGATCGATCTCAGCACTTCAAGATAGATCCAAACCTTGACCCAAAAGCATAAAGTCCAAAAGTTTGATCGATCCAACACCACCCTTGGATCGATCGAACACTTTTGTCCTTATTCAAATGATTGATCCTATCCATAGCTGTACTACCCACTAACCACTTTTGTCCTTTCCCCATAAATATCTCCCAAAATATCTCGGATTTGTTTTTTCCTAAAAAGCTCAACCAGTTGGATCGATCCAGCCTAAGTTCGATGGATCTCAGCCAGTTCGATCGATCCAAGTCTAAGGTTCGATCGATCGAACTTCCTCTAATGCGAAAAAGTTAAATTTCCAGCTTGTGCAATCTATCCTCTATCCAATCATTAGGGAATATTGTGTGCATGACCCCAGCTCATTTTGGGTGTCATTTTGACCTATCTATATAAGGATAAGGATTGTTTTTTACAAAAAATAAAAAATAAAAAATAAAATAATAAAAAAAAAAATCCAATATCATTTTCATATAATCTCTTAGAGGGGAAGTTCAAGAGGAGGAGGAGGCTAGAGACACCATTAAAGGCTCTTCATCAACCAAGGAGTAGATTTCAACCATGGAGTTAGCCCTTGAGGGTTGGAGTAACATCACCATGAGTGGCTAGACATCTTCTTGGGGCTAGAGTTAGCCCCAAGCATGCTTTCTATATCTTAATCTTGTATATTATGGAGGGATTAGTGTTGTAATTGATGTTTTGACACTTTGATATATATAGATCTCGTTTATTCAATGATTTATGTGGTTTAATGCTTCCAATTGATCATTTCATCCTATCCATATGTCTATGTATGCTAGAATAGATGTTCTTGTACTTGTCTCTAGATTTAGTGTTATTGATGCATGTCTATGTGTATTGATGCTATAGATTTAGAGATTGTCAAAACATAGTGCTTAAAGGAATACTCTTGTGATTCTCTTGACGGTTCATACTTATTCCTTGATAGATTGTGCCTCTCCCCTAGTTTATTTTCATGCTAGTAATGTAGATATAATGTAGTTGTAATGTAGTGTTAAATGGGAGGACAATCTATGCTTGTTGTTTGATGATCCAAGCTTTTGAATGCAAGTAGCATATGCCTCTAACCTTGTGTTGTATTTGGATTGTGAGCTTAATGAAAGGATTAATGACTTGTTTTGATCTATTGTGCCTTTCACATGTTGTTTAGACAATATATGCTTCATTGCTTAGATATATTGTGCCTTTCATATGATGTTTAGACAATACATGCTTAACTAGTCATCCTTGCTTGTTGAATCAACCAAACACACACACATACACCAATATTGCAACACACCATTTGCCCTCATTAATCACTTGTCAATGGTATGGAAATGCATTGCTTGGTGGTGATCTCTAAACCCCAAGATCTCTCTCTCTATTACTTACTCTTAATTACATTCTTTGTTATCACTTAGTTTAATTTAGTTGTTCTCTAATCAACTAACCAACCAATTGTTGATCATTCGACCTACTAGCCCTAATAACAATTCCACGACATTGCTCGATCCTCATAATCCCTTGGGACGATCCCTACTCGCCCTAGCTATATTTATAGTGAAAGGTAGTAGTGGCTTCTATAAATGTAAAACTCTTGGCCCTCGCCTTATAATGCACACACTCATCAAGCTTGATGTGGTAGGGCGGCACACCTACATCAGTATGACCAAAATGTTTGGGTCTAGACTTATTAGTCAACCCATACATATACCAGCAAGCTATATCCTAAAAATGGCGCTGCTAAGACCATATCCTGACAATGGTCCTCCATTATACACGTATATACAAATATGTATACTTAAAATTCACATACATTATTATTAGAATTTATCTTAGTATTTTATAAGGTGGTATAGGTTTCTATACCTCTCATGCAATTAACTTATAATGCAAGTAAAATCATTAAAATTAACACATGCATGATTGATTATCATATTACCATCAAAATATATAAAAGTAAAATTTCTAGCTATTATAAGTCCCATGCTAATAACGTAAAATACAAACAAAGCTATTTATCGTTTCTTGAACAATTAGCATAGCATTATCCTCTACAATAATTTTTTTTCATGAGAAGGTAAGCCTTTTTAAATAGACATTAAAATTAATAATTTGAAATTTTTAAAAAAAAAATCCATTATATTAATTTAATAACATTACAGTAGTTACTTACAAGTGAGAGCTAATAGTCAACATGCAATTAACTCCTAATTAAGTAATAACTATCATCTATAGATTATAACTTAAAAATAATAATTCAAAGTAACGACCTACTAGGAACAAAAACTACACTACTTGCATCATGCCAAACTGACCCCAGATAACATGGATCCCTACCAAACACTTTGCAAAGCCCAAACATAATCAAAATATAACATAGCCTTGATGACAAATCGGCGGAACCGACTGCCCCCTTCAACTACGCTGACTGCTTACTGTTGTTGTTATTTTACACTCGTAATAGAACGATTCCGTGCAGAAAAGTGTTATAGAAAGAGATGTCTAACCCACAGGGAGAAGAGATTTATATTTCAGTCTTTAACTTTGTTCTATGGTTTACAGGTAACTTGGTTCGAAAGTTTGTTGGTTGTCATGATTTAACAAACTAAAATTAAAATAAAATATTAAATTAACATAAAGTAAACTAAGTTAAACGATCAGAGAGAGAAATCTTAGGGCTTTAACTTCACCATAACCATCATACTATAGTTAATTATACTAACTATGGGAATTTGATAATGATATTTTCTAAAGGAATTGAACTCAATAACATTTGTTCAATTCAGGTTTTAAAGAAAGATGTTTTACAAAATTAGCTAACTATAACCTATTTACGGTTAGCATGGATTATCTGCCTACCTACTCTAGCTACTTTAATTACGTTGCAAACAATCCACCTTTCCTCAGCATAGACTATGAAAACATTCTTTTGCAAAATACGTTGGAACACCATTATACGACCTCTATTCTTATGGCAAGTAGGGCACCGCCAGATACAGTCCAATAAGATAGGTTGAGAATAGAAAACAGACTATTACATCTAAGACAAGGTAGTAATATTTTATAATCTATTAAAGCATGAAAACTACTTGAGTTATCTCAAGTGCTCAAAGTCATATAATTAAGAAAATATATATATTAAAATTAATTCTAGAGTTAAAACAATCAAACCATAGTATTAGGTTGGGTTACATCAGTGCCCTAAGAGAAGAATTAGCCACTCATGACAAGGTTGGATATCATCTGTGTTGAGTTCATCTCCATCATCACGGATGACACTTCTATTCTCAGGAGCTTCACTTTCAAGGTTGTATGAATCCTAAAAGCCACTACACCTTCAGCCTTCTGAATAACACCGTAAAAGAGATTGAAATTTTAGACCCCTTCTATTAAGGCTTACGCCTTCTTTTATAGAAGAAAATAAGTATTTGGTGGGCTTTTAGGTCTTCTGGCGAAACTGGGATGAGATACGGCTGATTAAGAGAGCAATCCCGCAATATTAATCTTACATGTCATGGAAGACTCAAGCTTCAGGGACAAAAGCTTGAGCTTTAAGGTTCAGGCTCGAGCTTCAGGAACAAGGCATGAGCTTCATAGGATTGATGCTCGAGCTTCCATAAATGGTTCTCGATCTTCACTTTGACACTTAGCCAAATTTCTTTAACTATTTTCCGAAACGTCTTTTTCTTCAACATTTAGAATATTCTGGAACTCATCTCTTTTAACATTGCTCGATCCAAGCTGCATAGGCTAGAGCACTAGGTACCAGGCTCGAGCATCAGGAACACCAGGCTCGAGCTTTAGTACACCAGGCTCGAGCTTCAGTTGTTAGTGTTCGATCTTGGAGGTATGGCACAAGACCTGGGAGCATAGCCTTGCAATTAAATAAACTCTTTAATTTTCGACGCCTCATGCTAGAGCTTGAGGGTTAATGCTCAAGCACCCTTAGGTAAGGCTCAAGCACCTTATTGTGAGGCTCGAGTTTCAAGGTACGAGGCTCGAGTTTTTGGGTCTTATTGACTTTTCTTCTTTTCTTTGCTGTGATGCTCGAGCCTTCATACTTGGGCTCGAGCTCTAAGGCTTGAATTTCTTCAAACTTCACCATTTAAGCTCACGGCTTGCTCTGAATGACTAGCAACGACTCTATAAGATTCGATATCATCATAAAGGCTCGATTTTAACCATTTCTTTGGAAAAGTACCTACAAACACACATTAAGTATAAATTAATCTAACTAAGGATAGAAGTATCACTTTAGACCTTAACATATATGTATTTAGGGGCTCGAATATGCATATATTCAGTGCTCATCACACCCTTAAACTTACATATTGCTAATCCCTTAGCAATACAGAACTAAAAATCCACTTTCGTGGGAATCATGGTTGCATTTAGCCTATGCAACAAGCCTTTAAACCCCTAGATTACCCCTAGTGGATGAGTTGTAGTCTCGTGAGGGTTTCTAGTGAAAATACCCACAAACTTCTCAAATCAGTGCCTTACTGCACAACAAGCTGATTTAAGCCTGTTTTCAAATCATATTATCCCTACAGTTCATTAATCAGTCAAATACAGCAAGTATACCAGTCATGTAATTAGAAAAACTTTCAACTTCCAATTTCAATTAAGCAACCATATTCTCCACATATCAGTTTAATCATATATTCAACAATCTTAATCTCTGAAACTCTTTTAATAGTGATCATACAATTCTACTTGTGGCTTACTGTTCGTACTTGCATTTATTCCTTGTTATTCCTTAATTCATAAGCAAACTTTTCAAATTCCAACTCCTAAGGCATTTTATTTTTCTCGGGTATGCATTTTTTCAAAAAGGATACTGTGTAATGTTCAAGTTTATTAAGCTTTCTAAATCACCAATGTAACGAACTTTCAGGTAATGACTCTCAGACCAGATGGCCTTAGGGTATTAAGTGTTAAAACACCCCAAAGGACTTAATTGTTTAAGTAATATGGGTAACCTAAACCCCTTATGTAACAAGCTTTCAGCCAATGACTCCCAGACCAGATGATCTTAGGGCATTAGGTGTCAGAACACACCCCTAAGGACTTAATCACTCAAGCAGTCTAAGTACAAATTTGAACTTGATCATTTTCTACTTCTTTTTTCATTATACATCATTTTTTTCATTTTTTTTTTCTTTCACATTGGTGAAGAATTTTTCTTTATTGCATTATATATATACCAAACCTTTCTGTTTTTTTTTTTCTTTTCTTTTTTTCTTCTGCCCTGGTCATAAAAACGATCAAATCTACCTGATCATCTCAGTATAACTCAAAACAAAACAAGACTTCTAATTTCTACCCCACAAAATTTATGCAAGTGTGAATATGTACATAGTGTTGTATCTCAGAGATCAATATCATTAAACAATAATCATCCTAATAGAGTAGACCATAGGCCACCAACTGATTTCAAAAAGTTTTAAGGAATCCTTTTCACAGTATTTTAGCATACAAACCATTTCTAACCAACATTAGACTGCAAACAAAGTATATAACCATCAACAGACTCAAACACATGCTCATATCAACAACTATCAAATCATATCCTTGTGTTAAACCAAAATTTAAAATTTGAAATTTCCCAACACCTTACCCCCAAACTTATAATGCACATTATTCTCAATGTGTGAGAATAAAAGAGAGTTAGAAAGATATTACCATACAAGCAGACCAGCAAAGATATGACAAACGAATGCAAAGACAGGTAAAAAGAATTTCCAGCATCTCCTCCTTCAACACTATGGTTCCTCAAAACCACCCAAGGTTGTTGTCTATTAAATCACCTCCAAACTTAATCTGTAGTATTTGGCAAAATCAATAAACTCTAACACACATCAGAGTATTAAGAGTATGGAATAATCATAGAGAAATATCACAATGAACAAAAATACTAACACAAGAATAATATCAAAAAAACATATATATATATATATATATATATATATATATATATATCAGAAATCAGTACAACGATTTTGAAATAAAGACTTAGGGTAGATATACATCATATGGAAATAAATACATCAAAAAGACTGCCATAGTCAACAAAAATACAGAAAAGCCTTAACAAGCTAATCCATATGTGGTGGTGGTGGATCGGAAGAAGTAGAAGGAGCGGATGAAGTGCGGCGTAGTAACTCCTCCAATATGCTCTGTTGCGCAGTCAGCATCTGTCGCAGCACCGTCTGACCATCTTGCAGCTCGGGTACCCTGGCCTGTAACTCTCTAATCTCAGCCTGAGAAGAACACTTAGGCTGGGCTGCAGGAACAGGTCTCCTCCTAACCTAGGGCCTGGAATCGGAGAGATACACCTCCTCATCCATAGCTTCATCATCTACCCTCCTAGCAGCAACTGCTACGTATCCCTCATCACTAAACTCTATTGCATCCCGACAATGTGCCAGCATATGTCCCCATATTTTATTCCATCCCTTCATCCTAAATTTTGGAGATTCATCACATGATTCTTCTTTTGGACCCACCACAAAACCCTGCAATTCGAACAATCTGGTAATCATGTATGGAAAGGGTAGCATATGGGTAGGGACAGTTTTATGTGGTCCAATCTCTGACCAAAACTGTAATAACTAACAAAAAATCATTCTGGGGAACAAATACTAATGCTCAAACTGAATAGCATACAGTGCATGGAGAAAATCAGTATTCCTAATATTCTTATGTCCAAGAGGATGCACATTAGCAAGGATGATAGAATCTGGAATCCACAACCTCTTAGGAATTTTAGCTTTGGTAGTACTACTACGCTTTCTCTTGGCAAACCTACCATCACACAACTTCTGAATCAGAGTTTCTGCAATTTGTACCCTAGTAAAAGGTGTGAAAACAGGACAACTACGTCGCTCATCTATTACCTCGGGAAGAGCATGATAACATTCTAGAGCTGCAGCAATAGAATCAGGATTAATAATCAACTCATACCCATCGGGTCATCGTCACTATAAACAAGATTAAGGTAAAATAAATGAACTAAACGAGGATAAACAACCTGAGTAATAGGGACCATAAGACGAAGAAGGTTCCTATAACTAAAGGATTTCATAGCCCATCTAGTGCGAGGATCATTGATGAACGCCTGATAATCAAAGGTCGTTTCATAAGAAATTGGAATTGTCTTCCAAGCACTAGGCAACACATCTTTCATCCCTCTAGCGCGCTTAGTAGAAGTAGGATGAACCATCGTCAAGAAAATCCTTAAAATCTTTCAAAAATCCCCAATTTCTGCAATTTGCTATTGGAAGCTCGAGCTTCAAATTGCAATGCTCAAGCCTTACCTGGATTTTTAGCAACACAGATCGCAAATCTCAGTGTATGAATCAATCAAGTCGATCTAACCAACTAGTCTATGTGGATTATGTAGAACAGAATCCAAAGAATCATATTTTCAAAGAATAACTCATACTCTCCTTCTTTAGATCTAAAAAATTAATGAACTCAGGAAAGTCTAATTGAAAGAGGATGAAGAAATAAAAACTTACCTCTATATTTCCTGCAGATCTGGGATGAGAATGAGAACTAACACCGATTATGGATAATAAGAGAACTTGAAGAGTTTGTAAAAAGAACCATGGATTTCCTTTTTACTCTAGGAGACAGAGTACTCAGTTTTCTGATCTTAAAACTTTTAGAACCTCAGGCTCAAGCATCAAGGGTTTGAGCTCGAGCCTGCCTCCAGTCTTCCCTAAATTCACAATGATGGAAGGCTCGAGCTTTAGGTACTGATGCTCGAGCCTCAACTGTCAGGCTCGAGCATTGTTACAAATATTTGGAATTTTTATTATTTTTTATTTTTTATTTTCTTTTTCTTTTTCAAACTTAAGCTAACTAAACTATAACTAAAACAAACCTAAAAATTACTAAACCAAGAAAAATAACTAATTAAAACATACGAAAATAACGAAAAAAAAAAAAAAAAAAAAAAAAAAAAAAAAAAAAAAAAAAACAAAATTTATGATGCAACATACAAATACTAAGTTTAACATCGATAGCTTGACAGCATGCTAAGTTTAACGTTGATAGCTCAACAAAAACCCAACCTCTCTAGTCCAAGTAAATAGGATCATAACGTTCTATTGCCTCCACTGTGTCTTTCTACATACTACCCTCTATATAGGGTTTCAGTCTCTGTCCATTGACCATGGACAGTTGTCCAGTCTTGTAATCTTGTATTTCTATTGCATCGTAAGGTGTAACAGAAATAACCATGTATGGACCTTCCCAACGTGACTTTAACTTTCCAGGAAAAAGTTTCAGTCATGTATTAAACAACCAAACCTTCTTCCCAGGCTCAAAAGTCTAACATAAGATATGTTTGTCATGAAATGCCTTAGTCTTTGCTTTGTAAACCTTAGCACTCTCATAAGCATCATTACGCAATTCTTCAAGCTTAGTTAATTAAAGCTTCCTGTTAGAACTAGCAGATGTCATATCAAAATTGAGCTTTTTAATGGCCTAGAAAGCTCTATGTTCTAACTCTACAGGAAGATGGCACCCTTTACCATAAACTAGACGATAAGGTGACATACCAATCGAAGTCTTATAAGCAGTACGATAAGCACACAAAGCATCGTTCAGTCTAGAATACCAATCTTTACAATCTGGCTTAACCGTTTTCTAAAGAATTCTCTTAATTTCACGATTGGATATTTTTACTTGGCCACTTATTTGGGGATGATAGGTAGAAGCAACTTTATGAGTGACAGAGTATCTTTGGACCAAGGTACGGAAGTACCTATTACAAAAGTGAGCACTTCCATCACTAATAATAGCTTGTGGCATACCAACCACAACTGTGTGATCGGCGGTTTTAATAGCTACTAATTCAACCCATTTAGACACATAGTCAATAGCCACAAAAATATATTCATTATGATTAGATAGAAGAAAAAGACCCATGAAATCAATACCCCAAACATCAAAAAGCTCAATAACTAAGATTGGAGTTAAGGGCTTTATATTCCTTCTAGAGATTGATCCTAGCTGCTGATATCTAAGGCATAAACTACAAAATAAGTATGCATCCTAAAAGAGCAAATGCCAAAAGAAACTGCACTGAAGAATTTTAGCTGCAGTTTTCTTTGCACTAAAATGACCTCCACATGCCAAACTATGACAGAAGGTCAGAATACTATAAAACTCACTCTCAGGAACGCATCTACGAATGATTTGATCAGTACAGTATTTGAATAGCTGAGGATCTTCCCAATAATACATCCTAATTTGGGAGAAGAATCGATCATTTTCCTGCTTTGACCAAGACAAAGGAATTTTGCCTATTGCGAGGTAATTCATAATATCATCAAACCAAGGCAAATCCTTATGAGAAACCTCAAAAAGTTTTTCATCTGGGAAGGAATCACAAAATGGAAGTGAAGATGAGGTAATCTCAATACGAATTCTAGAAAGATGGTCAGCTACAACATTTAATGACCTTTTCTTATCCCGGATCTCATAATAAAACTTTTAAAGCAAGAGGATCCATCGAATTAAATGGGGTTTGGTTTTCTTTTTGGAAAGAAGATGTCTCAAAGCAGAATGATCAGAATAAACTACAACTTTGGAACTTAATAGATATGATCTGAATTTGTTCAAAGTGAAGACAACAGCAAGCAACTCTTTTTCAGTAGTTGTATAATTCAACTGTGCATCTGACAGAGTTTTGCTCTTATAGTAGATAACATGAAGAAGCTTATCCACTCCTTGTCCCAAGACAGTACCCATAGCATAATCAGATAAGTCACATATAATCTCAAACGGAAGAGCCCAGTTCTGAGGATTCATGATAGGAGCTGAAGAAAAAAGAGAGCGAAGCTTTTGGAAAGCTTTAAGACATGATTCATTAAAGATAAAAGGAATGTCCTTTGCAAGTAAATTACACAAAGGACGAGAAATTTTGGTAAAATCCTTAATGAAGCATCGATAAAACCCAGTGTGCCCAAGAACTGATCGCACTCCCCTTACGGAGGTAGGAGGAGGAAATTTAGAGATCAAATTTACTTTAGCTCTATCAACTTCAATACCTCTCTCTGAAATGATATGGCCTAACACAAATCCTTCTTGAACCATAAAATGGCTCTTCTCCCAACTAAGAATAAGATTAGATTCCCTAAAATGCTAAAGCACTAGGGAAAGATTTTGTAGACAGTTTTTTAATGTGGGCCCAAAAACCGAGAAGTCATCCATAAAGGCTTTGAGAAACTTCTCAACCATATCCGAAAAGATAGACATCATACACCTCTAGAATGTTGCTGGCACATTACATAAACCAAAAGGCATCCGTCTATATGCAAACGTACCGAATAGACAAGTAAAAGTAGTTTTCTCTTAATCCTTAGGATCAATGGCTACTTGATTATAGCCGGAATATCCATCTAAAAAGCAATAATAGCTCTGGCCAACCAATTGCTCTAGAATCTGATCAATGAATGGAAGTGGAAAATGACCTTTTCTAGTAGCGTAGTTGAGTTTTCGGTAATCAATACACACACGCCATCCAGTGGTGGTGCACTGTGGAACTAATTCTCCCTAAGAATTCTCAACTTCTGTAATACCTGTCTTTTTAGGTACTACTTGAGTAAGACTCATTCACTTGCTATCTGAGATGGGGTAGATTATTCCCGCATCTAGTAACTTCACAACTTCCTTCAACACTACCTCCTTCATATTAGGATTCAATCTTCATTGGAGTTCCCGAGATATTCAAGAACCCTCCTCCAAATGAATCTGATGCATGCAATGGGGCTAATTCCTTTCAAATCAGCCACACTCCATCCAATAGCCTCTTTATTTTGTTCAAAAACTTTTAAGAGACTACTTTCTTGGGAACTTGTAAGATTGGAAGCAATGAGCACCGGGAGGGTGTCATTTAAACCCAAGAAAGCATACTTGAACTTTTTCGGTAGTGCCTTAAGCTCAAGTTTAGGTGAAGACTCTAAAGAAGGAATAGGCGGAGTACTAGAAAGTGCTGGAAGAGGCTCTAACCTAGATTTCTATGGAAAAAATATCTGATAGTAGTGGAATTAAGTAAAGAATTCACTTCAGCTATCGAAGTATCGATATCGAAATCTTCATAGTTGAAGTGATTCAGACAAGCTTCTAAAGGATCCCTGGATAAAATAGTTAGGAGTGATTCCTCAACCAAATCTTCAATAACATCAAGGAAGAAGCATTCACTATCATCGTGGGGATGATGAATAGTATTGAAGATGTTTAACTTGACTTTCATATTCCCAAAAGATAAATCCATGACTCCAGTCCTACAGTTAATGCACGCATTCGTTGTGTCTAGAAAAGGTCACCAAAAAATGACTGGAATATACTTTTTGGAATCGTGGATCGGTTCTGTATCAAGAAATAGAAAATCAACCAAAAAATAGAACTTGTCCACTTTTATGAGTACATCTTCAACAATACCTCGTGGTTGTATGACAGAACGGTCAGCAAGCTGTCGAACAGCCAAAACAATTTTTTGTTTTCACTTTTCTGAAAACAAAAAATTTTACAAATTTTTTTGCTTAATTTAGTTTTTTAAAAATTTAGTTATAAAAATGTCTGTTTTTATATAACTTTCTTTTATAGTTTTTTGAAAATAGTTTTATAGTTTGAGAATTATTGAGAACTATTTTTTAAATTACAAACCAAACACATTCTAGGTTATTATCTGACATCATATTCGGATAGATAATGTCACAAACTTGTATAAGTGAGTATTTAGTACTAGGGTCGTGATACTCAGACTGACGATTTTGGCTTATTTCTTAGGCAAAATCCAATGTGGCAGTTTGGTAATGAACCTAAAAAATCGCGAACTCAAAATGGCGATGGCAAGCTTGTAACAAAGATGGCTGGGTAAACCCACTTTGATTTCTCTCTAAGCCAATACCGAATCTAGCCGGTTAGTTCAGTCACCGATGTTATTCAGTCGCCAATGAACATTATATCTCCATTAACAACACCACAAATTGACAAAACAACCCCATCCGCCCATAACCTTCACCACCCCCCAAACCACCATCCATTCGCAACTAAACCATACTTGCAAACCAGAATCAAAATTGCAACCCCAAACCTCAATTACCACCACAATCAACCTAAACACAGAACTAACCCAAAACCCAATTGAAAAACAAAATAAAACAGACAACAACAGTGGACAACCCAAATCGCGGTTTGAAGAACTGAAACCAACCACCACTGGAATCTTGTTATTACAGTCACTGTTAGACGACATTTCAGTCCACTTCACCTCTGTTCCATTCTCCTTCCTCGTTGCCGACAGTCTTATCAGTACCATCTATCTATCGCTGGCGTGCAAACGCTCGCCTTCAGCCCGCCATTTTGGTCACCGAGCAGTTCCCTATGCTCCTTTCTTCCTCGCTGCGGTTCCTAGCCTTGATTTGTTTTCAGCCATCCTCACTACCTATCAAGATCAGTCCACGCCAATCTTTGATTTATTGCCCCAAAACCCAACATCAAAGGGCAAAACGAGCCCTCCCCCCCCCCCCCCCATTGCTTTAAAACACAAAATCTCCATCGGCCTTGTTGAGCAGAGAGACGAATACGGGGAGGAAGTTCAGGATTCAGGAATGTGTGCACCAGTTTAAGCCGAAGTCGGAGTAGGGGAGGATAGTCCGGCGCTTTAGGCTCACGTTCTTCCACTATTGCATGACCTATTTGAAGCCCACGATTTGGGTGATTTTGTTGACCTTATCGGCGGAAACCAATTACTTCACCCGCATCTTCTCAGCGAATTTGTGTGTGGTAAGTGAGATGCTAAAGAGAGAAGGAGATAAAGGAGAGAGGAAGGAAAATGCCAACTAAATTGCCATGAGTCTATCTACGTAGACTTTGTCTAACTAATTGGCTAAATACTTCGGCCAAAGTATCATTTTCCTTAATACTATTCAACAGAGATTCGGTGTCACGTCAAGTTAGCAATGCCCAAATAGCCCCCATCTTCTTCATCTACATGAGATTGCATCGTGTTCGGCGCCAATTTGATGTCACCACGGAGAGCATTTTATTAGCCTATTAGGGTTGATTCTCCCAAACCTAACTTCTCATACACCGAGTAAGGAATAAGATTAACACTTGCTCCAAGGTCAAGAAGTGTTTGCTCTATCACATTATTTCCAATGACGCAAGAAATTGTAGGAGCACCAGGATCTTTAACCTTTAGAGGAGTGTTATACTTAAGAATAATACTGACTTGCTCGGTGAGACAAATTTTCTTAGGAACTTCGCTTTTAGATTTTCTCTTAAGAGTGCACAAGTCATTTCAAAATTTGGAATAGGCTGGAATTTGCTTTATAGCATCGAGCAGAGGAATATTGATTTTGACCTGTTTAAAGATCTCCATCATATCTTGAATTTTCTCCCCTTGTTTACCAAAGTGGGAAGGTTCTTTGAGACGTTTTGGATAAGGCTTTTTTGGCTCATAAGCTGTCTCAGGGTTAGGAGTAAATGAAGAAGTAACTCCACCTTCAACTCCTTTTGTGGATTATGGAATAAAACTTGAAGAAACATCCTTGGGATGTGGATTATGAATGATAGGAACAATGGGAATCCTAAGCCTTTCTTTTTTCTTCTATCCTTTTTCAACTTGGTTGTCAACCACTCGACCACTCATCAATATAGTGATAGCTTGAACTTGCTCATGATGAATACGTAAGGAATTAGTTTCATCAATCATGTAAGTCTGCCCTTTCAGGTTGGTTATTGGCTGACTAAGCAGCTGTCCATCCTCTCTTCGAGATAGAGTACTCGCTACTTGCCCAACTTGTGCCTCTAGCTTTGCTATAGCTTAAGAATGAGAATTCAGAAGTTGGGTATTGGCTTTAAGATCAATAAGAGCATTGAGCACTTCTTCTTCAAACGCAGAATTTCTAGGCGGAGGTAGAAGATTAGAAGCTTGAGTGGGTTGATTCCTAAACTAAGGTGGACGGTAAATACCAGATTGGTTAAAAGAATTTTTTTGTGGCATAGGATTGGATGAATTCTGATACTGCCCCTGAGATTAAGGAACAGTATTTCCCTTATTTGAATTACGCCATGACAGATTGGGATGATCTCTCCAGCCAGGATTAAATGTAGAAGAATATGGATTATAGGCTGGTCTAGAGAATGCATCATTCACTTACTCCTGTGGGATCTCAGATGATTGTCCCAACATAGGGCAAGTGTCAGCAAAATGGTAAGGATTAATACAGATGGAATAAACTTTCGTGGGAAATGCAGTTGGTGGATTGGCGATAGGAGCAAAGCCAGATGATAAAATTTGATCGAACCTATGGTTCAAGGCTTATATTTGAGCAGTTAACTCACTAGATTTATCTATCTCATAAAGTTTTTCAACCATATGCATTCCAGGTGTAGACCTAGACCTAGAGAAAGAAGCATATTGCACTGAGTTTTCACTTAGGGCCTCAAACAGTTCCCAAACGTCAGCCGGACTCTTACGCAGAAAAGGTCCGTTACTGGAAGCATGAACCATATTTCTATAAGAATCTGTACGACTATCATAGAATATCTATAGTAAGTGCCGTTGAGCAATATCATGGTGTGGATAATTTCTCAAAAGATCATTGTATCTCTCCCATACATCATAGAGCTGTTCTCCCGGGATTTGGGAAAATGCCATGATTTCTCTTCTCATTTGTGTGGTTTTACCCATGGTATAGTATTTCTTCACAAACTCCTGTTGCAACATATCCCATGTAGATATGGACTTTGTTGGAAGGGACTGTTACCAAGTTCTTGCTTTGTCCTTGAGAGCGAACAGAAAAAGTCGCATTCTGAATGAATCATTGGTTAAAGTAGTCAACTTGGTAGTTGAACACAATTCCATAAACACATCCAAGTGCTTATAAGGATCCTCTATTGCATACCCATGGAAGGTAGGAAGCATTTGGATCATAGCAGGCTTCATCTCAAAATGGGTTGTATCAGCATCTGGAAAAACAAAGCATGAAGGAGAAGTGTATGTGATAGGAATAAAATGGTCCCTCAATTGTGGTTGTGGAGGACGAACAGGTGAATCCCGGTCTCCATTACCATTACCATTATTACTCGGTGCATTACGTTGCTCAACCATGTTATCAGATGAACTATCTATATTATTTAAGTGTTTCTTAAGTTTTCTTAACTCACTAATAGTTCTCTCTATTTCAGGATGATGCACTAAAGGCTTTGACCTATTTTGGCAAGTTAATAGGCACTGGTTCCACTAATCCTAACAATACCAAAAATAAAGTATTCCAAGTAACAGAAAAAAGTGTAATGGGATTTTTGAGTTGGCAGAATGTTTTAAGTTGCAGTCTTAAGGGAAGGGTAGGAAGAAGATGGCAAGGATCATGTTTACAGCTACTTTATATTTTCTTTGGTGGGAAAGAAATGACAGAATGTTTAATGATAGAATGAGAGAGTTTAAGGATTTAGTAAAATGTATTCTTTGGGAGGTACTTGATGTTCTTGGGGTATGCCTTCAGGACATTTTGTAGTTCTATTTGTTTTTGCTAGTTTGTGAGTTTTGTATATCCTTTATTTAAGGGTATTGGTTTGTTTTTTCTTTTTGTAAGGGGATGCCCTAACTTTCCTCTTGTACTATTTTGTTCATATTCTATTGAAATTCCTTCATTTAGGAAAAAAAAATATATATATTATAAGAATTCACAAAAAGGTTTAATAAACCGAAGTTTTTTCTCCCTTAAGCGTCTTTATCCTCACTGCTAACTTGTACCTGAAAAGAAAAAGAAGTAAGGTGAGATATAAGAAAGTCCGAAGACTCGTAAACCAAAATAACTAATTAAAAACTAAAACAAAAACTAATCTCCCCGACAACAGCGCCAAAAATTATTGTTGTCATTTTACACTCGCAATAGAACGATTCCGCACTGAATAGTGCTATAGAAAGAAATGTCGAACCCACAGGGAGAAGAGATTTATATTTCAGTCTTTAACTTTGTTCTATGGTTTATAGGTAACTTGGTTGGAAAGTTTGTTGGTTGTCATGATTTAACAAACTAGATTTAAAACAAAATATTAAATTAACACAAAGTAATAAGTTAAGCGATCAGAGAGAGAGATCTTAGGGATTTGACTTCACCACAACCATCATACTATAGTTAATTATACTAACTCTGAGAATTTGATAATGATATTTTCCAAAGTAATTGAACTCAATAACATTCGTTCAATTCGGGCTTTAAATAAAGATGTTTTACAAAATTAGCTACCTATAACCTATCTGCGGTTATCGTGGATTATCCACCTACCTACTCTAACTACTTTAACTACGTTGCAAACAATCCACCTTTCTGAAGCATAGACTATGAAAACATACTTTTGCAAAATACAATGGAACACCATTATATAACCTCTATTCTTATGGCTAGTAGGGCTCCGCCAGATACCGTCCAATAAGATAGGTTGAGAATAGAAAATAGACTATTACATCTAAGACAAGGTAGTAACAGTTTATAATCTATTAAAGCATGAAAACCACTTGAATTGTCTCAAGTGCTCATAGTCATATAATCAAGAAAATACATATATTAAAATTAATCCCAGAGTTAAAACAATCAAACCATAGTATTAGGTTGGGTTACATCAGTATCCTAAGAAAGGAATTAGCTACTCGTGACAAGGTTGGATATCATCTATGTTGAGTTCATCTCCATCGTCACGGACTGTACTTCTCTTCTCAGGATCTTCACTTTCATGGTTGTCGGAACCCTAAAAGCCACCACACCTTCAGCCTTCTGAATAACACCGTAAAACAGATTGAAATTTCGGACCCCTTCTATTAAAGCTTACGCCTTCTTTTATAGAAGAAAATAAGTATTTGGTGGGCTTTTAGGTCTTCTGGCCCAACTGAGATGAGATACGACTGATAAAGAGAGCAATCCCGCAATATTAATCTGACATGTCATGGAGGCTCGAGCTTCATATGATTGATACTCGAGCTTCTATAAATGGTGCTCGATCTTTACTTCGCCACTTAGCCAAATTTCTTCAACTATTTTCCAAAGCATCTTTTTCTTCAACACTTAGAATATTTCTGGGACTCATCTCTTTTAACATTGCTCGATCCAAGCTGCATGGGCTCGAGCACTAAGTACCGGGCTCGAGCATCAGGAACACCAGGCTAGAGCTTCAGTACACCTGGCTCGAGCTTTAGTTGTTAGTGCTCGATCCTAGAGGTAAGGCAAGAGACCTGGGAGCATAGCCTTGAGGGTCAATGCTCGAGCACCCCTAGGTAAGGCTCGAGCACCTTATTGTGAGGCTCGAGCTTCAAGGTACGAGGCTCGAGCTTTTGGGTCTTATTGACTTTTCTTCTTTTCTTTGCTGTGATACTCGAGCCTCCATACTTGGGCTCGAGCTCTAAGGCTTAAATTTCTTCAAAATCCACCATTTAAGCTCTCGGCCTGCTCTGAATGACCGACAACGACTCTGTAAGCTTCGGTATCATCATAAAGTCCCGATTTTAATCATTTCTCTGGGAAAGTACCTACAAACACACATTAAGCATAAATTAATCAAACTATGGATAGAAGTATCACTTTAGACCTTAACATATATGTATTTAGGGGCTCGAATATGCATATATTCAGCGCTCATCACACCCCTAAACTTACATATTGCTAGTCCCTTAGTAATACAGAACTAAAAAGCCACTTTTGTGGGAATCATGGTTGCATTTAGCCTATGCAACAAGCCTTTATACCCCTAGGTTACCCCTAGTGGACAAGTTGTAGTCTCATGAGGGTTTCTAGTGAAGATACCCACAAACTTCTCAAATCAGTGCCTTACTGCACAGCAAGCTGATTCAAGCCTGTTTTCAAATCATATTATCCTTACAGTTCATTAATCATTCAAATACAGCAAATGTACCAATCATGTAAACCGAAAAACGTTCAACTTCAAATTTCAATTAAGCATCCATATTTTCATATATCAGTTTAATCATTTATTCAACAATCTTAGTCTCTGAAACACTTTATAATAGTGATCCTATAATTCAACGTGTGGCTTACTGTCCATACTTGCATTTATTCCTTATTATTCCTTAATTCACAGGCAAACTTTTCAAATTCTAACTCCCAAGGTATTTTATTTTTCTCGGGTATGCATTTTTTCAAAAAGGATACGGTGCAATGTTCAGATTTATTAAGCTTTCTAAATCACCCATGTAGCGAACTTTCAGCCAATGACTCCCAGACCAGATGGTCTTAAGGCATTAAGTGTTAAACCACCCCTAAGGACTTAATTGTTCAAGTAATCTAGGCAACCTAAACCCCTTACGTAACAAGCTTCAACCAATGACTCCCAGACCAGACGATCTTAGGGTATTAGGTGTCAGAACACACCCCTAAAGCCTTAATCACTCAAGCAATCTAAGTACAAACCTGAACTTAATCATTTTCTACTTCTTTTTTCATCATACATCATTTTTTTCATTTTTTTTTCTTTCACATTGGTGAAAATTTTTTCTTTATTACATTGCATACATACCAAATCTTTCTTCTTCTTTTTTTTTTTTTTTTTCCCTATGCCATGATCATCAAAACTATCAAATCTACCTGATCATCTCAGTCTAACTCAAAACAAAATAAGACTTCTAATTTCTACCCCACAAAATTCATGAAAGTGTGAATATGTGTAAAGTGTAGCATCTCAGAGATCAGTATCATTAAACAATAATCATCCTAATAGAGTAGACCACAGGCCACCAATTGATTTCAAAAAATTTCAAGGAATCCTTTTCACAATATTTTAGCATACAAACCATTTCTAACCAACATTAGACTACAAACAGAGTATATAACCATCAACAGACTCAAATACATGCTCATATCATCAACTATCAAATCATATCCTTGTGTTAAACCAAAATTTAAAATTTAAAATTTCCCAACAACTTACCCCCAAACTTATGGTGCACATTGTCCTCAATGTGTGAGAACAAAAGAGAGTTAGAAAGATATTACCATACAAGCAGACTAGCAAAGATATGACAAAAGAATGCAAAGACAGGTAAAAAGAATTTTCAGCATCTCATCCTTCAATATAGTGGTTCCTCAAAACCACCCAAGGTTGCTGTCAGTCAAATTACCCCCAAACTTAATCTGTAGTATCTGGCAGAATCAATAAACTCCAACACACATCAGAGTAACAAGAGTATAGAGTAATCATAGAGAATATCACAATGAACAAAAATACTAACACAAGGATAATATCAAAAAGCATATATATATATATATATATATATATATATATCAGAAATCAATACAACGCTTCTAAAATAAAGACTTAGGGCAAATATACATCATATGGAAATAAATACATCAAAAAGACTACCCTAGTCAACAAAAATACAGAAAAGCCCTAACAAGCTAATCCATAGGCAATGGTGGTGAATCGGAAGAAGTAGAAGGAGCGGACAGAGTGCGGTGCAATAACTCCTCCAATATGCTCTACTGTGCAGTCAGCATCTGCTGCAGCACCATCTAACCATCCTACAACTCGGCCACCCTGGCCTGTAACTCTCTAATCTCAGCCTGAGAAGAACTCTCAGGCCGGGCTGCAAGAATAGGACTCCTCCTAACCTAGAGCCTAGAATCGGAGAGATACACCTCCTTATCCGTAGCCTCATCATCTGCCCTCCTAGCAGCAACTGCTATGTATCCCTCATCACCAAACTCTATTGCATCCCAATGATGTGCCGGCATATGTCCCCATACTTTATTCCATTCTTTCGTCCCAAATTTTGGAGATTCATCACATGATTCTTCTTTTGGACCCACCACAAAACCCTGCAATTCGAACAATCTTGTAATCATGTATAGAAAGGGTGGCATATGGGTAGGGACAGTTTTGTGTGGTTTAATCTTTGGCCAAAACTGTAATAGTTGACAGAAAATCATTCTAGGGAATGAATACCAATGCTCAAACTAAATAGCATACAGTTCCTAGAGAAAATCAGTATTCCTAATAATCTTATATCCAAGAGGATGGACATTAGCAGAGATGATAGAATCTGGAATCCATAACGTCTTCAGAATTTTAGCTTTGGTAGTGCTGCTACGTTTTCTCTTGGAAAACCTACCATCACACAACTTCTGAATCAGAGTTTCTGTAATTTGTACCCTAGGAAAAGGTGTGAAAATAGGACAACTACATCGCTCATCTATTACCTCAGGAAGAGCATGATAACATTCTAGAGCTGCAGCAGTAGAATCAGGATTAATAATCAACTCATGCCCATTAATCGTAGTCCTAAGCTCCCAAGGGTCATCCTCACTATAAACAAGATTGAGGTAAAATAAATGAACTAAACGAGGAAAAGTAACCTGAGTAACAAGGACCACGAAATGATTTCATAGCCCATCTAATGCGAGGATCATTGATGAATGCCTAATAATCAAAGTTCGTTTCATAAGAAATTGTAATTGTCTTCGAAGCACTAGGCAACAAATCTTTCATCCCTCTAGCGCGCTTAGCAGAAGTAGGACAAATCATCCTCAAAAAAATCCTTAAAATCTTCCAAAACTCTTCTGCAATCTGCTAATGGAAGCTCGAGCTTCAACCTCTCAGGCTCGAGCTTCAACCAATGCTCGAGCTTCAAATTGCAAAGCTCGAGCCTTACCTGGATTTTCAGCAACACAGATCGCAAATCTTAGTGTATGATTCAATCTAAACAACTAGTCTATGTGGATGATGTAGAACAGAACCCAAAGAATCATATATTCAAAGAATAAGTCATACTCTCCTTTATTAGATCTAGAAAATTAATGAACTCAAGAAAGTCTAATTAAAAGAAGATAAAGAAAGAAAAACTTACCTCTATATTTCTTGTAGATCTGGGATGAAAATGAGAAGTAACTCCGATTATGGATAGTAAGAGAACTTGGAGAGCTTATATAAAGAACCATGGATTTCCTTTTTATTCTAGGAGACGGAGTACTCAGTTTTTTTATTTTAAAACTTTTAGAACCTCAGGCTCGAGCATCAAAGGTTTGGGCTCGAGCTTGCCACCACTCTTCCCTAAATTCACAATGATGGAAGGCTCGAGCTTCAGGTACTGATGCTCGAGCCTGTAGCTGCTGATGCTCGTGCCTCAACTGTCAGGCTCGAGCATTGTTACAAATATTTGGATTTTTTATTATTTTTCAATTTTTATTTTCTTTTTCTTTTTCAAACTTAAGCTAACTAAACTATAACTAAAATAAACCTAAAAATTACTAAACCACGAAAAATAACTAATTAAAACACACGAAAATAATGAAAAAATAAAAATAAAACAAAATTTGTGGTACAACGTACAAATGTTAAGTTTAATGTCGATAGCTTGACAGCATGCTATGTTTAACGTTGATAGCTCGACGAAAACCCGACCTCTCTAGTCCAAGTAAATAGGATCATGAAGTTCTATTGCCTCCACTGTGCCTCTCTGCACACTACCCTCTATATAGGATTTCAATCTCTGTCCATTGAACTTGGACAGTTGTCCAATCTTCCAATCTTGTATTTCTATTGCACTGTAAGGTATAACAGAAATAACCATGTATAGACCTTCCCAACGTGACTTTAACTTTCTAGGAAAAGTTTCAGTCGTGTATTAAACAACTAAACCTTCTTCCTAGGCTCAAAAGTCTTACATAAGATCTGCTTTTCATGAAATGCCTTAGTCTTTGCTTTATAAACCTTAGCACCCTCATAAGCATCATTACGCAATTCTTCAAGCTCAGTTAATTGAAGCTTGTTATTAGAACCAACAGATGTCATATCAAAATTGAGCTTTTTAATGGCCCAGAAAGCTCTATGTTCTAACTCTATAGGAAGATGGCACCCTTTACCATAGACTAGAAGGTTAGGTGACATACCAATCGGAGTCTTATAAGCAGTACAGTAAGCCTACAAAGCATCGTTCAGTCTAGAAGACCAATCTTTACGATCTGGTTTAACCATTTGCTAAGAATTCTTTTAATTTCACGATTGGATATTTCTACTTGGCCACTTGTTTGGGGATGATAGGCAGAAGCAACTTTATGAGTGACAGAGTATCTTTGGACCAAGGTACAGAAGTACGTATTATAAAAGTGAGCACCCCCATTACTAACAATAGCTCGTGGCATACCAAACTAACTAAAGATGTTCATTTGAATGAACTCAACAACAACTGCATGATCGGTGGTTTTAGTAGCTACTGCTTCAACCCATTTAGACACATAGTCAACAGCTACAAGAATGTATTCATTATGATTAAACAGAACAAAAGGACACATGAAATCAATACCCTAAACATCAAAAACCTCAATAACTAAGATTGGAGTTAAAGGCTTTATGTTCCTTCTAGAGAAAACATAATCTACAGAATAAGTTTGCATCCCGGAAGAGCGAAGGCCAAAAGAAACCGCACTGAAGAATTTTAGCTGCAGTTTTCTTTGCACTCAAATGACATCCACATGCCAAACTATGACAGAAGGTCAGAATACTATAAAACTCACTCTTAGGAACGCATCTACGAATGATTTGATCAGCACAGTATTTGAATAACTGAGGACTTCCAATAGTACATCCTAATTTGGGAGTAGAATCGATTATTTTCTTACTTTGACCAAGACAAAGGAATTTTGGCTATTGCGAGGTAATTCACAATATCAGCAAACCAAGCCAAATCCTTACCAGAAACCTCAAACAGTTGTTTATCCAAGAAGGAATCACAAACGGGAAGTGAAGATGAGGTATCCTCAATACGAATTCTAGAAAGATGGTCAACTACAACATTTTCTCAGATCGTATAATCAAACTCTTGAAGCAAGAGGATCCATCAAATCAAACGGGGTTTAGTTTTCTTTTTGGAAAGAAGATGTCTCAAAGCAGAATGATCAGAATAGACTATGACTTTGGAACCTAATAGATATGATCAGAATTTGTCCGAAGCGAAGACAACAGCAAATAACTCTTTTTCAGTAGTTGTATAATTCAATTGTGCATCTGACAGAGTTTTACTCGCATAGTAAATGACATGAGGAAGTTTATTCACTCGTTATCCCAAGACATCACCCATAGCATAATCAGATGCGTCACACATAATCTCAAACGGAAGAGCCCAGTTCGGAGGATTCATGATAGGAGCTGAAGAAAGAAGAGAGCGAAGCTTTTGGAAAGCTTCAAGACATGATTCATCAAAGACAAAAGGAACGTTCTTTGCACGTAAATTACACAAAGGATGGGAAATTTTGCTGATATCCTTAATGAAGCGTCGATAGAACCCAGTGTGCCCAAGAAATAATCGCACTCCCCTTACAGAGGTAAGAGGAGGCAATTTTGAGATCAAATCTACTTTAGCTTTATCAACTTCAATACCTCTCTCTGAAATGATATGGCCTAACACAATTCCATCTTGAACCATAAAATGGCTCTTCTCGCAACTAAGAATAAGATTGGTTTACCTAAAACGCTGAAGCACTAGGGAAAGATTTTGGAGACAGTTTTCGAATATGGACCCGAAAATAAAGAAGTCATCCATAAAGACTTTGAGAAACTTCTCAACCATATCCAAAAAGATAGACACCATATACCTCTAGAATGTTGTTGGCGCATTACATAAACTGAAAGGCATCCGTCTATATGCAAATGTATCGAATGGACAAGTGAAAGTAGTTTTCTCTTGATCCTTAGGATCAATGGCCACCTGAATATTGCCGGAATATCTGTCTAAAAAGCAATAATAGCTCTGGCCAGCCAATCGCTCTAGAATCTGATCAATGAATGAAAGTGGAAAATGATCTTTTCTAGTAGCGGAGTTAAGTTTCCGGTAATCAATACACACACGCCATCCATTGGTGGTGCGTTGTGGAACTAATTCTCCTTCAGAATTCTCAACTACTGTAATACTTGTCTTTTTAGGTACTACTTGAGTAGGACTCACCCACTTGCTATCTGAGATGGGGTAAATTATTCCCGCATCTTGCAACTTCACAACTTCCTTCAACACTGCCTCCTTCATATTAGGATTCAATCTTCGTTGGAGTTCACGAGATATTCGAGAATCCTCCTCCAAATGAATCTGATGCATGCAAATTGTGGGGCTAATTCCTTTCAAATCAGCCACACTCTATCCAATAGCCTCTTTGTTTTGTTTAAGAACTTTTAAGAGACTACTTTCTTGGGAACTTATAAGATTGGAAGCAATGATCACCGGGAGGGTGTCATTTAAACCCAAGAAAGTATACTTGAGCTTTTTCAGTTGTGGCTTAAACTCAAGTTTAGGTGGAGACTCTAAAGAAGGAATAGGCGGAGTACTAGAAAGTGGTGGAAAATGCTCTAACTTAGATTTTCATAGAGGAAAATCTGTGATAGTAGTGGAATTGAGCAAAGAATTCACTTCAGCTATCGAAGCATCGATATCGAAATCTTCATAGTTGAAGTGATTCAGACAAGCTTCTAAAGGATCCCTGGATAAAATAGTTGGGAGTGATTCCTCAACCAACTCATCAATAAAATCAAGGAAGAAGCGTTCACTATCATCGTGGGAATGATGAATAGCATTGAAGATGTTTAAATTGACTTTCATATTTCCAAAAGATAAATCCATGGCTCCAGTCCTACAGTAAATGTACGCATTCGTTGTGGCTAGAAAAGGTCGCCCAAGAATGACTGGAATATACTTTTTGGAATTGTAGACCGGTTCAATTTCAAGAACTAGAAAATCAACCAAAAAATAGAACTTGTCTACTTTTATAAGTACATCTTTAACAATACCTCGCTGTTGTCTGACAGAACAGTCAGCAAGCTGTAGAACAACCGACGTAGGTTTTAACTCTCCCAAATCTAACTTCTCATACACCAAGTAAGGAATAAGATTAACACTTTCTCCAAGGTCAAGAAGTGGTCGCTCTATCACATTGTTTCCAATGACATAAAAAATTGTAGGCGCACAAGGATCTTTAACCTTTAGAGGAGTGTTATACTTAAGAATAACACTGACTTGCTCGACGAGACAAATTTTCTTAGGAACTTGGCTTTTGGATTTTCTCTTAAGAGTGCACAAGTCCTTTAGAAATTTGGAATAGGCTGGAATTTTCTTTATAGCATCGAGCAGAGGAAGATTGATTTTGACCCGTTAAAAAACCTCCATCATATCTTAAATTTTCTCCCCTTATTTACCAAAAGTGGGAGGGTTCCTTGAGACGCTCTGGATAAGGCACTTTTGGTTCATAAGCTGTCTCAGGGTTAGGAACAGATGAAGAAGTAACTCCACCTTTAACTCCTCCTGTGGATTGTGGAATAAAACTTGAGGAAACATCCTTGGGATGTGGATTATGAATGATAGGAACAATGGGAATCCTAAGCCTTTCTTTTTTCTCATGTCCTTTTTCAACTTAGTTATCAACCACTCGACTACTCCTCAATATTGTTATAGCCTGAACTTGCTCATGATGAATACCTAAGGAATTGGTTTCATCAATCATATAAGTCTGCCTTTCGAGTTGGCTATTGGCTGACTAAGCATATTTCCATCCTCTCTTCGAGATAGAGTACTCGCTACTTACCTAACTTGTACCTCTAACTTTGCTATGGCTTGAGAATGAGAATTTATAAGTTGGGTATTGGCTTTAAGATCAACAAGAGAATTGAGCACTTGTTACTCAAACGCATAATTTCCAGGCGGAGGTGGAAGATTTGGAGCTTGAGTGGGTTAATTCCTAAACTGAGGTGGATGGTAAATACTAGATTGGTTGAAAGATTTATTTTATGGCATAGGATTGGATGAATTCTGATACTGCCCCTGAGATTGAGGAACAGTATTTCCTTGATTTGAATTACGCCATGACAGATTAGGATGATCTCTCCAGCCAGGATTATATATAGAATAATATGGATTATAGGCTGGTCTAGAGAATGTAGCATTCGCTTGCTCCTGTGGGATCTCAGATGATTATCCTAACATAGGGCAAGTGTCAGCAAAATGGTTAGGATTAATACAGATGGAACAAACTTCCTTGGGTAAGGCAGTTTATGGATTGGCGATGGGAGCAAAGCCAAATGATAAAATTTGATCAAACCTACGGTTCAAGGCTTCTATTTGAGCGGTTAACTCATTAGATTTATCTACCTCATAAAGTTTTTCAACCTTATACATTCTAGGTGAAGACCTAGACCTAGAGGAAGAAGCATATTGCACTAAGTTTTCACTTAGGGCCTTAAACAGTTCCCAAGCGTCAGCCGGACTCTTACACAGAAAAGCTTCATTACTAGAAGCATCCACCATATTTCTATAAGAATCTATAAGACTATCATAGAATATCTGTATTAAGTGCCATTGAGCAATATCATGGTGTGGACACTTTCTCAGAAGATCATTGTATCTCTCCCATGCATCATGGAGTTGTTCTCCTGGGATTTGGGAAAATGCCATGATTTCTCTTCTCATTTGTGTGGTTTTACCCACAGTGTAGTATTTCTTCAAGAACTCATGTTGCAACATGTCCCATGCAGATATGGAATTTGTTGGAAGGGACTGTAACCAAGTTCTTGCTTTGTTCTTGAGAGAGAATAGGCTAAGTCGCATTCTGAATAAATCATTGGTTAAAGTGGTCAACTTGGTAGTTGAACACAATTCCAAAAACACATCCAAGTGCTTAGAAGGATCCTCTGTTGCATACCCATGGAAGGTAGGAATCATTTGGATCATAGAAGGCTTGATCTCAAAATGGGTTGCATCAGCATCCGAAAAAAAAAAGCATAAAGGAGAAATGTATGTGGTGGGAATAAAATGGTCCCTCAATTGTGGTTGTGGAGGAGGAACAGGTGGATCCCGGTCTCTATTACCATTATCATTATTACCCGGTGCATTACGTTGCTCAACCATGTTATCAGAGGAACTATCTATATTATTTAAGTCTTTCTTAAGTTTTCTTAACTGACTAATAGTTCTCTCTATTTTAGGATCATGCACTAAAGGTTTTGACATTAACATGTACTGGTTCCACTAATCCTAACAATAGCAAAAATAAAGTATTCCAAGTAACAGAAAAATAGTAAGAACTCACAAAAGGGTTTAATAAACCGAATCTTTTTCTCCCTTAAGCGTCTTTGTCCTCATTGCTAACTTGTACCTGAAAAGAAAAAGAAGTAGGTGAGATATCAAAAAGTCCGAAGACTCGTAAACCAAAATAACTAATTAAAAACTAATCTCGTCGGCAACGGCGCTAAAAATTGTTGTTGTTATTTTACACTCGCAATAGAATGATTCTGTGCAGAATAGTGCTATACAAAGAGATGTCGAATGCACAGGGAGAAGAGATTTATATTTCAGTCTTTAACTTTGTTCTACGGTTTACAAGTAACTTGGTTGGAAAGTTTGTTGGTTGTCATGATTTAACAAACTAGAATTAAAACAAAATATTAAATTAACATAAAGTAAACTAAGTTAAACGATCAGAGAGAGAGATCTTAGGGCTTTGACTTCACCGCAACCATCATACTATAGTTAATTATACTAACTCTGGGAATTTGATAATGATATTTTCCAAAGAAATTGAACTCAATAACATTCGTTCAATTCGAATTTTAAAGAAAGATGTTTTACAAAAGTAGCTAACTATAACCTATCTGCGATTAGCGTGGATTATCCTCCTACTTACTCTAACTACTTTAACTACTTTAACTACATTGCAAACAATCCACCTTTCCTAAGCATAGACTATGAAAACATTATTTTGCAAAATACATTGGAACACCATTATACGAACCTCTATTCTTATGGCCAGCAGGGCTCCACCAGATACCGTCCAATAAGATAGGTCGAGAATAGAAAACAGACTATTACATCTAAGACAAGGTAGTAACAGTTTATAATCTATTAAAACATAAAAACCACTTGAGTTGTCTCTAGTGCTCATAGTCATATAATCAAGAAAATACATATATTAAAATTAATCCCAGAGTTAAAATAATCAAACCATAGTATTAGGTTAGGTTACATCAGTGCCTTAAGAGAGGAATTAGCTACTCATGATAAGGTTGGATATCATTTGTGTTGAGTTCATCTCCATCGTCACGGACGGCACTTCTCTTCTCAAGATCTTCACTTTCAAGGTTATATGAACCCTAAAAGCAACCACTCCTTCAGCCTTCTAAATAACACCATAAAAGAGATTGAAATTTCGGATCCCTTCTATTAAGGCTTATGCATTCTTTTATAAAAGAAAATAAGTATTTGGTGGGCATTTAGGTCTTTTGGCCCAACTAGGATGAGATACGACTGATAAAAAGAACAATCTCGCAATATTAATCTGACATGTCATGGAAGGCTCGAGCTTCAGGGACAAAGGCTCTAGCTTTAAGGTTCAGGCTCGAGCTTTAGGAACAAGGCTCGAGCTTCACAGGATTAATGCTCGAGCTTCCATAAATGGTGCTCGATCTTCACTTTGACACTTAGCCAAATTTCTTCAACTATTTTTCGAAGCGTCTTTTTCTTCAACACTTAGAATATTTCTAGGACTCATCTCTTTTCACATTGCTCAATCCAAGCTGCCAGGGCTCGAGCACTAGGTACCAGGCTCAAGCATCAAGAACACCAGGCTCGAGCTTCAGTACACTAGGCTCGAGCTTCAGTTGTTAGTGCTCGATCCTGGAGGTAAGGCACGAGACCTAGGAGCATAGCCTTGCAATTAAATTAACTGTTTAATTTTCAATGCCTCATGCTCGAGCTTGAGAGTCAATGCTCGAGCACCCCTAGGTAAGGCTCGAGCACCTTATTGTGAGGCTCGAGCTTCAAGGTACGAGGCTCGAGCTTTTGGGTCTTGTTGACTTTTCTTCTTTTCTTTGCTGTGATACTCGAGCCTCCATACTTGGGCTCGAGCTCTAAGGCTTGAATTTCTTCAAACTTAACCATTTAAGCTCTCGGCTTGCTCTGAATGATTGGTAACGACTCTGTAAGCTTCGATATCATCATAAAGTCTCAGTTTTAAACATTTCTTTAGGAAAGTACCTACAAACACACATTAAGCATAAATTAATCTAACTATGGATAGAAGTATCACTTTAGACCTTAAGATATATGTATTTAGGGGCTCGAATATGCATATATTCAGCGCTCATCACTTACCATACATCTCATCCTTCCATCTATAGCCCTGCAATCTCTTCTAAAAAACTATAGCCAAATCCCTAAGACCTAGAACTAAATCCCAAAGTGCCCGAACAATCTATGAATAAAACAACCAAATTCAAGAAACATGCAAGAACAACAACTAAATTCATGGAATAGAATAAAAGAAAAATATGTCGTAATGACCCGATTAATTCATACAATCAAACTAATTTCTTTCTTTGTAATTTATACCCTAAAATCCGTCTAGAGATGAATAGAACAAAGACTTGCCTCAAGAGTCTAGGGTTGAAACTTTACACCGTTCTTTTCAAAAGTTCCTTTGACACCAACGCCTTTCTAGTCACCGTCGTCTACCTCTGCGCTCCGAATATCGCCCACAATAGCCAGCCTCACCACTCTCCTCCTTCCTCATTTTTTTTTTCTTTCTTCCTATTTCTCTCTTTCTTTTCTTTCTTTTTCGCCGCCGCTCTTTGTTATTTTTCTCTCTGTTCCGTGCACAGCCTCACCCACATACCACAACACATGAATATAAATATGCAATCTATCCTCTAACCTAATCATATACTAACTTACCTACTTCCAACCACACCATATCACACCCATATCTATAATACACTAATCAACCACACATTGCCATGTTTGGATTTGAAAAGCTGCTAAATGCACTTAACATTATAATATAAATAAAAATTAAATATTAACAATACCAACTATCAGGTTAGTGAATATATATATATATATATATATATATATATATATATATATATTATATATGTATATTTATATATACGTTTTAGGTTTATATATATATATATATATATATACATACATTAATATAGTATATGTACATATAATTATATATATATTTGCCCAACCATACCACTATGGGCTAAAATATCAGCCTATCCAAACTTCTTCCCTATTACCCAACACCATTTAGTTGGCCCACACTACAAGCCCAAAACCTCCTTTAATATTATAAAAAAAAAAAAAATCAAACTAAAATAAAGTAATAAATTTAAAACCCTAAGCAACTAACTAAACAAAAACAATTAAACGGAATAATTAAATAATTACAACTCAATGACAATTAATTACACATAAGATAAAAAAAACATTTAAATAATTCACATAGCCACGTAGATAATAAAATAAATAAATAAATAATAGTTCACATAGCCACGTAGATAATAAAACTGAAATAAAATAAATAAATAAAACCGTAGAAAATTTAGAAGTATTACATTCTTCCCCCCTAACAAAGGAATTCCGCCTTCGAATTTCATCTTTTACCTTATTTCAGCAATTCTGGAATACGACATGGTGGATCAACATATGTCGCATCCGGCTGCAACTCGATCTCTCCAACATCTATATGCTGATAGCGATCCTCATCTTGCAAAAATTTTCGCAACATTGACACGTGGAAGACATTATGGACCCAATGTAGATGATTCAGAAGCACTAACCGATAAGCTACGACTCAAACTCGATCCGCAATCATAAAAGGACCGACAAAACATGGTGACAACTTCCCCTTCTTCCCACTGCACATTACTCTCTTCATGGGAGATACTTTAAGCAACACCTGATCCCCTACCTGAAACTCTAAATTACAAGTATGACGATCCGCATAACTCTTCTGTCTACTCTAGGTAGTGCGCATATAGTCATGAATAAGAGCAATCTTCTTAGAGGTATCCTTGATAAATTCAGGACCCAGAAATTTGCTCTCACTGACCTTTAACCAACAAATAGGAGATCGACATAGTCGGCCGTACAACGCCTCAAACAGTGCCATACCAATAGTCTTATGAAAACTATTATTGTAGGCAAACTCTGTAAGTGGCAAATAATCTTCACAGTTGCCCTTAAAATCAAGGACAGATGAACGAAGGATATCCTCTATAATCTGATTGACCCTCTTGGTCTGCCCATCAGTTTGAGGATGAAAAGCAGTGCTAAAATGTAATTCGGTACCCAAAGCCTACTGGAAACTCCCCCAAAATCTCGATACAAAGCTCGGATCCCTGTCTGATATAATAGACATTGGTATGCCATGCAGCTTCACAATCTCTGCAATGTAAAGCCTCGCCAACTGTTCTGAAGTGAAATCAGTGCGAATAAGTAATAAATGAGCTGATTTGGTCAACCTATCAACAATGACCCAAATAAAATTGTGGTTCCTGTTGGAATTGGGTAATTCGTTAACAAAATCCATATAGATACCCATTTCCACTCCGGTATAGGAAGTGGCTGCAAAGAACCAGGCAGTCTCTGATGATCAATCTTGACCATCTAACAGGTACTACATTTGGAGACAAAGATGGCTATATCCCTCTTCATACCTGCCCACCAAAATTGTCACTTCATATCTTGATACATCTTATCTCCGCTTAGGTGGATAGAAAACTCAGATTTGTGAACCTCCATCATAACATCTTTTCTTAAATCATCAGTAGAAGGTATTACTAGGCGTCCTTTGTACCTTAACCCTCCATCTGCCCCAATAGAGTAAAATGGGACATCACTAGAAGCTAACTCCGTAACTCTATCGATGCACTACTGGTCCATAAGTTGTGCCTTCAGTATTTTGTGGATGATAGCAGGTGTAATTACTATGTACACCACAAAAGCATCAGACAACTCATCTACAGTCTTCAAAGCATTCTATTCTATAGCAAACATTGCAGAAAGACCAGCATAGAGTCGGCGACTAAATGCATCAACCACTGCATTCGCTTTCCCTGGATGGTATTATATAGAGAAGTGGTAATCTTTCACAAACTCCAACCACCTACGTTATCTCATATTCAGCTCCTTCTGTGTGAAGAGGTACTGCAAACTCTTATGGCCACTAAATAGTCTGAAGGACTTCCTTAACAGATAATGCCTCTAAATGCGTAAAGCAAAGACCACAACTGCTAACTCCCAATCGTGTGTTGCATAATTAAGCTCATGAGGCTTAAGCTTACGAGACCCATAAGAAATTGGTCGCTCTTCCTGCATTAAAACACATCCCAGACCTTACAAAGAAACATCTGTGTAGATAAGATACTCTATCCAGCTCTAGGGAGTAACTAGAACAGGTACAGAAGTCAACTTGCTCTTCAATATGTTAAATGCAGTCTGAGAATGCTCATCCCATACAAATGGTATCCCATTCCTAGTCAGATAGGTGAATGGTCCTGCTATCTTCAAAAATCCCTGGATGAATCTGTAATAATATGCTACTAATTCCTAAAATCTACGAATCTCAGTGGGTAAGGTAGGTTATCCCCACTCTAAAACAGCTAAGACCTTGGTTGGATCCGCCGCTATTCCCTTCTCTGACACTACGTGACCCAGAAGCTTCACTTCTTGCTGCAAAAAGTCATACTTTTCGAACTTGGCATACAACTGATGCTCACGAAGTGTCTGCAACACTATGCGAAGATGTCTAGCATGGTCCTCCTCTAACTTAGAATAAACCAGAAAATCATCAATGAAAACAATGACGAACTGATCTAAGTAAGCCTTGAAGACCCTATTCATCAAATGCATAAAGATAGCTGGCGCATTAGTCAACCCAAAAGGCATGACCCGAAATTCAAAAGATCCATATCTAGTTAGAAATGTTGTTTTAGGAACATCCTGCTCCCTAACTCGATGCTAATGATAGCTAGATCGCAAATCAATCTTAGAGAAGTAAGTAGCTCCCTTCAACTGATCAAATAAGTCGTCGATCCTGGGTAAAAGATACTTGTTATGAATAGTAACCTTGTTTCTCAAGCTCTCCCTCTCTAATTCTACTTTCCCCATATAGTAATCTTGCTATTTCTGTCTATTTCTTTCTCTCGATCTCCTACTTGTTAATTTTAGGATGCAAAAATATAAGATGTAAAATAGAAAGATGAAATAGAGAAAGATTAAGAACACAGTACATACATGGTTTGGCACTAAGGCCTACATCCATGGATCAACAGCCACTGAGGCTACATATCTCTTATTGGTTATATTTCTTGATATATTTACATTGTATTGATACACAATATATAGGGAATAAAGTTGCAGACAAAAGGAATAAATCAAGGAATAAATCAAGGAGGAAAGAAAGGAAAACGAATAAAATATATATGTATAATATATATAATATATTATACATATATATAATAGAATAAATCAAAGAGGAAAGAAGGGAAAATGAATATAATATGTATACATATATAGAATATATATTTCAATATTCTCCCGCAAACTCAAGATGGGTTTCTCAAAGCCAACTTGAGTTTGGAGATGAAATCTTGAAAACGGTGGTGGAGCGAAAAGCATCCGAAAGGCCGAAACAATGCCAGGTAATGCCGAAGCAATGCCGGGGAAATGGCTGGAACAACGCCGAGAAATAGTTGAAAATGGTGATGGAGCGAAAAGCATCTGAAGGCCAGAACAACAACAGGTAATGTCGGAACAACGCAGGGGAAATGGCCGGAACAACGCCGGGGAATAGCTAGAACAACGCCGGGGAATGAGTCAGAACAAAGCAGAGAAATGGGCCGGAGTAACACTGGACGACATCCAGGTAATCCATTCAAGAAATGAAAAAGATCCGGAACAAAGCCGGTAAAAGGCCAGAGCTATGCCGGTAAACTGCCGGAACTAAGTTGGTAATCAATAACAGGCCGGAAAACTATGGTGGAACGAGAGTTGACAATGCCGGTGAAGAAACTGTGCCAGTAATGCCAATATCAACATAGCTGGAAAATGCCAAGAAATATCTGGCCAGTAACGCCGACAATATAAGAGGTGTCGCCGACTGGAACTAAAATGATAGTGAGTCGGTCACCGCTTCGGAGGGTTGACTACTGTAGGTGAAGGAGGAGTGTGTGTAGCACGAGTGAGATCCGTGGGCAATGATGCGCGAGTCAGGTCTATTTTGCAAGAGCATCGGCGCATAACGATGTGGGACGTCGCTTGGAAGCACATGGTTGATCGAAAAAGGTAAACAAAGAGAGATCTGAACAAGAAGCGGATCATATTTTACTGGTCTTCTCCTTCACTGCTCACTGCAATTAGTAAAGGAAAAAAAAAAAAAAAAAACAATTTGGCAGAGCTCCAAATGGAGCCACAGAGAAGACAAGTAAACTTTGGTGCAAACGATCTAGGATCTTTGCTCTGATACCATGTTAATTTTAGGATACGAAAATATAAGATGTAAAATAGGAAGATGAAATAGAAAAAGATTAAGAACACAATATATACATGGTTCGGCACTAAGGCCTACACCCATGGATCAAGAGCCACTAATGCTACATTTCTCTTATTGCTTGTATTTTTTTATATGTTTACATTGTATTGATACACAATATATAGGGAATAAAGTTGTAGACAAAAGGAATAAATTAAGAAGGAAATAAGGGAAAAAAAATATTATATATATTATATAATATATTATATATATTATACATATATAAAATAGAGTAACTTAAGGAGGAAAGAAGGGAAAACGAATATAATATATATGCATAATATATTATACATATATAGAATAGAGTAAATGAAAGAGGAAAGAAGGGAAAACGAATATAATATATATACATCTATATAATATATATTTCAATACTTCTCTCTATCTCTCCTTCTCTCAATCTCCTTCTATATCTACTTCTCTTCCCCTTTCTATTCTCACAATATATATATATATATATATATATATATATATATATATATATATATATATAACCTGGCTAAAGAATTGCCATATGGCATCTATAGAGGTAAGAACAAGGATCCACTGGTAAAACACATAAAACATTAGCAGCGCCAAAAACATTAGCCCTCCAAAACAAGACTAACACCTTACAAGGTTAATAAAAACCTAAGGCTTTAAAGGGTGTCGGTGAAAGTGGGAGTACTAGCACCCATAAGTAAGGCTAATTAAGTGGCAAAAGATTGAGAGGACTCAGAATGATATGAATCCCCAAGATGAGCACCCGATTTTCCTGAAAAGTCGAAAGATAGCCCAACCACCGCAACGAGAGATCCAAAGTCATCGGACTGAGGCAAAACACTTCCAAGCAAAGTTTTATGTTTCTTCTCCCCCTTAAATGACCACTATTAGAGCCACCCGAATTCGACTGCCTTCGCTTACGGTCTTACCGAGCGGGGGAAGAACCTTGGCTCTGCAAAGTGGCCGAGGAACCAGAAGCCGAACCCCTCAATGGTTTCACATGGTTTTTGGCCTTCTTCCAGGCCTTAGAAATTTGATCCTAACGTTGCAACGGAAGAATCCGGCCTTTAATAGGAGAAGTAACAGGCTCGAGGGCAACAACTCCTCATTCTGGACTGACGCCACGTGACTCTACAAGGAAAAACCAGGAATGATAGATGCAACCATCCAATGGAGGAGCAGGAAGTCCAAACTGACAAATAGCCTTACCCCTTCCTGCTCTATGATCCCTCATCGCCTCCACACTCCGAAAAGCCCTATCTCCAAAGGAACATTCACCTTTACCATCACCACTAATCAATTTCGACTGCCCACCCACACTAGATAATGCAACCACAACATTTTTTGATTTATCCTCCGGATGAGACCCCAGACCAATAACATGCAAGCCAAACACAAACCAGGAATCTGATGCCCTATCAAGCCTCCGACAGAAACCAGACGAAGACCGAGCACCCCAGACCCTTATCCACCCTCCAAATCTCCTTCCTCCACATACAACCAAGTTTTTCCATTTCCATCACCCGAAGACTCCACCAACTCACAATCTAGGTTCCAAAGGTCTTTCCCCATAAATCCTTCCACCCCCCAACCAACCCCATACTCCTTTAGATCCCTAAATGACAAAGAAGCTCTAGTCGGAAATGATTTCCAATGATGGCCTATAATACCACAAGCATAACAAAAAGAGGGCAGCTTCTCATAGTGAACTTGCACCCATGTCTTTACTCCCAACGGACTGGATAAAAGGATATGTTGTCAAAAAGGCTTCGAAATATCCAACTCAACTCAAAGAAGAAAAACACGACTATCTCCAACCACCATCTCCTTCCCGTCACCCAAACCCTTATCTCGCAACTCCACTTTTATACACCGACCTAGGGAATTTGTAATTTTTTCCCTACTTTCTTGGATAGTAGGTTAGCGTGCACATCCAATATCTGGATCCAAAACAAAGACATTTGAAATGGCGTATCTGAGAACAACAGACCCTCTTCCCACTCCTTAAAAACCACTAAATGCCCATCAAAGAGCCACAGACAACCATCAAGAATACGCTAATGGACACTAGCATCAGAAATAATAAGCTGGAACAAATTCCTAGCCACTTTGAAAACTTGAAGACGCTTTGCTATAGACTCCTGTTTCTTCTCTTTAGGCCAAAGTTTGTTAAAAAGCTTACCAAATGTATACTTAGCCCCCGCTAGAGTCATTATTTTTGCAGTCCACACCTTCCCAAAGAGACTAGCACGACAAAGTTGATCACTTTAGGCAATATCATCCACCGACAGCTCAATTGGCTCTTTCTCGGTTGGAGTCAGTGTCATTCCTTGGAATTGAGCCAGGATATGGTGGTCCATCTCTATCAGCAAATAATGAAACCTACAAAAGAAGAGAATCAAAAGAAGAACCCACCACCGTGATCGCCCGATCCAAGAAGAGATAGCATAAAATGTTGCAAAGAAAATCCTCAAAAGAAAGGGACTGCCAGTGACAATAAGAATAAACCGAGAGAATAAAGTTATGTTAGCCCAGAGATCAACCACATGATAATAAAATAGGCTCACCAGACCAGCAGTAAAAGAGACGTATCCAATATGCCTAGCACATATATCCACACAACTTAGTAATATAAGGAAATAAGTAGACATAAAAACAGAGAAAAAGATGCCTCGAGATATATGAAATTTTATCGCCACACACAAACATCCAGAGTATTTGAGCACATGGCCCACCGAAAAGAAAAATGAACCTTTTAGATTACCTAGCCTGGACGTCATCCATGATGGCATGGATTCCCCAAACAAAACCCCCTTAGCCGACCCACCGATGAACCGCTGAGCACAACACAACATCCACCATAAGCGGCGACCTCCAACGTAATAAACAAAGCATTCAGCACCAACCCCAGGTGGAGAGCCCAACAAACCAACAAGTTCCATACCGGTGCTAGCAGAGATCTCCATCCCCGACACCCATCAACAAAACCATAAAACACCTCACAACTCCAACAACCCTCAACACAGTGAAGATTCATAAGAAAAAAGAACCAGATCAGAGAAAGCCCTATGTAAACATCAAAACAGTCCCAAATCCCACCAAAGGATAAAATGGCCAAAAACATTCAAAAGATTAGAAGCGTAAGCAAATGAAGATTTAAAGGAAAATTACACCACTAAAGTGTCCAAAAAATAGTCCATTTACCTAAGACAACTCGGATCCGAGAATAGCCCCCAACAACGGACATAACTACAAGAAAAAAGGCACCAAAGAAACTCAAAGCCACCCACCAGCAACCGCCAATGAAAAAGATACAGACAAACACAACCCACACACCAACCAATCACCAAATCAACTAGATCTAAAGGCCAAAACTACACTATCCAACCACTCACCCCCCACACCCAAGAAAAACTTCCTCTGAGGCGACCCAAAACAGAAGATCAGAGATCCCAACTCTCGACGGAATGAGAAAACTCTGCACACAGAGACCCTCGACGGTGGCAATGAAAAAAACCCTATAGGGACACCATAGCATTACCTAACTAATCTATTCTCACAATTTTAATTACTATTTCATTCACATTGTTAAAGTCCTTTTAATTAAGGCATGCACATTGAACTCACAATGGAGTTCAATTTAAATTTTCTTTCTCTTGTAATCGCCTGAAAGTCAATTTATCAAAGAGACTTACCGTTAACTACACACACTTGAACCACATTGTTAGTTCTGGCACACCCACACATATCAAATTCAGAATCGGCTTTAGCCAGCCGATTTTAAGGTCAACACAAATGAAAAAGAATTGGGAGGAAATGATAATCGACTTAGCAAACATGGTTTATTATTGTACATGAAGTTCTCATTCCAGCCAAGCACGGTGACGAACTTTTTTTTTTATTATTTTTTCATAATGCTTAACCACTAAAATTTATATAACTTACTTATGAAAAGGAATGGAAAGGAAGTGTATGAACATTCATAATAGTAAGGAAGTTCATATTCGTAGAGGCGTACAAAAACTTGAAAAAGTTAATCCCTTTTCTGAACATGTTCAGGAAAATATTTTACTTCCTCTAATAGCTTTTAGGAATTATCGAAGTTGAAGTGTGTTTTTTTTCAGGAATATGAAATATAGAACCAATACTGCATATTGAATTAATACATAAATATTTTCTCCAAGTTAGCAAAATCTCTCATTCTTCTTTTTAGTTGGCAAAATCTATGTGAAAAATGATAATATGGCATAATTAAGTCTTCTAGGAGTAATAACCGAGTTTTGATGGCTCTAGTTCAATCTAACTTTTTTCTTTTTTCCTAATGCCTTTAAGAAATCCATAATCTGCAAGTGACGCATGCTGCAAGAGAATTTTTTATTTCTTGTTTTTGTTGGGTCACTCGAATAAATTTCAGTCGTTCTGAACTTACATTTTCTTATTGATGAATCACCAGTACACTGATTTTTTATACTGTATTAAATGAGTGGAGTGACAAGGGTCATGAAGACGCTTTATTTTGCACATATGCGATGCGACTCACTATTTATGTGCGATGCGAATAATATTAACAATAAAAATGCAATCAAACGGTGTGTTACCATTGTCTCGGTCTTAATTTTCCTGTACTCTAACCTCACTCAATTCTACACTTGCAGTAATTACACACTTCATCACTTTCTCCACTAACTCTCACGTTATAAATAATACCCTCGCCTATTTGTAGGCACCTTTTTGATAAATAAGTTTATGCATTTCATTTTATTGTAGGATATATACAGTATAAAAAAAAAATTAAAAATTAATTAACATATCATTGGATACATGCTATGTGACCCAATTTTTTTCTATTAGCATTTCAATTTTTCTAACGCGTCAATTAATGTAACAAATTAAAAATTAGGATATTTGACGTGGAAAATATATATATATATATTTGAGCGTTCAAAGTTGCTAGGTTGCCAATTCTGTCAAGTTCACAAGGTTTTGTTACTTTGTAAGGTTCTTGAAATTTAGATGCAAAAAAAAATAAATAAATAAATAAAATTTGTCTGCACACTGATAACTTGAAATTTCAAAAGATATTAATCTATTTAATTACAACTAATTTGATTCAGGTAAACCCTACCAAAGCTTAATTTCCTGTATTAACATAATTAACAACAATTTTTTTTTTTTTTTTTTTTTTTAATGACTTGGGACCCTCGCAACCACCTGCCTTTTGAACTTGTAGCTATCAAGTAAACCCCCGACTGCCGACGCCAGCTTCACATTGTAAGCAGTACGGTAAGTCGAGCGTAATAAAGGAGGTGGGAAGGCTCGAACCCTGGTCATTGATAGCCAAAGCCCTCACCTTACCAACTCATCTAAGCCCCCGGGGGCACAACAATGTTATTCTTGTTCAACAGAGAACCTTTTTTGAAGAAGAATTTCTCCATCAGCATACTAGCTCTTTAAGCCTTCTATTCCTACCTAACAAGGCTGGAAGTGTTTCTTGAGAGTTCTAAGAAAATGTTACTGAAAGGGTTGTGATTAGAATATGGATACAGTTTCTTAGTTATTTTATAAAGTTTTACTTAACTTTATAACGTCTTAAGTCTTAACAAGTCCTAAAATTTGTGGTGTGACATGAGGTGTTGTTGAATTGGTAGCCTCTAACCTAAATCTTAAGGGTAATGAATAGGGTTGTAAGTTGGGAAGCCCAACTCAATTCAGTCCCAACCCAATCTTAACCCAAAGTCGGGTTGAGTTGGGCCAGTCTAATGTCAAAAAATGTTAGACTCTAACAACCCCCGAACCCGAATGTGTTCAGGCAGGACGAGCTAACCCGGCTTTTTTTTTCCTTACCAATAAATATGCAAGTTACATTTCTTCCTTTTTTCTCCGTTTGAAACATCAATTTTTTAGAAATTTTTAATTCATTAATAATTTTTTTTTTTTAATCTGATCAAAGTATTAGTATTGTAACTGAAATATTCAATTATTAATTTTTGTATTTTTTCAATTATAATTTTATTTTTATTAATACAAATACATAAAACTTACCTTATTTTATTTTAAATATAAAAATAAAAAACTTTTTCTTTTTATTTGTTATTAAATAATTTTTTTTAAAAAATTATTCCAAATAAAACCCTAAAATAAATGTAAATGGGAATCCTTAACACAAGACGCCGCCCGAGATGAAATTAGAGAGAGAAGGTAATCGACCACCTGCTATTACAGTAGCGTCGAAACCGCAACGCAAAGGCTCGCTTCCTTACATCAATGATAAGGTCGCCGCACGGCGACTTATTATCCTTCTTCTCCAGCGACGTAGTATCCTATTCGGTGCAGTGATAGCAGTGAACCGCTGTCCCGCTGCTTCATCTTTTCATCTCCGATCAACCATGGTCGCCCACATAGACCAAAGAGGTTGCCCTTCGCCAGCGAGTCCTTGAAACCTGTTTAAATTTTGGTTCTCTCTCTGCAATCATACACACACATATATATATATACTAGGAAAAGGTACGTGCGATGCACGTGTTGAATGTTTTGTAGATAATGTGATATAGTTTTATAGAAAATAAAACAGTCAATTTGTGGTAGATTTTATAAAAATTATTTTATTTTTTTTAAATATATTCTTGTTTAATTATATTTTCTTTTATAAAAAAAAAATCATAATAAATAGATAAATAGGTAATATGTGTTAGAATTTTATAAAAACTTTTTAAAAACTCTTTTTTTATCAATTAATAAATATTTTTTTATATTAATAATTATTGTCTAATTAGATTTTAATAAATAAATGAATAGATAATTTGTGTTACAATTTTATAAAAACTCTTTTAAAACCTCTTTTTATATCAATTAAAAAATAATTTTTTATATTAACAATACTTGTCTAATTAGATTTCATTTTATTAAAAAACTCAAAATAAATAGATAAATAGGTAATTTGTTAGAGTTTTTATAGAAAATCTTAAAATATATTTTTTTCTCTTATATTATAATTTTATTGAAAATAAAATTATTAATTTGTGATAGAGTTTATCTAGTCTAATTAGATTTTCTTTTATTAAAAAAACTTATAATAAATAAAAAATAGGTAATTTGTGTTAGAGTTTAATAAAAACTCTTTTAAAAACTCTTTTTCTATCAATTAATAAATATTTTTTATAGTAATAATTCTTGTCTAATTAGATTTTTTTTTATTAAAAAAACTCATAATAAAAAGATAAATAGGTAATTTGTGTTAGAGTTTTATAGAAACTCTTTTAAAACCCCTTTTTTGATCAATTAATAAATAATTTTTTATATTAATAATACTTGTCTAATTAGATTTCCTTTTATTAAAAACTCTTAATAAATATATAAATAGCTAATTTGTGATAGATTTTATAGAAATTTTTTATTTTCTTTAAATATATTATTGTTTAATTATATTTTTTATTAAAAAAAACTCATAATAAATAGATAAATGGGTAATACGTGTTAGAGTTTTATAGAAAATATTTTTAAAACTCTTTTTATATCAATTAATAAATATTTTTGTATTTTAATAATTCTTGTCAAATTAGATTCGCTTTTATTAAAAAAACTCATAATAAAAGGTAGTTTGTGATAGAGTTTTAGAAAAATTATTTTATTTTTTATATGAATTAAAAAATATTTTTTATATTAATAACTCTTGTCTAATTAGATTTTCCTTTATTAAAAAGCTTATAATAAATAAATAAATAGGTAATTTGTGTTAGAGTTTAATATAAACTCTTTTAAAAATTCTTTTTATATCAATTAATAAATATTTTTTATTTTAATGATTCTTGTCTAATTAGATTTACTTTTATTAAAAAAAAAAAACTCATAATAAATAGATAAATTGGTAATTTGTGTTAAAGTTTTATAAAAACTCTTTTGAACCTCTTTTTATATCAATTAATAAATATTTTTTTATATTATTAATACTTGTCTAATTAGATTTCCTTTTATTAAAAAACTCACAATAAATAGATAAATAAGAAATTTATGTTAGAGTTTTATAGAAACTCTTTATTATGTAAATTTTAGTGTTTTTTAAAGTTTTTTTTTTTTTTTTTTATAAAAACTCTTTTCATATCAATTAATAAATATTTTTTATATAAATAAATAAATACTGAAACTCTTTGTACATCTAATAATAGTATAGATAAAAACTCTTTTTACATCCATTAATAAATATTTTTATGTATAAATAAATCTATACTGAAACTTTTTGGCAGAGCTTCTGTATTTTACTCTGTAATTTTGGATTTTTAGAATTCTCAATTTCTATACTCCTTCCTCCTTCCTTCATGCCTTTATTTATAGACTTCTTGGATTAACATGATTATGACATGTGTTCTTTTCAGATAATGACATAATCATAACTAGCCCGGACCGATTATATTGTGATAATTATCCATAAAAAAATAACTATTATTTTTATATTGAACTAAAAATAAGAGTTTTATATAGAATGTGATTGATATTGTTAGGTAATTTTACAATTAATAAATATTTTTTATTTTAATAATTCTTGTCCAATTAGATCTACTTTTATTAATAAAACTCATAATAAATAGATAAATAGGTAATTTGTGTCATAGTTTTACAGAAACTCTTTTAAAACCTCTTTTTATATCAATTAATAAATAATTTTTTATATTAGTAATACTTGTCTAATTATATTTCATTTTATTAAAAAAAACTCATAATAAATGGATAAATAGGTAATTTGTGTTAGAGTTTTATAGAAACTTTTTAAATATATCTTTGTGTAGTATGATAGAGTTTTATTGAAAATAAAAAAGTAATTTGTGATAGAGTTTTATAGAAATTATTTTATTTTCCTTAAATATATCATTGTCTAATTAGAGTTAATTTTATCAAGAAACTCATAATAAAAGCTAATTTGTGGTAGAGTTTTAGAAATTTATATATATATATATATATATATATATATATATATATATATATCAATTAATAAATAATTTTTATATTAATAATTATTGTCTAATTAGATTTTCTTTTATTAAAAAATTGATAATAATAAATAGATAAATAGGTTAATTTAAATTTTATTATTTAGATTTTAGTGTTTGAATTATTTTTTATATAAATAAATAAATAATTAAATACTGAAACTCTTTACACATATAATAATAGTATAGATAAAAACTCTTTTTATATCAATTAATAAATATTCTTTTATATAAAAATAAAAAATAAATGCTGAAATACTGAAACTCTTTGACAGAGTTTCTATATTTTACTCTAGAATTCTGAATTTCTGAAATTCTCAATTTCTGTATCCCTTCCTCCTTCCTCCATGCCTCATTTATAGGCTTCTTAGATTAGTAGAATGATGACATGTGTCTTTTTTCGATAATTACATAATTATAACTGGGCGGCCGGTTATATTGTGATAATTATCTATAAAAAATAACTATTATATTTATATTGAACTAAAAATAAGAGTTTTATATAAAATGTAATTGATTTTATTAGTAATTTTTAGAGTTTTATAGAAGCTATTTTTACACAAACTATTTTTATATTAATTAATAAATATTTTTTATATAAATAAATAAATACTGAAATACTGAAACAATTTGCATGATTTTATTAGGTAATTTTCAATTAATAAATATTTTTTATTTTAATAATTCTTGTTTAATTAGGTCTACTTTTATTAATAAAACTCATAATAAATAGGTAATTTGTGTTAGAGTTTTATAAAAACTCTTTTAAAACCTCTTTTTATATGAATTAATAAATAATTTTTTATATTAATAATACTTGTCTAATTAGATTTCCTTTCATTAAAAAACTCATAATAAATAAATAAATAGGTAATTTGTGTTAGAGTTTTATAGAAACTCTTTAAATATATTTTTGTCTAGTGTGATAGAGTTTTATTGAAAATAAAATAGGTTATTTGTGATAGAGTTTTATAGAAATTATTTTATTTCATTTAAATATATTATTGTCTAATTAGATTTAATTTTACTAAGAAACTCATAATAAAAGTTAATTTGTGGTTGAGTTTTAGAAAAATTATTTTTTTTTATATATCAATTAATAAATATTTTGTATATTAGTAATTATTGTCTAATTAGAATTTCTTTTATTAAAAAATTCATAATAAAAAATTCATAAATAGGTTAACGTAAATTTTATGATGCAGATTTTAGTGTTTTAATTTTTTTTATATATCTAATAATAGTATTGATAAAAGCTATTTTTATATCAATTAAAAAATATTTTTTATATATAAATAAATAAATATTGAAATACTGAAATTCTTTGGCAGAGTTTTTGTATTTTACTTTGGAATTCTAGATTTCTAAAATTCTCAATTTCTGTTTCTTAATTTCTCCATCATTTCCTCCTTCCTCCATGCCTCTATTTATAAGCTTTTTGGATTAATAGGATGATTACATGTGTCATTCTTTGATAATTACATAATTATAACTAGGCCGGGCCGATTATACTGTGATAATTATCCATAAAAAATAACTATTCTTTTTATATTGAACTAAAAATAAGAGTTTTATATAAAATGTGATTGATTTTATTAGGTAATTTGTAGAATTTTATAGAACCTATTTTTACAAAAACTATTTTTATGTCAATTAATAAATATTTTTTTATATAAATAAATAAATACTGAAACACTTTGCATGATTTTATTAGGTAATTTTCAATTAATAAATATTTTTTATTTTAATAATTATTGTCTAATTAGATTTACTTTTATTAAAAAACTTATAATAAACAGATAAATAGGTAATTTGTGTTAGAGTTTTGTAGAAATTCTTTTAAAACCTCTTTTTATTTTAATTAATAAATAATTTTTTATATTGGTAATACGTGTCTAATTAGATTTCCTTTTATTAAAAAACTTATAATAAATAGATAAATAGGTAATTTGTGTTAAAGTTTTATACAAACTCTTTAAATATATCTTTATCTAGTGTGATAGAGTTTTATTGAAAATAAAATAGGTAATTTGTGATAGAGTTTTATAGAAATTATTTTATTTTCTTTAAATATATCATTGTCTAAGTAGAGTTAATTTTATTAAGAAACTCATAATGAAAGCTAATTTGTGTTAGAGTTTCAGAAAAATTATTTTGTTTTATATATCAATTAGTAAATATTTTTTATATTAATAATTATTGTCTAATTAGATTTTCTTTTATTAAAAAATTCATAATAATAAATGGATAAATAGGTTAATTTAAATTTTATTATTTAGATTTTAGTGTTTTAAATATTTTTTTATATAAATAAATAAATACTTAAATACTGAAATTTTTTGCATATATAATAATATTATAGATAAAAACTCTTTTATATCTATTAATAAATATTCTTTTATATATAAATAAATAAATGTTGAAATACTAAAACTCTTTGACAAAGTTTCTGTATTTTATTCTATAATTCTGGATTTCTGAAATTCTCAATTTCTATACCCCTTTCTCCTTCCTCTTTCCTCCATGTGTCTATGTATAGGTTTCTTAGATTAGTAGGATAATGACATGTGTCATTTTCTGATAATTACATAATGATAACTGGGCCGAACCGATTATATTGTGATAATTATTCATAAAAAATAACTATTCTTTTTGTATTGAACTAAAAATAAGAGTTTTATATAAAATGTGATTGATTTTATTAGTAACTTTTAGAGTTTTATCGAAACTCTTTTTACACAAACTATTTTTATATCAATTAATAAATATTTTTTTATATAAATAAATAAATAGTGAAACACTTTGCATGATTTTATTAGGCAATTTTGCAATTAATAAATATTTTTTATTTTAATAATTCTTGTCTAATTAGGTCTACTTTTATTAATAAAACTCATAATAAAAAGATAAATAGGTAATTTATATTACAGTTTTATAGAAACTCTTTTAAAACCTCTTTTTATATGAATTAATAAATAATTTTTTATATTAATAATACTTGTCTAATTAGATTTCCTTTCATTAAAAAACTCATAATAAATAGATAAATAGGTAATTTGTGTTAGAGTTTTATAGAAAGTCTTTAAATATAATTTTGTCTAGTGTGATAGAGTTTTATTGAAAATAAAATAAGTAATTTGTTATAGAGTTTTATATAAATTATTTTATTTTCTTTAAATATATCCTTGTCTAATTAGATTTAATTTTATTAAGAAACTCATAATAAAAACAAATTTGTGGTAGAGCTTTAGAAAAATTATTTTGTTTTATATATCAATTAATAAATATTTTTATATTAATAATATTTGTCTAATTAGATTTTCTTTTATTAAAAAATTCATAAAAATAAATAGATAAATAGGTTAATTTAAATTTTATTATGTTGATTTTAGTGTTTTAAATATTTTTTTATATTAATAAATAAATACTTAAATGCTGAAACTCTTTACACATCTAATAATTGTATAGATAAACACTCTTTTATATTAATGAATAAATATTTTTTTATATAAATAAATAAATAAATACTGAAAGTCTTTGGCAGATTTTCTATATTTTACTCTGAAATTTTGGATTTATAAAATTCTCAATTTCTGTATCCCTTCCTTCTTCCTCCATGCCTCTATTTATAAACTTCTTGTATTAATAGGATGATAATATGTGTATTTTTCTGATAATTACATAATCATTACTGGGCCGGACCGGTTATATTGTGATAATTATTCATAAAAAATAACTATTCTTTTTATATTGAACTAAAAATAAGAGTTTTATATAGAAAGTGATTGATTTTATTAGGTAATTTTTAGAGTTTTATAGAAACTATTTTTACAAAAACTATTTTATATCTATTAATAAATATTTTTGTATATAAATAAATAAATACTGAAATACTGAAACACTTTACATTTAATAATAGTATAGATATGTATAGGTTTTTCGTAAATGATACATTTCACATATATAGATACATATATATCAAAGATTTGAAATATGGAGAAAAAAAAAATTTAAAATTAAATTTTGGGTTTTGGGTTGGGTTGGGTTGGGTTGGGGTTGAGCCCGAGCCAAACCCAAACACGTCTGGGCTTTAAAAAAATTCAACCCGATTTGATTCTGATTTGTAAATTTAAAAATCTAAATTTCAAAAATTTTGGGTTGGGCTCAAGTTGGGCTGGGTTAACCCGCCCAAGTTACACCCCTAGCAATGATATTTAAATCGAAACAAACAACCTATTTCTCAAACCAAATCTAAGTGGATGCTACTCTGAAAAGTAAATAAAGTGCGAGTAAAGTAAAGTAAGAGATGACACAAAATTTTACCTTAAAAATCCAAACCGGAGAAAACCACGGATTTCAATTATAGGCATCCACAAAATCTCCCTAAAGTTTGTTCAATTCCCCCACTGACCTGTTGATAAGTCATAACCCCCATAGGCCATAACCAACTAATTTTGTGTTTAAGGTAGCTTGTGTGAGTTAGCACCTCTGTTTTTGCTGAGTCAAAGTTTGGGAGGTGAACTAACAAGAGTTCCCATACTTGTGGAGTCATTTTGTATTATTTTACTTGAAATTATTGTATTTTGTTATTCAATTTGAATGTAATTCCTTCTTGTCTTGTTTACTGTTATTCCCTGCCTTAAACTGTGTTTGTTTGTGGGTGTAAACATTTTCATGACAACAGTGGTGCTAATTTTGATGAAAAGGCCGGACAATGTATGAATGTTAACAATTGCAATCAGGAAATGTGTATGTTTAGAGATGTACAAACAGTTACAAATGTTAAAGTCATTTGATGGATGTGTTGCTCTAGTTTCAGGAATTAATGAGAAAGTATGTTTGGTTGAATATATTTAAGTTCAAGACTGTAAGGTTTTTTTTTTTTTTTTTGTAGCTCAAAATTGATATTGAAGTTAGTCAACTAAGATTAATCAGAGTTAAACTATAACAATTTTGAATCAATAGTCTCAGAGATCGAGTTGTCATGAGGCTCTGTTGAGCTGAATAAATTTTTTTTAAAAAAATCAATTGTATTATAATTTTGTTTGTGGTATATAGTCATAGTATATATAGCTTGAAAAAAAATCCAAAAATGAATACTAAATAAACAGAAAAGAATTTGATATGAGAAAGAAATATATAGAGAAGAGAAACTCTTCAAATATATATAGTGAGATAGAGAGAGAGAGAGAGAGAGGAGGAGGAAATGATAATTTATAAGTAAAAAAATATACATAGATAAGAAAAAGTACTGCTAGAGAATTAATTTTTCAAAAATTAAATTTTTTAAAAAACGGTTTGAGTACTTTGAGTCCAAAAATATATTATTATTATCTTCATAAAAGATTAAGAAAAACAAAATTTTAACTAAATAAAATTTAATTAAGTTAGAACAAAACAAGATTATTCCTTTAGGTACTTATACAAGATCTAACCATAAAATTTGTTATTTAGTAAGTGATTATTAAAAGTATTAGTATATTATTGTTGTTGTTGGCATTTTTGCCATTAAGGCAGGGCCGGCTGGACCTTAGGCGAAAGTTGCCTTAGGCCCCAGCCAATAAGAAGTCCTCAAACTTTGTGAGTTTCCTTATATAAGTTATATTATAGTTGTTTTTTAATATTATTAAACACTAATTAGAGATTTCATACTAAGTCTAAAGATTTATATACTAAAATAACATCTTCTTTTTTTATTTTTTATTTTTTTATTTTTTTATCTTTTCTCTCTCATCATCTCTCATTCACCTTTTTTAATTATACATTAGGCAATATAGAATTTTAATAGAGTCCCAAATTTATATCCTAAAATTACTCCTTTTATTATTTTTTTCTCTCCCCTCTTCATTCACGTTTTTATTTTATTTTATTTTATTTTATTAAATCTTAACTTATATAGAAAATTAATATTGGACCAAAATTTATATTCTTACCTCTTCCCCCTCTCTCTCATTAGAGTAGTATTTTTTTTTTTAATATATATATTTCCCACATATTTATATATTTTGTTTGTGAGTTGTGACTATTTGTACTTATATTGTTGAACATGTTATAACTAATAATCAAAACCTAAAATTCAACAAATGAACACTCAAGTCATCTAAAAGAATTAGAAGGTTATACAATAGTGAAAGAAAAAGGCACTAGTGACTTGATTCATAGTGATAATAAGGAACAACAAAAAGTATTGAAAAAAAGTAAAACAAGTAAGAAAAATGAAGATTTTAATAAAAAATCATACTTTATTCCCCCAAATATATCTATGATCCTGAACAATGGAAAAATATTCATACAAAAATAAGAGATTTATTAATAAAAAAATGGTCCAATTATATTACAAATTATGATATTAAAAAGTCACTCTTTATTTTTTGCCTAAGACCCCAAATTACGTGGAGCCACCCCTGCATTAAGGTCACATAACACTTTAATTTCTCCTTCTTGCTAATGAACCCAAGATCACTTGCCAATGGCAAGTGGTATATAATTTTAGATATTTTAGTTGTAAACAACGTAAGACTATAGACTAGAATGTAAGACTAAGATTGTCCAAAAATAATAATTAATGCACTTTTATTAAATATGAGGGAATATTAGTATATTTTCTCTTTTAACCATAAGTTGTAGGGGTTTGATACCGTTGACCACTGACCCGTTGGTTTGACCCATTGGTTTGGACTATTTGTTAACACTAATTAAGTTGTTTTTTATACCATTCTTTTCTAACACAAATAAACTAGGCATTCAATATAATAGAATTTAATCTAACATGCCATATATAAAAATAACTTAAAAAAAAAAAAGTCATCAATTCCATCTCATCATTAATACAACAAAATAAAATATTCTTTAAGTATCATAGAAATGGATGAAGTTAGGAAAATACAATATTTATATAAGAAGACTATTTCCTAATCCAGTACACAATCCTATTTTCTTTATCATATAGCTGAATTCTATAACAACAATAACCTCCTTCCTTACCTCCCACCTTACAAAAATTTTGGAGAGCCACCCAAACAGAAAAACATAATAAAAAGGTCACAATATATAAAACATAAATTAATTATTCAAGTTTGACTATAAAAAAACATGTTGTAATAATGTTTTTATGTTTATATGTATATGTATCCATGGGTCATACAAAACTCGTTGTTCATGCAAAAATGGTTGCTAAATTTATCATGCTACTTATATATCATGCAAAAATGGTTGTTTAATTTATCATGCTACTTGAATAAATTATGCAAATTTGGTTAAGAAAAACAGTCACATTAAATGGGTGAAAATTTTGTGAACTTAATACTTCACACGATATGGGTATCATTTTGCCTGTAGATTCAATCCAACATTTATATACAAAAATAGAATCGACCTTCATATACAACAATGGTTGGTGTTTGCGTGCTTTACATCAACAGTATATAAGTCAATTTCAAAGCCCTAAGCTAACGTTGTCAACCAAAAACCAACATGTGGTTCCACCAAAAAAAACTCCCCTTTTGGGTTCAAAATAAACTTGTCGATTTCAAAATTTTGTCCGGTGTCAACTAAAATAATTATTCAAATTTATGTTTCACAAGATTTAGGCTTTGAAGAGCATGGTTAAAATGGTCCTAAGTGGAAAAAAATTATAAGTTTCAAAGGACACAAGTTTAATTAATTTTCAAACTCTCTATTTTGAGACAAATGTACAAGTCTTATAAAAAAAATAAAAATAAAAATTATGGTGGCCAATTTAAATTTCAATGAAAATTTAGGACTATTATTTGTGAATTAACAACTTTTTTGGTCGCAATATAAAATTTTTATAAATTTTGGGAGGGGACACCTCTTGGCCCACCCTTGGATATGGATTTCTTTTGGGAATTTTTTTATTTATTTTTCGTACCTTGTGTTGCGTTCCACTTGGGTCCTGACGGTTGTTCGGGAGATTTTTATGAGTTCGGGAGTTTTGGGAATCCATTTAAATTATTCTGAGCATGTTCAAATTTACAGGATCAATTGTAGAATTTTCGGGTCGGAACCGACTTTTGTGCTCGGGAAATTCTCCCGGTTTTTCAATTTCATTATTGATATATTTGACTTGATATATATATATATATATATATATATATATATATAAGGTAAGATATTGTGGGGGACAATGTGGGGAGGATAATGCCATCAATGGGCATTTTAGTAACTTAGGAGGTCAAGGTGGGGCTCAATGGTTGACCAACCATTTTAGATGACACAAGAGGCAAATTCTTGGCCACATTTCTCCCTCCCATTTGGCCATCTCTCTCTCTCCCTCTCTAGAACATTCTCTTTATCTCTCTATATTTACATACACAATGCTTCAACTTCGTTTAATTATGAGGGCCTTAGAGTGAAATTTGGCCAAGACCATAGAAGGGAGATTTGTTCTACTTAATGAGGGCTTTCATTTGAGACCGGTCTTGCAACCATTTGGGGAATTTCGGATTTGGTGTGGACTTTAGGGCTTGTTTGGCTTGCACACTTTTGAAGTAGGAATTTCTAAGTCTCACATCCAGTGATTTTTGTGAGTATATTGCTGTAAGAACATGCTAATATATATATATATATATATATATATATATATATATATATATATGATGTCTTATGCATGATGAGTAAGTTGTAAAACTTTCAAGAGTGAATTTCATGTTAAAGTTAGTTAAGAGGAGGGAAATTGTAGGTCTATATGATTGAATGTGTCATTATGTGCTTATATGGTTATATGGTACAATTTATAAGCCTTGACATGCCATGATTGTGATAATTGTTGTATATGTTATCATGTACCCCATTATAGAGATTGTGGCTAATATGAATATGAGAATTTGACTTTTTATTTACAAACATGACCATGGATTGTTGTAAGTTTCCATTTATATGTTGAAATGAGACATTGGCATATGGCATACACATTATGGCATTGAGAGAGAGCACATGGGTTGGGATGAAGATTTAAAACTTGATTTCTAAAGGTTTTAAAGAAAGTTTGCGAAAACTGGACAACAAGGAATCACCTTGTGTCTGTGAGGTTAATGCATTCTAGAGGGAACATGAAGTGAGTACTCTATGCATGGTTGAGTTTCCTAGGCCCCAAATCAAACTAGGGTGTCGCCTTAGGTTAAGGATAGTCAACCAACACTTCTCTTGTGGTAGTGGGGACTCCACCCATACCGGGCTATATTAATGCATTCGGTGTGTCTTATTTGTGTTAAGGGTGCAAGAGCTTTTGGGATGGACATTTGCATTACTTGGTATTGCATTTTCACACACACACACACACACACACACACACACACACACACACACATATATATATACACACACTATGTTGAACATTGCTTTGATGATAAAGTCTGGTATTTCCCCAAACTTGTATGATCCTATTTCCTTTTACCATTCTTTGGACGTGACTCATGGGATTGTAAAGGGTGCGTCTTAGACTTCACCTATTGAGCTATTGTGCTTACTCTATTATTATCATTTTTCAGGTCATGGGAAGGAAGTGGTGGATGATACTCCTCCATAAGTATAGATGAGACTAGAGAATTTATTTTGACTTCTTTTGTAATTAGTGATATCTTTGTAAAATATTGAGCTAAACTTGTAATTATTTTGTGATCATTGCAATGGCAATGTAGACTTATTCTTTTGGGGCTGTAATTATCAAATATAATCATTATTTTGCATCTATTGAATGAGATGAAATGGTTGGGGACGAAAATGCATGCCTAAGGGGTGTTTACGTCTTTTCCTTTTGATTAATGTGTGTATTTCATATTGGTCACTTTATATAAGCTTCAGTAGGTATTGAATCATATATAAGCTCTTATATGGACAAAAAAAGGAGCAAATTGCATAAGGCAGGCTAAAAGGCCTTAGAATCATTTCGTGGATCATTTCGGTCGATGTGTAGACCCCCAAACGTCAACTGATATCTCCAAAATTTGGATAGTATAGTTTTCACTGTTAGGATCCCTTTTAGTCAACGTTTGAGACCCACACATAGACTGAAACTCCCATTTCGGTTGATATGTAGGTGTCATACATTGACTGGTTCCTATAGTCTTCCCTTTTGTGGTTTTGCTCCCCTTTTGCTATCCTTCATCCAATTGTTGACTCAATCAAGCACCATGGGCCTTAGTGAAATGTATTAATTATGATTTACCAACAGGAATGACCATTTTACCCTTGAATGGTTTCGGGTCGGGTTAGGACTCGGATGGCAATTCGAACCTATGGGTTTGAGTCTTATAGATTTGGTGTTAGAGCAATGGTTCGAAAACCATTAGGGCGATCAGTAATGACTTACCTAGACAGGGTAGAAGGTTGATTTGCATTGATTACATTTTATGTGCTAAAGTGCTTACGTTTTGAAACCACGCTTATTTGCTATGTGCTTGTGTGTTTAAATGTTGACGTATATCGATTACATGGCCATGTATTTTAATTGATTATGTAGTGTATATCCTATATATGGTAGACGCTTATATGATCCACTTCAAAATATGCTAATTATCTTTATGTTATCATTATTGTCGAATGAGTTCCTTGAGGACGTAATTTCGGGCGGATCGTATATTATTGCCATTTTTGAACCGTTTTCTCATTTATATAGCATCATGCCACCACGAAGGGATACCGGGGAAAGTTCTAACTCCAATCCCATGGAACGTGTTGAGGAACAAGTTGTGGAAGAAGTAGTTTGTAATACCCCTATATTTTAGAGGAAATATTTAATTAAATTTATTACTTTAAATGAATTTAATGGATTTAATGGATTTATTTATTTTAAATTAATTATTTGTTTACATTTTTATTTGATTTATTGGTATGATGATGTGCTTGATTGTTGATTGATTTGTTTGCGTGTTAATTTTCATTTGTATGGTATGACTTGTTTGTTAATTTTTGTTTGATTATGTGTTACATGTATTTAATTGTTTTAATATTAAATATTTATTTATTTAATTATTTATTTAAGTTTAATGGACTGGGGTTGGATTATTTGGACCAAAGGATTTGGGTCTTGGGCTGGAGAAGGAAGCCTTAAAGGATTTGGGATGGTTTAAAGGCTCTGCATGAGTATATATATTAATATATATTATGCATATAAAATGGATTATATATATATATATATATATATATATATATATATATATATAATTATATAGAGAATTATATATTTATAGTAAGTATATATGTATAGAACTATATGCAAATATATGGTAAGAATAGTTAAAAAGGATTTATAATATATATTACATAATATATATATTTATATTTATATGTTTTATGTATATTTATATAGTTGGAGTCCTACATGGAGGAGGATTTGAAATGACAATATGTATTATTTATTTATTTATATTTATATGTGTCATGTATATTAATATAACCAGAGTCCTACATGGAGGAGGATTTGAATTGGCAATATATATTATTTATTTTTATTGTGTGAGGAATATATATATATATATATATATATATATATATAATAAATAATTATATATATATATAAAATAATATATGTGTATATATATTTTATTTAAGATTATTATTATTTTTATTTGGTCAGTCATACTAGGAATAGGATTTGGGTATTAATGTGTATAAATATACACATAGGATTATATTGTTAAAAGGTTTTCACGTTAAAAAAAAAAAAAAAAAAAGAGGCAGAAAAGAAGAAGAAGAAAGGAAGACTAATAAAGAGGAGGCCGAATCAGAGAAACAGGACGTCGAATTTGGAAGAGACAACCAAGGTTGTGGCATCGGTTTCGTTTCGAAACTTTCAGGCAAGTTCTTTTCTAACTCTCCTCTTTGAACCCATAATTTTATCACATTGGGTATCAAAATCTATAGATTAAATTGGCATGTTAATCACCTAGATAAAAGATAAATGCATGTGAAGAAATTAACGTGTATGTATGTATATATATATATATATATATATATATATATATATATATGATTAATTAGACATTAGGATAGAGGAGTTTAGGTTAACCTATATCATACATTATATGACTTGTTGGTTAACCTACATTGTACATTAGAAGAAAATGGAGAATCTTTCTTCAACTAAGAAACTTTCTCCAATTTTGGGAACTTGAACCTGTTTTAGTATTCTTTATGTATCTCCTTCCTCGAGCGTCAAAACGGCTCAAATCTTGCGCGAAAGTTGAATGGAAATTCGATGATCTACAATTTTGTATTTCACGAAAATTTCATGCAACGAATGTTTACCTTGTCAAAATTGGGCTGAAAGACAGCACGAATTTTGTATATAAATATATTTTATCCCATAATTGTTTTCGTCAATTATATCATAAGACGTGTTGTTTAAATATATATCTTATCCCATAATTGTTTTAACCAATTTGGATAATTTATATTGGTTGGGTGTTGACCAAATAATTCTTAATATTTATATTTAATGTGTAACGTGTTATTTGGACATTGTTAAATTGTGTAACTTACGTGTTATATACGCCTACATGTTATACTACCACACATAAATAAATAAATATAACATAATCAACTAATAAGTTGTTCATTAATATTTATCATGTTTATATATATGATGGTGGTATTGATGAAATCATAATAGGTTATTTATTTAAATTAATTATATGCTTATAACTTGCATGGAGTGTCTATGTATGATTTATTTCATAATTAATTGTAAAGATTGGTACATGGTTAAATTGGAGGCATGGATGAGTTGCCAAAGGTATAAATAAATTGCCTTATTAATTGTATGAATAAAATATATACATGGGGAGCATGGATGAATTGCTAATTAATAGTATGTATAAAAACATACTTTTGGAGGCATGGATGAGTTGCCAAGACATAAACAGATTGTCATTTAATAGGCATGGTTGATTTGTCAAAGTATAAATAAATTATTTGTAGAGGCATGGTTGAGTTACTATAGCATAAATAAATATACTTATAAAGGCATAGTTTTTTTTTTTTTTTTTTTGGTAATTCTTCTAGAGGCATGGTTGATTTGCCAAAACATAAATAAATATTTGTGAAGGAATGAATGAATTACCAAAGTATAAATAAATTGCTAGGTAAATTAGATGATTAAATATATATCTATGGATATTGTGTTTATAAGTTGGAGGTGATAAATATTCTTATATTATTATAAACTAATGTTTAAAGGATAATATATTATTTTATAGTATTAATAAAGTAATATTAGTGAAAGCGTGGATGAGTTACAAAAATATAGATCTTTGCTATGTGATTTTTATAAATAAAATCATACACTGGTGGAAATTGGGATTTGGATTGAAGGAAAATATTTCTTGGATTATTATTTATTATTTAAATGGTTAAATAACTGTTTAAAAATGAAATTTAAGTTTAAATGAGTTTTCTCTTAAAAAGGGAATGTACTTGATGTTTAGTTTAAATATGGAGATAATTTTATCATTATTTATGGTCTTGAATTTCAAGGAACATATTAATGAACCTAATCATTATATATTTATATATATAATATATAATATATACATATATATCATCTTATTAAAGGTTAAAACTTTAATTAGGATGATTTTGGTTATAAATGTTTTATTTATTAGTTTTCAGAGGCTTGGTAGAGGGACTCATGATTTATTTTTTAGGTTATTAGAAATTCCAGTTTCGAGGTTGAAGATCCGCAGCTGAGAGACTGTCATTCATCTACTTATCTTGTTTACTTTTTAGTATTGTTATTTATTGTTAGATGTTATGTATAACTGGTGGATTAATAGTTTATAGTTTAGGGGTCCTTGACTTATAAGATTCCCGAGTTGTATTTTAAAATTTTAAATTTATGGAATTTATTTTTGTAAAGGAGGTTTTATTTTATTAATAGAATTTCATTCAATAATTTATTCATTCTTTTTATTCTTCTTGTATTCTGTGTTCGTTTAAATACTAAATTATTTTGATATTCCCGTATTTTCGGGTGTGGGCTTGGCCAACCTACACGCGAAAATTCGAGTGTATCATATACTTTGTGTGATTTGGTTCCACCTAGAGGGGGACAAGCTAAGAAGAATGTCGAACTGTCTATTTAAGTGCAATGTGTGATATAAATTTGTAATTGGCAAGTTTCGTTGTCAAAATGAGTTCGATCGATTTGTAAATTTTCAGGTTGATTTGTCAAAAATCAAAATCGGAAACGAAATTAAAGAATTTTAAGTGTTCATACTTCGACTCATTGAAAAGACAAAGAAACTAATGTAGCCTAAGGGTGACACAAATTTAAGTGGTTATGAGTCAACTTATGACTTCTCATGTTATACCCACAAGGTATAACATTTACTAAGTTATTAATATATATATATATATATATATATAGAGAGAGAGAGAGAGAGAGAGAGAGAAAAGACCAAAATTAGTTATTATATTTTGATTTTCGTGATAAAATTCTTTTTTAACTATTTATTTATTTTCATTTATATATATATATATATATAAACGAAAATAAATAAATATATAAACGAAAATAAATAAATAGTTTAAAAAGAATTTTATATATATATAAACGAAAATAAATAAATAGTTAAAAAAGAATTTTATTACGAAAATCAAAATATAATAACTAATTTTGGTCTATTCTCTATGCTAGCCACACATTTTACAAAATTTCCCTTTTTAATGTTTGTTCAATTCGCCTATTGATGAGCCACCTATTTCCCTTTTTAATGTTTGTTCAATTCGCCTATTGATGAGCCACCTATTATAAACAACTAATTTTGGTTCTTTGTTTGTTTTTTTTTTTTTTTTTTGTCAAAGCTTGGGCTTGGGAGGTGAACAAAACTAGAGTTTCTCCCCACTTGGGTCAACCACATCTCATCAAACTCATATTTGTCCTACCAAATAATATTCACAGTCCTTCACCATTAATTCTCTATAAATACCCACAAGTCCATGTGTTTTCTTAAGCACAAAAAGAACTTCCAGTAGAGTTTCTTGCAAAAAAAACCAGGGTGACCTTCAACTACTATCAAACAATGGCTACTTCTAAGCATTCTTTTATTCTATGTTTGATTGTAGCATTATCACTTTCAAGCATCCAAATGAGCCTCGGAGCTCGCAACCTCTTGCAAAGCTCTCCAACTGCAACACCTATACTGCCTACAATGCCAACAATACCACCTCTGCCTAAAGCTACATTGCCTCCATTGCCGGCCATGCCTACACTGCCTACAACCACTTTGCCACCGTTACCAAGTACTCCGCTACCAACCTTGCCTACGCTGCCTAAGACCACATTGCCACCATTACCAAGTAACGCGCTACCAACATTGCCTACCATGCCCACTGTTCCTCTGGTGACACTGCCTCCATTGCCAGCTACTTCCCTGCCCACTCTCCCAACCATTCCAACCACAATTCCTTCAATCCCGACCATCCCAACAACAATGCCAACAATTCCATTCTTTTCACCACCTCCCTCCACGACTAGGCCGTGAGATGCTACCACATTTTGTCCATCTTTCTCCCAATTAGTGCCTGTGATGCATTTTTAGTTTGGCAGTGAGCCCATTTATGTATTTTGTTGTCTTGATGTGTGTGAGGTTTCCCTTTTATTGATTTGTGTTGTCATTTATGAATGGTTCTGATGTTATTGAAATATTATTTGTTGTTGGTTTGTATGAATAGATTTCTTCTCTTATTGTCTTGTTTATTAGTATTTTTATTTATATGAAAGAGAGGTTCATTTTCACTCGAAAATAACAAAAAATAAAAGGTGGAAAATTAATGGAAAGGAAATGCTTGGATAATGGAACAAAACATGGTCCCAAAACAAGTAAAATAAAGCAACGATAAATTTCCAATCAATAATTTTCCAGATTAGTCCACATGAAGTTCAAATTTCAGTCACGCACTTAATTCATTTTCTCATCATTCTCATGCATTTGCTTTTCATCGTAACTATGAAAATTCACAATTGCAATTAGTAAAAGTAAGTTTTTAGAAGTGAACAAACAATTGAAAATGTTTCAGCCCCTTGATGAATGTGTGTTTAGGAAAATATTTTTGTAGTTTACTCCAAGGACTTTATGGAATTGATTAGTCCCAAGTATAATTCACAATTGCAACGATATAATTTTTGTTCGGAAGACATTCGTGACAATTATCTAACATCACCAACTATACAGCATACATGCACTTGCTTTTTGAATTGTTGTTCTTCAAATGAAAAAAGCATTGGGAGGAAATGATAATGGACTTATCAAACATGGTTTATTATTCTACATGAAGTTCTCATTCCAGCCAAGCACAGTGATGAACTTTTTTTTATTATTTTTTTATAATGCTTAAAATTTATATAACTTACTTATGAAAACTATGGTGCTAATTTTTATGGAAAGGAAGTGTATGAACATTCATAATAGTAAGGAAGTTCATATTCGTAGATCGTTTCGGGTCTGTTTGTAGATCATTTCTTTTGGTGTTTCCTTTGGATTGCTTCTGTCATAGGTCTTTTGATCCTGATGGTTTCCTCTATGGTGCTCTTGGGTAATCCTCTCTCTCCTTGCCGAAAAGGAAAACGTGCGCAGCGGGATGTAACGCAGGGGGTTTTACGTTTTGGACGAATTGCTGACCTATCAGTGCAAAATTTTCCTTTCGATCCGGGTATCGCTATAAGTTGTTGTGTATTTAGGTTAGTGTTAATTTTCTTTCTATGTGTTTTGTGTTTCAGATTTCTTGGTTTGCTGTTTTTCTTTTTCCGGGTTTGGCTTTACATGGCGAGTCGATTAGCTATGAGCGATGAGACTATTCTTGTTGCCAATACCTCTGGTTTGTGGATGGGTGATGATGGATTTGTTGGCCAGGAAAGCAAACTTTTGTTTCCGAATGAGCTGTGGTGTATCGCAAATCCGGACGATCTTATGGTTCATGCATCCGTGTCTGTTGACGGTGAGGCGATGGAGGTTTCCTTCCAGTCGCTGCTCTCTTTTGGGTCAACGACCGTCTCTGATTTTCTGCTGCATTGGCTACGTGTCACTTTTTGGTCGGCACGTGGTCTGCCAATGGGGTCCACGTTCTATCACATGTTTTCCTTGCGTGCGGGGAAGGCAAAGGCTGAGATATTTTTGTGTTCCGTTCCTGCTAATGCCCTTAGACTATTTGTTATTTTCAGCCCAATGTCTTATACCCTTTATGGTCGCTTCTTCGGCTTGTGCAAACCCATGCTGAGTATTGTTTAATTGCTGGTCCGCTTGTGGTGGGAACCATATTTACAGAAAGCCCATCAGTGCTTATGGTTTTACATGGTTTGGTGGATAACATCCCCTTTGGCCGTGATGTCATTTTCGTTGTGCAACAAGTGAGGTCTTCCACAAACTCTCTTGGCCATCCGGCGGATTTGCGTTGGGTTCCTCCGGGTTTCTTAGAGTTTCGGTGTGTGCAGACTGTCTTATCCACAGTGGTTGTGGCCGATTTATCGACAGTGGTGTCTTGTTGCTTTGCGGCTACCTTATTTCATGTCTTGTTGGCTTTTCCTCTTTCTTTCGTTGATATCCGTAAGATACTCCAGGTTATCCCCTCGGCTTGGGTTCCCTCTGTTTATAGACAGAGGCGCGAGGTAGACAATGCTATTATTCAGCTTTCCAGGAGTCCTGTTCATACGGAGTATGGGATCCAGTCACTTCTAGTGGATTTTGTTGTATGTGCTACCCATGCTATATCTTTAGGAGATGTAGGTGTTTAAGTTGATGATATTGTGCTTCATGTTGATGTCTATCTGCTGTAACTGGGCCTCATGTACTTGTTTCTTTGTTGTTATAATATCTATATGTTTGCCAGGGTAAATATATATATATATATATATATATATATATATTCATTCGTAGAGGTGTACAAAAACTTGAAAAAGTTAATCCCTTTTCTGAACATGTTCAGGAAAATATTTTACTTCCTCCAATAGCTTCCAGGAATTATCGAAGTTGAAGTGTTTTATTTCAGGAATATGAAATGAAGAACCAGTACTGCATATTGAATTAATACATAAATATTTTCTCCAAGTTAGAAAAATCTCTCATTCTTCTTTTTAGTTGGCTCTATGTGAAAAACAATAATATCGCATAATTAAGTCTTCTAGGAATAATAACCGAGTTTTGATTGCTCTAGTTCAATCTAAATTTTTTTCTAATGACATCCATAATCTGCAAGTGACATATGCTGCAACAAGAGAAATATAATAAACACTTCATCGCTTGCTCCACTGACTCTCATCCATGTATTTGAGGTTATAAATAATACCATCGCCTATTTATAGACATCTTTTTATTGATAAATATTAATAACATCACCTATTTATAGACATCTTCATTGCACTTAATAGTTAGAATAACCTTTTAAAACTCTTCATCTAAATATTTACATATTTACAGACTTCATAAGTCAATCTCCACAGAGTAAACCATACCCAACCTTAATTTGCAACTACTTTGATTATGGTAAACCCTACCTGGTGTGTCGCGCACCGAAGCACAAAAGTGGTCAAATAATGTGGCAAAGTTTGAATTTATAGAATGCCACTAGCACTACTGTAACGACCCTAAACTGATACCATTTTAAAAAAAAAATTTGACATGATCTCTGCTAAAAAGGGGCTTACAACAACTTGCTTAAAAAAAATTCAATGGCCTTTCTTGGCCTTTCAAGACATATCCAACCTATCCCAACACACCATAAAAAAATATAATACATTTCCCAATACAACAACATCAATAACCTCCTCAAGTTAGCTAATCATCGTCATCCCATTTAACTTAGGCATTTACATAATCTCAATTTGTATAAAAAATAATCAAGTATCTTAGTTGTGTTACATGGCCATGATTTGCAAAAATGAATACTCTTTTTCATAGTTTGAGACTTCACAAAAGATTAACTAATACACAAAAGGTATCAAAATAGATCTCTAGTCCTCTTCATGCTTGAGAGGGATCGCCATCCACTACACCTTTTCCCTGGCCCAGAAAAATGTTAAATGATGGGGTGAGCAAAAAGCTCATTAGGTGGTGCCTAAGACGCACCTCTTGTGACCCCGTGAATCCAAATAATGAATAGGACAATAAGGAGAAGGGTCATGCTAAACCGGGAAAAATACAATGTAAATCTGCAAGTTCAAAACAAATGAATGTCGTGCCATGAATACAATGTCATGCATGTCACTCCCCATTTTCCAAAAACTTCTATCACTTCACAAACTGTTAATATAACCTGCCCTTTGGTGACTCCGCAGCGACACGAGAGAAGGATTGGCTACTGTCCCTGACCTTTGGTAACTCCGCAGCGTCATTTGGAGACCAGATAACTCAACTACGCTAGGGCAATCTCCCTAATTCCCTCTAGGCTATATTAACACACTGGCCCTTTGATGATTCCGCGGCGACCGGGTTTTCTCAAAACCGTTTCATCAAATTCTCCCTAAAAATCCCCTTTTTCATTCTTATCAAATCATTGTATCCTTTTTCATGTCCATGCTATGAATGCATATCACATGTCTTTTTAATACTATGAAATTAGAGAGAATTATTATCACACAATTAACATACTTCCACATAAAATTTCTAATAAATTATTAAGCATTATAGGCATAGAAAAATTAACATATTAAGCATACTTTACAATAATTATTAGAAAATTTTCATAAACTTCTATGTATTATTTTTAGCAATTTTGTCAACACAATAACATAAAGAAATTACAATAATTCTAAGAAAATTTCATAAACTTCCATGTATCATTTTTAGCAATTTTGTCAACACAAGAATATAAAGAAATTAATAATGAAGCGTGCTTTTTATACAAATCAACAATTATAAATATAGTCATGAACTTTACACCCACAAGAAAATCATTCTAGAGGTAATTAATTTCAATTAAGCATGTTGGCATCAAATAACAATAATTGACTCACAAAGGAACAAGAAAATGGAGATTAGAGACCCCTACCTCAATTTTATGCAAAACCCCCAATTTTTTTTTTCACTTTAAACCCTAGGATTTTGAATTTCCTATGGTGCACCAACCAAGGAATTACTCCTATCATCTGGTAGACCTCGCCGTGAGCTTCAATTTGTCGCAAACGACATTCAAAAATATCAAGTATTGAAGGAGGAATCAAGGATTGAAGCCTTAAAGTGAAAAAAAAGAAAAAAGGAAGCTGAGAGCAACAAAGAGAAGCAGACCAGCGAGGGAGAGAAAAATGAAGAAACAAAGACCAAAATGTGGTCTCTAACTCACTTAAATGTGCAAGGTGGGTCCCACCATTTTTCTTTTTCTTTTCTCTTTTTCTTTTGCTTTTATTTTACACAACACATACATATATATATATATATATATATATATATATATATATATATATACATACACCAATTAAATTACAACCATATAGAACACATTAAATAAAATGATTATGATGCAAATGGACCCAATTAAAATCCCCGTATGCAATAGTCTCGGTAGCAGGTCCCACACGGAATTGTCCGGCTTGAAAAACAGAAAAATGCTAAAATGGTTACCCTTGCATTTCAAAGAGTCCTGGACTCAATGAAATGCTTTAAACAACTCTCGGACACAACCGGCACACTCCGTAGTGCCCAATACGTAAAACGGTAAAAGACAATAATGTCCTTGCAACAACAAAAATTTCGGAAAAATAGAAAATTAATAAAAATGAAAATATTACAATCTACCTTCCTTAAAAAGATTTCGTCCTCGAAATCTACCCTCCTTAAAAAGAAGGCTACAGCCACACAGTTCGCGAGAACACCTCACAAAACCCGAGACTATGAACTCACCGGTATTATTGCCTTTAACACCGGACGTCACCAGTCGATCACACGCCACTGCCACCAAAACCTAATGTGGTTACCTACCTATCTATCTCTTCATCAAAACACAAGACTAACATGACCTTATGCTTGACTCAAAACGGACATCAATCCACTCTACACTACCATAGAAAGCTCCCAAGCCCGAAAAAGAACAGCCATCATACCACCACACATGACAACATCCAAATCCAATTCATTTTCAATGGATACACTAAACTTTAGACAAAGAACCTCGTTCATCTCTCAATCAAGTTCAACTCTATCCTATGCATCCTTGTCAGACCAAACACTCACTATCCAATACTTAACTATACCATCACATATCAGTACAAGCGACCACCAACCGCACCATTCAGCAATCATTACACTTAACAACCTCAAGATGATTAAACAATGAATCTCCTAACGGCTACATAATCATGAGTCACCAAAATAATAAAACGTATTATCCTGTACCCAGGTCACAAATCCTCAAAACACAATCTTTAATAGTCAATGGTTGCATCACAACCCCTTTGTCAGACACTTGATCCTCCTTAATACACCTCGTCACCCGATACAAATCATCAAAATCCACACTGCCATATCGACACAACGCGCAAAACCATACTCTCACCGTCACTAACAAGTCGGAACAATCATTAACCTTTGACCCGACATCGTGCTAAAGATGGACTGACTCAGGAGAAATAGTTGGCAAGGCCATTCTCATCATCGATCCGATCTCAACACAGACGTCGTTCTTGTCCTCATGTTTAAGCCTCAAACACAACCTCACATAGTTCTCAAAGCAACCACGAAATCCACTCTCTAAACAATCCATCGCTCTACATAACCTCAATAACCATACAGTCACATATCAACTCTAAAAATCCCAATCGCACATTAATTACACAACCCCTAATAAGCTGGAAACAATACGGCACCAAACGTCACAAACATTAACCAGCATAAAAGATCTATAATCTCCTCATAACACCCATATCAGGTAAACGACTTTATGTCATCATTCAGTTCAATTCTTTCCTGTTCAGAACATTCAATCTCATGCCTGAAATCTCAAAACCATAGCCAACCATTCCTATTATTTCTCAATGAAATCACACATTCTCTCTCTCTAGCTGCTTAACACTCAAACCATACCAACACTTGTCCTCAAAGCACTACTCAATTCAGACATCAATAAAAGCATCTGGATACACAACTCACATTACATCACTTTGTCATCCTCAAACTACCATCCACAACACATTCCCTAGCCATCACCGATAGTACCTTACACCGGAAACAAGATCCGCATTCGGCAACCCGTGCCTCACGTTCCACTTGTCAAAACTATTCTTAAAACAAGCACCACAAAACCTAAAGACTCCACCTCCCTCCGTAGGAGTGAGTCGACCCATTCAACCAGAATCTCTACCGATGAACCCCAACAGCATAACAAACCACTCATAGATCCGTCCACCCATAGACGTGCACAATTCTTAAACAGAGAACAAGACTTATGACAAACGACATCCTTGCCAGGACTAGAACAAATGAAAAGGGTAATGGACCCTGCTCTCACAAGAGACTAACAACTCGCACCTGAATGAACCAGATACCCTATCATACACTACTCACCAATTGTCCAACCATGGACACCCAATCTCACTTGAGATGAAATGAACTTCTTATGCACAAGGAGGAGAACTAACCGGAAACACACACAGGACTACGACCTCAATTCTAGGAGACCTCGCTACTAACAGATCGTCACACACTATCAACACAAAACCTTGCATACGGTACTCTGCAACACCCATGCTAACCCAAACCAATCAGGTCCACACCACCTCTTCATTGGGTACTAAGATATAACTCACAACGCAACCATTGGACAAGAGCACCAATGCTCACAACATACTAGCACCAAAAACAATCACAGCCCTTCGGACACTGCGTCTTATTCTTCCTAAAATCAGTCACTCCCAACTAACAACCTCCGTGCCATAAAATGTCAGCTTACCATCCACTTCATCCCTACCTACCAAGGCGACACTTCCTCGATCACTGTGCACACAAGACCTGTGACCCCAGTCACAACAGTCCACTAACTCCTCAAAAGAAAAAGATGTCTATCTGGCAACACTACTCTCGCTGGTTCTAAAAACTAAACTATCTATAATCACCTCAATTGGCGCACAATCCCATCATTTACCAGACAACATACAACAAACAGCTCATAATCTTTACGTCACATTTGAATCACACTTTAAACCGTTCTACTTCTCAACACTAATCATCATACTATAACACCTTCACTGCCACTCATTTAAGACAACGGTTCAAACCTATCATCCCATGAGACCATCAAGCCATTGCCAAGCGATTCTTCTTTCAATATCCTTAAGATAACACCATTACAACAATAGAATGAGCACCACTCTCAGTACTTCCCACAACGACCACTATTTACCACTTGAAAAGAACATCCATACGGCAAGGCCATGCCGACAAATCCTCAAAAATAAAATGAGCATAAAAATCCAAAATGCTCAACACCCAACTGTCTCCTTAAAACCATTAACGATGCAATCAATCACCACTTTCTTCCCGAATACTGAGGTCACCCGAAAACTAACTTACTCTCCAATACAGGAACCTCAAGTACTACTACTCCCATGATCATCCTTCCTAAAATAACTACACAACTCCAATCCCTTGGAAACAACGATCCTCCATTAATCAACCGCTCATTCAAAAGTGATACCAACCCGACACGAAACACATATATTACTCATAATACCTAACACCACAGTCAACAACCCGTTACAAGAAAATAAAAATCCTACGCGGCAATGCTACAGGAACAATCCCTAAGGGGGATAACAGACACTACGCCAAATGGTCAACCACACAAACTACACTCTACGACAACTACAAAATAATGGTCTCTCATTGGTATCTAACTGGACACTCAAGTCATACCTACAACTAACCTATCTGACTAAACAAAAGGGTACACAACTCCTACACCCCGAACACTATCATTTTCCAACCAATCGCTACAACTACCATACAACTCAACGGAATGTCCACATCGATTTCATCTCAGTTGTGTGCCTGAAGCTAGCCCAGTGTGGTAGCCTTCTGGTACCACCTGCACACGCTCACGCACACCCGCCCACAGGGCCACAAAACAAAAAAATCAAATAGAGCAGGCCACCAAGCTCAAGAGGTTACTCCTCATCCTGGCTCAACACAATCTGTGACCAACACTTTATGGTCACCAAACAACATCACATTAAGCTTCTGCTTTCCTCACTGGAAATCAAAACAAAAGGTGCAACCTACTCATCTCGTCACTTACTCAAAGTCAACCTCAACTCTTACTCCCAAAACGACAATCTAAAAAACAAACTCTCGGCCTTAACATCAGTGAACTTCTAAATAAAAATCTAAATACAAACCTTGTTCAACCTGTACAACACCTGAACCTTACAAACCATACACTACATACCACCTCACGTCCTATGACATTTAATCAACTTTGCTTACATGAAAGGGTCCAATGACTCACACACCATACCTTACTAACCCATCATCCCACGAGTTCACTTACTACAATGAGAAAACACAACACAAACTCTCTCCCGTTCAAGAAAATGAGAACTTTCATCCCGGAAGACACCTAAGATCAAACTCTATCACCGTTACCAGTCTCTAGGGAAAGGACTCCTAATGGAACCTTGTCATCTTAGTATGCTTTAAAATTTTAACCATGGAATTAATCTCGTAAATATTGTTAATTATCATTAAATACTTAAGCATGCTTTAATTCAATAAGTAATTAACACCTAAACAAATAAGCAAGTAAGCAATTAGGCATGCTTTTCAAAAAAAATTAAACACTTAGCACATAAGCATATAAACATGTAATTTAACTTCCCATGCAATCCTAGGTAGGCCTCTACCCGCCGTCCTAATAGTATTTGAACCATTGCTCTGATACCATCTTTGTAATGACCCTAAACTGATACCATTTTAAAAAAAAAAATTCGGCATGATCTCTGCTAAAAAGGGGCCTACAACAACTTACTTAAAAAAAATTTAATGGCCTTTCTTAGCCTTTCAAGACATATCCAACCTAACCCAACACACCATAAAAAAATATAATACATTCTCCAATACAACAACATCAACAACCTCCTCAAGTTAGCCCATCATCGTCATCCCATACAACTTAAGCATTTACATCTTCTCAATTTATATTAAAAATAATCAAGTATCTTAGTTGTGTTACATGGCCATGATTTGCAAAATGAATACTCTTTTTCATAGTTTGAGACTTCATAAAAGATTAACTAATACACAAAAGGTATCAAAATAGATCTCTAGTCCTCTTCATGCTTGAGAGGGATCGGCATCCATTACACCTTTTCCCTGGCCCTGAAAAATGTTAAATGATAGGGTGAGCAAAAAGCTCAGTAAGTGGTGCCTAAGACGCAGATCTTGTGACCCCGTGAACCCAAATAATGAATAGGACAATAGGGAAAGGGGTCATGCTAAACCGGGGAAAATACAATGTAAATCTATAAGTTCAAAACAAATGAATGTCATGCCATGAATGCAATGTCATGCATGTCACTCCCCATTTTTTGAAAACTTCTATCATTTCACAAATTGTTAATATAACTCACCCTTTGGTGACTTCGCAGCGACACGAGAGAAGGATTGGCTACTGTCCCTGAACTTTGGTACCTCCGCAGCGTCATTTGGGCCCAGATAGCTCAACCATACCAGGGCAATCTCCATAGTTCCCTCTAGGCTATATTAACACACCGGCCCTTTGGTGACTCCGCGGTGACCGGGTTTTCTCAAAACCGTTTAATCAAATTCTCCCCAAAAATCCCCATTTTCATTCTTATCAAATCATTGTACCCTTTTTCATATCCATGCTATGAATGCATATCACATGTCTTTTTAATTCTACGGAAATGGAGAGAATTATTATCACACAATTAACATAATTCCACATAAAATTTTCAATAAATTATTAAGCATCATAGGCATGGAGAAATTAACATATTAAGCATACTTTACAATAATTCTTAGAAAATTTCCATAAGCTTCCATGTATCATTTTTAGCAATTTTGTCAACACAATAATGTAAAGAAATTACAATAATTTTAAGAAAATTTTCATAAGCTTCCATGAATCATTTTTACCAATTTTGTCAACACAAGAAAATAAAGAAATTAATAATGAAGTATGTTTTTTGTACAAATAAACAATTATGCATATAGTTATGAACTTTACACCCACAAGAAAATCATTCTAGAGGTAATTAATTTCAATTAAGCATGTTGGCATCAGATAACAAGAATTAACTCACAAAGGAACAAGAAAATGCAGATTAGAGACCCCTATCTCAATTTTATGCAAAACCCCCAATTTTTTTTTTCACCTCAAACCCTAGGATTTCGAATTTCCTATGGTGCATTAACCAAGGAATTGCTCCTATCAACTTGTAGACCTCGCCGTGAGCTTCAATTTGCCGCAAACGGCATTCAAAAATATCAAGTATTGAAGGAGGAATCAATGATTGAAGCCTTGAAGTGAAAAAAAAGAAAAAAGGAAGCTGAGAGCAACAAAGAGAAGCAGACCAGCGGGGGAGAGAAAAATGAAGAAACAGAGACCAAAATGTGGTTTCTAACTCACTTAAATGTGCAAGGTGGGTCCCACCATTTTTCTTTTCTTTTCTCTTTTTCTTTTGCTTTTATTTTACACCACACACATATATATGTATACACCTATTAAATTACAACCATCTAGAAGACATTAAATAAAATGATTATGATGCAAATGGACCCAATTAAAATCCCCGTATGCAACAGTCTCGGTAGCGGGTCCCACACGGAATTGTCCGGCCTGAAAAACAAAAAATTGCCAAAATGGTTACCCTTACATTTCAAAGAGTTCTGGACTCAATGAAATGCTCCAAACAACTCTTGAACACAACCGGCACACTCCGTAGTGCTCGATACGTAAAAATGTAAACGACGAGAATGCCCTTGCAACAATAAAAATTCTGAAAAAATGGAAAATGAAGAAAAATGGAAATATTACAACTACTAACTATTAATGTAGCTAGAGTAAGTAGGGATCGTCCCAAAGGAAATAGAGTGTATTTTTGTTTGGAAATCAATGTTAGATCAGTAGGTCGAATGATCAAAAGATGGTTTGATTGATTAATTAAACTAGGATTCAATTAAAACAATGCAAGTAAGTAACAATCTAGAAATTAGGGAAAGATATATGAGAGAGAGGTCTTGGGGCTAAGAGTTCACCACTAAGCTTCATTGCACCAAACACTAGCAGTTGTAAATTAATGGGGAAATTTAAGTTGTAAAATGTGTGTGTGTGCCACTAATTGGAAACAAAGCATGATGGATGGCGAATAAGCATAAATTTTCTAATCAATCTAGTGAGTAGCACAAACTATCAAATGAGACCATTAACCATTCAATTAAATCACAATTAATGCACATACAATAATTTAGAGGAATGTACTCTTTGCATTCATAATTATGGAACATCAAATAACAAGAATGGATTGTTCACCTACCTAAGAAATTAAAGCAATTACACTACAACTATGCTAGTGACATGAAAATTAAGCTAATTAAACTAATGGTGTGGCACAATCTATCAAGAAATAAGTATGAACCATCAAATAAACCACAAGAGTGTTCAATTAAGCACCATGCCTTGACCATCACTAAATTAACAACATCAACACATATAGACATGCATCAATTTCATTAAATCTAGAGACAAAAACATGAACATCAATTTTAGCATACATAGACATATGGATAGAACTAAATGATCAATTGAAAGCATTAATCCATACAAATCAAGTAAAAATTACAAGATCTATATTTATTCATGATCAAAACATCTATTACAACTAAAGTCTCCAAAAATACACAAAAGCTAGGTTTAGAAAGCAAGCCTAGGGGCTATCTCTAGCTCCAAGAGAAGGATTTAGCCACTTATTGTAGTGGTCATGGAACCCTCAAGGGCTAGCTTAGAGGTTGGCATCATCATCTCCATCCTTGTTTTTTTTTTTTTTTTTTTTTTTTTCCCAAAACCCTAGTTCTAGAGAGAGAAATATTTCTATAATTGGTAATATTTTCTATGATGGTATCCTACAATGAATTAATTACATTACTCTCTGAGTAGGCACCAAGTCAGAAATATAGCCTATGATTGGAAGAAATTCGCAGCTACACAAGTTAGGTAGAGATCGGCGAGCTCGGGAATTAGACAGCTCACTGCCAGCAGCATTCTCAATCAATCGAAGATTCTCGATTTAACTTCGATTGATCAAAGATGACGTGGCATCAAATATATCTTCTGGGCCTTATCCACTTTGCTGAGTTGGCACCGCCTTATTTCGATCAATTGTAGACATCTTCGATCGATCGGGATTCCCTTCGATCGATCGAAGCTCCTTTGGTGTATTTTCTCAGCTTCTTTCCAACTTTGCTCCTTAGTTCCAAAATTGGGCTAAATGGCTCTTATTAGCCTGTTTGAACTTTATTGACCTGAAATAGGTAAAAACAAAAATAAGTATCTAAGACATGAAAGTAAGATAGATGAATGGACTAAAATACCCTAACTTGTGTGCTAAAATGCATCACATTTGAGCACTTATCACACCCCCAAACTTAGATATTGTTAGTCCCTAGCAATGAACTACAAAGAAAATTAAGAAATAAACAACTAAACAACTATAAACTAGAAAGTAATAAATGGATAACGCCACTTTCATAGGGAACATGATTGCATTTAGCATATGTAGCAAGCCTTTTAAACCCCTAGGTTACCCCTAGTGGATGAGTGAAGTCTCGTGAGGGTTTCTAGAAATGATACTCACAAACATTGAGCTCTTTCTCACCAAAGAGACACCAATATACAAAACAAGCATTGGGAGAGAACTACCTCAAGTATGCAATTTTTCAACCCTTTCCAAGCAATCTCCCAAAATCTCAACATCAAGCAAATAAGTATGGTCCTCCACACATCAAGATAATGATCATGCAAATCAAAACAACTCTAGAATCCTTTTTAAGTGAACTGGTATCAAATATGTTACTATCTAAGCTAACCAAAGAAATAATCACATCCGGCCACTAGCACACAAATGTAGAATCGATCATCAAGATAAAGAGTGGACTTTTTATTAAATCTTTATTCATATAGGTGTGCTTATTCTCTTCACTTGATTTTTATTTTTTATTTTTTTACTAACCTAGAGGATCAAAGATGGAAGCATGGTATAATGTGTTGATCTATTAAACTTTCTAGCGATCCATGAGGTTGAGCGTTAGGTCAATGACTCCCTAACCGGACGGTTTTAGGGCATTAGGTGTTTAAACACCCCTAAGGAATTACAAGCTCAAATCAACTAGGCTACAAATTAAAACAACATTCATCTAATCATTTCTCACTTCTTACCTTTTGGTAGAAGTCCTCACTTTTTTATTTGCCTTCGCAACCTTTTTTTTTTTTTTTTTTTTTTTAACCTAGAGTTTGGGCCCTCCACCTTTCAACGTGAGAAATTCAGTGCTTGATGAGGCTAGAATCCCGGCTACTCAATGAAAATGGTTTGTTATCTACCTTTATAAAAAATGAAAGCTTTCAATGCACTACTAGCTCAATTGGGATATAACCAAATCAATAGTCAACAAAACATGTACCCCACAAATGAATGCTAGTGTGCGCCTATGCTAGTGTAGAATCATAGAGTGAATCTCAAAATAATCACAAAATTAGGATGATGTGAACCACAAATGCAAGCAAGATATCAATCTTTCGAAGAAATTTACTCCTAAATGGCATCCACAAAGCATATAAGGAGTATTAGACTCTCAAGTCAAGCAATTTTTAAATTCTAAGTATTATGGTCCTCAAAAGATTAAAATTAGAGCCCAAGACTCTCAAATTATACCACATGCATAGAAAGTAAGTGTGACATGTAAAATATGCTACCACACCCCCAAACTTAATCTGTGCATTGTCTCAATGTGTAAAAAAACAATAGATATTGGAAAGAATATACTAAATAGGTGAAACAAAAGGAACCTGGCAGCGGAAGCTTAGCATTGTAAGGCGCACCCCAAAATTTAGATTTTAAAAACCTGTCTTAAAATGGTTACACTAACAACTGTCAAAGCACATGCATCAATGATATAAATGAGAGGTGAAACTGAGAACTGGGCAAAAATCATGGCATATAACAGTGTAAAGTGCAGATATCTAAGACTAATAACAAAATCCCAAAAATCTATAGATAACAAATAAATCCAAAACCATATATCCAAAAAGCAATGTGTAGCAAGTGTAGTGCAATAAATAATATCCAAAATATCCAAAGCCAGTGCAAGTGTTAAGATGGTGCAAAAATATCTCAGCCATAACAGTGTAAGTATCAATGACAAATAATAAGTAGAAGAGAGAATGGTAGAATCAGGTAGTGGGATCTAGGGTCACCATGTCAGCAATGTGCTGCAGCATATCAGACATCTGATTGCTATGGCGAGTGAGAGAAGTGGTAAGGTCTGTCCTCAAAGCTCCAAGCTCACGCCTTACCTTAGTTACATCAGCTTTTAGGTCATCAGATCGCCTAACTAAATCATCGTGTCTCCCCGCTAAGTCATCATATCGCTTCACCAGGTCATCATGCCACCTCGTGACATCCTCGTGTCGTCTGGTCATATCAGTTCTGAAGGAAATAAAGTCTGTGTGCAGTTGAGCGACCTCAGATCTGTAGCTAGAATCAGTACTGGTATAGCGGGATTGAGTATCAGTCTGTGCTATCAGCTCAGTGGGAGGGTCATGTGAAGGGTCAGCCTGCTGAGATGTAGTAGGTACATGTGCCTGTGAAGTAGAACCTGAAGTGGTAATGCGACGCCTCTGTCTGGGGGGGAGATCTATCTGTTGTATCCTCTGTAGCGTCGTCTGCTGCTGCTCTCTCTTTCTTAAGCTGTCTCTTCATGTCTTTGTCCTTCCTATTCTTTAGGCAAGAATTGTAAGTCTTTGTCCACCTGTTCAGATCATATGCTCTCCTCTCTCTCTGCATTAGTCTCAGAAATCTCATCCAGGTCAAACTGGTAACCCTTATCTAGTAGCAGCTGTGTAATCGGATGGCTATAAGGTAAAGGCTAAGTCGTAGCTTTAGAATTTTGCGTATGATACAGATTCTTCCATAACTTGTGGATAAGCTACCAAATGAGTGCAGGTATAGAAATCCAGTAACCCTAGCTCAAACAGTAAAGAGCCTAAAAAATCTCCTCTCACCTTTGAGTACCATGGCCTGATGGAAGGCATTGAGGTGTAACACGGAATCAATGAACTAATACCGGGGTTCAATCTCAACTCAGTCTGCAAAGTTGTGTCCCTCAAATACAGCATGTGGAGATAATGTAGCTACCATGGTCGGCTTAGGTGGAAAAGGTGGAGTAGTAGGATATAATGGATCTTGAGAATCAGTAGCCAATGGGAATGAGTTGGGGCATCGACTAGCAGCAGCTATGGCTGAGAGAGAAATATCGATTTCCTGACCATCAACGGTGGTATGTAAAAGAAGTCTGTCATCTTGATCCATCCGGAGGTGCTGGTAGAACAGTGCAACCAATCGGGGATAGACAACTGTGTCTGTTGGGCTCATAATATCATCAATACCCTTCCGAACAAGCTCATCATAGGACCATTTGGTTTGGTCCAACTCAGAGAAAAGATCAAGATCAAATCTGTACTCAGGCTCCAGCTTCTTACGGGAGTAAGACTCATCATGAACCTCTCGAATAATAGAATGCTCAGTATCTATAGAAGATGTCTCAGAATGGACTGATGTAAAAGATGAAGACGATGAAAAAGACTCTACAACTGGAGTTGGAGGAGGCTGTAGCACTCTGTGTACTCTTTTCCTAGCAAAAAGTCTTTCATCTGCATTGCATCTGCAAAAGCAAAAAGAATAAGTCAGTGTACAGGTATAGGATAAAGTAAGCAACTGATAAGAAAACACAAAGCATGTCTGAGTTAGATATAAACAAAGAATCGACAAGTAGGATCATATTTATGCAAGAAGTGATTAAGGAAGTTTCAAGATCATCATTCTATATTCCAAAGCTAAATAGAACAGATCAAAGCACAATAACCAATCTCAGATATACAATGATGGCATAGAGGGCAGAAAAGTCACACGTGGAACATTTTGAGCAAAAATATAATCAACAGGGCAAGTATAGGTTGTGATGTGCATGAATGATGCAACGTGCATTTAGAAACCTAAAACTTAAGTAGATACTGCAATGACATGATAAATAGACCCTAGGGTGACATCATATAAATTCCTAAGCAAGAATGTATACAAGTGGAGAAGTTAAGATCAAATGGAGCAAGCAGGATAACATGGAGCATATATAATCATGGCAAATGTCAACCTAGGACTTAAGAAGTAGGCATGCCATGTAATAAAGACTAAGTGGAATACACGGTTGCAAAACACTACAATCCAAGGCATGTTATGACAAGCAGGTTCAAGAAATAATCCTGGATGTGGAATGTAACTAGATGATATATATAAGAATGAGGCACATATATCAACAAACTCTAGATAAAGAAATATCATGTACTGCAATGCTACAAAATCAACATTCTATGGTCACTCATGGCTCGTGACTCGCTCTATAGCTTAAATGAAGCAGATAATGGTCAAAAAAGGAGAATACAAGAAGCTTACCAATATGGAATCAAAATCAGGACCAGAAAGAACCTCGATCATAAGCCCTTACTTGGCTCTCAGAAATGGATCACAAGTTTAAGATATCAAGACAATAGTAATACAAAGCAAACATATCCTTGGACTCATGTCAAATTGAATTCCAAAATTCAATTAAAGCTCAAAAAGAGATATTAATCAAAGAGGTCCATTGGAAGCACTTTTAAGCATTTACGACAAGTCTTTGCAATTTCAAGTTCAAAAGCACAAATTCAAGTCAAGTGATGCTTGTAATCAATTAAGACAACTTAGAACACATCCACGCATTTCATATTCAAGACAAGCAAATGAAACAAGACGAGACTATGCTCACAACATTTCAACTTTTCAATGCCATTACAAGTTCAAAAATATTTTAAGTCCAAAGAAATTTTCCTTTCATTGAAATCTCAAGACAAGAATTTCATTTTGACATTCAAATTTGCAATTTAAATCAACAAACAAAATTTGATCAATCAATACATTTCCAAAGTCAAAAACTATGCATGTCAAAACAACTTGGATTTTTAAAACAATTTAAAACTTTTCTTTCTTTGCAATCCAAATCCAACATCTTAACTTCAAAATCCTTTTCAAATTCTATTTCATAACCCAAAAACAAACCATATGCTTTTTTTTGAAATCAGAGTTTAAATCCAATTTTTCAAAAATTCGGCATGGATTCCCCTTAAAAATGGACATCCCAAAATTTTAAAACATAACAAAATTATGCATATTTCTCATTCAATAATCAAAAACAATTTCAACATTTCAAATCAACCAAGAAGGGACACCGCCCACAAACAATCCTCAAATCCAATTTAAACATTGCCCATTCTCCTTCTAAAATACTCCAACAAACACAATCAAAGCATTCCCATCACCATTACCATTCAATCGAATCAAAGTAAGCATAACAAAGTTTCTTGTCCCAAAATTTTTTCATTTTTCATTTTTTATATGTTTTTTTTTAACTCTTTTCAATTTTTTTTTATTTGTTTTCAATTTTTTATTTATTTTTATTTAAAAAAAGCATATATACAAATGACAATAAAGTGCAACAATCTAAAATAAAATAAAATGAAAATAACAAATATAAAAAAAAATAAAGTAAACAAAAACATAATAAAAATAATAAAAACAAAAATCAAATGACTTGGCACATACCCGAGAGAGAGAAGATCAAAAATAGAGAAGGATGGGATTTTCTGAAAATTTGTTGGCCAACTGTGGCCGGAAAAGATGATCGGAACTTTGCTGGAACTTTGCCGGAAAGTTCAAAGGCTCACCGGAGCTTGATTTAAGGTCTCCTTGGCCTAAATCGGCGGAAGACGATGTATATGATGGAACTCGAGCAAGAATGGAGAGAGTGGAAGATGTGATTTGGCCTTTGGGCCAAAAATCCTCGCCGGCTTCAATGGAGGAAACAACGGCGAAGCTTTGGCCGCCTTGGGTGTTATTCGCCGGCGCTTGGAGAGAGAGATGGGTAGGTGGTGTGGGTTGTGGGAGGTTGAGAGAAATTGAGAGATGGGAAGGATATTGAGAATCGGGGAGAGAGAGAGAAATGGGTTGGCCGAGAAGGAGAAGATGAATAGAGATGGAAGAAGAGGGAAAAAAGAAAGAAAAAGAAAAAGAAAAAGAAAAGGAAAATAGGGAAGGAGGGAAGAAAAAGAAAAAGAAAAAGAAAAAAAAAAATTAGGGTTAGAAGATGAATGGCCAAAGCATTTCTCGGAAATTCAAATGACGCATTTTCGATCGATCCAAGGACTTCGATCCATTGAACACTTAACTTCGATCAATCCAAAACGGATTTCGATCAATTGGAATGGGCTTTGATCGATCAAAATGGAATATAAAAAGTCCTCAATCCAGTGGGTTCGATCGATCGAAGTGGAATTTCGATCAATCAAACTAATCTTTGATCGATCGAGACTTCACTGGTAGTGCACAAAATGCAGGAAATTGCCCGGAATCTGGATTTTTCAACTCAACACATATCTAGACAACGCAAGAAAATATGAAAACAAGAAATAAGAGAGGAATAGGGTTGTGAACCCTACAAAACACACTAGTCTTTAACGTCTCTAGCAAGACATTGGGCTCTTTAAGCCCGGATCAAAAATCTTGTTATGCATCCCCTTCTTGGTGAGGTGAATGACATTTTGAATCCCACCCAACAAATTATTCCCTAAGGAACTTGTTGGATTTGATTCAAATGAGATTGATGGTCCTTTATCAATGAAATTCTTGGGCTTCCATGCCCTTTCAACACTTGGTTTGAAAACATTTTTCTTTGAAATCTTTGTGGAAAACAAACCAATGGAAGTTTCAACATTAAGCAAAGATTCATTTTTTTCAAATTCACTTTCAAGATATTTTTCAACAACACATACTTCTTCATGCTTATCCATGGAATTGGGGGTTGGATTGAAAATGTTTAACTTCACCTTCATATGACCAAATGAAATTTTCATTATCCCCGTCCTACAATTTATGTTGGTATCAACGGTTGCCAAGAAGGGACGGCCAAAGATAACGGGAATTTGGCTCTTGGGATTTGGGACCGGTTCCATGTCATTGACAACGAAATCAACCGGGAAGAAGAACTTATTAATTTTAATCAAGACATCCTCGATGATACCCCAGGGTTTTTTAATAGATCGGTCGGCTAGTTGTAAAACTACCGACGTCAATTTTAAGTCACCTAAGCCCAATTAAACATAAACATAATATGGAAGAAGGTTTACACTTGCTCCTAAATCAAGAAGAGCCCAGTTAATAACATGATTACCAATGATGCAAGAAGTAATAGGTGAACCGGGGTCTTTGAATTTTGGGAATGTGTTATATTGCAAATTCCCGTTATCCTTGGCCGTCCTTTCTTGGCAACCGCAAATGCCAACATAAATTGTAAGACGGGGATAATGAAAATCTCATTTGGCCACATAAAAGTGAAGTTGAATATTTTTAATCCAACCCCGAGTTCAATAGATAAGCATGAAGAAGCATGTGTTGTGGAAAAGTGTCTTGACAATGAATTTGATAAAGTTGAGTCATTGCTTGAAAATCGTATTTCCAAAGGTTTGCCTTCCAATTTGATTTCAAAGTAAGTTGTTTCAAAAACCAAGTTTGAAAGGGCATGGAAGCCCAATAATTGCTTTGACAAAGGACCATCAATCTCCTTTGAGTCGAATCTAATAAGTTCTCTAGGGAATAATTTGTTGGGTGGGATTCAAAGTACTTTTCACCCAGTCAAGGAGAGGATGCACAACAAGATCTTTGATCTGAGCTAAAAGAGCCTGACGTCTTACTAGAGACGTTAAACACTAGTGCTTCGTAGGGTTTACAACCCTATTCCTCCCTCATTTCTATTTTACCTTTCATTTCTTGCGAAGTCTAGATATATTATGGGTTCATACACATTGCTAGGGACTTTGATTAAGAATGCATGCACTGTCATTTTTGAATTAAGCATTTTGTGCCTATTCGATCGATCTCAAAAGAGGTTCGATTGATCGAACATAATCTCTGCATCCAATCATCTCTCTGTCCCATCGTGCGTAAATTTCCTGCATATTTCAGCTCTCTGTGTATCGTGCGAACTCTATGTTCAATCGATCTGAGTGTTCCAAGATCGATCTAGATTTTCCTCAGATCGATCTATGCCCATACTTAGAAAATTTTTGAAACTATGAAAAGTCACCTCTCTGTGTGATCGTTCGAACATGACTACTAGTTTTTCACCTGTTGGATCGATTGAGCTTCGATCGATCTATGTTAGATCGATCTGGGTGTTCTTGTTGACCTTTAACTTCTTATTGAATTTAAACTTATTTCAAATATATATATATATATATATATATATATATATAAATAAAATAAAATAAATAATAATAATAAAAAATATAATTTTCAAAAATATTTTGTCATTTTGTGGGTTCTATCGATTTGATTTCCTTCATGATCGATCGGAGTTTAATCGATCTGATTCCCAAGTGATCAATCGAACTTGTAGGAAACAGTTTTTAAAAAATATGACCTAAGGGTCATTTTGATTGATTTCACCATCGATCTCGACCCTTCCTTCTCTCCCACCACTGTTTCACCTTCTTCCCCACCTCCGGCGAGCTTTCGGTGAGTTTTCCAAGCTTCCAAACTCTCTCTCGGCTCAGATCTCATCTCATCCTCTTCGTTTCCACTCGTCTCATTAGTTCTTGGTAAGTTTTGGGTTATATTGTCATTTTCGTGCTTCACTGTATATGTTTCTCATGTTACCATGCTTAGATCTAGAGTTTTCATGTTTAATTGTTGCAATTTTTGACTTTTCAAGCATATGTATATATATATGTATATATTTTTGTATATATTTTGTTTCCATTTCGATTTAGGGGGTCACATACCTATTTAAGTGACCAATATTGACTTGTTGAGGTGTAGAGGGGCCTACGAGCTTGCTCGGGTGCCCCGCATGTTGTCCACGTCACAGATCTGTGACTGTTCGTGTTTTTTTTACAGAGTTCGATCGATCACACCATTTCTCTAATCGATCTAAGCTCGATCGATCTTATTCATGTCCTGATCGATTCAACCTAGATCGATCTCATCTTTTTCATGATCGATCGAACTTTATTATTTTGCATATCATCATTGTGTTTTATGCTATCCAATTTATGCCCAATGCCTGTGTTTTCCACATTGGATGCATTCCATATTTATCATGTTCAGCATGTTTCATTCTCTTTGAACATTCAATGTCTATACCTGGCTGCATTATCTCTTGCATAGATTCATGTAATTTATTCTGAGTTGTCTATCTTAACTTAACAAACATATTTCTATTTGTTGTGCTTCAATTCTATATTTCATACCTATTACTGACTACAACTGCAAGTGTTTTCTTTCTTTTGCAAGCCATGGCTCTAGTCAAAACTGTTGCCAACCGACAGTATCACCGCCGAGTGAGATTGCGTATAGAGAAGGCTGAGGAGCCAGCTCCAGCTCAGTTCGAGCGCTCTGCCTCTTCTGCATCTACATCCTCATCCTCTTCATCGGCAGATGAGGCTGAGCATATACCACCTCCTTCACCACCACCGGCACAGCCTGGCCAGGTCCGAGATAGACCTACCAGGAGATATTCATGCCTTTCAGTGGCGCATGATTCTGTCTTTGACATGGCTTTTTTCTCCTGGTCGATTCTGACCAGGGAAACCTATGATGAGATTGAGCGGTGCGGCATTTCAGCTATTCTTGCCCCGGTGGCCTACCCAGTTTACCCGAGGCTCGTTCGGTTGTTCTACCAGAACCTCCAGTCGGCCCTGAGTAATCTATCGGAGTTGCGGACTACTATTGATGGCCATCTCATCCGAATCACAGTTGAGACACTGCCACATCCTCTCGGTACCTACACGTCTGCCCTTCCGACCTTTCATATCCTCTTCTGAGGAGGCTATCTGACGTAGACATGGCTGTTGCCTTGACTGGCCCTTACAGTGATAGTGAGATATTCACCACTCGGACTTATTTGCCCAATGATCTATGGTTCTTCGAGTCGGTCTTGTACTGAAATGTATTTATGGCGGGCTATAAGATCCAGCAGCGTTCAGATTTTCTTGCTCTCCTCTATGCCTTCTATACAGGCCATTGGTTTTCTGTTCCTGTACTCTACTAGAGTGTTATGATGAGACATTACTCGAGCTACATCAGCAAAGCTAAGCCCAGGAACACCGCATTCCTTCCCTTTGCCCACCTAATTACTCAGATCCTCAGAGATCAGCACTACCCTTTCCATTCAGAGGAGCAGCCTGAGTCTGGCGCTTGACGCTATGGCAAGAAGGATTGGGACAAGAGCTACAATGCTCTTATTCGGAGTCTAAAGGATGAGGTAGCCTTGGTAGCTGAGGAAGTAGAGTTAGTAGAGATGGAGGTAGAGGCGGCAGTAGCAGCAACAACGCATAATCCAACATACCCATAGGTGGCTGCGAACGCACATATGGAGATTGACTTGGAGCAGGAGCCTCCAACAGAGTCACCACATCACTCTCCGGCAGGATCGCCAGTACATTCTCAAGAGTAGAGTCAGGATGAACATCAGTCTCCTGACCCAGTCATCCCTGACGCTTCAGTTCAGACACCTGGCCTAGGAGAGTGTATCCAGACCTTGAAGGACGCGGTACTCTCTCTTTGAGAAGATGTGGCCTCCCTTAGCATTGATATGACTACTCTCCGTGCGGACATCTTGACTGCGCTGCAGGACTAATCCAGAGATATCCAGTGTAATGACCCGGTCATTTCCTTCCTTTCCTTTTTTCCTCAGAATTTTATGGATGAATTTTTTTCGTTGAAATTTCTTTTCTGGGTTTGATTTCTTGTCACTTAGTGTCGTCTCGGGTACTCGAAAATGGTTTATGAGACTCTTTTTTTTGGATTGACAACTTCTTTTAAGGACTGCGTCATTTCCATATTTTCCGTTTTTCGACACTATTCACTTTTCGTCTTTTTCCCGTTTGTCACTTTGTTGGCACAACCTCACTTTTTGTGTTCATATTTGATTACGATTTTGCATGCATTCATAATATTTAAATTCTATGCTATGTATATTTTTACTTTCTTAGAAAAACATGCTAAGTGTTTACTTTTCTTGTAAAGGGTATGGATGCATAACCTTTTTGTAATATTCTTAACTTGTGGGGTTTTAGTGTAATTACATAAAGTAATTATTTTTCATCTTAGGGACTATTTTGTAATTTAATTTAGAAGATATTCTGGAAAAGGACCTTTCTGTAATTTTTGGAAAGTGTGACAAGTGTCACACTCTTATGGAACCACTTGTTGACATTTTTGTGGAACCGCTTGGAAGCTTAATCTCTTGACACATGGAGGGTGGAGATTTACCCATTTGTTGGCATAGGATTGGACCACTTGTTGCCTTGGATGAGTGACAATTGTATGCTCAAAATTAAGTCTTGCAATTATTTTTGGGCCACTTTGGGATTATGATTTTAAAGAAGGGTTTTTGTGTAATTGACCAAACTTGTGTGTGTTGACCATGGTGTAAGATCACATACTGAGTGGAGGATTTCTATTTCCTTCACTCACACTTCATTTCATTGTTTTATTTTCTTCCTCACTACAAACCCTAACCACCATTAGAGAAGCTTGATACGTAGGCTTTGACTTTGATTTTTGAGAACCTTTCATTGATTTTCAAGCTTAACCTTGGGAATACTTTTTGTTCCCCTCATCCTCCTCTACATAACTCTTGAAGGTTTTCCATTTAGTGTTGATTTGCCTTGGATTTAAGGGGAACAACCACTTGTGAGGTAGGGGGTGTTATAGTTTATTTTCTAAATGATTTTAATTGCTTTTGTAGTGAAATACAAGTTGTATGCTTGTTTTATATCAATTTGAGAAATAAATGATTTATTGTAACTTGAATATAACTCACTTTAGACTTGATATATGGCATGGCCATGACTTGATCTTTGTTGTATATTAATTTGGGGTGATTTAAATGAGTTTTTAAATCTAGAGATTTAATGAATTTAAATTGACTTAAATTCTACTAAATTGTACCTTGCTTCTATTCCATTTTTGACTTGATATATGGCATGGCCATGACTTAGTCCTTGTTATATATTTATTTGGGATCATTTGAACAACTTTTGAAAAATTAGAGATTTAATTAATTTAAATTAATTAAAATCTACATGATGGAGTCTTGCTCATTTTGCTCTTTTGATTTGATATATGTAATGAGCATGCTATGTTGTTTAACATATATTAATTTGAGGTTATTTGGAATTGATTTGAAATCTAGAGACTTTCTATGATTAGGTTGAAAATCTCTTAAAATGTAGTATGTTTAATTACCTTGTGAGTATGCTACTAACTTGATGTAGAATTAGTACTTGTGGCTCCTTAAAATGGTAATTGGACTTAGCATGATATAAAATATCATTGACTTGTAAAGCTTATTTAAATATATATCTTGTGTAGGTATATACCTTGTTAGAATATTACAATTGCTTACTTTGAAATCTAGTTACTAAATTGTAGCTTATTTAGTACTTGTGGCTTAGGATGGTAGTGTGGCTCAATTGTTGTAAGATATTCTGTTTTATGTATAAATTGCATATTGAGGACATGACATGTCATATGCTATTTAGACTTTAATTCCAGGACATGGTTTGTGTGGATTCAACCTTACTTATGCATGGAATGTGGTAACTTGCATTTGATTTTGTATAAGTTTTGAACTTATTGATTTTGGAAAGCTTGTGTGGACATAATTTATTTGATGGCTAGGGTTCGGCTCTAGTACGGAGACAAGAGTCTTTTAAGTCATAAGTGCGCACTAGGTGCTACCTTATGGGTCGTAATTACCCAAAAATACTTGCTTGGTCTAGAGACCGAATGTCCTAGTCTTCCACTATTTGTTTTCACATTTAATTTCAAGTTGTTAATCATGGATCACTTATGACTTGAGAATTGATGCTTACTTTGGGTATTTGAATCCTATTTAGTATACTTGAACATGTATACTTGCTCCATGAGTTTAAATTTTATTTAATGTACTTGTGCTATATATACTTGTCACATGTGCAATCCTATTAGTTTAGTATACTTGTGTTTGTATACTTGATTTACGAGCTTTACATATTAAATGTATACTTGAGTAGATATGCTTGGACGTTTCACAATTTGTTTTAATATGGTTTAGTATACTTAGAAATGTATGCTTATATGTCACATAACATGTTTTAACATTGTTTAGTATACTTGAGCATGTAAACTTGTATGCCGTTGTTCACTTTAAATTGCATGAGTAGCTTAGGATGATCCCTGAGTCTCACTTTGACATAGACGTTAGGTGGCATAATCCTTTTGAATCAATTCAAGTTAATGTAAAAATCTGTGAGGAAATTGAGTCTATGCATGCTCATTCCCTGCGAGTAAACTTGTTTACTCACCCTAAAGTTACTGGGGTTTATTTTTAGGTATGAAGACTTGGTTCGTGATGTTCATCATTGCTTGGATGATTGTAGACTTGAATGTTTTAATTCTTGTAAAGGTTGGCTTGAAATGCCACTTGTAGCCTTATTTGTCAAGATGCGTATATTTGATTCCATACATGTAATGTGTACATGAGTACACTCTTTACAATGTATTTGACATGTATAAGATGAGGCCATAGGCCAATGGTATCTAGTTTGTATCCTATGTAACTTTCAACTTCATAAAATATTATGAAAATATTGAAAAATGACAAGTCTTTGCTTCACTATGTTTGCATCGGGTGTGGGAATTTCATTTTTATTTTTTCGTAGGGTCTCATTATTCATGTATGAAGAGTGACCAAGGGCTAAACGGGAATTTGATACCATTTCACATTTTTGGATTTCAAATTTTCCATTTCAAGTCCATTTTTCTCATTTTTGGCCGTTGGGGGGTCGGATTTTGAGTCGGGCCTTCTCGGGAGCTGCGGACCATTCGTGCGCGCTTGGGAACACTAATTACACTTGCGTGCACATTCGTTTCAACCTAGAAATGCATTAAGGGCCAAATGCGTACTTGGTGCAAAGTTACATTTTCTGAGTTTTTGACCCTTTACTGATCTAGGGGCATTTTGGGCTTTTCACAGTGTGTTTTTTTCATTTTCTTTTGCATTACCGGGTAGAAAACTCAATTTTAGAAGGGGTTTCTTTTTCGTGTTTTTCCAGAAAACTTCATTGATAGCCCGTTTTTGCTCTCAGTTGTGGACAGATTCTGAAAATATATATGTAGCAGTTTTTTGGACTCTCTTGACCCATGCTGATCTACGGGGCATTTTAGGGATTTTACAGTTTTTTTTTTTTTTTTTTTTTTTTTTTTCATTTTCTTCTGCTTTGCTGGGTAGAAAACGTGATTTTAAGGGTGGTTTCTTCCTCGTGTTTTTGCCGAAAAATTCGTTTAAGGGTCCGTTTTTAGTCTCAGTTCTGGAAAAAAAATCAAATGTTACTTGCTGTAAAAACACTATTCCTGCCCAGATTTCTTACCCGGAAAGTTAATTTTTATGAAACTTTGAGGCTTCGTATCTTCTTTATTCGGACTCTAATTCAAGTGATTTTTAAGTCTAAGCTTATTAATTTTTGCTTGTCTATCCAACAGTATGCATGGTTGCATCCAATTATATCTGAAAAGACCATTTTACCCTTTGTAAAGTACCCTTGCTGCATTAATTTCAAACCCAAAAGTTTGATTTTTTTTATGAAACTTTGGAGTTTCATATCTTCTTCATCCGGACTTCGAATCAAGTGATTCTTGGGTCTAACTTGATTAATTTTTCACTGCCTTTCCAGTGGTATGCTCCGTAGCACTTGGTTTTATATTTTCAGAAACGACCACTTTGCCCTTGGGGCTAATTTTGTCCGGTTTTCTTTTAATTTGTTTCCACTACTTTCTTTTGAGTTCTGTGACTTCATGGGAAGTCACGTATATGTCTTAGAAATGATGTACATTCCCAAGGATGTTGCTTGTATGTGAAAAGACTATTTTGCCCTTGGGGGCCTGTTCGGTCTTTTTTCTGATCATTCATTTCTGCATTGTTCTCGTTGAGATTCGTGGCCTCATGGAAGGTCACTCTGGCTTCTTAGAGATGCATTGCATCTCTAGGGTCATGTTTTCTATTTTTGCTTCCGCATTTGGATTCGTTATCGGGTCAATTTTTGGTTCATCACAGGATGCACTGGCTTGAAAAACCTGGGCCGTCACAAGTGGTATCAGAGCTCCTAGGTTCGAAAACCTTAGGACGACGGGTTTTGGGTGCATATCATGCTTGTGTTGCCATGCTCTATGTGTTTAGTTGCTTCTTGATAACATGTTTACGTGCTTATGTGGACGTATGTTTAGAATTTACTTTAATTGCCTCAGCATGATATATGTACTTGTTTACTTTTGTAAATTGTATATACTTGTAGGTCTTAGCACATTATATGTGCTTGTCTATTTTAGCATGTTGATTTACGCTTGTCTGCTTAGCATTAGGGTTATACTTGTTTGCTTTAGCGTATTGTATGTGCTTGTTATCCTTAGCATGTCTGTATGTTGCGTGTATCGACATGCCTTATGTGATCCTTTACTACTTGTGTGGGTATGTAGTCTATTGTTGTGTTATGTGTTAACTACTTATTTCTATGTCTTGTTTAGGCATTGCGGGTTGTCTCAGCTTGGTTGGTTGAGATTGAAACTAAGGCATCGAATCTTGGAGTCTTGTGATGACCTTAATATGATGACATCATTGAGGTCTTATTTCTAGCGTCATGGGAGGATGAGTCGGATTGACTTGAGTCCTTCCTTGGGGATTGGGAGGTTTTTTTTCTTGAGCCTCAACGGCAGGGTTCTTGTGTCTTTTCTTCTTAGAGTGATGGTTAGGGATTTGATAGGTGTGTTGACCTAAGATATCTTCTTGTCCGGCCTTGGACAGCTCTTACGAGCTATGGTTAGGGTGTGAGTGTTTTCATGTAATTAATTACATTGGTGCAATTAATTACTCTCCCTTGTTATGGAAGACTCAGGGTTGTGTTTAGGGTTCCGATTAGATCCTATAGAGTTCTCATCAAACTTATCGACATCTTAAATTGAGTTTTCTCTTTTCGGCATCTCGTAATGGTTAGTATTGGGACTATCCATTACATTATTGTTTGTTTTGTGTGGCGTTAGGATTCTACCTTAGTTGGGTTTGAGTCAATCTTGGAAAAGACTTGTAGGCTCTTTGTTTCGGGAACTTTAGTGTTCATTTTGGGAGATGATTCCTTTCCTCATGGTGAGAGATTGGAAGCATCCGGGTTTTTGGGTTTCACTTTTTGTGAGTTCATCCTTTTGAGAGGCATTTCATCCCTTTTTGCTTACGATTTTGCAGGATTGTTATTTGCATAGTCATTCTTACATGTTTATGTGCCTTGTTGTTTTGAGCATACCTTAGAAACATGTTAGGGGATGTAATTATTTGGTAATATGTGATGATATAGCTAATGTGTTTTTCATTTATTATATCTACTTGTCATGCTAGCATCATATGTGATGTGTAGCGTGTCTCTGATGCTTGACTTCTATATGATAGGTAGCTTATTTGATTGCCCTTGTACACTATGTGTTTAGTTGTTGGTGTGTGGATTTTCATTTACGTGTAGTATGCTTGCGTGTTGTTCGTTTCATTTCATTTTGGTTTAATATACTTGGGCCTATATACTTATCTACCATGGATTTAGTACTGCTTAATATGTTTTTGGATGTATACTTGTACATATACATATATTGTGTTTTCATTTTGATATTTCTTAGTATACTTGTGAATGTTTACTTGCATATGTATATATATGTTTCATGACTAATTACTTTATTAGTTTATTCCTTTTTATCATTCCGTACTGTTCTGGGGGTTGTATGACCTTGGTTTTCGGGATTGTGTGTGTGAGCTTGATCTGATGTCTTGATTCCTAGGCGTAGCCTTGTAGTAGGTCAGTTTTAGAATGATGTGAAGGATTTTGGGTGCATTGTCTTGTTGGGAGTTGTTGTGACTAGGGTGATGATGATGTTGTTTGATTTGTAAAGTCCGATCCATTGGCTTGAGGGCATAGACTCGTCAGGCTTTGGATTCGTGATTGGTGTAGTTAACAATTGTGTTTTGAGCTTGGGATTGTCAGTTTTTCCTGTATTGAGGATTTAAGGCCTTAAGCGTAGCAGTGCCTATGACATTGTTGTCAAAGTTTTGGATTGACCATAATGGTCCGGCCAGATATTTTGGACCATATCACAACTCTCACAGAATGCCTGGTTTCCGTGGTGCTTTTGGTAATGATTGTTTGACATTGATGTCATTTGTGTCGATAGGTTTCACGGGTAAGCTTGTTGGGGGCAGGTGACGAATTAAGGCTTTATACTGTCATGCTACCGTACAAGTTATGTGTGGTGGGCGAGTGCTAGTTGTCATCGATGTTACCTTACATTACCTAGCTAGTAATGTAAGTGTGGGCGGGCGCTTGATGCTGTCGATGCTACCTCACCTTGGGTACAATGTGGGCAAGTTCTAGTCAGTATTCGTGTTGCCATGTTGCTTCTGGTTGTGTTCCTTGTTTAGTTATGTAGTTGCCTTGATCTCCTTTGGGTGGTTGACATTGGGTTAGAGTGTCAATTTGTTGGAGAGGTGTCTCACGGTTCATGGATTCGTGTCTTTTTGTTGATCTTGAGACCTTTGGAGTTGTCCTTGGGTACTTTATGATCTATTCTTTAGTGTGACCTTGTGTACAGTCCTTCTTTGGTTCTTCTGGGAATGTTCTTGATTTTGGGGATGAAATCTCTTTAAAGAGGGTAGGTTGTAATGACTCGGTCATTTGCTTCCTTTCCTTTTTTCCTCAGAATTTTACAGATGAATTTTTTTCATTGAAATTTCTTTTCTGGGTTGATTTCTTGTCACTTAGTGTCGTCTCGGGTACTCGAAAATGGTTTCTAAGACTCTTTCTTTTGGATTAACAACTTCCTTTAAGGAACACGTCATTTCCATATTTTTCGTTTTTTGACACTATTCACTTTTCGTCTTTTTCCCGTTTGTCACTTTGTTGGCACAGCCTCACTTTTCGTGTTCGGATTTGACTACGGTTTTGCATGCATCCATGATATTTAAATTCCATGCTATGTGTATTTTTAGTTTATTAGAAAAGCATGCTAAGTGTTTACTTTTCTTGTAAAGGGTATGGATGCATAACCTTTTTGTAATATTCTTAACTTGTGGGGTTTTAGTGTAATTACATAAAGTAATTATTTTTTGTCTTAGGGACCATTTTTCAATTTAATTTAGAAGATATTTTGGAAAAGGACCTTTTGCAATTTTTGGAAAGTGTGACAAGTGTCATACTTCTATGGAACCACTTGTTGACATTTTGGTAGAACCACTTGGAAGCTTAATCTCTTGACACATGGAGGGTGGAGATTCACCCATTTGTTGGCCTATGATTGGACCACTTGTTGGCTTGGATGGGTGACAAGTGTATGCACCAAATTAAGTTTTGCAATTATTTTTGGGCCATTTTGTGATTATGGTTTTAAAGAAGGGTTTTTGTGCAATTGACCAAACTTGTGTGTGTTGACCATGGTGTAAGATCACATAGTGAGTGGAGGATTTCTATTTCCTCCAATCACACTTCATTTCATTGTTTCATTTTCTTCCTCACCATAAACCCTAGCCACCATTAGAAAAGCATGATGCTTAGGCCTTGACTTTGATTTTTGAGAACCTTCCATTGATTTCCAAGCTTAACCTTGGGAATACTTTTTGCCATTTAGTGTTGATTTGCCTTGGATTCAAGGGGAATAATCCTGTTGTGAGGTAGGGGGTGTTATAGTTTATTTTCTAAATGATTTTAATTGCCTTTGTAGTGAAATACAAGTTGTATGCATGTTTTATATCAATTTGAGAAATAAATGATTTATTGTAACTTACATATAACTCACTTTAGACTGGATATATGGCATGGCCATGACTTGATCTTTGTTGTATATTAATTTGGGGTGATTTAAATGAGTTTTCAAATCTACAGATTTAATGAATTTAAATTGATTTAAATTCTACTAAATTGTACCTTGCTTCTATTCCATTTTTGATTT